>NC_062575.1:57137252-57737252 GCF_022837055.1 Prionailurus viverrinus
CTCTACCTGAGGCCATCACTACATCAGTGGCCTGGGTCACCAGGTTCTTTATCTGTCCCCAGGTGGGTGTACCCGCCTTATGACTCCGCCGTCGTCACTTTTGGGGGGGGTTCCGTCACTGTCAAATTGGCCATTTTTCGGCGCAACTGTAATATCTCTGAGGAGCCGAAGCGGGACCCAGCGCGGCGCTTCCTCATCCTGTGGAAAAACACAAGCATACCCTCACCCTTTCCGAAGGACTGGGTCTGGGCCTCGCCAAATGCCTTCCAGCATATCTTTCCATCTTGCCATCAAGAGAGGTTCTTGATTCCTTCCCCAGCGACGCTCTGTGGCAGTCATCCCTGCCTCATTGACATTTAAAAAATTTAAAACATACAACACAAGAGTGAGGTGTACATGTGGGGAATACTTTATCTTTCCCTTTAATATTTCCCCCTCTTTAAGTTTTTGCAAATATTGTTTTAAGGTCAGGTGAGCTCGTTCAACAATGGCTTGTCCTGTGGAATTATAAGCAATGCCAGTTGTATGCTCAATTCGGAGTCGGTGGCAAAATTCTGTAAAAGATTTAGAAGTATAAGCACTACCATTGTCAGTTTTTATTTTATGAGGTTTGCCCATTGTTGCAAAGGCAGAAAATAGGTGATTTTGTACATCAACAAATGCTTCTCCCGAGTGGGCTGAAGCATGTATATAGCCTGAGCAAGTATCTACAGATACATGTATATATTGCAATTTCCCAAAAGGTAAATATTGGGTGACGTCCATTTGCCACAAATCATTGGGCCGAAGACCCCGAGGATTAATGGCATAGACTGGCTGCGGGAAGAATTGCGGATAGATGCCGCATTGTTTAACAATTTGGCCGCTTCACGAGATATTTTGAATTCTCGTCGAAGGGCTGCCTCATTCTGATGAAAATTATCATGACTCCTTTTGGCTGTTTCCAAAGGAGTGGTAATGGGCAGAATTTGCAATAAATGGGTTGCTGCATCGGCTATCCGATTCCCAGCAACTAGGGGACCAGGTAGATCGGTGTGAGTTCGAATGTGAGAGATATAAATTGGATTGTGCCGTAGATTAAGAAGTTTTTGTATAGCATGAAATAGATGATAAAGTTCCTCATCCGCTGTCAATATAAAGGCAGTGGGAAGTTGCAACATGGCTTTGACAATGTATTGACTGTCAGAATAGACATTTATAGATTCCGGGTAAGTTTTTAGGGCTACCTGTACAGCATAAAGCTCGGCCCTTTGGACAGATTTAGTCGTGTAATTTAAAGTGATCAAATTTTTATGTTGGGAAGTGACACAATACACTGCAATTTTGCCGTCTTTACTAGCATCCACAAAAATGTAGGCAGCATCTTCAATCGGCTGACAAACAATAGGATTATAGGGCAAAATATCTATAAGATTAAAACCTTGTATTAAAGAATCAGAAGGTAGATGAAATTTAATTTCGCCTGTAAAATTAGCCAAGGCAAGTTGCCATTCAATGGACTGGGCAAAAGCAGCGTCCACCAGCTTCTGTGTCAGAAAGGCACATGTAATAAATTCTGGATCTTGCCCAAAGAGCTGAACAGCTCGGGATCTTCCTCTAATGATAAGGAGACAAACCATAGATAGCAAAGGATTAATGACATGCAGGGAGTGTAAGGCTAAATGTAGCCATTCAAGTGGGCCATGAGATTGCTACAGAATTGCAAAGGGGATGACCTGAGGTTTTAATATTATTAGATACAAAGGCTGAGAAGGGTCAATTCTAGTGACTTGGGCCTGCTGAATGGCCTGTTCTATATGTCTTATAGCTTCTTTAGTTTCTTGAGTGAGACTTCGAGGGGACGCTAGAGAACTATCTCCTTTTAGAATATTAAACAAAGGCAGTAATTGTTCTGTGGTGACCCCTAATGTATTTCTAATCCAATTTATATCTCCTAATAATTTCTGAAAATCATTTAGAGTAGTCAAATGTCCGGTTCTAATTGATACTTTCTGAGGTCAAACAGTTGACTTGGAGATGAGATACCCTAGGTATTCAAAAGGGGCTTCCTTTTGAACTTTCTCAGGGGCAACAATCAAATTATATGCTTTAAGGCATCTTTGAAGAGAAATAAAAGCCTCCTGTAATAATTCCTCAGTTTCAGCAGCCAAAAGTAAGTCGTCCATATAATGGATGCAATATACATGGGGGAAGCTCTGTCTAAAAGGAGCAATTGCTCTGGCCACAAATTCTTGACATAAAGTTGGACTGTTAGCCATGCCTTGTGGTAAGACCTTCCATTGATACTGTTTAGCAAGTTCCTGTAAGTTAGTGGAAGGCAGGGAGAATGCAAAATGTTCTCCGTCGCCAGGGGCCAACGGAATGGTAAAAAAACAATCTTTTAAGTCCAAAACTAGTAATTGATATTGTAAAGGAATGGCCGATGGGGAAGGGAGGCCGGGTTGCAAAGCCCCCATGGGCTTCATGACAGCATTAGTTGCTCTCAAATCCTGCCGCAACCTCCATTTATTTGACTTTCTAATCACAAAGATTGGGGTGTTCCAGGGACTGGTGGAGGGAACTAAATGACCTAATTGCAGTTGTTCCTCTATGAGGTGAGCAGCAGCCTCCCTCTTAATGGTGGGTAAGGGCCATTGGTCAACCCACACTGGAGTGGAAGTCATCCACTGGAGAGGCATAGCGTGGGGAGTTTCCAACGGCCCTAAGAAAAACCCAGGCCGAAATGGTCTCTCTTAGGTTCGGGGATATATGGCTCAGCGTTCCCTTGCAACTCTTTCCCCAAGCCTTTCCCTTCAACATAGCCCATTTCCTTAATAAGGTGCATAACGAGATTAGTCTGTTTTTGAATCGGGACTGCCTTAGTCTCCAGAGTCAAATCCATTGCAGTTAATATGTCCCTGCCCCAAAGATTAAGATCTATATTCAAAACAAAAGGCTGAAAAGTTCCAGTCATACCATCAGGCAGTCTCCAATGTAAGTAATCAGAGCTTTGCAACGGAGCGGAGGCATAACCAACACCTTTAATTGGAATATTAGTCACTTGAGTAGGCCATGTGACAGGCCAATTTTTTTGAGCGATAACTGAGACATCTGCACCTGTATCCACTAGTCCCTCAAAAGGGACTCCTTGGATATGCAATGTAAGCATGGGCTTTTCTACAGAGATCACTTTAGCCCAATAAAGATCTGTGGAGCCGAACCCCTGATTTCCCCGATAAGGTTTAACAGCCTTATTATTGGAGGATATCCGGGGTATCAAGATCAATTGTGCTATGGGAGTCTTGGGCTCAAGCACCAAAGTTCCCATAGTTAAGCTGGCAAAATTTTTATTTCTCCAGTGTAATCTTCATCAATAACTCCCGGATAGATCGTCAATCCCTTAAGAGTCCAGCTGGATCTTCCCAATAATAACCCCCAAGTGTTCCTGGGCGGAGATCCCCATATCCCTGTGGGGATGGCTTTAGGGGTCCTTTGAGGTAAATGGATTGAGCTGGAGAAAGATCCAGTCCTGCACTGGCGGGGGTACCGCGGTGTAGCTGGCTGATACCTGGGAGGTCTCCAGTGTTGGACACAATGGATGAGAAGGTGCCTGTGGGAACATTGCCGCAATTGTTTGAGGGGCCTGCGGCTGGCCCCGCTACCAGTTTCCCTGAAGAGGATCGCCATTACAATCAGTTTTAGAGAGGCATTCATTGACCCAGTGATACCCCCGTCTACATCTGGGACAAATAGTTGCCGGCTTATTATTAATGTTAGGGCCACTGGGCAAACCGGGGGTAGTTGGAATTATTTTTTTACTATGACATTGGGCCTTCATATGGCCCTTTTGGCCACATTTGAAACACACTATTCCACCCAACTTCCCTGGATTAGTTTTTACGTTTTTACCCTGAAGCTGGGCATGCACCTGTAAGGGGTCCATTCCCTTTAAGGCGGCTGCCAAGGTAATGCCCTGAATATAAGAGGGTCCAATCTCAGCACATAGTCTGATATAATCCTCCAAGGTACTCTGATTTTTCCAAGGACGAATGGCTGCCTGACATGCAGAATTAGCATTTTCATAAGCCAATTGTTTTGCAATAATGGTACCTGCCTCCCCATCAGTAACGATTCGACTGACTGCAGTCAAAAGGCGCCCAACGAAATCCTGGTACTTCTCATCTGGCCCCTGCCTAATTTTAGATAATTCCTCAGTTCAGCCCCCTGTGGAGGGAAGTTTTTTCCAAGCTGTAATGGCACAGGTATTAATTTGATTATACGCAATTTCAGGGTAATCCAGTTGGAGGCCCACATCATAATATTGTCCTGTACCTGTGAGCATGTTGAAATCCACAGGTATATTAGTTCTTTTATTATACATGGCTTGTTTTTCAGCATTCTCTGCAAATTCCACTTTCCACAAAAGGTTATCACCCACACTCAAACAAGCCTGAGCAATGACTTTCCAATCTCCTGGGCATAACGCCTCCCTGCTCAAATTATCAAGCATAGACAGGATAAAGGGAGCTGTTGGACCATACTGGGCTGCAGAGGATTTCAAATCCTTCAGCAACTTAAAACTTAGGGTGGAGTACACTCTCTGTCCCCCCTGCTGAATAACAGGGTAAGCGTGAAAGGCAGAGGTGTCTTCCCCATGCTGTTGTGCTTGGTACAGAGTCCGCTGCAAAGGGGTAGCTCCCATAATGGGGTAAGGTTCAGTGGACTGTTGATTCTGAGTAATAGGGAAAGCCAGATGAGGTAAACATCTATCTCGTGCCTGAAAGGAAGGTCGTTTTAAAGGTACCTTCTGGACCAGAGGGGCCAGGAAGGTAGGCCTCTTCTGGTCTTCCAAATAAGGCCCATCATCCCCCTGATCCACAAAAGGGGAGTTGTCATCATTTTCTGGATCCTGTACAGATAACTGTTCTAGGAGGGGGAGAGGAGGTAAAGGTGAAGGAACCTGTGACTGTCCCGAAAGAGCATTGAAAGTAGTTTCTGGAGGGAGAGGAGCATCTGAAGTCATTAGGGGTTGGGCTACTTCTGAGCTAAGAGAAACTATTTCAATAGAATCCTGAGGATCAAGGACCTCTTTAATACAGGTCCAAGTAGACCACAAAGTCCCTGGAACAGCAGCCCCACAAATCTTCATTTGATTCTTAAGTTCCTGACCAACTCGCTGCCAATCCTTTAAATCAACTGTACCCCCGTCTGGAAACCATGGGCAATAATCACGCACCATGTCAAAAAATTCCCTAAGGGCTGACTGAGAAACCTTAATTCCCTTCTCCTTCATAAGAGCCTGCAAGGCAGTTACAAAATATCCATGTTCCGCAGACTGTTTCTGTCCCATAGTTTTACTCCTGTTGTCTGTGCTGCTGGCACAGTTCCCCTACCTGAATTAGACACCGCGCGGTCCGCTTTCGCTTTCCTCCTTGTTGTCTCAGGTCCCTGTTTGGGCGCCACTTGTTGCGACCGGTGCAACAAACACCGAGATCAGGGTCCTGAGAGTAGGGGAATGTAAGAAAAAAAGAGAAGCCAGTTTGGGAACAGGAGGGTCCCCTGGGCTGATGGCCCAAGTGACGACTTTATTGTTGCGGTACACAATCTTTTATATCAAGACTCTTATGGGTCAGGCCATTCTAAGAATAAACAGGTTTCGCATCATCGCTGCCAACCAAAACATTTAGTTCCGTGTACATTGTGAACTTTCTAAACGGGTCACCCCAAGACCCTGTTGATAGATTGCTAGCGAAGCACAGTTCCCATGTTTGTTCCTATTTGACCCAGGGTAGAAAGGGGTAATGTTACCGCCAATACCCACAGACCACAGGCTTCAGGAATTAGATTTCTCAGCCTTGGCAAGGCTTTTGTATGCCTTTGTAAGTGGTGGAACGGGAAGGGGAACCACTGGGTTGGCTGAGTCAACAGGGAGCCGTTGCTCAACCCGGTCTTAGCGTGGCACCGGGGTCCGGCCTCCCACAGTGTCTCACTGAATTCTCTGTTCCCTTGAAAAGTTTTTCTTCCCCAAATAAATTATTTCTAGTCTTCAGGCCAGATATATTGCAAAATATAGTGTACCAATATTCACCATTTCTCCCACCCATGTAATATAGGAAATCTAAACAGAGTAATAACTGTAGAGGGGCACCTGGGAGGCTCAGTTGGTTAAGCGTCCCACCCTTCATCTCAGGGTCCTGAGTTCAAGCCCTGCATTGAGCTCCATGATGGGTGTGAAGCCTACTTATTTTAATAATAATAATAACAACAACCATAGAAACACACAAGTTCATGAGCCTTTCACCAATGAAAGCGTGCTTTTTTTCAGACAGGATTAGATAATTAAATTTTGTTTAACATTTATTTATTTTTGAAAGACAGAGAGAGATAGAGTACTACTGGGGGAGGGGCAGAGAGAGAGACACACACACAGAATCCGAAGCAGGCTCCAGGCTCCAAGGTGTCAGCACAGAGCCCGACGCAGGGCTCGAACTCATGAACCGTGAGATCATGACCTAAGATGAAGCTGGATGCTTAACCAACTGAACCACCCAGGCGCCCCTGGGATCAGATAATTTAAAGAGATAGTTTTACAATCCTTTAATTAGCATATAAGCAAATATTATTTCCTTAATCCAAGAGCATTGAATCGTTATGTTGGTCCTCAAGCTTTATTATCTTTTTAATTTTTTAATATTTATTTATTTTTGAGAGACAGAAAGACAGAGCATGAGTGGGAGTAGGACAGTGAGAATAAGACACAGAATCTGACGCAGACTCCAGGCTCTCAGCTGTCAGCACAGAGCCAGACGCAGCGCTCAAATTCATGAACCGTGAGATCATGACCTGGGCTGAAGTCAGATGCAGAACTGAGCCACCCAGGCGCCCCTCAAGCCTTATTTATTTATTTTATTTACTTATTTTTTAACGTTTAATTAATTAATTAATTTATTTATTTATTCATTTATTTATTTATTGAGAGACAGAGCATGAACGGGGGAGGGGCAGAGAGAGAGGGAGATGCAGAATCTGAAGCAGGCTCCAGGCTTTGAGCTGTCAGCACAGAGCCCAAGGCGGGGCTCAGACCCACAAACCGCGAGATCGTGACCTGAGCTGAACCGACTGAGCCACCCAGGCGCCCCTATTTTTTTTTAATGTTTTTTGCTGAATGTTTAGTAAGGAGCCTGATTGCTTTCATAATTGATTTTAAAAATATGAGTCCAAATTAATCCTTTTGTTTTTCCTTCAAACAAATCCACAATATGATCTAGCTCCTCTATCTAAAGCCCCTACTTTCCAAGTGTGGGATTAGAATCCTGATGGTGCTCAGTTTCTCGTCTACATGTGCTTTCCAGCCTTGCACACAGATGGAAACGCACACATGTGTTCACACACAGACAAATGCAGTTGCACGCGCTCACTTACTTGAACACATATACACTCACACTTTCTGTAACAAATTCTCACTCGTCCCAAACTCACTATATATAAACACACACACTGTATATACACATATGCACAGTGTGTCATACACACTATGACACACACAAGCTCACACAGCTCACTCATATTCATAAAGTAACAGTAACACCATCAACACAGATATTCGTGTCTCAGAAAGGTATTCACATGTGAAAGAATCATGATATGTTCCGACCTTCTGGAGGTACAGGAAGGGAGGCCGTGTTTTACTCTTTCCATCTCTGAACAACCTATAAAGATATTCAGAATGTGCAACATTAGAAATTGCTGTGAGCATTACTACTTCATGTCAAGGTGCATAGCAGGTAAGGTGAAATGTTGGGGGAGTGGCTGTGTGTGTGTGTGTGTGTGTGTGTGAAAGAGAGAGCACACACAGGTATTTTAATTTTTTTTAATGTTTATTCATTTTTGAGAGAGAGAAAGAGACAGAGCATGAGCAGGGGAGGGGTAGAGAGAGACACACACACAGAATCCGAAGCGGGCTCCAGGCTCCAAGCTGTCAGCACAGAGCCCCAAGTGGGGTTCGAACTCATGAACCATGAGATCATGACCGGAGCTGAAGTCAGATACTTAACTGACTGAGCCACCCAGGTGCCCCAAGAGTGCATACAAGGTAAAATGAAGACTCAGGGAAAAGGCTTACAGGTAGGGTGCAGACAGCATGGGGAGTGAAGAGAGGGAGAGCTCAGGGGTGCCGGGAAATATCATCAAAAACGTGAAATGTGATCACTGATTGCCCCATGAGCTGGCCCCCAGGCACTCAGAGGCTCCTCACCTGCTCCCCCGTCCTTGGAATGTGGGTTCCACTTGCCTTTCCCACTCCCAGAGGCTGCTCCAAGGACACAGCCTTGAGATGGTGACATGGTGTGGAGAACACCTACATGGTGTGCATGAGCCCAGTTAAGTCTTCTCTCTCTATCAACTTTAAGACAGGACAGGCAGGTATAGGGATCTGCTCACTGTGCCACTGCCCAAGACAAGCCTCCTATGTAAGTTCCCTTTACTTATTAAACTGCCACCTACCAATGTGGAGTGGCCTGCTTCTTTCTTCTTCTCTCCCTGACCTCCATGTATAGAGGCCAGTTTCTGAGAACATCTGGGAAGCTGCAGAGAAGGGTACAAACCAACCATAGGGAGAGAGAGGAAAGAGGGGTAAAAGGAACAAGTGGGTTCAAGTAACTGAGAAGCTAAACAGAGGGATTTATTGGTACAAGGGGTCTAGAGTGAAAGGAAGTTAAGGGTACTAGAGAACTTGTGGACTTGGTGGATGGATGATGGAGAAGGTCATGGGGATGAAGGGGCTACTAAGGATGGAATAATAATGGCGGAAGGTGGTTAAAGTGCAGGAGTAGGTAAAAGGTACGCTATAGTTATTGTCTGTGAGAAGTCAAATAATATGACAAATGAAGGGGTATATCCATTGGGGCCTTCAGTTCATAGGAGTAGTTGATGAAAGTAGAGACGCAGGGTGGAGGGAGAGATGGAATTTGAGGGTTGGGAGTGGGTACAGTGAGGCAAAATGGGAGCAGAGTGCTGCTGGAAGCTGGGAAGGATGGTGGGAATCTTGAGCTAAAGGGCCCAGGAGAAGTGGGTAGGGATTGTAGGGTAGGCACAATGCATGGAAGTCATGGGGAAAATGAGGCAATCCAATGGTTAAGGGCTGAGGAGGCCTAGGGCCACAGGGGACATGGGAAATGGTCTGAGATCATTGGAACAGGAGGGTAAATTTAGGGACAGGAAGAAGGAGGGAATGGAGGCTGGTGCATTCAAGGGGGATGGAAAGTAAAGAGCATTTGTGTGTGGTCGTTGAAACGTGGGGATAGAACTTTTGAAGATTTTGAGGTTATAAAGTTCACAAGATGGAGATAGGGGTTAGTTGTAAACAATCTAGGAGTGTTGGAATGGTGGGGGTGTCTATGGAAGTTTTAGGGGAGGGCTGCAGTTCATGAGGGTGGAGGTCACTGAGGAAGAGCTAGGTGCAAAATGCAGGCTGTTGTAATGAAAGTCACAAGGGCAATTTGGAAGTCAACAATTCAGTGCCATTCATTATTTCCCTCGTAGAGGACTGAGTCACAACTTAATCATAAATAGATTCTAATTTCAGCTCATTAGGCCAAAAGAGTGCCTATATAAAATACCCCTAAAATACTTTTTAAGATTTTATTTTTATTTTTAGGCAATCTTTACACCCAGTGTGGGGCTCAAACTCACAACCCCGAGATCAAGAGTTGCATGCTCTACTGATAGAGCCAGCCAGGTGCCCCCTACCCCCAAACCACCAAAATACTTTAAATTGAACATAGAGTAGATGTCTGCATGTAGGACTTGGGGTGCACAATGGCCCAGCCATCTTGTTCTTCTTTCAGAATAACAAGTATATAGGATGTGAGCTAGGTGGCAGGAGGGGCTGTTAACTGGTACTGGGTGTTCAGTGAAAGAAAGAGATGCCTGGATATCCTCCACCCAACTTGGCCTAGGTCTTGAGGTTTTGTGCTGAAATAGGGCATAATGAAAACCTCTTTAATGTTTCCAAAGTATAATACATATCTTATTCACAAAGTCAGACATAGTGAGACAGATCTTAAATAAATTATTTCTCTCCAGTTTTATTGAGGTCTCACAAACCAAAATGTTTATATTTTAAGTGGACAACATAATGTTTTGGTAGATGTATACACTGTGAAGTGATTAATGAAATAAAATTAATTAACAAATCAATCACCACACATAGTTACCTTTTGTGTGTGTGTGTATGTGTGTGTGTGTGTGTGTGTGTGTGTGTGTAGGGAGAACACTAAAGATCTACTCTCTTAGCAAAGTTTAAATATAAATATATATTTAAATATATTGAGTTTAATTCTTTAGGGTTCCACAAACAAGGGATATCATGCAGTGCTTCTCTTTATGTATCTGCCTTATTTTACTGAGCATAATGTTCTACAGGTTCATCCATGTTGTTTCTGGATTTAACATCAAAAGGAACAAAAGCAAAAATAAATACTTTTACTTCAAAGTAAAAAGCTCCTGCACAGCAGAGGAAACCATCAACAAAATGAAAAGGCGACCTACTGAATGGAAGAAAATATTTGCAAACTGTATATCTGGTAAGAGATTAGTATCAAAAAAATATAAGGAACACATATAACTCAATAGCAAAAAACAACAACTACTACAACAAACACCAACAAGAACAACAAAAAGAAACAAACAATCTGATTTAAAAAGGGACAGAGGATCTGAATAGATATTTTTCCAAAGAAGACATACAGATGAGCAACAGGTACACGAAAGGTGCTCAGGATTATAAATCATCAGGAAAATGCAAATTAAAACCACAATGAGATATCACCTCCCACCCATTAGAATGGCTATTAGTAAAAAGACGAGAAATAACAAGTGTTGATGAGGATGCACAGAAAAGGAAACCCTTGTGCACTGTTGGTGGGAATGTAAACTGGTGCAGCCACTATGGAAAATGGTATGGCGGTTCCTCAAAAAATTAAAACTGAAGCTACCATATCCTGCAGTTCCACCTCTGGGTATTTATCCAAAGGAAACAAAAATACTAACTCAAGAAGATATATGCACTCCTGTGTTCACTGCAGCATTATTTACACTAGCAAAGACATGTAAACAACCTAAGGGTCCATCAATGAATGAATGGATAAAGAAGATGTAGTGTATTTGTGAATATTATTTGGCCATAAAAAAGAAAGAAACCTTGCCATTTGTGACAAAATGGATGGACCTTGAGGGAATTATGCTAAGTGAAATAAGTCAGACAAAGACAAACACCATATAATCTCATTTATATCTGGAATCTAAAACAAACGTACTAACAAACAAAACCTGAACTCATAAATCCAGAGAATAGATCAGTGATTGCCAGAGACAAGGGTGAAATGGGAGAAGGTGGTTGAAAGGTACAGACTTCCATCTATAAAATAAATAAGTCCCAAAGATATCATATAGAGCATATAAACAAAACAAATTGAGTGAAAGTTAATCTACTAGTGTTGGATTGCCATTATATTGTCCAGGTAGAGACAGATGTATTAAATAACTACATTCTGACTAGTTTTTTTTAAAATGTTTATTTATTTTTGAGAGAGAGAGAGAGAGAGCACAAGTTGGGGAGGGGCAGAGAGAGAGAAAATGACAGAAGTTCTAAAGCAGGCTCTGACTAGTTTTTTAAAGTACACTATAATTTCTAGGTTAAAAACTAAGAAATACTGAATGTATGTCTTCCAAGATAAGAGAGGTACAATGTAGAATTATTTAAAATTAATGCAGAAGAAGTTAGAACTGGCAAACTAAGAATGGACTATAGGCATAATGAAGAACATAGTATAAATTGATAAATGCAATCTGAAATATATTTAATATGATACTGAACATAAGAGACTAATCTCATTCAAGTCAAACACATTTTACTATATACAGCTGAGTATTTTTCAAGAGATAAAGTTAAATATAAGGATTAAAATAGAAAAAAGAAAAACATACTCTATATAATTTTCCCAGTAATTACACACACTCCAAAAAAGGGGGGACAAAATATAGAGTTATTTTAAAAAATGGATACAGGGGCACCTGGGTGGCTCAGTTGGTTGAGCATCTGACTCTAGTTTTTGGCTTAGGTCATGATCTCAGTTGTGGGATGGAGCCCCACCTCCAGCTTGGAGCTCCAGGATGGAGCTCCACACCGAGCTTGGAGCCTGCTTAAGATTCTCTGTCTCCCTCTCCCTCCACCCCTCTTCCTCACTCACGCACTCACTCTCTCTCTCTAAAATAATGTTTAAAACATGATACAGAATAAGTTAATGGAGAAAGGATAAGAAAATAGAACAGGTGTAATAAGCATATAAAATGTTGATAAATCCAATTCTGGATATATGCACTCTTATACTAACCATAAAAGGCTAATTACAACTAATAAAGTCAAACATTTTCTTACTATATTCAATTGGTTTCATTTTCCAGAGATATAGGTAAGACATAAGGATTAAAATAGAAAAATTAAAAATGTATTCTATGTAACTTCTACCAATTAAACCACTAGGATGGAGAGATCAGATAATATACAATTTACAGTTAAAACATATTATAATGAGTATTATATTTATTCCTCAATTTAGTTTTCCAATATTACTGACAGAAAAAATGACTTATATGAGCATATATGTGCATATATACACATATACAAACTCATACACATATATATACACAAATATAAACATAGATATGTTGTATCTATCCATCTACATACTGCTTGTGGTTCTAATGTATGGTAAATATTTCTGTGTTTCACATGAGCTAAAAAAGTATGCATTTCTCTATTTTTTGTGGCAAAGAGGTCAATATATATCCATTAGATCAAACTAATTCTTCTGTTTTTCAAATTATGAATCATTAATATTTACATCAACTTTATAAGTACAGAGACAGCTACATTAAAATATTTCCTAAAGTTAAGGAAATGTCCATTTTCATCTTTTGACAACCTCACTCAAAAACCCCAAATAAACAAAATGGATCCATGACTTATTCTTCCAATGGCTACTCCCCCACTACTCAAGTTCAATGAAAGTCCCCTAAATAAAGTTATTTCCTTACCCAAGAAAGTGCACCATGGAGACTGTTTCTTGCCAACATGCCTTCATGGCATCTTTGCATAATAGATCAAGATCAAACCTCCACAGACCCCCAAATCTATGCATTTTTATCCCAGACAACATGTGTTTTTTTTAAGAGTCAACACTCAGTTGGGGGCGCCTGGGTGGCTCGGTTGGGCGTCTGACTTCAGCTCAGGTCATGATCTCACTGTCCGTGGGTTTGAGCCCCATGTCGGGCTCTGTGCTGACAGCTTAGAGCCTGGAGCCTGCTTCAGATTCTGTGTCTCCCTCTCTCTCTGCCCCTCCCCACTCATGCTCTGTCTATATAAAAAAATGAATAAACCTTAAAAAATTAAAAAAAAAAAGAGTCAACACTCAGTTGAATATTTTTTTAAAAACCAGCAAAACTTATTTTGTGTTTTCCTTGTCCTACACCAGGTCAGTGTGGCCCTTCTATAAGAAAATGCTTAAGTCTCCCTTCTAAACATCAGACTTCCAATGATTAACACCTCTAGAAGAGTGTGACATACCAAACTCATACTTGGCCTGTGATGCCTCCATTCTTTGAAAACGAATTGACTCTTCAGCTTAATTCCAGGTTATCCATTATTCTGCGGAAGTTTTTGTTGTCTTCAGTATATTAAATGACCATGTCAAATGGTGTCCCTAGTTTAGGGAATTTGTCATAGAATCCCAAGACTAGTTAATTTTGCAGAAAATGTATTATGTCACATTGAAAGTTACATGCTAAATGACTTCATAATCTCCAGATTGTTTCAGGAACTGCTGTTTTAATAGTACATGGGTTTCAAACTCCCTCACTTCAAATATTAAGACATTCATATTATATAGTATTTATATCATAATCATATCATATTTCATTTATAATTGCATTTCACTTATTCATTTCACAGCAGAAGCCTAGTCTCTGTTGTTTATCACCCTCTTGTAATATGACGGTTTCAGGATTGTGGTTAAACCATCAAATGAATTAATGAATAAAAAAACTAATTGTTGTGGATATGCATATTATTTACACATTTATGATAAATTTAAGCAATTTTGTATTTCTTTTCTTGACAAAGCAGAACCAGGACAATCTAGAGTCATGACTCATGAGGATGTAGGGACTTACAGTTGGAAAACATGCGGTGATTAGTGTAGTGGTGTTCATCAGCCACCAACTGGGATTGTCAAAAATCACTGAACAATTGTGAAAGATGAAGGAGAGAATGCACAAAAATACAAAGGTGATGACGAGGATAAGCATGCTTTGGGTGGCTGTAGACTCAGGGGAGGATCTGGTGGAGAGATTGTTGCTGTGAATGTATTGGACTTGCTGTTTGTGCCTGTGCAGGATTAAGACCATGGAGCCGTTGGCCCAGATCATGAGCCCCAAACAGAAACCATCATGGAATAATACTGATGCTAAATGCAGTAACTGTGCTATGTAGTCAGGACCTCTAGAATAACAATAGTCATAACTCTTTGCCTTTGTGACATTTTGATGGCTCCACTTGCCAGTTATATACATAGGAATGATAATACTAAACATAATGTTCAGGATCCAACAGAGGATGTTGGAGCTGCCCAGGTACTTGGAAGCTTTCACTTTTAGCCCTCCCCATCTGGAATCCCTGGGACTGATGATGAACATCTGGAAGAGGCTCAAGAGGCAGACAGTGCCAATGGACACATTCCTGCACACTCTGTGAACATAGAAAACAAATTTGCATCTAATATCATTGATTCTTTTAGTCCCCAAACTGCCACATCATGTGGGGGACTCCTTTAGAGAGAATGACCAAGGAGTTGGCTATAGTCAAGTGCTTGAGAATCAAATCTGTGGACCTGAACCCCCATCTCGTTAGATAAAGTAAGAGATAATGGTAAGGAAGATAAAAATTCCCCAGAAGTCCAACTATAGTTTGTAATAAGAAGATCATTACCATTACCAAATCAATGGTGGTCATTCTTCAAAATCCCAAGGACTGAAATTCTTTTTCTGAGCCAGGTTCCTGCATGGGAACAGGAGGTGTGAGGCACATGTCATGTTGGCTGGAATTCAATGTTCTCCACTAATTTTAGTTCATACTTAGAAATATCTACTCAATGTTTCTTTTTTTTTTTTTTTTCTTTTTTTTTTTTTTTTAATTTTTTTTTTTTCAACGTTTATTTATTTTTGGGACAGAGAGAGACAGAGCATGAACGGGGGAGGGGCAGAGAGAGAGGGAGACACAGAATCGGAAACAGGCTCCAGGCTCTGAGCCATCAGCCCAGAGCCCGACGCGGGGCTCGAACTCACGAACCGCGAGATCGTGACCTGGCTGAAGTCGGACGCTTAACCGACTGCGCCACCCAGGCGCCCCTACTCAATGTTTCTTATTACACGTTTTTAAGAGTTGAATACATCACCTTTGAAAAAAGCTCTCACAAAATACAAGTCACTCCAATGAGGCCATACCTATAATAAATTCTGTGTTCTTCATAACTCCATGAGACAGGCAATAGCGTTATTTCTATTGGAAAAATAGGGAGGACTTGGATAGATAAAGTTTAATGATTTCTCTAAATGTAAGCCATATTATGGGCAAAGGGTGGACTTGGCTTGGCTGGTAAAAAGACAATGCGTTAAAAGAATTTTTTAATGTTTATTTATTTTTGAGAGAGAGAGAGAGAGCGAGTGGGGGAGAGGCAGAGAGAGAGAGACACACACACAGAATCTGAAACAGGCTCCAGGCTCCAAACCATCAGCACAGAGCCCGACCTGGGGCTCAAACCCATGAGCCATGAGATCATGACCTGAGACCAAGAAGAACGCTTAACCAACTGAGCCACCCAGGCCCCCCAAAACAGGCATTTAAACACTAAACTATTCTGGGGTACCTGGGTGGCTCAGTTGGTTGAGCGTCAGACTTCAGCTGAGTTCAGGACCTTCAGGTTCAGGAGTTCCAGCTCTGCGTTGTTGGCTTCACTGCTGTCAGCACACAGCCTGCTTCTGATCCTCTGTCCCCCACTCTCTGACCCTCCCAACCACCCCCAGGTCTCTTTTTCTCTCAAAAATAAACATTTAAAAAAACCCACTAAACTATTCTAACATGACTACTTAGCTGTGTTCCTGAAGAATACAGATGTTTATTCATTTTCATACTTTGTCTTCTTATTTTAGATTGGTTTTACTTTGTTTTACAATTTTGTGTGACAAGTTTCCGTTTATGTGTAAAGGCTGTTACAAAATACAAATATAGATTTAGATTTCATAATAAAATATTGATAAATTAATTATAGTATAATTCTGTCAGGGACTGCATTATGACAAATTATCTTTAAAGAAGGTACAATTGGCTCTATTCTGGGATGGCAACAGAAACACTAATATGCTTTTATGCTGGGTGCAATATGGCACCTATCACAGGAATCATTTAACACGATGCCAGTCCCTGAACTGTGGGACATGAACCACAGTATGTGATAAAATCATGTAAGGTAGAAACTAAACATTAGCATTTTCAAATCATAAACTAACCTGTTTATTAATACATGGCTAAAGTAAAAAGTGCTAACAATAAGGCAAGATTTATGAACTATTAAAATATAGACTCATTTCAAAACAAAATCTCAAGAATGTGATGTATGTGTATTTTATAAATTGAAATTAAAAAGTTTAAAATTCATGAGATAACTTTTTTTTTTATTTGAGAGACAAAGTGTGTAAGCAGGGTAGGGACAGAGGGAGGAAGAGAATCTTAAGCGGGCTCCATGCTCAGCTCAGGAAGCTCAATCCCACAACCCTGGGATCATGACCTGATCTGAAATCAAGAGTCAGACACTCAAACAAACTACTGAGCCACCCAGGTGCCATGAAATTTTAAATCAGATAGTACATCAACAGATACATTGGGCTTAAAGCCACTATCTGAAACCAATTGTTATTGTGTTACCATTTCATTTACTGCTGTTTCTCACTAAAATGAACATATCCTGGATTTTCTCAATAGGAAACTATCACTGTCTCCATTAAACACTTAACACAGTCAGAGAAAGCCTTTCTACTCTTGCATTTATCATTTGGAAATACCCTTTTTGCACAAGGTCAGAGGATTCCTGTGGTTTCATCCCACTTTTTTTTTTTTTTTTTTTTTTAACAACACAGAAGTGTTACAGGCACCTCTGGCAATCCTGAGAATTTAGTCTATGATTCCTGTAACATAGCGGGAACAAGATTAATTTTGGTAGTTCAGTCCTAAACACTAGGAACCAGGTTTCCTTATCACTTGATTAAATACCAATAGTCACTGGGGCGCCTGGGTGGCGCAGTCGGTTAAGCGTCCGACTTCAGTCAGGTCACGATCTCGCGGTCCTTGAGTTCGAGCCCCGCGTCAGGCTCTGGGCTGATGGCTCAGAGCCTGGAGCCTGTTTCCGATTCTGTGTCTCCCTCTCTCTCTGCCCCTCCCCCGTTCATGCTCTGTCTCTCTCTGTCCCAAAAATAAATAAATGTTGAAATTTATTTAAAAAATAATAATAAATACCAATAGTCACTTTCAGTGAGGATTACACTAAACACATCAGGAGCCATCAGAGATTGGTAAATGTCTACAACCCCTTCTCTCTTTACTAGTTCAATTCAAGCCTCAGAGTTATGCTTCCTTCCCTTGTGTCTTTGGCTCTGGACCAGGTTGAAACACAGAAGAATCTTTTTTTCCCAAGATGATCGCTTACCCAGACTCCTGATACCATTCCTTGGTTGCAGACTCTACCTCTCAGACCAAAATAGAAAATACTCACCTGACTTCCTCTGGCTGTCAGCATGGAGGTCAGAGTGACAGTTGCAACAGCCAGCATATGGAATAGGGAGGCAGCCAGACCACTAGATACGTTTGTGGTTCTGTGACATCGCCTCCCTGTGGAACTGCATTGTCTCTTCACCTGTAGCTGCAGTGAGAAAACAGCCTTGGCGAACTGATAATATTTGTGACAAACTTTTTTTTCATCAGTTGCCAGTTACCAAAAAGGCAATTACAAGTTTGTAGGTATTATCTCCAAAGAGATCATTATGGAGTTTGGAAGAAGCTCTTCCTTTTATCCCTGGAGACAGACAGGGTATCGGATGGAAGGAGCAAGAAATTCTGAGGTCTGACATATGAGAAGCTGGCAGGGGAAGCTCATGTGTCTCACTGGATTCTCTGCTCTCCAGAAAAGTCTCCCCCCACCACCCCCCACCGCCCAAAGTGAGTTCTGTCTTAATCTTCAAACCACTAAGCCACACCATCATTTAAATAACGAGAGAGTAGTGGAAACAGATGACATACCTGAGAAGGATTTTGAAATTGATAGATGTCAAGGAAGCACAGATGACAATTTTCACTGGAAATCTCTGGATGAGAAACCCACAGCCCAATGGCAATTGATTTGGAAGTCTAGGTGATGTGGAAAACTTATAACAATATGTACTCTCCCCATATTCACTCTTCCCTATCACACCCAGTAGGGATATGAATTATAAATAGAACAAAATCCATTGAAAGATAGAGGTTTATGAACTTGCTAATAAAGCATGGCTTTATTGTGGGGGGCCGGGCCCCGGTGCCAGGCTGAGACCAGGTCGAGCAATGTTCCCTGTTGACTCAAGCCAACCCGGTGGTTCCCCCTCCCATTCCCCCACTTTCAAGGGCATACGAAAACCTTGTCAAGGCTGAGAAAGTTAATTCTGAAGCCTGTGGTCTGCAGGTGTTGGCAGTAATGCTACCTCCCTTTTTCTACCCCGAGTCAGATAGAAACAAACATGGGAACTGTGTTTTGCTAGCAATCTATCAACAAGGTCTTGTGACCCGTTCAGAAAGTTCGCAAGGTACACAGAACTAAATGTTTTGGCTGGCAGTGATCATGTGAAACCTGTTTATTCTTAGAATGACCTGATCCATAAGAGTCTTATATTATAAAAGATTGTGTACAGCAACAGTAAAGCCGTCACTTGGGCCATCAGCCCAGGGGACCCTCCTGTTCCCAAACTTTCTCTTCTTTGTTTCTTGCATTCCCCTACCCTCAGGACCCTGACCTCGGTGTTTGTCGCGCCAGTCGTGACACTTTATAGGCAGGATCAGATGATTTGTACAGATAATTCTTACAATTCCTTCAGCTATGAGATAAGCCAATGTCACTTCCTCAATTCTAGAACACTGAATGATTACCAGTCTCATGCCCTTATTTATTTATTTTTTTTCCTGAATTTTCACAAGGAGCCTTGTTTTCTTCTGTGATTAACAACAACAACAACAACAACAACAACAAACCTATGAGTTCTAATTAGTCCATTGCTTTTTCCTACAAACAAATGCCCACTATGATCCACATTCAGTATTTAATGCACCCCCAATTTCAAAGTCAGGGATTAATACCATAATGGTGGACAAGATCTAGTACACACACGCACACACACACTCTAATTTATACCCTTACACACATATGCAAACACACATGTGCATGTACACCCACACAAATACAGTCACACACCCTCACATACTTAACCACACACACACTTACATAGACTTTGCTTTATAAACTCAGACTCCTCCATGGCTCAACACATATCAATACATATTTGCATTTGTACACCCTATGACACACAGTTGCACAAAGTCACACACCATCATCGCATGTGTATCTGTATAAGATGTTCAAAAATGGAAAATAGTTTCATCACACCACTAGATGCCCCCAAAAGGGTGTTTTTCACCTTTGTTACTCCTTCCATCCCTCCAATAACCTGTAAAGAGGGTATTTACGAAGCACAACATTTCAATTGTGCTGTGAGCACTGTCATTTCCATTCAAGGCACATAGCTGCAGAGCTGTGATATCAGGAGAGTGACCATGCATGTGTGCATGTGAGGGGATGGGAAGGGGAAGTGGGGAGAGAGGGGTAAAGGGAGAGCAAGGGAAAGGGTGTATAGGTAATGGTGCAGACAGCCCAGGACATGGAAGGAGAGGAAAGAGGTTACAAGACACAAGAAGGCTAAAGTCACAGAGTGTTGAAGGGCAGGATTTAAGAGCACAAGGGGCAAAGTGTGCCAGAAAGTTCAGGGAGCTGGAGATGCATGCTGGGTGGATGGCTTACAAATATGATGGAAATAAGTGGGATAAAAGGGAAAAGATCATGAGAAAAAGGTGGTTATGATTCCAAACCAAAGACCCACCCAAAAGGGAGAACTACAGACCAATTTCCCTGATGAACATGGATGCAAAATCTTCCAGATACTAGCCAACCGGATCCAACAATACATTAAAAGAATTATTCAACACAACCAAGTGGGATTTATACCTCGGAAACAGGGCTGGTTCAATATCCACAAAACAATCAATGTGATACATCACATCAATAAAATAAAGGACAAGAACCACATGATCTTCTCAACAGATGCAGAGAAAGCGTTTGACAAAATACAGTATCCTTTCTTGATAAAAACCCTCAAGAAAGTAGGGATAGAAGGATCATACCTCAAGATCATAAAAGCTATATATGAAAGCCCCACCACTAATATTATCCTCAATGGGGAAAAACTGAGAGCTTTCCTTGTAAGGTCAGGAACACGACGGGGATGTCCACTCATGCCACTGTTAATTCAACATAGTATTGGAAGTCCTAGCCTCAGCAATCAGATAACACATAGGAATAAAAGGCATCCAAATCAGCAAAGAGGAACTCGAGCTTTCACTCTTTGCAGACAACATGATACTCTATATGGAAAACCCAAAAGATGCCACCAAAAAACTGCTAGAACTGATCCTGAATTCAGCAAAGTCGCAAGATATAAAATCAAATGCACAGAAATTGGTTGCATTTGTACACACCAATAATGAAGCAACAGAAAAAGAAATCAAGGAATCAATCCCATTTGTAATTACACCAAAACCCACAAAATACCTAGGAGTAAACCTAACCAAAGAGGTAAAAAAAATCTATACACTGGAAACTATAGAAAGCTTATGAAATAAATTAAATAAGACACAAAAATATGAAAAAAAATTCCATGCTCATGGATTGGCAGAACAAATATCACTGAATGTCAATACTACCCAAAGCAGTCTACATATTCAATGCAATCCCTATCAAAATAACACCAGCATTCTTCACAGAGCTAGAACAAACAATCCTAAAATTTGTATGGAACCACAAAAGACCCTGAATAGCCAAAGCAATCTTGAAAAAGAATACCAAAGAAGGAGGCATCACAATCCTGGACCTCAAGCTATACTACAAAGCTGTAATCATCAAGACAGTATGATACTGGCACAAGAACAGACACTTAGATCAATGGAACAGAATAGAGAACCCAGAAATGGACCCATAAAAAACATATGGCCAACGAATCTTTGACAAAGCAGGAAAGAATATCCAACGTAATAAAGACAGTCTCTTCAGCAAATTGTGTTGGGAAAACTGAACAGTGACATGCAGAGGAATGAACCTGGACCACTTTCTTACACCATACACAAAAAGAAACTCAAAATAGATGAAAGACCTAAACATAAGACAGGAAACCATCAAAATCTTAGAGGAGAAAGCAGGCAAAACCTCTTTGACCTTGGTCGCAGCAACATCTTACTCACCACAGCTCTGGAGGCATAAAAGCAAAAATGAACTATTGAGACCTCATCAAGATAAAAAGCTTCTGCACAGTGAAGGAAACAATCAGCAAAACTAAAAGGCAACCAATGGAGTGGGAGAAGATATTTGCAAATGACATATCAGATAAAGGGTTAGTATCCAAAATCTATAAAGAACTTATCAAACTCAATACCCAAAAGACAAATAATCCAGTGATAAAATGGCCAAAAGACATGACTAGACACTTCTCCAAGGAAGAAATCCAGATGGCCAACCGACACATGAAAAAATGCTCAACATCACTCATCATCAGGGAAATACAAATCAAAACCACAATGACACACCACCTTATACCTGTCAGAATGGCTGACATTAACAACTCAGGCAACAACAGATGTTGGCAAGGATGCAGAGAAAGAGGATCTCTTTGGCAATGCTGGTGGGAATGCAAAGTGGTGCAGCCACTCTGGAAAACAGTATGGAGATTCCTCAAAAAATTAAACTACCATAGAACTACCCTATGGCCCAGCAATTGCACTACTAGGTATTTATCCACGGGACACAGGTGTGCTGTTTCCAAGGGGCACATGCACCCCCATGATCATAGCAGCTCTATTGACAACAGCCAAAATATGGAAAGAGCCCAAATGTCCACTGACAGATGAATGGATAAAGAAGATGTAGTGTGTGTGTGTGTGTGTGTGTGTGTGTGTGTGTGTACACATGCAGTGGAGTATTACTTGGCAATCAAAAAGAATGAAATCTTGTCATTTGCAACAACATGGATGGAACTAGACGGTATTATGCTAAGGGAAATTAGAGCAAGAAATATCATATGACTTCACTCATATGTCGAATTTTAGATACAAAACAGATGAACATAATGGAAGGGAAGAAAAAATAATATAAAAAGAGGGAGAGGACAAAAACATAAGACACTCTTAAATACAGAGAACAAACTGAAAGTTGCTGGAGGGATTGTGGGTGAGGGGATGGGCTAAATTGGCAAGGGGCATTAAGGAAGACACTGGTTGGGATGAGCACTGGGTGTTATACATAGGGGATGAATCACTAGAATCTACTCCTGAAATCATTATTGCACTATATGCTAACTAACTTGGATGTAGGTAGGTAGATAGATAGATAGATAGATAGAAAAAAGTGGTCAAAGACCAATAACGAGTAAAAGGCACCTAAGACTTAATGTCTGTAAGCAGTAGAAGAATGTGAGGGACAGTTTGTTCTCTGTGCTTAAGAGTGTGGGTTTTGTTTTTGTTTTTGTCTTTTTTTCTTCGTTTCTTAAATTTCAAAAATGAGTGAAATCATATGGTATTTGTCTCTAACTTACTTCCCTTCACATTATACCCACTACGTCCATCAATATTGTTGCAAATGGCACAAATTCACTTTTTTTTCAAAAATTTATAATGTTTTTATTTATTTTTGAGAGAGAGAGTGTGTGTGGTTGGGGGGAAGAGCAGCAGAGAAAGAGGGAGACACAGAATCCAAAACAGGCTCCAGGCTCTGGGCTGTCAGCGCAGAGCCCGATGTGGGGCTCGAACCCATGAACCATGAGATCATGACCTGAGCCGAAGTCGGACATTTAACTGACTGAGCCACCCAGGCGCCCCTAAACTCATTCTTTTTTATGGCTGCTTAATATTCTATTATACATGTGTACAATATCTTCTTTATCCATTCATTTATTGATGGATACTTGGGTTGCTTCAATATCGTGGCTACTGTAAACACGGTGCAATAAATATAGAGGGTACATATATCATTTCAAATTAGTGTTTTCATTTTGGGGGGATAAATACTCAGTAGTAAAATTACTGGATCACAGGGTAATTCTATTTGTAATTTTTTTAGAGACCTCCATACTGTTTTCCACAATAGATGCACCAATTTACAGTCCCACCAACAGTGCTTGAGGGTGCCCTTTTCCCCACATCATTGACACACTTGTTATTTTTTATCTTTTTTATTTTAGCCACTCTGACAGTCGTGAGGCAGTATCTCATGGTTAAACTGTCTGCACAGAGGCCTCCAGAGTTGGGCCGATGTGGAGAGTTGCTCCCAGGTGAGAGGGAAAGGTACTCTCAGAGAATCTAGTGAGCCACACATGTTTTGTTGCCAGTCCTTCACATGTGTGACCTTGGTATTTCCTGCTCTCCTTCACGTGAGACCTGGTTTGAATCTAGGGTTGATGGAAAAGGAAGAGCCTCATCCAAACACTCCGGCAGTCTTTTATGAGATGCTAAATAGGTACTTGTAATTGTTTTCAGTAAGTAGGAACTGGGACAAATTTTTAAGAAATATTCTCATCTCCCCAAGGTGGCATTCCCATTGCTGCTACAAGGTGAGATGATGATTATGTTCCATGGGGAGGAGAGGCAGCAAATGACCATCACACTGAGACTAGAGTTCTGGTAACAGGAAGGAGGCAGGCGACCGTGTCCTATTTCACTGTCAGAGGCAGAGTCTATAAGGGAAGGAGGTGTATCAGGAATCTGGGCAAATATTTAAATTGGAAAAAGAGACTCTTCTGAGTTTGAAACTGGTCCAGTTTCAAAGAAGGGAAGAGTAATTGCTGAGACATGAACTGACGTGTAAAGAGAGATGGGAGTTCAAGATTCTATACCAACCTCTGATGACTTCTTTATAATTTAGTGTAATCCACAATGACATTGGTTGTTGAAGTTTAATCCAGGTGGTAATGAAATCTGGTTTTCTGCTTATAGACTTTATGCTTGAGGACTATAGTTTTGAAATCAGTCTGTTGTTCAGTCTACCTTATAAGAATCATAGACTATCTTTTCAGGAATTGCTAGAAGTGTGCCTATAACGCTTCCATGCTTGTTATAAATAGTGGGACGAATCTATAGACATCATCTAATTCTGTGCAGAAACAATAAGTCTGAAGGAAATTGCTAAACTAGAAAATGTTTCTCTAACTCTGGGTGTATGAAGGGTTTAGTGGAGACAGTGAATGGTTCTCTACTGAAAACACCTGTGTCTGTTGATTATGGTGAGACTGTTTCCCTCTTGTAGTTAGGGAAGCAGCATTTCATGAAATGATAACTTCATAATGATTGGTTTCCAGGAACCTCTGTTAGGATCAAATGTATCTTGTGACACACTCTCTGACTAAAAAGTATTCTTATGTCAATTCCAAACTCTGTTAATTATAGGTATATAATGCACAAGATCTCTCACCGATATATTCTATTTTTTATATATGCCTTATATTTAAAAATCTTTCACAAAAAGGGGGTGCCTGGGTGGTTCAGTAGGTTAAGCATCTGACTCTGGCTCAGATCATGATCTCGCAGATCATGGGTTCAAGCCCCGCATCGGTCTCTGTGCTGACAGCTCAGAGCCTGGAACCTACTTCTCTTTTTTTTTTTTAACGTTTTATTTATTTTTGAGACAGAGAGAGACAGAGCATGAACAGGGGAGGGGCAGAGAGAGAGGGAGACACAGAATCTGAAACAGGCTCCAGGCTCTGAGCTGTCAGCACAGAGCCTGACGTGGGGCTTGAACTCACGGACCGTGAGATCATGACCTGAGCTGAAGTCGGACGCTTAACCAACCAAGCCACCCAGGCGCTCCTGGAACCTACTCCTGATACTGTGTCTCCCTCTCTCTCTCTGCCCTCCCCCACTCATTTTTTCTCTCTCCCTCTCTGTGGGCATCTCAGTTTTGGGTGGGTTTTTTTTTTCATGTCTTGTGTCAGCTCTGTTCCAGGTTCTCTTGCCACAGATGGTTGTAAGATGGTGATAGTGTCTTTCTCTAGACCAAGGGATGGATGGATTTCCTGACCAGTACAACAACAATTATGCCTCCTTCTGAGACAAAAGTTGAATGGCTGTGTGTGATAAGTGGCAAAAGATCTGGACTGAATTTCATCATCTGTGACAAAGATCTATTGTTTGTGTAGCATCTACCTGAGCCTCTTTGCCTCACCTTGTGGGATGTGGGGTGAGGAAGGGGCACGTGAACTGAAGTTTGTGCTTCCAATTGTACAGGGAATAATAAGCCCCTTTGTGGCCAATCCAGGAGTCTCATGCCTTCTGCTGGCAGCTATGAAACTGGAAAGCTAATTGTTTTGGTTTGCAAATAATTTATAAAATCTAACAGTCTTGCCAGCAGTCTTGGCAGTCTTGGTGACAAGGATGGGGTGGTGAGAGAGGCATGACTCTTTGTAAAGAAAAGGACAAGGTCCCTTTGTGGGTCTGGTTAGGGAATAAGAGAAGGTTCTCTGGGACCAATAGCAAATTCTCTCACCCAGGTGTTGCACAAGGTGTGAGTAGGGCCTTCCACTGTCTTACTTGTTGAGGAGGCTGCTGTGTGAGAGGTAGGATTGAAGCAAGCAACCTGAATGTGCTTTGTTTGTTGTTCAGTCACTCCCTGGAGGAAGGAGGAAGGGTCTAGAAGTACTGCTCGTTCTTCTTCTGATGCAGGGGAGGGAGGAACAAGGAGTCCCCAGAACTAATAAAGAGGTTCGGGCGAATCAACATTATAAGTTAATGTGATTGAGCTGCACGCAGCCTGTAGCCCACTAGAAACCAAAAGGCAATGTGCCTTGCTAGCGCCTTGCTTTCAGCACTGGGTCACTCTCTCCCTCTGGACCTCCTGATGTGTCTCTCAGCCTATCACCTCAGTCTCTCTCAGACTTCAACAGCTTGAGCAGCAAGCTGAATGTGCTTGAGGGAGGGAAGGAACTCAAACTTGTATAGCTGTGTTAGATCAGGTGCCACGCCTCATCTTACTAGATGGGAGGGAAGGTTAAGTGACAAAGACTATAGGGTCAACTATAGTTGCAAATAGGCAGGAATAAAGAAACCTCTAAACCAGGCCACCCTTCAGTTTCTGGGATGTGCAAGGAGGAAGCCAGATCAGACCTTAAGGTGAAAAGCATTAAAGAATGAAAAGTAGGGGTACCCTCCCCACTGCCCTGGCCATCCCCACCCTCCATGTTAGCTTTTTCTTGCCCCTTGCATTTCCAAGCTCCTGTTCAGGGAATAACATAATCTTATTGCAGCCTCTGACTCACACAGGTGTTAAATGTCCTCATCCGTGTTCACACAGGGAAAAAAAGGACCCAAACTCAACTGATAAGGTGTGGGCAAGGTCCACGGTGACAGAATAAAGCTACAATGATGATGCAGGTACTAATTCCATATCCTCTTGCTGTGTCTACATCAGAATCTATAGTAGGGATTGAGGCAGTATGTCCTTGTACTTTCTGGTCCCGTAGTGTGAGAGGCGATTATTGCCATCTGCTGAGAAGTTGAAACCGTGCCCCATAGGGTTAATGAGGTTGAAACTGGCAAAAAATTTTAAATCTTGTTTTTCAGGAAACAAGATTGTGCCTTTTCAGACCCAACTAACAAACCCACTAGCTGTCTTTACAGAAGCCTGGGCTCAAGGTCAACTGATATGGTTCCAGCCCATGAACAAGCAAGGTCCTGCATTGCTTACCTGAGATAATGAGCCCAAGACCCCATTCAGTTTGTACCAGCTCTCAGAGCATACCCATAGCCCTTCTCCTTGTCCTAAGATAAGCTCCTGATGTCAGGGACTGAATTTTGCCCTATTCTGATGTTAAGTCTCCACCCCAAAGTGAACACAGAATGCATATGTTACATATATTTGTTCAGTGTGCACGCTCCATCTTTCCTCATGAATAGTCATACCTTTTCTGGCCCTTCTCATCAATATGTATGTAATTTCAACCCCTATGATTATATATATATTAAAAAAAAACACCTCATTTTTTCCACCTTGGAGGAAGGGTATTTGAGCCTTGCCCTCCTGTCTCCTTGTCTGGCTGCCTCTCAAACCCTTTCCTTGCTGAAAGCCTGATGTCTCAGTGATTGGCTTTGCTGTGCATTGGGCAGATGGACTTGGGTTTGGTCTCAAAGTATTCAGGAGCTAAGCATGGAGCCTGCTGAAGATTTTCATTCTCTCTCTCTCTCTCTCTCTCTCTCTCTCTAGCTTGGTGCCTAGTTAAGCGTCCAACTCTTGGTTTTGGCTCAGGTCATGATCTCACAGGTCATGAGTTCGAGCCCTGTGTGGAGCCTGCTTGGGATTCCCTGTCTCTGGGCTCCTCCACCCCCCTACTAAATAAATAAATAAATAAATAAATAAATAAATAAATAATCTCCCCCCTCCCTCTGCCTCTCTCCCCTGTTCACATTGTCTCTCTCTCAAATAATTTTTAGGGACGCCTTGGTGGCTCAGTCGGTTAAGTGTCCGACTTCGGTTCAGGTCATGATCTCACAGTTTGTGAGTTCGAGCCCCATATGGGACTCTGTGCTGACAGCTCAGAGCCTGGAGCCTGCTTTGGATTCTGTGTCTCCCTCTTTCTCTGCCCCTTCCCTGCTCACGCTCTCTCTCTCTTTTTCTCTCAAAAACAAATAAACATTAAAAAATATTTAAAAATAACAAAAAATAAAATAATTTTTTTTTAATTTTTTTTTCAACGTTTATTTATTTTTTTTTTGGGACAGAGAGACACAGAGCATGAACGGGGAGGGGCAGAGAGAGAGGGAGACACAGAATCGGAAACAGGCTCCAGGCTCTGAGCCATCAGCCCAGAGCCTGACGCGGGGCTCGAACTCACGGACCGCGAGATCGTGACCTGGCTGAAGTCGGCGCTTAACCGACTGCGCCACCCAGGCGCCCCAAAAAATAAAATAATTTTTAAAAGTAAACAAAAACAAAGTGTTCAAGAGACACACTACACTGTCATTTGCCCCCTGTGGGTAGGTCAGAATCTAGCATGATGTCTCTATCATCTGGTATCCAAATGCTCACCCTATAGATGGTCTTTTTGTTGGAAAGTAATAAGTCTCAGTATCAATAGCACTTAGTTGTCTGTATTACATCTCTGACACTAGGGAAGGCTGATAAAACCTAAAAATAATCAGAGTCCTGTCATCCAGTTAAAGTTTGTTGGAACTATATGGGTAGACTTATGACACTCGATTCTTCCAGTGACCAAAGAAAACTTGGTAATTTCATCATTTGAAGCCTCTGGCAAAGGGAGACAGCCTCCATCTGAGGGCACCCCTTGGGGTCTTGGACTCAGAGCTGTCCTGTCACAACTAATAGTGGATGTGGATTCCAAAAGAGGCTATTTGGTTGCTACAGAGCTCTGATTAAAACTGAAGCCTGACCCGTAGAGAATGGACCTTCCTAGCCCAATATTTTCATTTTGGGGTTGATGAACTTAGTAGGTAGAGAATACCCAAGACTTTGCTTGCCAAATAGATATAGGGTGTGTGTGTGTGTGTGTGTGTGTGTGTGTGTGTGTGTATTTTTGGTGTGGTTTACAATTATAATTTACTCACACAATGGGATAATTCTCTAGTAATAAAAATGAATAAAATTCATTTGTACTCAACAACATGGATGAATCCCATAAACTTAACATTGAGTGAAAGAAGCCAGACACATGGAAATACATACTATTTAGGTATGGATCCTTAAGAAGGGGTCTGAGCACCAAATTCCACCATGGGGTATGGCAGTGGTGGGGGTGTGTTTGTGTGTGTGGGGGGGGAGGGTGTTCCCAACACCAACAAGTACTTCTCTGAGACACCAGCAGGGTGTCCTACAACTCAGCTTAATTCTGACACCCAAGCTGGCATCAGATTCCACAGGTTAAGGGCTCAGTCCCACAAGACCACCCTCCTCCCTCACCCTTCAGATGCCACTTGCAAGTACAGGTTGTCAACCTGTGCTTCTGACTGACCAGCTATAGACCGGAGGTTCCAATGACCCCCACCTCCTTGGGTTCAGTTAATTTGCTAGAGCGGCTCACAGAACTCAGAAGTTTACTTACATGTATTGGTTTATTTGGATATGGTATATTTAAAAGGAAACCTGACTTGTCCAAGCAAGTTCTCGGCTATCCAGGAAAATTTTGGAGCTGTGTTCGATGGACATTTTATGTCCCCCTCCAGTGCCTGAAGCAAAGCTTGCTGGCTGTATAGGGTGCCTGGTTCACCAAGGGTCTTCTAAATATCTGTCCCTTGTTCACTGATGGGTCACAGGAGCTGATGTCCTCTGGGCTCTGCGGCTGTTTAGCTTCAGAGCCAGCCATGCAGAACTGAAAGCAGTGCAATCACTCCACTCAGGGGTCAGAACTCAGGGGTTTGGGTTGTTGCCTGTGTTTTAGTGATTTGGTCTTCCGTGTTGGAAACTATAGACTGTCTGATTAATGACACCTTCTTCGGGGCTGTGAATCAGAAATAAATCTCAGCTGTTGCCCTGTTGTCTGAGCCACTCATTGGAAGCCCATGGTAAGGACCTATCGTCTGAGGAGACTGACCACTGTCAAGACGCTGATCAAACCCAGCTCTCTGTTGATGCATTGGCTACCATTGCATGCCAGAGTTGTGGCTGCAGGAAAAAGTTGACCCGTTTGTTTCGTGGTTTGGAAGGCTCCCAGGCACTCCTGGTGGAATGACTTCACTGGACCTTTGACCCGCCTGTCCAGTTTATTGGTCATGCCTCACTACTGCTCACACATTCCTATAGATTGACTCCAGCCACACCACTGTGCCCCTTGAAACTAATCTGTGTCGCCTTTTAGACTTTCCTGTCCGTTTGCACCCTTGACCATGTTATGCTTTTTATCACAAAAACCACTAAAAAATGGGCTGACCCATTTTACTTCCTTTCTTCCAGCTGGTCCAATGTCTTGGTTACAAGGTAATTTGGTGATTAGATGTTAGTGTCAAAAAGGGATAATCAAAAAGGGATTATCAGTTTCTCTCAGCTGCTTCCAGGAAAAGGAGGGAAGGAGCAGTGGGGATTATATGGATCTGTTTTCCAAATTTAAATTCCACACTGACCATTCCTGGGCATAATGTGGCTTTCCTTCCTTCAGTGGCCACCCCAGGCCAGATGGGTTTGTATACCTCAAAGTGGTAACCCAGCCCGAAGGGAGTTATGGGACCCAAATGTAAGTCGGGTTACATTTTATACAGAAGAATGTGTCCCTCTTATAACCTGGCTCTTTGGGATGAAATGTCTGGGTAGAAATAAGGGATGATTGTGAAGAATAAAACTGTAGATCTTGAAATGGGATACATTGATTTCTGTAGGAAAAGGAAAAGCAAAAAACTGGCACCTGTTTTTACTTTTTTCTTGGTTTGTGTTTTAAGGAACATCTTAGCCCCAGGAGATACAAGGAGGGAGGGGGTTGATGATATTTTGTCTTTCTGAATCTCTGCCCCTAGGGCTTCCCTCCAGAAGCAAATAACCTCCATCCTGGTACAGCACTCTAAACCATTGCAAGTGTCTTAAATTTAATTTATAGCTGGTTCTGCCATCACACTTAAACTGAATATCTCCTGTGAGTAATCCTGGCAGAGGTGTCCATATCATCAGGAAAGAATCAGGTGAGTACAGTAAAACCTTGGTTTTCGAGCATAATTCGCTCTAGAAATAGGCTTGTAATCCAAAGCACTTGTATATGAAAACAAATTTAGGTAACATTGGCTCAGTTGTGATCATGTCACATTTGGCATCACGTACTACTTGTATTGCAAGAATCACGCATTTATCAAGTTAAAATTTGTTAGAAATGTTTGCTTGTCTTGTAGAACACTCGAAGCCAAGTTACATGCAATCCAAGGTTTTACTGTACTTTCTATTTCAGTCTGAGTGATGTTCTGTATGGGAAGGAGGCTTATCAAGAATCCAGGTAATTAAGTGTTCACATGTGGAAAAGGGGTTCTCCTTGAGTAAGATGTACAAACCTAGACAATCTTACAAGAACAGGAGATATATCTTGGAAAAAAATTGTAGGTGGAGAACATAGGATTTCAGTTGCCATGATAATAATAACCCAAATAACCTCTTGGTTCCATGAAGGACTCTGAATATGAATATTATTTAGTGGGAAATGATAGAATGGCCACCAGGAATTTGGCAATAGAGATGATCTTCTTATCACAGACTTTAGTTGGAACCCTGGAGAATTTCTTTCTTATTTACCACTACCTTTGCTTCCTTGGATGTATGTTAAGGTCTAGAGATCTGATTCTCAAGCACCTGATTTTAGCCAACTCCTTGTTTATTGTCTCTAAATGAGTCCTTCATACACTGGAAGCTTTTGGATTAAAGCTTTTTTTTTTTTTTTCTTTTTTTTTTTAGTAATTTTGAATGTAAACTCTCTCAGTATTCAGGGTTGCCAGAGGTGTGTCCATTGGCACCATTGGCCTATTGAGTGTCTTCCAGGCCATCACAATCAGCCCCAGGAACTCAGAGCAAACAGAGCTTAAAGTGTAAGGTCCCAAGTGCGTTGGCTCTTTGGTTACCCTATTCTGGACTATACAAATGCTTGTAAGTATCATAATTCCTATGTATGTTTCTGGCAAATGGGGCAGCAAAAAATATCCCCAAAGCAAAAGGATCTGGCATATTGTTCTGGAATGGTTGGTAAGAAAATCACAGTTATTCCATGCAGAATTGTTATCTCTCTGGATGTTGCACATTTGTGACTTTACAAACTTCTCCAGAAGCTCCATGATGTTCAACCTATACAGACGCATATTCACAGGACCAACTTCTCTGCCAGGTCCTCCCCTGAGACCAGGGCCACCTGATATGTCCTTGTCTTAGTGAGCACCTTAGTATCCTATTACATCATCTCTTTCCTCTACTCAATTTATATGGTGGTTTTGGAGAATTCCAGTTGCTGGTTCCTGAACACCTCTGCTCTAATGCCTTCATGTTTTGCAACTGTTAGCCCCTTCAATAGTTGGCACACCCATTTATCCTGGTTCTGTTGTGTCTCCTTTACCTCTAGAAGTTATATAAGATCTCTCAATCTTGGAGTATCTGAGTGGCTCAGCGGGTTAAGCATCCGACTCCTGATCTCAGCTCAGGTCTTGATCTCAGGGTCATGAGTTCAGGCCCTCCACATTGAGCTCCATGCTATGAAGATGTGAAGTGTACCTTAAAAAATAAAAAGAATAAAATCCCTCAATCTTGTTTGACAGATACAATTTTATGTTTTCTCCTCACAATTATAGTCACTCATTCAGTCATCCATCTCAGAGTTTTAAGTTCCAATAAGCTATCACATAACTGTGAGAATGTGAACAGTGAGAGTCTCTGCCCATATAAGAGCTATAATTTAGTAGGAGCAGCAGGCATTGAAAGAAATACTGTGCTCAATTCTTTAAAGAACCATATATATATATATATATATATGTATATATATATATATATATATAAAATATATTTTTCCACGTTATTAATTAATGTAATAGAGAAGCTTAGAACCTATAGTATAAAGAATAATGCCCCCCCCCAAAAGATCTCTGCATTCTAATTCCTGGAACCTTTGACTATGTTCCCTTACAAAGCAAATGAGACTTTGCAGATGCGATTAAATTAAGGATCTTGAGATGCAGAGAATATCTTGGATTATCTGCATGGGACAAATCTCAAGGAGAGTTAGCCTCAGAGTGCTGGGATATGAGAAAGACTTGAATAAAGAGCATCTTCGTCAGTGGGAGCATCTTCATTCACAGCATGAATATATCAATTCTTAATGCTAATAATCTGCAAATGCAATGCAATACTAAAAAAGGCTCACCAACATATGTATATGTATGTGAGGGTGATACATGTTTTGTATCCGAAAATGTTGAGTCCCCCAAACTAGAGTTAAATGCATGGTAGTTACACCTAGACAAAATTTAGTTTGAGTATGTCATTGGATTTCCCACTGCCTTCCTAGGTTCAGGGTGGGGCAGTTTTCCAGAGGAATTCAGACCCACTGTAAGATGCCTACTGGTCATCAGAAGCCCATAGTTTTCTCCTATTCTGTTTAATAGCTTTCCCTCCAGAAAAACAAGTGTCAGTAGGCTCTGGCAGTAATTCGGGTGTTGCTAGGTGTTGCTAAAGTTGTTCTTAGGAGAAAAGAGGCTACCGGCCGTGGATATGATGGCTGCCTACTTGCACTCCCCCTGTAGCACGCTCCTGTGAAAATGGTTTCCTTTTTATTATGGAACACTTATAGGCACTTCATCCCTTAGCAGAGTGTTTCTCCAGTATGGGCCGAAACAGCATAAGAATTTCGTGTTTCAATATTATTTTATGTCCTTTATGGCCATCTCAATTAACACCTAGTAGCAAGGTAGTAACTTTATCTCAGATAGTATGTATATGTAATGCCCAGGCATCCAAACATCCTCTGGTCCCATATCTTAGTGGCTGCCACTAGGTGGCACTCAAAGGCTTTTACCCTTAATTACAGTCTGCGCTACTCTGCATTGCAGTCCCTTCCAAAATCGTTTCTTAAAGCATCACAGGGGTCCAAAGATAGACATTGAGAGACACTACTTTTGCAAATCAGACATGACTTGTCTTTGTTAGGTCCTAATTTAAAGACGGCCTTCTTTGAGATAGTTTCATGGATAGGAACTAGCAATATTCCTGGATGTAGAATATGCAATCTCCAAAATCCAAATAGACCACTCAAACATAGGGCTTCTTGTTTAGTTCTAGGGGTAGGTAAGGATACTAGTTTCTGTTTAGTCACCTGTGGAACGTCATGGATGGCTTCTGTCCAGAATATTCCTAAGAATTTCACCATTTGGGCAAGTCCCTAGATCTTTGCTAGATTTAACAACCAGTCTTTTTTGGTGCCATTAATGCAGTTATATCAGTTCTACCTATCTTATTTTTAAGTTTCTGATATTCTTATGATATCATCAATATAGCATATTATTACACTCAGGACCTATATCAAATCCAAATCCTAACTAATTTGTAGAAGCAAACTGGTAAATTCAACTAACTGTGGCAATAGAATAAATGTAAACGATGGTCCTTCTTACTCGTTGTCAGATCTCAGCTCCCGATGATACTTCTTAGTTCTTTCCTGAGATGTCATTGCAGTGTCCATCGCTCACAAGGCACATCTCCACCAGCTGGCGCCAAGAGCTTTTGAATTTAGTCACCCTCAACTCGAGGAAAACATCTCAGCTTATAATATAATTGGCCTTATAACTACTCTCTTACCTTAAATTGTTAGAAACGTTAATTTAGAACACGCAGGAAGCAGCTCTGTTCCACAGCGATCAAAAAGCAGAGAAACGAGCACAGCGGGGGCAGAGGGACTAACAGACCCATAAACTGCCAGGGGCGGAGCAGGGCCAGTAGAGTCGAGGCTCCGCCCCCACACTGGCCCGCCCCCACCGCGCGCTTTCGGCCCAGTCCCTACTCTCCACGTCCCGCCCTTCGCTGGACGCGGCCCCACCCAGGCCCCGCCCAGGCCCCGCCCCCTAAACTACTTCTCCAGGCCGCCGTGCGCAGTTTCCTTCAGACCCGGAAGTGAATCGAGCTGACGGGCAGAAGCTCTCCGGTGAGTGAATTTGGGATACCCAGTGTCAAATCCGTGTTTCGAGGCAGCACAGCCTGCTGTCCTCCACTCCGAGGTTCTCTGGTGGCTACAACTACCGTTCTCTCCCTCCCGCTCACGGTGAGTCGCGGCGTGGCTGTGAGACGTTCCGAGGCCCGGCGTCCGGCTCCGCTTACAGCCCCTCCGCCGCTTCACGTGCTTCACTGTCCTGTTCCTCCGTCCCTGGTCCAAGAATGGGTTGGGGGAGGGGAGGGGCTCTTTTCTGTGCGGTGTTTGGTCAGGGCCGGGTCTGTGGCTTGGAGGGGAGCGTCAGTCCAGCCCAGGTCCCACTGCAGCCGCAGAGCGCGTGGGCCACTCCGCAGGCCAACGAGTTCTGCAGAAAAGGGGAAGAACCCGCTCCTTTGCTCGCCTCTGCGTTCACGAGCCCCTCCTCGGGCTCCTCCTGGGGCGGCAGAGCCCTGTCCCTTCCCGTGTTGAGGTTCTACCTCTGTGTGTGGTTGTGTCACCGGAAGACGGTTTGTTCATTCTAAGCATGAAACAGCCTATTTTCAGCACTCAGGGTTCACTTCTCAAGACTGATCTTATCCGAGAAAGAAGCCCCGAGGAACAGGAAAGAAAGAGGAGGTCGAAATGAGTCGTTCCCAGGTAACGGTCACATTCTTGGTTGTTTCTTCTGTGTCCCTTAACTGAATTTGGTAATGTTCTCTCGAGGGACTTGCCTCACACGTGTGCTGGAACTCCCCCAGACCTTGTCTCAGTACCTCTCATCGTCACTTAGATTCCATTCCTCCCGCATGGTGACCCGGAGACGTGGAATTTGTGAAGAGGCCGTGTTGGGGATCATCTAGGAGGAAGGTTTCATGCTTAGGTTTGGATCAGAAGCTGGGAGTGGGCCTTTGGTGTCAGTGAGGTTGGCAAAGGGGATTGTCTTAGGGGTTGCATAGGAACGCGCCCTCAGTTCCTTGTGGACAGCGTTAAGAAGAACTGCACATTTGTGCGCCCAGTTAACCTGCAGGAACAGCTGGAAAAGAAGACTGAAGAGGGGAAACCTGTTGTCCCTGCTTTTACAAGGCGTTTGAAACTAACCAAGTGAATGGGCGTGTTTCTGGCTCGGAGATAGTAATGATTTGGATTGGAATGGAAAGTTCTGAAACATAACAATGATAAAGGGTGTTTTATTGTGCAATTTGTTTTAACAGTAAGTTCTTTAAAATCACTCAAAGCATATCCATCCCGTGAAGATCTTGTTCACCCTGGGGCTTTTGCGCAGGTGTTCGACGTAAAAATGTTTCAGCAATTCCAGTGAAGCAAAAAACTTGGTCTTTGTCGTCAGAGTGCCTGGAGGCAAATTCTGGCCCCACCAGTTGTTACTGAACACCAATTTGTTTTAAACATCACATGCTGTATATCTTTGTTTTCAGGTGAAACTCCAAACAGTGTTGCACATTCTGGACTAAGAAGTAAAACATCTACTTCCCTGTCACGCCCTCCATCATCACTGGCTGACTTTTGTTAGTTCTGTGCAAGATTAAGTGCAAGTCTTATAAAAATGCATTTACCAGCATTAGTTGATTTTAGTTAAAATTATTCAGTGAATGTTATATTGTGCTATTTTATTCCATACACAGATCTTGGAGTTGTTTTCGTGCCAGTATACATAGAGACAGCTTGTTCTTTTTAGATCCTCATTAAAGCATTCTCTAGGGGCGCCTGCATGGCTCGGTTGGTTGGGCATCTGACTTCGGCTCAGGTCATGATCTCACGGTTCATGGGTTCGAGCCCCACGTCAGGCCCTGTGCTGACAGCGTGGAGCCTGGAGCCTGCTTCGGATTCTGTGTCTCCCTCTCTCTCTGCCCCTTCCCTGCTAGCACTCTCTTTCTCTCTCTCTCAAAAATAAATAAACATTAAAAAAAAAAAAATTCTCTGAAGATGCATGGATCCCACATGGTTCCCAATGAACAGGCACTGTGTGCAGTGGTGAATGGCAGGAGCCATAATGTCCCTGTGTCAGCCTCAGTTTTAGTGGAAATGCTTCTGTTTACTGCCGATCGTGATGTTTACTAGAATTTTCTTGCTTAATGACACTTCTGATTTTTTATTCAGCATGACTTAATTATCCAATAATATCTTCAAAGATCTAATGCTTTCAAAACATTTTTCTATCTTAATCTATTAAATTGATGTAGAACATTAATGCATTTTATAATCTTCAATCATTGTTTTATTATTGGATATACTATGCTTGGCTTATATTTAAATGGACAAAATTTTGATATTTACATATATATGTATTTAGTGGAAAAGGTAAAGTTTTCTATTTTTTTATGACTAGGTTAATACAAGAATAATGTTAACAACCTCATTAAAATTAAGTACAATTTCTGAATGTTATTTTACCCAAAATACTGAAATACAGATGAGTAAAAAAAATGATAGATTAGCAAAATTCATCCCCCAAATCTGTCTGAGACAACTGCTTTTAATGAAAGTGTGTTTAAGTGTGTGTGCATGTATGCAAGCAGAAACCTATGATGTGAGGGGCGCCTGGGTGGTTCAGTCGGTTAAGCATCCGACTTCGGCTCAGGTCATGATCCTCATGGTTCATGAGTTTGAGCCTCATGTTGGGCTCTGTGCTGATAGCTTAGAGCCTGGAGCCTGCTTCAGAATCTGTGTCTCCCTCTCGCTCTCCCCCTCCCCTGCTCTAACTCTGTCCCTCTGTCTCTCTCTCTCTCTCAAAAATAAATGTTAAAAAACATTAAAAAAAAAACTTGTGTGTATTAAATACACATTGTTTCATAAATAACTTTTTAAAAATGTTAATTTTTGACAGAGAGAGAGAGAGAGCATGAACAGGGAGGGGTGAAGAGAGGGAATCCCAAGCAGGCTTTGAGTTGCCAATGCAGACCCTGACATGGGGCTTGAACCCATGAAACTGAGATCATGACCTGAGCCGAGATCGAGAGTCAGATGCTTAACTGACTGAGCCAGTCAGGAGCCCCCATAAATAACTTTTATATTTATTTTAGCCTTTGAAAATTGTTCTTACATACTTTTCATGGCCTTAAGTTTTTTTCTGCACTAACTCATTAGTAAATTAATAGTGGTAAGAATAGTAATGTACTATGTGTGTGCACATACAACGACATCATATGCAGGTCCATGTTTTCAGCTTTGAATTCTTCATGCTTTCTCACTAAGAAAACCTGCTAGCAATGTACTTTTTAAAAATGTTTATTTTGGGGCGCCTGGGTGGCTCAATCGGTTGAGGGGCCGACTTCGGCTCAGGTCCTGATCTCGCGGTCCGTGAGTTCGAGCCCTGCATCGGGCTCTGTGCTGACAGCTCAGAGCCTGGAGCCTGTTTCAGATTCTGTGTCTCCCTCTCTCTGACCCTCCCCTGTTCATGCTCTGTCTCTCCCTGTCTCAAAAATAAATAAAAACGTTAAAAAAAAATTTTTTTTTAATGTTTATTTTTGAGAGAGAGAGAGAGTATGTGGGCAGGGGAGGGGCAGAGAAAGAGAGAGAGAGACAGAGAATCTGAAGCAGGCTCTGCACTGTCAGCACAGAGCCCATTGTGGGGCTCCAACCCATGAACTGTGAGATCATGACCTGAGCTGAAGTTGGACGCTTAACGGACTGAGCCACCCAGGCACCCCTCAGTGTAATTTTAATGCTGCTTCTGTTACTTAACTGTGGACTCTAAGTTCAAGTCTAAATTCCGAACACCTGGTTTTGGTTCCAGCTCTGCCATTTCTTAGCTATTTGACCCAAGGCAAATTTCTTAGAGTCTCTGTGACAGTTGCCTCCTCTATAAGGCAGGAACAGATATTTCTCTAATGTTATTACCCAAATTAAGGGGTGCCTGGGTGGCTCAGTCAGTTAAACGTCTGACTTTGGCTCAAGTCCTAATCTCATGGTTTGTGAGTTCAAGACGCGGATCAGGCTTTGTGCTGACAGCTCGGAACCTGGAGCCTGCTTCGGATTCTGTGTCTCTCTCTCTCTCTCTCTGCCCTTCCCCAACTCGCACTCTGTCTCTCAGAAATAAACATTAAAAAAAATTTTTAATGTTATTACCCAAAATAATACCCATTTGAATAATATGTAGCACGTTATAAATGTTCAAAAACTTTTTGTCTCTGTTCTTATAATCATCCTCACATTCTTAGATCTCAGACTTTCTTAAAAGTCTCTGAATTTTGTAGTCTCTAAAGGCACTACTCATAGCGTAGCTCATCAGAGAAATCATTAATGTGTAAAATATACTACCTGACACTTCTGTGTAGTCCACCTTGTGATGAACTTTTTAATTTGTGTATTTTGTTCACAAAATTGCAGAATGCACAGTGACTTTGTGGATGTATGTCCTCTCTTTGAGAAGTATAATAACACAAAATTGGGGCTATATGACTGGCTCAAAAATATCTTCTACCGATTTGTCAAAAAACTCACTACCACCAAATCAATCCTTACATCGCTCTCTTATAATTTGCGTGAAGATAATAACTCTCCTCATGGTCTCTTAGTCAAATGTGTTTTCCTTTCAGGGGCGGTTGACATTCAGGGATGTGGCCATAGAATTCTCTCAGGAGGAGTGGGAGTGCCTGGACCCTGCTCAGAGGGCCTTGTACCGGGAAGTGATGCTGGAGAACTACAGGAACCTGGTCTCCCTGGGTGTGGATAAAGTGCGTCCAGATGTTGGGATCTGCCCTAGTGAGTTTCTTGGGATCCTCTGCCCTGCCTGACTGTGATCAAAGCTGTTTTGACACTGAAATGAAAGCTTTATGAAGTGGCATCTGGACTTTCATCTCCTCCTTTCTTCAGATTATCTGCCCACTCCTCCCTAGATTAGTATTGCTTCCACCACCTGAGTAATCACCAAACTGTACAGCAAAATTTTAAAATACCGGATTCCCTGGTTTTACTCCCATGCTTTTGATCCAGTAATTCTCAGAAGAGAGCTAGATGGCTATATATGTAAAATGTTCCTTAAGCAGAAGAAGGCAGTCAGTGGATGAAATTAGTGTAGACCCATCTGTAACATCTTCCGTCTTCAGATGAACTAAGGGCTGGGATTATATTCTGGAAAAGCCCCAGCACATAACTTTCATTTCTTATAAGCAGGAATCTCTCTGACCTGAATATTGTCTCTGTTTTGGAGCCAGGGACAGAGCCCAGGGGTCTGGAGGGCAAGATGAAAATAGTGAGAAAACCAAGTGGGTTTTCCACATCTGTGTCAAAGCTGTGAATGCTGGTGACAGCTGAGACAGTCAGAGATGAAGCTGCTTCATCAAATATTGTCTGAGAGGGGCGCCTGGGTGGCTCAGTCGGTTAAGCGTCCTACTTCAGCCAGGTCACGATCTCGCGGTCCAGGAGTTCGAGCCCCGCATCAGGCTCTGGGCTGATGGCTCGGAGCCTGGAGCCTGTTTCCGATTCTGTGTCTCCCTCTCTCTCTGCCCCTCCCCCATTCAAGCTCTGTCTCTCTCTGTCCCAAAAATAAATAATAAAACGTTGAAAAAAAAAAATTAAAAAAAAAAAAATATTGTCTGAGAAACCCTCCCCAACAAGGAGAGGTCTGGGAAAAGAAAAGTACTTGTGAGCACACAAAGGAAATCTCCCCCATTACTCTGTCGTACTGTTGGATTATCCTCCAACCCTCTGACGGTGTCCCAGCTGATGCAGAGACAGAGACAGAGTCTTTATCATGACCTACAACACTCTATCATCTGGTTGCTGTGACCTTTTTGGGCCCTAGGCTTTGAGAGGGATGAGGAGGGCTGTGTCACGGGGACCCTCATTCCTGTGGTCTCCTCCCGTACTTGATTCCATCTGATTCCAACCGATCCATCAGTTCCTCTGTAGTCCTGGCCCCAGGACCTGTCCAGGGTTCGTCCTCAGTTCCTGTGTTTGGGAGAACTGTTTACGAGATAGGAAAACACTGAGTGCTCCTCCATTGCATTTGGGCCCCGAGGATTCGTGGGACTGCCTCAAGGCCTCATAGCCATTTTGTCAGACCTGCTGTTGCCACACATCAAGAATATAATCAGGCAGTGGGGTGGCTCTTCTGAGATTGTTGGTCATCAGTACCGTAAAGACAGTGGACAGAGAGATCGTCTCTTTGAAACCCAGTCCTATGTGGGGAGCGTGCCTTAGTCTTCTCAAAGACCCTATAAAATCTAACTCCTTTACTTCTGTTATCTTGCCTTGTTGTCCTTCCAGCGCTCTGCCTACGCTAGGGATGCAGATGAAACTTGGCTCTTCAAGATTTCGTATTTTCCTAAGTACAATTTTCCTAAGTGCAATTTTGCCCGTGAAACTTGTTTTCCTAGGGTCTGAAATAGCTTCTTTATCTGCTCTGATAACCCACTTTTAGATGATGGGCAACCTCTGGTGGACTTACCTATGGAGGGGGCTTAGCGGGTAACAAAATTTTTGAAGAACGCTTTGATTAATGTATTACAGTGCTGTCCTGCTACTTACGGGAAGTGCCCATTTACGCCACTGAGTGGAGTGGTCAGCAAGTCCTAGGGATGCTGACATGGAAAGTATCAGGATAGCCCGACCGATCGGTGATAATAGTTATCTTTCTGCTGTTGGTGGGGTGTCACCCTGTCTCTCAAGGGCAGTGTGGCGATATTGATCAAATATCTAATGATCATTCCTTTTGAGCCAGCAATCAAAGGTGTACGAACTTATCCAAAGGAAAATGTCACAACTGTGTGTCTATGAGGCTTTGGCCAAACTGTGGTTCATGTCACATTTTTCCCCTGGCATGCACCATTGTTTACTCTCCTTCAAACAAATAATGATTTTTTTTTTTAAGTTTATTTATTTTGAGAGAGAGGGAGCATGAGCAGGGGAGGGGCTGAGAGAGAGAGAATCCCAAGCAGCTTCTGCAGAGTAAGCGCAGAGCCCGACGTGGGGCTCGAACTCATGAAACTATGAGATCATGACCTGAGCCATAATCAAGAGTCAGACACTTAACTGAGCCACCCAGGCGTCCCTGATTGTGATCCATCTTGAGGGAACTTCTGAAGTTAAATGATGCCTCCTTTTTTTTTTTAATTCTAGTGTAGTTAACATAGTGTTGTATTAGTTTTAGGTGTACAATATTATGCCTCCATTTAACTTCTAATTTGTTATGTTTAAACCACAGCAGTTTTCATTATCTACGTTTCCATGTACATATTAAAAATGAACTTTAGGGGCACCTGGGTGGCTCAGTCGGTTGAACGTTTGACTTTGGCCCAGGTCATGATCTCGCGGTCCATGAGTTCCAGCCCCTTGTTGGGCTTTATGCTAACAGCTCAGAGCCTGGAGCCTGCTTCAGATTCTGTCTCCCTCTCTCTCTGCCTCCTCACCCACCTGTACTCTGTCTGTCTGTCTGTCTCTCTCTCTCTCAATAATAAATAAACATTTTTAAAAAATGAACTTCAAAAATTTAATCATTGATTATATGTTTTTGATGACACTCAGAATTCTGTTTTATATCTGTGATTTGTGGGCTGCTGGATCAAGTAATAAATATTTTTAAATGTGTTTTATAGGATTTGCTTCTTGAATGTTGAGAGTTATGGCTCAGCAGCAGTTTCCCCAAAATCTATTCAAACTCCTAATTTTGTGAAAAATTTATCTTAGTCCCTTTATTTCTCTTTCACCTGATTTACCTGTTATTAAAGTACCCTTTTCTCAAATTGATGGGATTTCTAAAGTGGGACTATTGGATATCTTGAGAAAATATTTTTTTATTAAGTTACTGTTCATCCCAGAAACCATTAAATTGATTTGCCACAATTTGTTATATAGGATACCTTGCTTTTTTTTTTTTTTTTATAGTATATTTAAGTTTTCTAAATACAAACTTCTTGGAGGCACCTGGGTGGCTCAGTTGGTTAAGCATCAGACTCTTGATTTTGGCTCAGGTCATGATTGATTTAACAGTCATGAGATTGAGCCCCACATCGGGCTTCACACCAGGCATTGAGCCTGCTTGGGATTCTCTCTCTCCCTCTCTCTGCCCCTACCCCACTCGTGTTCTTGCTTTCTCAAAATAAATAAATACATGCATACATACAACTTCTTGGATTTTATTTGAATTTTACTGACTCTTTCTATTTTGTACAAATGCTTTATTTTTTAAATTTTTTTAGTGTTTATTTATTTTTGAGAGAGAGAGAGAGAGGAGGGACAGAGAGGGAGGGAGACACAGAATCTAAAGCAGGCCCCAGGCTCTGAGCTGTCAACACAGAGCCTGATGTGGGGCTCAAACCCATGAACAGTGAGATCATGATCTGAGCTAAAGTCAGTCACCTAACCAACTGAGCCACCCAGTCACCCCAAATGCTTTACTCTGATAATTAATTTCCCTCTCTAGGTTTATCATGTACATCTTGGTATACTAAACTAATGTTTGAATGTCTCATTTTATCTTATTGGGAATTTAGCCAACCTCTTCCACTCCATGTACATCCTCACCACTATTGCTTCTATAACTCCTGGAATTTTCCACCAAATTTTTCATGTTCTGGAAACTACATTCTTTGCTTAATACCTGAAGGCTGTTTTGATCTTCATCTTTTAAACTGCATTCCACAAAAAGTTCACCTGGTCCTCATTGACTTTCACCTGTCAGTACTCTGCAGTTCCCTGGCTACAGTCAACTGCTTACATTGCTAACCACCTCTCTGCACATCTGCCTCCTGCGTGGCACTGCCACAAGTTGTTTCTGTAGAGTCACCTGGTACTAACATTGCCCTTCGGTAGAATCCATTCCGCACTGTGAGTCATTATTTTCCCCTTGAGGTTGCCTAGGCTGTGATAATTGTTAATGAAATCAGAATTTATTAATTTTGGCTAAGTACACATAATTTCCACTGATTCATAATAACTATATATCCACCAATACCTATAGTAAGAGCATCCTTTACCTCATGTCTCTTTATGCCAGCAGTTGTGTAAAGAGATCCAAATATATGATTTCAGATAACTAGAGGAGAGTGCAAAAGAAGCACTTATTTTTATATAACAAACAAGGATACTTAGTCTCAAAAAGGCTAACATGCCAAAATTGGTAAATTTCCATTTATAAAATATGTAAATAATTTGGTTGGTATATATATATATATTTTTTTCAATTTTTATTAAAAAGAATTTTTTAAACGTTTATTTTTGAGACAGAGAGAGACAGAGCATGAATGGGGGAGGGTCAGAGAGAGAGGGGAGACACAGAATTGGAAATAGGCTCCAGGCTCCGAGATGTCAGCACAGAGCCTGACACGGGGCTCGAACTCACAGACCATGAGATCATGACCTGAGCCGAAGTCGGACGCTTAACCGAACGAGCCACCCAGGCTCCCCTTATTTTTATTTTTTTAGCTTAATCTAACCACATCCCCCCAAGTTCAGAACTTGACAAAAATCTGCTGCTAAATTTGTTTCCTCCTAACAAACCCTTTGTCTTCCCTACCAGGGATTCATCATCTTGCCATGTGTCACCCTCCATTGCTGAATTCTTGACAGACTTTCTTTGCATCTGCATGTGTACCTGGAATGAATTCATCCATTCTCTCCTTGATGGCCATGTCCAGAATTTAGCTTTTATTTTTTTTTAATGTTTATTTATTTATTTGGAGAGAGAGAGAGAGAGCTCACACACACAGTGGGGAGGGGCAGAGAACCTCTCTCTCTGGGAGAAAGAATCCCAAGCAGGCTCCATGCTGTCAATACAGAGCCCCACATAGGGCTCATTCCCATGAACCATGAGATCATGACTTGAGCCTAAACCAAGAGTCAGATGCTCACCTGACTGAACCACCCAGGCGCCCTAAGAAATTTGCTTTTGATACCTGTTGAGAACATTTTTTGTACATGTCTGATGTAATATGTATGTAGGACTCTTTTGAGGATATGCTTATAAACAGAAAGCCAAGAATATTCAATTTGATAAATTTTAAGGCAAATGTTGGAAGGAAACCTATATTCCTCCCGCTGTATCGTACTGCCTGCCTTTCTAATCTCTTCATTCTTCCCTGCCCCACCCCTGCCACACCCATAGTGTATTTCCTGAAGAATGGGTCAGTATTGTGCCACTTGATATAAATCAGTTCATGTCTTTTTGTAAGATAAAGATTTGTACTGTCCCAGCACAATTGTATTCTCATAAATTTGCAAGCTTAGGCTCTGTTCTTCTACCTTTTCTCAGATTGTTCATTGATCTGGATGGAGCACACTGTTCCTTTATTAGCGTATTATTGTTGAGCCCCTGGACACCCAAGTCTCCTCAGAGAACCCTATCCTTACCCCTTCTCCCACATTGTATAAAGATCTATACTCTTCCAGAGGACATCTTGCTTAGGATAGCACCACTCCTGGTCACTCTCTAAATCAACACTTTCAGGGAGTGATGATTCAGATGCCGTTATCCAGGAGGGAGGAGTCAGAAACAATATTAGTGACACAACTCAATTCCGTAGTTTTCCTGAAGCATTTCTCTGCAGGTTGATGGGATTTATTATGCCCTTTTGCTTACTTCCTGGGGTGGGCAGCGGTGTCTAGTGCTCAAGGACCTGTGCTCTGAGCTTACAGGCCCAGGTTCAAGTTTTGGCTTTCACATTTACTTTCTGGGTGAATTAGTATTGGATACATAAACACCATGGGTCCATTGTTTTTACCTGAAGTAATATGATGATTTACCTCAAGAATATTAAATATGTTAATGCTGTGAGAACATTTTGATTTTTGTATAGCATATAGCAAGGACTGAAAATTTACTTTTGTTTTTCTAATATTTTTTAATCCCTCTTACGTGATTGACCTTTGCCTGCAGTGTATTGTGTTTGTATTCATTTTGTAATTTGTCTCATCTCAATGTTGTCTCTGCCTTAGTAAATTTTCGAGGCACATACTCTAGTACATGTATTTCTTTAAAAAAAAATGTTTTTTTTTGTTTTACATTTATTTATTTTTGAGAGAGAGAGTGAGACAGAGCATAAGCGGAGGAGGGGCAGAGAGAAAAGGAGACACAGAATCTGAAGCAGCCTCCAGGCTCCGAGCAAGCGTTCCGCACAGAGCCCAACGCGGGGCTTGAACCCATGAACCATGAGATCATGACCTGAGCCGAAGTTGGTCACTTAACCAACTGAGCCACCCAGGCGCCCCTCTAATACATGTATTTCGTAATTGCAGAATTGCATAATTAAGTGTTGTTTCATAGTTAGGAAATAGCTCTATTGGTTGTTAGTTAACTGCAAGTATGAAATCATAATTCTGATTTCTGATCGCCTTCCCAAATTCTTTATCTTAAAATATGTATATACCTGAACCAGATATTTAAAACATCAGTGGTTCTTAACATATGTTTCAATTCTCATATGGTGGGGGTATAGCTCAGTGGTAGAGCATTTGACTGCAATGCTCATAGTACGTACTCCTTCCGAAATAGGAGCCTTTTTCTTTGTTCTGACGGAAGAAGTCTTTAGAATGCCACAGATTGAAATGGTTTGTAATTGTGTTTGCTTATTATTTATCTTCTAGATTTACTGTGGGTTTCTAAAAATGTTAGATTCATTTTATTATGATTTACAGATAATGGTTTTCAGTATCCATTATGTATTATGACTGTCATGCACCAGTGGTTAATGTCTGCATGAATATAGATAGTTTTATTATAGAAATTCAGAACAATATTTGTTATTCTTACAATGGTGTTTTATCAAGTTTGCCTCATTTTCTCAGAGCTGTTTTTATTTTGTAATTGTGAATTGCGATTTATTTATTAGAGAAGTTTGTTAAGATATTTATCATTGGGGTGCCTGGGTGGCTCAGTCGGTTAAGTGTCCAACTTTGGCTCAGGTCATGATTTTGTGGTTTGTGAGTTCGAGCCCAGCGTCAGGCTCTGTGCTAACAGCTCAGAGCCTGGAGCCTGCTTTGGATTCTGTGTCTCCCTCTCTGTCTCCCCCTCACCTGCTCGTGTTCTGTCTGTCTCTCAAAAATAAACATACATTAAAAAAAATTAAGATATTATTTATCATTATATTATCAATGCTCTGTTTTAGCCTTTATTGTTGTACCTAAATAGTTAGGTACCTTTACAGTGTATGTGCATTAATATAATATTGCTTTTCTTCAAATATGAGACACCCAAATATCTACTGCCAAATGGTGAGTACTTTGGGGTGGCAACAGAAAGATACTACTTGTTTCAGGGCCTATGTAAATACTCTGAGTGGTTTGATCATAGGGTGTTGGAAGTAGGCTTTCCTGAAAATAATTTTATCTATGTGTAAACACCCTTTCTTAATTGAGGAATCCAATTCCCTTTGTATTCCTAAATATTTGCATACGTTGGTTGAGAAGTTTTAGAACTATCTAAGAATAACTTTTGGCATAATGTTATGTTTTCAAGGTAAAATATTCATTTTACAACTCTAGTTAATAGCAAACCTATGGTTCTTTATATCTTTCAGATATTTCTGTTAGAAGTGTGATTAAGGAATTATCAACAAAAGAGGATATTAACAAAGAAGAACTGTTCCAAACACTGATGTTGGAAAGACACAAAAGAAATGACATCAAGGGTTTGGGTTTCAGAGAGGTCCAGCAAAATACACATGAGTTTGAGAGTCACTATGGATATAATGAAAAAAATTACAAAGGAGTAACTGCAGCCCATAACCACAGTTTCACTGGTAGAAGAGATCAACAGCATAACATCTCCTGGAATGTTTTCCCTCTAAAACAGGATGTTTCTGTAAGGAAAAGTACTTCTCAATCTTACAAATGCGAGAAGTCATATAAAAGTTATTTGTTAAAACTAGAAAATAACATAACTTGTGCAGGAAACAAGTATATAAAATGTTTTGAAAATGGGATTGGATTAAGGTTTCAGTCACATCTGACTGACCTTCAGAAGTTTCAAACTGAAGAGAAAATTCATGCATGTTATCAAGTTGAGAGGTTGATCAACAGTAGTTCTGCTTCACCACTTCAAAGAATTCCTTCTAATATCAACATTAGCATTTGTAGTAAATCCAGGAAATTTCTTATTCATCCTCCATTACTTACACATCAAAAACCACATAATAATGAAGAGCCTTACAAATGTAATGATTGTGGGAAGGCTTTTAGTGGAAGCTCAAACCTCACCAATCATCAAAGAATTCATTCTGGGCAGAAACCTTACAAATGTAATGACTGTGACAAATCCTTTAGCCGGATCTCACACCTCACTAGACACCAGAGGATCCATACTGGAGAGAAACCATATAAATGTAATGTGTGTGGCAAGGTCTATAGTCAACATTCAAATCTTACAATTCATCAGAGAGTTCATACAGGAGAGAAGCCTTACAAATGTGAAGAATGTGGCAAAGCCTTTACCGAATTTGCAAAACTTACTAGACATCAGAGAATCCATACCAGAGAGAAACCATATAAATGTAATATATGTGGCAAGGGCTATAGTCAAAATTCAAATCTTTCACGGCATCAGAAAATTCATACAGGAGAGAAACCTTACAAATGTAATGAATGTGGCAAAGCTTTTTCTGAGTATTCAAGCCTTACTCGACATAAGCGAATCCATTCTGGAGAGAAACCTTATAAATGTAATGAATGTGGGAAAACCTTCAGAGGAAGCTCAAATCTCACCCTTCATCAAAGAATTCATTCTGGGCAGAGACCTTACAAATGTAATGAGTGTGACAAATCCTTTAACTGCATCTCACACCTCACTAGACACCAGAGAATCCATACTGGAGAGAAACCATATAAATGTGATGTGTGTGGCAAGGTCTGTAGTCAATATTCAAATCTTGTAATTCATCAGAGAGTTCATACAGGAGAGAAGCCTTACAAATGTAATGAGTGTGGTAAAGCCTTTATGGAGCATTCAAGCCTTACTCAACATAAGAGAATCCATAGTGGAGAAAAGCCTTACAAATGTGAAGAATGTGGCAAAGCCTTTACCCAATTTGCAAAACTTACTAGACATCAGAGAATCCATACCAGAGAGAAACCATATAAATGTAACATATGTGGCAAGGTCTGTAGTCAAAATTTAAATCTTGCACAGCATCAGAAAATTCATATGGGAGAGAAACCTTATAAATGTAATGAATGTGGCAAAGCCTTTTCTGAGTATTCAAGCCTTACTAGACATAAACAAATCCATTCTGGAGAGAAGCCTTATAAATGTAATGATTGTGGGAAAACTTTTAGAGGCAGCTCAAACCTCACCAATCATCAGAGAACTCATTCTGGGCAGAGATCTTACAAATGTAATGAATGTGACAAATCCTTTAGCTGCATCTCACACCTCACTAGACACCAGAGAATCCATACTGGAGAGAAACCATATAAATGTGATGTGTGTGGCAAGGTCTGTAGTCAATATTCAAATCTTATAATTCATCAGAGAGTTCATACAGGAGAGAAACCTTACAAATGTAATGAGTGTGGCAAAGCCTTTATGGAGGGTTCAAGCCTTACTCAACATAAGAGAATCCATAGTGGAGAAAAGCCTTACAAATGTAAAGAATGTGGCAAAGCCTTTAGCCAGTCCTCTAACCTTGTCATACATCAGATGATTCATACTGGAGAGAAGCCTTACAAATGTAATGAGTGTGGCAAAGCCTTTAATGTGTGTTCAAGCCTTGTCCGGCATCGAAGAATCCATACTGGAGAGAAACCTTACAAATGCAATGAATGTGGCAGGTCCTTTACTCAGTTTGCAAACCTTACTAGACATGAGAAGATGCATACTGAATAGAAACACTGTGAATTCAATACGTGTAGAAATGCTATTGTCCAAAAATCAAGTACTGGGGATCATCAGAGAATCTGTAGTGAAGAGAAACCTCACAAATATAATGTTTATAGTACAACCTTTAATGTGTGTTCAAGACTTACTCAACATCAAAGAATCCATGCTGAATAGAAACCATATTAAAAGTCATGTATTTGCAAAGCTTGTAACCAGGGTTCACGTTTAATTAGACCCCAGAATATGCATCTTTGAAAGAAACCACAAAAAGGTAAAGGGTATGGCAAGGCTTTTATCCAAAGATCAAGCATATGTAATGTCTCCTACTGGAAAGAAACCATATAAATATAATGAATGTGTTAAACTTTTGTCAGATGTTAAAATGTTTACCTTAGGGGCCATGAGAGAAAACATACAAATGTATTGAAAATGGCAAGGCCTTTAGACAATGGTCTGACTTTTAAGATTTATCAGAGAGTTGATATTGTAGAGAAACCTTAAAAACGAAATGATGTGATAATTTCTTTAACCATTTCTCACAATCAGCTACACATCAGATAATTCATAGTGGAGAAGATAATGTCTGAGTTCTCCTGAAGGATTATTTAATTAAATTCCAAATAACGTTGGGGCGCCTGGGTGGCTCAGTCAGTTGAGCATCCGACTTCGGCTCGGGTCATGATCTCGCGGTCTGTGGGTTCGAGCCCCACGTCGGGCTCTGGGCTGACAGCTCGGAACCTGGATCCTGCTTCATATTCTGGGTCTCCCTCTCTCTCTCTCTGCCCTCTCCGGCTCATGCTGTCTCTCTGTCTCTCAAAAACAAATAAACACCAAAAAAATTTAAAAATTCCAAATAATGTTAATAGTGATTAGTTAAAAAATCAAAATAATACCTATTGATTGGTTATTTAAGTTACAAGGCTATCTGTGAAAAGGTCCTGTTACTTTCCTCTTATTATATAGTTTATTTCAGGTTTCTTGAAAAGGCCAAGTTACTGTTGATGATTTTCATCCTGAGGTTTGAAATCTGTTCATGTTATACCTTCATTACAATCCTTTCATGTCACCATGAAGATCTCTTGGAAGGGTTTAATAAGATAAAAGGGCAAACTTCATTAGGTGATGTTCATCCATGTCCAGAGTTTCCTGCAAGAACAAGAACCGTGAATTTGAGTGACAGTGTGGGTGGCATACAGTTGATGTAAAACTATGATCCCAGTCATCAAGATCAATGTGTTAAGGACTCTCTTCTCCAGATTTGTTGGTATGGGGCTTTTATAGTGGATCTGAGGAGGGTACTGAATGTGGCTTAAACCTCCCAACCAATGCCAAAGAAAGAGTAGATAGGCTATCTAATCAGCTTACCTAATTGGTAGAAGGGGGAGGGATGGGAGACTTGAAGCCATTAATAGTCAAATAATTAAAAAATGAAGTCAGGATGGAGCACCCGGATGATTCAGTCAATTAAGCGTTGGACTCTTGATCTTGGCTCAGGTCATGCTTTTGCAGTTTCTGAGTTTGAGCCCAACATCAGATCTGCGTTAACAGTGTAGAGCCTGCCTGGGATTCTGTCTCTTCCTCTCTCTGTCCCTCCCTCCCTCCCTCCCTCCCTCTCTCAAAATGAGTAAACAAAAAATAAAGTCAGACTAATTTAACACTGAATGTTTACTCTTAAAGTTTTTCACTTCTTGGTTGGGAAAGATGAGTTTTCCTCGTGCTAATAATCGCGTGTCCTTTTCTGCTGCACATGTAGGATCATTTATATAATATGTGAAAGTGTTTGTGAAATACTGTTCAGATAAATTGCCTGTGACATTTTTAGGGTAATTTCATGAAAATGAATGTGTAGGAAGTTTTATCAGACAATAGATATGATTTAGGGATTTTACTAGGAAAGCAGTTTTTCAAAGGCTATCAAAATCTCAATTTGGGATTATGGTAACAAGCCTTATGGTTCATGGTTCTTTTTCAACTTTGCTAGAGATTCACTTTAATTTTCTTTTTTTTTTTAACTTTTTAAATGTTTATATATTTTTGAGAGGAAGAGAGAGACAGAGTGTGAGCAGGGAAGAGATAGAAAGAGAGAGAAACACACACAGAATCTGAAGCAGGCTCCAGGCTCTGAGCCAACAGCACAGAGCCCAATGCAGGGCTAAAACTCACAAACCACGAGATCATGACCTGAGCTGAAGTCAGCTGTTTAACCGACTGAGCCACCCAGGCACCTCTCATGTTGATTTTCTTATAAGTTTTTTTCTTACCACTTTTCCCTTCACATCTTTTAAATCAACTTATATATTTAATTTACATTTTATCCCTTTACTAAAAAATTTGGAGGATGTATGACAAAGGGCTTCTGAAACTTTTACAACATAAAAATGAGAGGTACAAAGTGCTTTATGAATGTAAAGAAAGAAGGTCTGTCATGTCTTTAGTTCAGTGTAACCATTGCAATGGTACAGGATGATGAACTGGTATCTTGTAATGTGGAGGCAGGAGACCTAGTGCTTCCCTGAAAGTCACACTAGAATTTTAGTTAAAAATATGCTCATTTTACCTGAAAAGTTTCTAAAATACATGCTCTTTCTGCTGTTACAATTGCTGTCGTCATCACTTCTATTGCAATGGAGATTGGGACCCATATCTCCAAGGTCTTGCAGGACAGAGTCAGTCAGAATGTTTTCCTGAATTCAATGCAAATATAATGGATATTTGTTCATTTTATTTATATATAATTCACATGCCATAAAACTGACACCTTAACTGTGTACAATTAAGTCACTTTGTATTCACAATTTTGTAAAACCTATCAGTACTAACTCCAGACCAATTTCATCACCCCATAAAGCAACCCCATACCCTTTAGCACTTCACACCCCCACCCCTTGGAAATTGCACTGTAATTTCCGTCTTCATGTTTGTCCTTATTCTGGGCATTTCATATAAATGAAATCATACAATATGTGGCCTGTCATGTCTTTTTTCTGTGAAAATGTTTTCAAGACTGATCCACGTTGTAATGGATCATTACATGAGTCCTTTTTATGGCTGAATTGTAGTATTATAAGTGTCCTGAAATATTGTATATGAAATCATTGTATGAAATTCTTTGGACTCCTACTTTTAAGCTATTTAAGTAATGTTGCACTTACAACCTTTTGGGTTTTGGTTTTTGGTGTGTGTGTGTGTGTGTGTATGTGTGTGTTTGGTGGACATTCTCAGTCCTCTTGGGTACATGTATTGGGTTGAGATTGTAGTAGCATAAGAATCATACACAAATGTTTCAGTTTCTCCACTTCCTCATTAACAGTTGTTTTCCACCTTTTTTATTACAGCTACCCCAACAGGTGAAAGTGGTATCTCACTGTGTTTTTGACTTGCATTCTCTAATGACTAATGTGTTTCATGTGTTTGTTGGCCATAGGTATATCTTGTTTGGAGAAAAACTATTCAAGTACTATACACATTTTTAAATTGAGAAGTTGTTTTTTGTTTTAAGAATAATTTACATATGATAGATATATTATACCCTTATCAGGTATATAATTTGTAAGTATTTTGTGGGTTATCTTTTCACTTTTTTGACAACGTCCTTGACACACAACTTTTAAGTTTTGGTGAAACTTTATTTTGGGAAGGGGTTGCTTGCACTTTTGGTATTGTATTTAAGAAACCATTGCTTAACTCAAATGTCAGGAAGACTTATACCTATGTTTTCTTCCAAATATTTTATAGTTCTTGCATTAAGTTCTTTGATCTGTTTTGAATTGACTTTTAAAAAAAATTTCTTTAACATTCATTTTTGAGAGAGTACAAGCAAGGGAGGGGCGGGGGGGGGGGGGGACACAGAATCTGAAACAGGCTCTAGGTTCTGAGCTGTCAGCACAAAGCCCAATGTGGGGCCTGAACCCATGAACCATGAGATCATCACCTGAATGAAAGTCGGATGCCTAACCGACTGAGCAACCCAGGCGCCTCTGAATTGACCTTTGTATATGGTGTGAGGTAGGGGTCCAACTTCATCCTTCTCCATGTAGATACCCAGTTGTCCCATCTATTCAATATATATATTTTAATTTTTTTAGTGTTTATTTTTGAGAGAGGGAGAGACAGCATGAGTGGGGTAGGGGCAGAGAGAGAGAGGGGGAGACAGAATCTGAAGCAGGCTCCAGACAGCTGTCAGCACAGGGCCTGACATGGGGCTTGAACTCACAAGCTGTGAGATCATGACCTGAGCCAAAGTCGGACACCTAACCAACTGAGCCACCCAGGCTCCCCTCCATCTATTCAATGTTTTTAAGCATCAGATTTCCTTTACTATATTTAAAAAGATCAAAATTGCTCTTTTATTAAGAGAAATGATAAGACCACTGGGCCATGGAACCAATATAGTCAGGCTGGTTGACATTTTTAGACTTTGAAAATACGTAAATAGTAGTATTCTGAGGGACTGTAGTGATCAGTGTTTGGTCAGGGAAATATATACATACAATTATTTAAGAGTAAGAATTGCATAAATTAAGGCAAGATTTTGGAAGGAGTTTGAGCAGTGAAATGTGTGAAAGACTGGTAGATCATAGGAACAGTTACTAACAGTTAAATCTTAAAGCTCCACAGTGGGTGGAGAAGCCAAAAATCATGCATATATGTGAGAAATTACTGCCTCTGGTTGCCTTAAATATGTAGTTAGAGCTAGTGGGGAGGTCTGCAAAATCTTTATCCTGTCACTGGTTTCTCCCGAGATTAACATTTTCTGTTTCAATTTGCCTTCCAAATTCCATCTAGGTTTTTCTCATTTTGCCAGTGAGAATCATACAGTGTTTAAAAGCAAAAGATTGACCGTAGTAGACTGAAAATAGGATAAGCAATAGACCAAAAGCATGGGGAGAGGCTGAGCAAAAAAAAAAAAAAAAAAAAGTGTATGGAATAAAGCCTACATATAGTGGAGAATAAAGTACCTGAGAAAACCATAAGCTGTCTCCTCTGGCTCTGCACAAAGTGTAAAACAGGTAAAAGCAGAGTGGTAAACCGCTTGGTTAAGAGTTGGAGTGTCACAACTAAGAGCAAATCTGCAAATGATGGGAGAACATTTTCTTTTTCGTTTCCTCTTTCTTTTTCTTTTCCTCTTTTCTTTCTTTTAGTGCTAGACATTTGGTGAAATCTGTCAAACCACAATATGATTACTAAGCTAATGGAAGAGAGACTATTGATCACACATGATAATGGAAACAGCCTTTACAAAATTAGTTTGAGAAAGTCACTAAGCGAATTATAACCCACAACAAACAGCAAAAACATACTCTAAAAAATGAGGAGAATCTGATTTCCAGAGTTCCACTTTATACTATTTTGAATGCCAAAATTATGAGGAACGCAAAGAAACAAAAGTATGACTCAGTCACAAGAAAAAAGAAATTAAGAATGAAATAGGGCCTTTTGTAGCAACGTGGATGGAACTGGAGAGTGTTATGCTAAGGGAAATAAGTCATACAGAGAAAGACAGATACCATATATTTTCACTCTTAGGTGGATCCTGAGAAACTTAACAGAAGACCATGGGCAAGGGGAAGGGGAAAAAAAAAAAAGGTTACAGAGAGGGAAGGAGGCAAACCATAAGAGACTCTTAAAAACTGAGAATAAACTGAGGGTTGATGGGGGGTGGGAGGGAGGCGAAAGTGGGTGCTGGGCATTGAGGAAGGCACCTGTTGGGATGAGCACTGGGTGTTGTATGGAAACCAATTTGAGAATAAATTTCATATTAAAGCAACAATAACAAAAAAAAAATTAAAAAACAGAAACAACCTTTGAGGATGTCCAGACATTGGACTTCAAGCCGAAATGAAAGAATGCTAATTAGTAATATAAAAATATGAAAATAGAAAACACTGGTAAAGTATGTAGTCAAACGCAGAATATTCTAATATTGCAATATAGTGGTGTGTTAACCACTTAGATCAAGTATAAAAAAATTAAAGGACAAAAGTAATAAAAATATAACAATATTTTTTTTTAATTTTTTTTCAACGTTTTTATTATTTATTTTTGGGACAGAGAGAGACAGCATGAACGGGGGAGGGGCAGAGAGAGAGGGAGACACAGAATCGGAAACAGGCTCCAGGCTCTGAGCCATCAGCCCAGAGCCTGACGCGGGGCTCGAACTCACGGACCGCGAGATCGTGACCTGGCTGAAGTTGGATGCTTAACCGACTGCGCCACCCAGGCGCCCCGAAAATATAACAATATTTTTTAATGCACATGTAATGTAAAAACAGTGACATCGAAAACAAAATGTGAGAGGGGAATAAAGTTTTTATATGCAATTAAATTTAAGTTCTTCTCACCATAAAATGAACTTTTATCTACAAGATGGTTTATGTAAGCCTTATAATAGCCACAGAGCAAAAACCTGCAGTAGATACACAGAGAAAGAAAAGGAAACTAAGGCATACCTCTATAGAAAATTATCAATTCCTAAAGGAAACCAGAAAGGAAACAAGGAATAAGGGAACTACAAAACAGCCAGAAAAACAATTGATAAGATGGCATTAGTAAGCCCTTACCTATCAATAATTAGCCAATGTAAATGAATGAATTATCAAGACAGTTGTTGGAAGGCTTAAAAAAAAAAAAAAAGACCCAATTGCACAATGCTTACAAGAGACTTTAGACTTAAGGGTACACAAAGGCTCAAAGTGAATGGATGGAAAAAGATATTCCATGTAAATGGAAACCAAAAGAGAGTGGCTGCACCAGTTTGCATTCCCACCAACGAGTATATAAGTGTTTCTTTTTCACCACATCCTTGCCAACACCTGTTATTTTTTGTGTTGTTGATTTTAGCCATTCTGACAGGTGTGAGGTCATCTCTCTGTAGTTTTGATTTGCATTTCCCTGATGGTACGTGATGACATCTTTTTATGTATCTCTTGGCCATCTGGATGTCTTCTTTGGAAAAAATTCTGTTCATGTCTTCTGTCCAGTTTTTAATTGGATTAGTTGGTTTTTGGGTGTTGAGTTTTATAAGTTCTTTATATATTTTGGATACTAGTCCTTTATTGGATATGTCATTTGCAACTATCTTCTCCCATTCTGTAAGTTGCCTTTTGCTTTGTTGATTCTTTCCTTCTCTGTGCAGAAGAGTTTTATTTTAAGTCCCAATTACTTATTTTTCCTCTTGTTTCCCTTTCCTCAGGAGACATATCTAGGAAAAAGTTGCTATGGCTGATGTCAGAGTTTACTGCCTGTTCTAAGATTTTTATAGTTTAGTTCTTACATTTAGACCTTTGAGTTTATTTTTGTATATGGTGTAAGAAAATGGTCCAGTGTCTTTCTTTTGCATGTTGATGTCCAGTTTTCCCAACACCATTTGTTGAAGAGACTGTCCTTTTCCCATTGGATATTCTTTCTTGCTTTGTCAAAGAGAAAGTGACCATATAGTTGTGGGTTTATTTCTGAACTTTCCATTCTGTTCCCTCATCTATGTGAATATTTTTGTGCAAATTCCATACTGTTTTGATTACTACAGCTTTGTAATATAACTTGAAGTCCAGAATTGTGATGCCTGCAGCTTTGCTTTTCTTTTTCAAGATGGTTTTGACTATTTAGGGTCTTTTGCAGTTTCACACAAATTTTATTTTATTTTATTATTTTTTTAATGTTTATTTTTGAGACAGAGACAGAAAAAGAGAGACTGAGCACAGGTGGGGGAGGGGCAGGGAGAGAAGGAGACACAGAATCCAAAGCAGGCTCCAGGCTCTGAGCTGTCAGCACAGAGCCTGACATGGGGCCCAAACCCATAAACCATGAGATCATGACCTGAGCCAAAATTGGTCGCTTAACTGACTGAACCACCCAGGTGCCACAGTTCCATACAAATTTTAGAATTGTTTGCTCTAGTTCTGTGGAAAATGCTATTGGTATTTTGATAAGGATTATATTAAATGTATAGATTGCTTGGGGTACTATAGACATTTTAACAATATTTGTTCTTCCTATCCATGAGCATGAAATGTCTTTCCCTGTGTGTGTATGTGTGTGTGTGCGCGCGTGGGTGGGTGTGGGTGTTTCCATTTGTATGCATCTTCAATTTCTTTCATCAATGTTAAAGTTTTCAGAGTACAGGTCTTTCACTTTGGTTAGGTTTTATTCCTAGGTATCTTATTATTTTGGGTGCAATTGTAAATGGTATTTTAAAAAATATTTTTTAATGTTTATTTACTTTTTGAGAGACAGAAAGTGGGGGAGGGGCAGAGAGAGAGGGAGACACAGTATCAGAAGCAGGCTCCAGGCTCTGAGCTATTAGTAAAGAGCCAATGCAGGGCTCGAACTCCCAAACTGTGAAATCACGACCTGAGCCCAAGTCGGACGCTTAACCGACTGAGCCACCCAGATGCTCTGGGATTGTTTTCTTAATTTCTCTTTCTGCTGCTTCATTATTGATGTATAGAAATGCAACAGATTTGTGTACTTTGGTTGTGTATCCTGCAACTTGACTGTATTTATCAGTTCTAGCAAATTTTTTAGGTGGAGTCTTCGGGTTTTCTACATATATAGTATCATGTCATGTGTAAATAGTGAAAGTTTTGCTTCTTCCTTACCGATTTGGATGCCTTTTAATTTGTTGTTGTTGTTGTTATTGTTGTCTGTTGTGCCTAGAACTTCTAGTACAATGTTGAATAAAAGTGGTGAGAGTTGACATCTTTGTCTTGTTCCTGACCTTAGGGGAAAAGCTCTCCATTTTCCTCCATTGAGGATGATGTTAGCTGTGGGTTTTTCATATAAGGCCTTTATTATGTTGAGATGTTTCCTCTAAACCTACTTTGTTGAGGATTTTTATCATGAATGGATGTTGTACTTTGTCAAATGCTTTTTCTGCATCTAATAATATAATCATATAGTTCTTATCCTTTCTCTTATTGATGTGATGTAGACACTGATTTGGAAACATTGAACCAACTTGCAACCCAGGAGTAAATTCCACTTGATCATGGTGAACGATTCTTTTAATTGGTTTGCTAGTATTTTATTTAGTTTTTTTGCCTCTATGTTCATCAGGGATATTGACCTATAGTTCCCTTTTCTAGTGTTGTCTTTATCCAGTTTTGATATCTGGATAATGCTGACCTCATAGATTGAATTTGGAAGGTTTCCCTCCTTTTCCTTTTTTTGGAAAAGTTTGAGAAGAGTAAGATTTGACTCTCCTTTAAATGTTTGGTAGAATTCACCTGTGAATTCATCTGGCCCTGGACTTTTGCTTGTTGGGAGTTTTTTGATACTGATTCAATTTCTTTATCAGTCTTTTCAAGTTTTCTATTTCTTCCTTTCTCCAGTTTTTGTAGTTTATGTTTCTAGGAATTTATCCATTTCTTATAGGTTGTCCAATTCTTTGGCATATAATTTTTCATAATTCTCTTATAATTGTTTGTATTTCTTTTTTTTTAATGTTTATTCAGTTTTGAGAGACTGAGAGCAAGCAGGGGTGGGGCAGAGAAAGAGGAAGACACGGAATCCTAAGCAGACTCCAGGCTCTGAGCTGTCAGCACAGAGCCTGACACGGGGCTCGACTCATGAGTTGTGAGATCATGACCTGAGCCGAAGTCAGAGGCCTAACTGAGCCACCCAGGGGCCCCTAATTGTATTTCTGTGGTGAAGGTTGTTATTTCTCCTCTCTCATTTGCAATTTTATTTGAGTCCTTTCTCTTTTCTTTTTGATAAGTCTGGTTAGAGGTTTAGTGTGTGTGTGTGTGTGTGTGTGTGTGTGTATTTTCCAACCTTTTCAAAGAACAAGCTCCTGGTATCATTGATCTGTTCTCTTGTTTTTTACTTTCTATATCATTTATTTCTGCTCTGATCTTTATTATTTCCTTCCTTTTGCTGGTTTTAGGTTTTGTTTGTTGTTCATTTCTGGCTCTTTTAGGTGTAAGGCTAGGTTGTTTATTACAGATTTTTCTTGCTTCTTGAAGTACTCCTGTATTGCTATAAACTTTCCACTTAGAACCATTTTTGCTGTGTCCCAAAGGTTTTGGACCATTGTGTTTTCATTTTCATTTAGTTCCATATATATTTTTAGATTTATTCTTTTATTTCCTGGTTGACCCATTCATTGCTTAGTAACATGTTATTTAATTTCTGTGTATTTATGGTCTTTCCATATTTTTTTCTTGTGGTTGACTTCTAGTTTCATAGCATTGTGATCAGAATATATGCATGGTATGAGCTCTATCTTGAATTTGTTGAGTCTTGTTTTGTGAGCTAATATATGATCTATTCTGGAGAATGTTACATGTGCACTTTAAGATAATGTGTATTCTGCTATTTTAGCATGAAATGTTCTGAGTATATCTGTTAAATTCATTTGTTCCAGTGTGTTATTCAAAGCCATTGTTTCCTTGTTGATTTTGTTTAGATTATCTGTGCATTGATGTAAGTGGGGTGTTAAAGTCCCCTACTATGATTGTATTATTATCAAAAGTTCCTTTATGTTTGTTATTAATGGTTTTATGTATTTGGTGTTCTATGTTGGGTGCATAAATTTTATAATTGTTATATTTTCTTGTTGGACTGTCCCCTTTATTATTAAAGACTGTTTTTTTAAACAAATAAATACAAATGACAAAACTTGAGCTACACTAGGAGAGAAAAGAAAGAAAACTCAAAATCAAATGAAAAGAGGAGACATTACAACAGATAACATAGAAATACAAAGGATCATAAGAAAGTATGAACCATCCAACAAATTAAATAACCTAAAAAAGTGCCTAGAAATATACAATCTACAAAGACTAAATCACAAACAAAATCTATCTAAACAGACTAATGACAAGTAAGGAAGTGGAATCTGTTATCAAAACCTCCCAACCAAAAAATAAGACATTGTCTTGGAGGGGCCAGTGGTCAGGGTTTGGTTTCCTCACTACCCCTCTTCTATTCCAGGACTTATTCATGTGCTTGAGCAAGGAAAACTCTTCTGTGGTTTCACACAAAGATTTAATTTCTGGGGTTTCTTTCCTAGACAGTACTCCAATATGCACTGTGTCAATCCATTCCAAAAGGGGAAAATCTTTCTGACTGTTGGATTTGTCACCAAAAATTGTGATCTGTTCACTATGTTGAAGACCACTTGATTTTACTGTAACCAATTTCCCTTTAGTTCCCAAATGCCACTACTGATTATACCCGAAAGCCTATGTATGTTACCTATCAAATTAGGTTGCTATAAGGAGGTGTTCCCATAGCTTGTTTCGATCTTTCCCCAGTCATAACCATACTAGCTGAACTAACTAAACATCACCATTTTTGTCAATTATACGACCGTCACTTCTCCATGTTCTTCTGCTTACCTAAATATGATCTGTTCCCCTGCATCCTAGGAAAATACACATGGACTCTCTTTTCCAGGTTTTTAGAAAAGACCCCTTTAAGATGAAATGGACTCTCATAAAATGTGATACTATCATACAAAATGGGGTTATCATTCTGCACCTCATCGTATTTTGTATAATAATTTTTAAGCTTCCTGTCAAAATTTTGCAAAAATGACATAATAAAGATGCAGGGCCTTTCAGTGACATACAAAGGTATATGCTTCAAAGTTCCTAGGCAAGTTCATCATCACATTTTTAATCCACATTTTTAATGTTACTTTTAACAAATATAACATGTATTCATTTTTTGAACTACATTCATTTTAGGGTCTCCTAATGGGTAGTGACAGTATTGAAATTTATCTGTATGAGATCCTGGAAAACAGTATGGTTAAGAAATTCCCCCAATTATATCTGTTCCAGGAAACAGTTTCCTGAAAAAAACACCCTTTCTTATATTACTTGTTAGGACTTATAGATAGCCCATAGATTGCTTAGGACAAGGTCAGACACAGATCCTTGAAATTCCCATTTCTTATGAATAATTAGGTGAACTGATTGTCCTACTGATCAATCAGAATTTAATATTTGTAAATGATTTAATCAAATGTTACTTAAACTTATCTCCTAAGGACCCTGAACATTGCCTCATCCTTGAGCATTATAATTAGGAAAAAATCCTTCCTCCTAATAGCCTGTCCAAAGAGAAGGCTGACCTCTGGGCAAAACATTCCCTCATCAGCTATAGGTCATGACACCTGTTCATCCAACTATCCCATCTCCTCTTCTCTCTGGTCTTGTTTACTCCTTTTTATAAAAGAAACACTTTTTTTTTCTGTCTGTCCTTTGAAATATTTGCACATTTTGTGATCAGAGAATTTTCTCTATTGCAAGAATGTTTTGTATATACTCTCCTTATCTAAGTCCAGATTTAAAAATTTTTATACTGATAAATGTGTTCTTAAAAAAATGTAGTCTCTGTTTTTGTGGTACAAAGTTTAATTTTTAATTCACCTAGTTAAGCTAGTTCCTATGCTTTTTTTGAAGTTTGAAGTCTAATGATTTTGAAGTCTTTTTTTTTTTTTTTTTTAGAGAGAGAGATGCAAACCAAGAAACACTCTTTTTTTTGTTTAATTTTTTTTTTCAACGTTTATTTATTTTTGGGACAGAGAGAGACAGAGCATGAACGGGGGAGGGGCAGAGAGAGGGAGACACAGAATCGGAAACAGGCTCCAGGCTCTGAGCCATCAGCCCAGAGCCTGACGCGGGGTTCGAACTCCCGGACCGCGAGATCGTGACCTGGCTGAAGTCCGACGCTTAACCGACTGCGCCACCCAGGCGTCCCTTGAAGTCTTAAATCTTTAATAATTTGCATCTGTTATATAATGATGTAACAGGGAGACATATGTCAAAAGCTTCCTGTGATTGAGGAGATAGTCTCTTCTTTTTCCTGTGAATGTCTTAATTTTGCTGACTTGTAAATTTTACAAGGAACAAAACTCCCCATAAACAAAATGGGTCCATGACTTCAACCAATAATTGGCTTCTCTCCCCAACTATTAAGAGTTTGATGGAAGTTCCACAAGTCACTTATTTGCTTGTGAACATGGGAGTTCATGCTAAAATCTCTAAAACCAACATGGTTGGTTGTTAATATTATGTAATACAGCATAATCTATATACATTACCTTCTGAAGATCCCCAAATATATCACCAGCACTGTGCTTTTTTTAATGTGCAGGAAAAAAATTCATGGAATGATTTATAATAGGATTGGATTCTCTTTTCACATCTATCTGGGCAAATTCCAGGCATTTAAAACTGAGGATGCACATTGTAAATGTAATCAAGTAAAGAAATCTATCGAAAAGTCCCTTTGTGTCACAATCAGAAAGAATTTCCCCTAGTGTCAAAACCAACATTTGTATAAATGTGGGAAAGTTTTGGTCCCTTCTTTGTTGATAAAATATCACAGTTATTACCAAAAAAAAAAAAAAAACTACAAAAGTAATGAACTTGGAAAGTCTTTAGGATAAATCTTCACTAGTCAGAAATTCAAACTGGAGAGATCTTAAAATTATACTGAATGGGGCACTGTATTTAGCCAACAGTCAAACATTACTAAACACCAGTAAATAAGTGCCTCAGAGACATCTTGACAAAAAATGTTTTATTTATTTTTTGAGAGAGAACCCAAGTGGGAGAAGGACGGGGCGGGGGGGGGGGGGGTGGTGGAGGATCTGAAGCAGGCTCTGTGCTGATAGGTTGACAGCAGTGAGTTCAATGTAGGGCTTGAACTCACAAACCAGGAGATCATGACCTGAGCTGAAGTTGGATGCTCAACTGACTGAGCCACCCAGGTGCTGGGAAATCTTAAAATGTCATATATGTGGCAACATTTTCATTCAAAACGCAATCCTTGTGGGATAATCACATTATTAATTTTGGAATGAAAACTTAAGAATTTTATGAGTAATGATATTCAAACCTTAGTAAATGTTAAGTGATTCAAATGTAATGACCATCAAAACTATAAGCACTACTTACATGCATAATGCATGTAAGGAAGAAAAACCTTACAAATTTAATATATTAAAAGTCTTTATCCAAAATGAAACAGGAAAGAAACAAAACTGCTAAACTATAAAATAATTTTCTTCAATGAAAACATGTTAGTTACTATGGATAAAAAGTAAAGTGAATTTGGCAGAAGACATGAACAGATATTTCTCCAAAGAAGACAACCAGATCGCCAAAAGACACATGAAAAGATGTTCATCATCACTTACCATTAGGGAAATGCAAATCAAAACTACAGTGAGGTATCACCTTGCACATGTCAGAATGTCTAAAATCAACAACCTAAGAAACAACAGGTGTTGGCAAGGACGTGGAGAAAAAGGAGTGCTTATGCGTTGTTAGTGGGAATGCAAACTGTTGCAGCCACTGTCAAAAACAGTATGGAGCTTCCTTAAAAAGTTAAAAATAGAACTACCCTATGATCCAGCAATCACACTACTGGGTATTTACCCAGAGAATACAAAAACACGAATTCAAAGGGATACATGCATCCCTATGTTTACATCATTATTTACAATAGCCAAGATATGGAAACAGCCCAAATGTCCATCGATTGGTGAATGTATAAAGAAGATGTAGTATAGGGACACGGCTAGCTCTGTCGGTAAAGCACAGAACTCTTGATCTCAGGGTTGTGAGTTCAAGTGTTATGTTAGGTGTAAAGCTTACTTTAAAAAATTAAAATATAATAAAAGATGTGCCACACACACACACACACACACACACACACACACACTGGAATATTATTCAACCATAAAAAAGAATGAAATCTTGCCATTTGCAACAACATGAATGGAGGTAGAGTGTATTAGGCTAAGTGAAATAAGTCAGTTGGAGAAAGACAAATATCACACGATTTAACTCATGTGTAATTTAAGAAAGAAAACAAAAGACCAAAGGGGAAAAAATGAAAGACAAACCAAAAAATAGACTCTTAATTATAGAAAACAAACTGATGGGGGTAGGGGGCGCCTGGGTGGCTCAGTTGGGTAAAGATCTGACTCTTTTTTTTTTAATGTTTATTTATTTTTGAGACAGAGAGAGACAGAGCATGAATGGGGGAGGGTCAGAGAGAGAGGGAGACACAGAATCTGAAGCAGGCTCCAGGCTCTGAGCTGTCAGCACAGAGCCCCACACAGGGCTCAAACTCACGGACCATGAGATCATGACCTGAGCCGAAGTCGGAAGCCCAACCGACTGAGCCACCCAGGCGCCCCAAGATCTGACTCTTGATTTCAGCTCAGGTCATGATCTCAGGGTTTGTGGGTTCGAGTCCCGTGACCAGTTCTGTGCTGACAGTGAGGGGCCTGCTTGGGATTTTCTCTCTCTCCTTCTCTTTCTGCCCCCTCCCACCCACTCTTTCTCTGTCTCTCTCAAAAATAAATAAATAAACTTAAAAAAATTGAAAAAAAACAACTGATGGTCACCACAGGGGAGATGGATGGAGGGATGGATTAAAAAGGTGATGGGGATTAAGGAGTGCACTTGTCCTGATGAACACTGGGTGATGTATAGAATTACTGAATCACTATACTTTACACCTGAAACTAATATTAACACTATATGTTAGCTAAGTGGAAATAAAAATAAACTATAACAATTTAAAAAAAAATCTTCTGAAATTAAAAAAGTAAAGTGATTTTGAAATTATATTTAGAGATTACTGAGAAATGAATTATTATGTCATAAAGATTACCTGAAAGTGATTTGAGTTTATCAATCACCTCAAGTGTGGAACACGATGAATAATGTAAAGAACAACTCAACTTAGTTTCACATTTTGAAGTTTTGGGTTTCTTTTCTTTTCTTTTCTTTTTTTAGAAATGGTTGGTAAGCTAAATTATCACATGTCTTATCCCTCATCTCCCACATCCCAGGTGTTGTGGCTATGAACATCTCTGGAAATGAGCACAGGGTTGAGCACATGGTAAACGGGGATAGAAATAGAAATGACATTCTGAAAAAATGTCGGTAAATAGTGGCACATTTCACATTGGTAAGCATTGCATATCACATTTCAGTTTGCATCCCCTACACAGACAGAAGCACTCTTTACTTAGTTAAATTGCTTAAATTCTAATGCAGGAGACATATGTGGATCCAGCCATGGCCCCACATAGACTCTCCATGGGTGACTTAGTCCCAGACTGCAGACCCTGCCTGCCTCTTGCAGGATGTGCCTTTCTACCACTTTGTGAAAAGTTTTTTTTAATTAAGTTTTAAAATTTAATTTCAATATAGTTAACATGCAGTATTACATTAGTTTCAGGTGTACAGTATCATGATTTAACCAATCTGTATACTACCCAGTGTTCATCATAAGTGTAGTCTTAATCCCCATCACCTATTTCTCCCATATCCCCACCCAGTTCCCCCTCTGCTAACCATAAATTTTCTAAGGTTCAAGGTCTGTTTTAGGGGGTGAGCACCTGGGTGGTTCAGTTAGTTCAGTGTCTGACTCTAGATTTCAGCTCAGGTAATGATCTCACAGTAGGTAAGATCAAGACCAGAATGTGTCTGGCTCTGGGCTGACAATGAACAGCTGGCTTGGGATTTCCCTCTCTCTCTCTCTCTCACTCCCTCTACTGCTCTCCTGTTCACACACACACACACACACACACACACACACTCTCTCTCTCTCAAAACAATAAAAAGGCTTTTTTTTTTTTTGGTCTTCCCCCCCCCCCTTTGTTCTTTCTTTTTTCTTTTTTTCCTTAAATTCCACGAGTGAATTCCTATGGTATTTGTTTTCTCTGACCGGCTTATTTCACTTAGTATAATATACATTAGCTCCATCTATTTCTTTGAAATGGCAAACTTTCACTCCATTTTTTGGCCGAGTAATAGTCCATTGTGTATTTATGCCACATCTTCTTTACCCATTCCTCTATCAATGGACACTAATCTGCTTTCCATACTCTGGCTATTGTAAATAATGCTGTTATAAACGCAGGAGTGCTTGTATCCTAGTGAATTAGTGTTTTCCTCTTGGTTGGGTAAATACCCAGCAATGAAATTACTATGTCATAAGGTAGTTACAGAATTAAATTTTTGAGCAACCTTCATACTGTATTCCATAGTGACTGCACCAGTTTGCATTCCCACCAACAGTGCAAGGGAGTTCCTTTGTCTCCACACCCAGCCAAGGGGCTTAGTGTTTCTTGTTGTGGAAATATATATATTTTTAAGTTCATTTATTTTGAGAGAGAGAAAGTGCAAGTGGGGAAGGGGCAGCGAGAGAGGGATAAAGAGATTGTTCTGAAAAGTTTTTGAGTTAAGCGATTGTCACTTTGATAAAATGTAAACTTTCAACACAAGCGGCCCGCACAACTCTAAAACTCTAGGGGCGCCCCGGGGCTCGGTCGGTGGAGCCTCTGACTTCGGCTCAGGTCATGATCCCCCACTATCAGGCTCCGTGCTGAGAGCTCAGAGCCTGGAGCCTGCTTCGGATTCTGCCTCTCTCTCTGTCCTTTCCCCCTCGCACTGTCAAAAATAAAAATAAACGTAAAAAAAAATTTATTGGGGGGGAGGGAACAGTCTTGACCCAGAGAACACAAAGCATATTCAGAGAGTGGGAATTTCCAAAAAAAGACACGCCCAGGGATCGGCACCCAGAGAAAACCAGCACGCCTCCCCCCCGCCCCCGCACATCCCGCCCAGAAGTCTTGGCCTTGCCCTCAAGCCCCAGTCCAGGCGAACATCGCGTTTCAACGGGTGTCTAAACAGTCCGCTCAGGTCACCGCCCTGTCAAGGCCCTCCGGATACTCTCAGTCCAGCGGCCATATTTGTTTTCCTCCCATTACCGGAAGCGCCCCTCCAAAGCTCCGCCCCATCCTGCCTGCAACGTTTGGGCCAAGGCGTGGCAGGTGCCTGCGTCCACTGCGTTGCCCGAAGCGCTTCACCTAGGCCCCGCCTCAACCCCGCCCTCAGCCGTTGCGCGTCGGGGCCTGGCCAATAGACACACCCCGCCCATTACCGGAAGCGTTCCCTCCAGGCATGTCCCATGCCTGATCTTCCACCTGCGCTCTTGCGCAGTTATTGAAAGACCCGGAAGCGGCTGGACGAAGCGAAGGTCGTATCGACCTCAGTGGGTTTTGAACTTTCTGTTTTGTACGTGAGTGTCTCCAGTCAACAGTCGCACACGCCCAGCGTCTGGGGTCTCAATACGCGTTAACGTCCCCTGCCCCGCGCCCCCTACCGCGGTGAATGGCGTCGCGGGCACACCGAACCGTGCTGGCGGCGCTGCCCGCGCGGGGGTCCCGGTTGGTTTCGGTTTGGATCTTTCGGAGTCGGTCCCCGCCTGTGGTGTTCGGGGCCCTCGGGCCTTCAGACGCCGCCTGCCGCCTTGTGCCCCTGGGCACCCGTGTCCCCCGCGCCGCGTGAGTCTCGGGAGATGGGCGTGCGGGGTGGATGGCAGCGCTCGGCGCCTGTGCCCGCAGCCTGGCGGGTCTGGGCCCATCGCGGCTCGGAGTCTGGCCCTGGGGTGGCGCAGACCCCGCCGCCTCCTGAGAATCCCCCGTGCAGCCCCGCATGTGGTGGGAGGACCGATGTCCGGGAAGAGCACGCTGTTGAGCGGGGGCTTTCAGGAGCGGGACCGAGGACGGGAGAGCGCGGGGTGTCAGAGCGCGGGTCACGTCCCGCACGCGAGGCTGAGGGGCCTTGTGGAAGCCGTGACTGCGGCAGGGAGGCCAGGGATGAGGAGAGAGAGACGGAGAATGAGGGAGGGAAGACCAGTGAGAGGGTCGACCCAGAGGGACCGTGGGAGCGGGCGACAGTAACTCGGGAGAAAAGAGCGAAATGTGGAGAAAAGGGAGGCGCCCCAGGACAAGGGGAGCAAAATAGCGAGCACAAGCAGAAGTGGGGCCACAAGAGCGAGGCGCTTCAAACGCAGAGCGGGAAGGAGCAAAAGGTTGCGGGCGGGCGAGGCAGAGACACAGACAGCAGGAGAGGGTGGGATGACAGCGGGGAGGGAAACAGCAGTGCGAGATCCGATGGGGGTGCCAGTGAGCCGGGCGGAGGGGGTGTAACCGGAAAGCGGGATTGGAACAGGGAGAGCAGAGGGGACACCCGTGCGTGGGGGCAGAGAGAGGCAGAAACGTATGGCGAGTGGAGCAGTCAGAAAGACTGGGGAGAAAGAGTAGGACAAGGTGAAATGGGTGTGAAGAGTTCCCCGGAAAGTGTAGGTGTAGGGAAAGGAAGAGAGGAAAGGGGAGAAAGCAAGGGAGGAGATGGGGAAACACAGGAAAAACAGCGGAGAGAATCAGGAAAGAGGGAGACATGAACAGATTGATAGAAATACAGTGCTTCGGAGGGAGAAAAAAGGGGGAACCCAGGTCTGGATGAGTGGAGGTTGATGGGATATGGGTGATTAAGTTGTGATCCAGTGACCTGTGTCTTCATAAGGTTTTTAACTTGAAATTTGCTGGTTTGGGGGCACCTGGGTGCTGAGTTGGTTAGGCATCCGACTTGGGGTTAGGTCAAGACCTCATGGTTCATGAGCTCAAGCCCCATCGCTGGCTCTGTGCTGACCAGCTGAGTCTGGAGCCTCTGGATTCTGGGTCACCCTCTCTCTGCCCCTCCCCCGCTCGCACTCTGTCTCTCTCTCTCTCTCTCTAAAAAAAAATAAATAACAAGTGAAATTTGCTGGTTTGAATTGAACAGATGGGAAAAAGAATTACAGAACTCCTGCTTATATGGCTCGCGCATTTTATAATTATTTGCATCATAACATAGCTTGCATTTGCAACCTTAATCAGCCAGAGGGGAGAGACCTGTTTCAGTCAGTTATGGGTCACCCCCTTCTCTTATCCTGGGATGGCATGAAGAAGGTGGACTAGAGCAAGAAATTACTGAATCGGGCACTACATGATGCTTTTTAAAGCACTATCAAGTGTTTCTTTTCCTTTTAAATGGATTTAATTTTTCTACCTCTCTCGCATTTAATTATTACTATCTTTTTAAATAGAGGTAAATGTTAGTGTTTTGGATATCTGGTGTTCTGTAAATCATTAACTTCTTCAATAGGCTTTGTTGACATCTCAAACCAGCCCTTATTATTCTTTTCTAAATAGGACGTAGTTGGAGTTTTTAAAGCTTTGACCCCAGAAGACATTAAATTAAATGAAATTGCTGATTAAAAAATATATATTTTGTGTAGTTCAGATGAGCAGCTCTCCATTCTTTCTACTTTTTGTCATATGTTGGAACATTTTTTCTAATCAGTGAGTAATTTTACTATTTCACTGTGCACTTGGTGTGTCTACGATCTAGACAGAACCTAGTTTAGTAAGTTAGTCTAATATTGCACAATGTGTCTTCCTTGATGTGATTTGTCTATGAGTTAGGTGTCAGCTTTGAAGTAGATGCTCCCTCAAGTCCCCCTTGTCCATCGTCTGAATATGTTGAAGGTAGGCTGTGTTGACTTGGAACTTTGTTCCAACAGAACCCATCTATTCATGGTCAGGAAATGTGCTCGGAGCTCATTTCCATAGCTGACCCAAATGTTAAGCAGCAAATCTCTGTGTTTATCATTTTATATGTTTAAAACATTTCCCTATAAATTCCTGGAAAAGAGGCACTAATTGTTTGGGATTAATGTGACTAAAACCATGAAAGACGTTTCTTTGGTCAGGCATATTGTGAATGATGCTGGAATTTTGGAATGATACTGTCTAGAACTTGCATATAGTCTGCCATTTGTTGAAGTCTTTTATTTGTGTATTTTATCTGGCACAATATTGTAAAATTCTCCATAGTTTAGCTGATGGAAATTCTCTGATGGAAAATGTAACAAAGCAAATTCAGGGATTTGTGGCTTGTTTAAAATATTTTATGTATTTATCTGATTACTCACTTATAATTGACTCTTATACCTCTCTTTCCCTCATTTTTGTGAAAGCAGTACTCTCCTGTTAGCCTCTTGGTGAAATGTGCTTTCATTTCAGGAACTGTTGACATTCAGGGATGTGGCCATAGAGTTCTCTCAGGAGGAGTGGGAGTGCCTGGACCCCGCTCAGAGGGCCTGGTACAGGGACGTGATGTTGGAGAACTACAGGACCCTGGTCTCCCTGGGTGAGGATAGTTTCCCTGCAGAGGTTGGGAAATGTTCTAGGCTATCTTTGTGTTTCTTTCGGGAGGCGCTTGAGAGTCCCTGCCCTGTTTGACTGAGAGTGAAGCCCTGTTGATCCAGAAATGAAAAGCTTCACAACGAGGTGTCTGGATTTGAAGTGCCCCCTTTCTTCCGATGATGTGCTCACTACATGCAGGTTAGTGGTGGCGCTAAAAGTTGAGGAGACACAAGACTTTATGTCAAAACTTTAAAACATCGGATTGCCTGGTTTTATTACTGTACTCTTGATTCAGTAGTTCTGGGAAGAGAGCTGGTTATGTGTATTTGTCAAACATTCAAGCATTTGGAAGATGTAGGTCGGTCACTGAACAAGTCTGTGAAATGCTATTCACAACCCGCCTATGTTGAATGTCCTTGGTCTCAGCTGTCCAGGGACTGGGATTAGTTTATGGAAAAGCTGCAGGACATCATCTACCGGTTTCCATGTCAGCAAGACCCTCTTTCTGAGCTGAATATCATCTCCACTGTGGAGGAAGGAAGAGCCTTGCACGGCCAGGAGTGGGGTGAAACTAGCGGCAAAACCCAGGTGGGTGGGAAGGTATCAAAGATGTGAAGGCAAGTGAGGGTCAGATGGCAGAGAGAAATTGACTCCCTGAAATGTTGTTTGGGACATTCTCCCCGGGTGGGAGAGGTGTTTGGAAAAGAAGAGTTGATCTCTTGTGGGGTCTCAAAGGAGGGTGTTATTCTCCTCCTTCACCCTCTTCTTGGTGTGTGCATGTCTCCTGCCCTCCTCAGTGGTAGTGCAGCTCCTAGCAGCGACAAGGGCAAAGTCTTTGTCACGACCCAGGCATGCCCTTGTCTGCCCCCAGGAGTCCTTACTGGTTCGACGTTGGGGAGCACATGGAGGGCTGTTTGTAAGGGGCGCTTTCCTTCGTTGCATCTCCTTCTCTAGTCAGTCACACAGATCTTAGGTGAGGCCCCCTTCGTCCTGACTGCGGGCCTTCTCCAGCTTGTATCCTGTTTCATGTGCTTGAGTGACCTGTCATGATGGGAACATTCTTTGCATCTTGGGCCAGAGGCAGGTGCATGGGCTGTCCCAAGCCCTCTGCCTGCTCCATGCCTCTGCCATTTCTTCATTTCCACTTTCACGCTGTAGGGGCATGTGTACTGGGAATGGAGTGGGTGTTTCGAGATTGTTACTCAGCAATGCTTTAAAGACAGTGTGTGGCGGGGGGCGGTCCGAGGGGGGGCCCTTTGTTTGATCCCCAGTCCTTCATGGGGACCGTATTTCAGGCTTTGGGCCATCAGCCAGGAGTCTGTAGGTAGATCCCAGGTCCTGTTTCAACATCCCACAAAGTATAACCCCTTTCCTTAGTCTCTTATCTTCTTTGTCTCTGTCTTGCAGGTCTTCCTTAGTCTCAGAGTGTGGGAAAACCTTGGCTCTCCCTGATTTCATAGTCTCCTAAGTTTGTGTGGTTTTGCCTCTGAAACTTTCTTGGTTCTGAAATACACTTCCTCATCATCTGAACTTTTATTCTCGCATTTTGTGCTGTGATAACCCACCCTTTAGGTGCTGGACAACTTGTGTGGTGAACTCTGCCATGAGGAGTTTTACTGGGTAAAATAACATTCTGCATGGAGAACACTTAGATTTAGATGTCACAGCACCATCCTACTAAGTGGAGTTGTGCCCCCGAAGCACCTGAGTAGAGTGGTGAGCGTGTTCCAGGATGCTGGCATCTAGTGTAGCATGAGAGCCTGGCGTAGGGCTCCAGTGTCCTTCCAGTTTTTGGAGTGTCTCAAAGGTGTCCCTTGAGGGCACTGGGGCGATGGTGATAGAGTTCACTGAGGATCATCCCCCTTGATTTGGCATGAGCAAGTCAGGAATTTATTGTGAGGAGATCATTGCCTGCCTTCATAACCCCATCTATGAGACTGTTGACCAAATTATTGTTCATGCAACAATGTTCATTCCATGTGTATGCCCTTGTTCCTTCTTTAGCAAATAAGATTTGATTTATTGTATTGAACGAATTTATGAGTTCTTGATGCCTACATTATTGACCTCTACCCTATTTCTTTTGTTGAAAATGCTCTTTGCTTTGTTCTTCTGGTTTCCGTGTATTATAAATGAACTTGTTATTTAAATATATAATCATTGGTTATGTATTTTTTATGACACCCATAAGTGTTCTTTGTTTTGTAATTGTAATTTGTTGGGCTGTTTGACCATGGAATGAATATTATTTCATAAATTATAATTTGTTCCTGGATGTTAAGGGTTATGGTGGAGCTGTTGTCCAAAAACCTATAATAACCTCTAGAATTTGCTACAAATATCATCATAGTGATTCTTCCTACATCTGTTTTGCTTGAGTTAATACTTGTCTATTAACAAATACTTTCCCATGTGAATGAATTTGGATTTTATTGGATATCTGGAGAATATTGTTATTGTTATAGTGACTATTTGTCGCTTAAATAGAAAGAAATGTATCCATAATTTGTTTTATAAGATATTTCAGTTTCTCTATAGTATATTTTAAGTTTTCTAAACATAATTTGTTGGATTTTGTATGAATTTTACAGAGTTTTTTATTTCACTTAAAATGTTTTATTTTAAAAATCATCTCCCGGGGCGCCTGGGTGGCGCAGTCAGTTAAGTGTCCGACTTCAGCCAGGTCACTATCTCCCAGTCCGGGAGTTCGAGCCCCGCGTCAGGCTCTGGGCTGATGGTTCAGAGCCTGGAGCCAGTTTCCGATTCTGTGTCTCCCTCTCTCTCTGACCCTCCCCCGTTCATGCTCTGTCTCTCTCTGTCCCAAAAATAAATAAACGTTGAAAAAAAAATTTTTTTTTTAAATAAATAAATAAAAATCATCTCCCTACCTAGGTTCACAATGTAATTCTGGGTATACTGAACTAATCGTTAAATACCTAATTTTATTTAATAGGAACATAGCCAATATCTTGCATTTCATATAGTTTTTCATCACTGTTACGTATGACACAGATTTCCACACAATTTTTCATGTTCTGGGAATCCTGTTATTCATTAATTCATAAAGAGTGCTTTGTTCTCAGCTATTCTCTTGTTCTCTGGCTGTTATTTGTTCTTATGTTGTTTGTCACCTCTGCACAGCCACCTCCTCCATTGATTTCCTGGAACCGGCAAATACTGTTTTTGTCCTTAACTGCTTCTCATAAAACCGTCTTCATTAGAAGTTATTCCTTGCTCTTGGTCACGTGATCCTTAAGGTCCTCTGTTGTCCACTGATAATCTTTGTGAAGTCATGATTTGTTAATTTTGGGCAAGTGTACATTAATTTTCATTTTTTCATGAGAACTTTTAGTTTATCGATACATATAATAAAAACCCTCCTCACCTCATCTCTATTTCATGTGTGGAATTACATTGAGAAATCCAGTGATAGAGTATCAGGGTATTAGGGAAGGCCAGCTTAAGAGACACTTATTTTTATATGTTATAAACACACTTAGCTTCAAAATTTTCACATATTAAAATTGGAAAATACCTATTTTTACTTACTCATTTATTCTCTTAGATTGCTAATGTTCATTTTTATTATTTTTAAAAATTTATTGTCAAGTTAGCTAACATACAATGTATACAGTGTGCTCTTGGTTTTGGGGGTAGTTTCCCTTGATTCATCACTTACATATAACACCCAGTGCTCATCCCAAAAAGTGCCCTCCTCAATGCCCATCACCCATTTTCTCCCTCCCCCATATCCCCATCAGCCCTCAGTTTGTTCTCTACATTCAAGAGTCTCTTATGGTTTGCCTCCCTCCCTCTCTGTTTGTAACTATTATTTTTCCCCTTCTCTTCCCCCATGGTCCTCTGTTAAGTTTCTCAAGTTCCACATATGAGTGAAAACATACGATATTGGTCTTTCTCTGACTGACTGACTTCACTTAGCACAGAAGACATCCAGATGACCAACAGATACGTGAAAAGATGTGAATATCACTCGTCATCAAGGAAATACAAATCAAAAGCACACTGAGATCCCATCTTAACACCAGTCAGAATGGCTAAAAATAACAACTCAGGAAACAACATGTTGGCGAGGATGTGGAGAAACGGGAACCCTCTTGCACTGTTGGTGGGAATGCAAACTGGTGCACCTGCTCTGGAAAACAGTGTGGAGGTTCCTCAAAAAATTAAAAAATGGAACTACCCTACGACCCAGGAATAGTATTACTAGAAATTTATCCAAAGGATACAGGAGTGTTGACTCATAGGGGTACATGTACCCCAATGTTTATAGCAGTGCTTTCAACAATAGCCAAATTATGGAAAGAGCCCAAATGTCCATCAACTGATGAATGGATAAAGAAGATGTGGTTTATATATACAATGGAATACTACTTGGCAATGAGAAAGAATGAAATCCTGCCATTGGCAGCAACGTGAAAAATACCTATTTTTAATCCATTGTGAAATTAATCACTTAGATTGTTAGCTAGTTAAAAAAGAACACTTTATTATAGTGGAACTCACATAACATAAATCAACCATTTTCAGGTGAACAATGGCATTTAGCGCATTTACCAGTTGTTCAACTCCCTCTGTCTAGTTGTACATTTCCATCACTCCAAATTAACATCCGTTACCCATTAAGCAGTTTTTCCACATTTTGCTCTCTCCCCAGTCCCTGGAACTACCAGTCTGTGTTCTGACTCTGTTTATTCTTTAGATTTCCCCTTTTCAATATTATCTTGACTCTTCAGGGCCCTTTGCAGTTTCATATGTAATGGATCATGTTTTCTATTTCTCCAGGAAAGGTTTTTGGAATTTTCATACTGTGTATATAAAATTTCTAGACCTCTTTGGTGAATATTACCATCTTAAAAATATGAAATCTTCCAACCCATAAAATGTGGAATGTCTTTTCCATTTATTTAGGTATTTCAGCAGCATTTTATGCTTTTCAGTCTATAGGTCTTTTACCTCCTGTATTAAGATTATTTCTAGGTATTTTATTTCTTGGATGTTTCATCATATATGGAATAATTGTTAACATTTGCTTCCCATATTGTTCATTATAGTGTAAAGCACAACTGCTTTCACGTGTTGATACTCTTTCCTACAACTTTCCTGACATTATTAGGACACATCATTAGAGCAGGTTGTGTGTGTGTGTGTTTTATGGAATTTTTTATATATTGGATTATGTCACCTGGACATAGAGATAATTTTTCTTTTTCTTCCCTAATGTGTATTTTAAAAATTTCTTTCCTTTTTTGTCTTATTGGTCATATAGAACTTCCGGTACATTGCTGGATAACATTGATAAAAATGGGTATTCATGTCTTATTCCTTATCTTGAAGGGAAAGTGTTATTCTTTCACCATTGATGATGGTATTAACTGTGGATTTTTAATAATAGACCTTTAAGAAGTTAGTGAAGTTCACTTCTGTTTTTAGAATGCTGATGTTTTTATCATGAAAGAGAGTTCTGGATTTTTTCAAATATGCTGTAGACAGTGAGATGATTACGTAGGTTTTTCTTTTTCTCTTTTTACAAGAGTCAGATACCTAACCAACTGAGCCACTCAGGTCCTTTTTATTTTTTATTTATTAAAAAAATTTTTTTTTTAACATTTATTTATTTTAGAGAGACAGAGCATGAGCAGGGGAGGGGCAGAGAGAGAGGGAGACACAGAATCTGAAGCAGGCTCCAGGCTGTGAGCTGTCAGCACAGAGCCTGATGGGGGGCTCGAACTCACAAACCACGAGCGAGATCATGACCTGAGCCGAAGTCGACTGACTGAGCCACCCAGGTGCCCCTCACCTAGGTCCATTTTAAATGTTATTGCATTTATCCAGCTAAAATAAGGGCTTCATATTTTAGCTGAAAAATCAGCTCTGGAAGTTATTGTGTGTCCTTTGTACATGATGCTTCTCCCTTCCTGCTTTTAAGATTCTACTTTTACCTTTGTCTTTCCACATACTGATTATGCTTTGTCGCAGTGTGCATCTCTCAGGTTTTAATTACATGTTCACTGAATTCTTAGATTTGTAGGTTCATGTCTTTTAACAGTTTAGAAATCGTCTACCATATTTCTCCTAATATTCCTTCTGCCTCCTTCTCTTTCTCCTTTCTTTGAGGGACTCCCATTGTTCATATATTGGTCCCCGTGATGTTGTCCTGCAGGATTATAGACTATGTTCATTTATATTCGTTCTCTTTGTGCTGCTCAAACAAGGTAATTTCAACTGATGTCCCTACCAGTTTACTGAATCTTATCTCTGCCTCATTAAATCTGTTATTGAACCTCCATGTGAAATTTTACTTTTCAGTATTTTACATTTCAAGTATTTTACATTTAAACTTGAGAATGTGTTTAGTTTCATCTTCCACCTTCTACCTCTTTACTGATACTCTCTTTATTTAAATGCTGATTTCCTGATTTCTTTTTAATTCTTTGTCCATCATTTCCTTTAGTTTAAATAGTTGATTTAAAGTGTTTGTTTAGGGGGCTCCTGGGTGGCTCAGTCTCTCTGTGTCTCTCAAAAATAAATAAACATTAAGAAAAAAAATTAAAAAATAAAGTGTTTGTTTAGTAAGTCCAGAGTTTGGGGTTCCTTAGGGCCAAGTTTTGTTATTTATTTATTTACTTTTCTGTATGGGTCGTACTTTATTATTGTGTTGCCTTCTTTGTACCTTCTTGTTAAAAACAGGACATTTTGAATGCTGAAACTTTGGACATAATAATATTCTCCCTTTCTAGGGTTTTTTATGTTTCTTATGATTGCTGTGTATTGCTCTTCTCAACAAATTTTGTGTGGTGTATTTTTGTTGGTGTGTGTGGCTGGTGAAGACTTTGATTCACTTCTTAGTTAACTAAGTGATTCAACAGATTTCCTGAAACCACTGGAGCCAAATACAAACAAATTTTCCACACTTTATAGATGCACTGTATGTGTGTGCTGGAGAGTGCATGAAACACACAGGGTAGAAGTTTACGATGGTGCTTTACCCTTCACTTCTGCTTGCCCAGAATCTCATGGTCACCAGGAGGGTAAAAGTTTAGGGGGGCTTCCTATGTCTTTTCTCATGTGCCCGGTTCTGGGCATGCCTGTAACCTTCTAGAGTCCCTGGAATATGTAAGGGATTTTCAAAGCCTTATTCCCCCGTTTTTCTCTCAGAGTTTTCGTTTGTCCCACTGTTTGCCCCAACTGTTACCCTTGCCCTAGGTGGCAGTGGCTACTACACTTACCTTTAAATGTTTGTGACAAATGGCCCTTGGTTGTCACTTCCACCTAGGTAAAGAGCCGAGATAGGCCAAAGAAAGGCCAGCACTTTATGCCAGTTCAGGGAGCCAGCAAACAGATTAATGAAACAAATGACTAGCCACAATTCTTTAAAGGTCCTGACTGTCTCCTATGGTTTGGGAAGTCTGTACCCTTGCAGGCTCCCATCTTCAAGGTCACTTCCTCATTGGGGTGCAGGGCAGAGAGCTGGGACAAGTTAAAACAGCTACCATTTTCTAAAGAGTGTGTCTGGTTGTTGGAATCCTGTGATTAATTTCCAGAGGTCTTATAAAGTTCATTATGACAGTTTTTGCTAGTTTATGTCCTGCTTTTGTAGAAGGAGGTACATATGGAGTTCCTTTCTTTGCCATTTTGATGTCACAGTTCCTCATTGTTAGTCTCTATAATATTACATATTTATCAGAACTTCTATTTCAAATGGGAGATTTCAACATATTTTCCATTTATGATATTGTGTGCTGCTTCTGAAATACAACCTGTTTTTTTCTTATGGGTGAATTATTTAAAAATCTAAAGTCTCTCTATATTTTTATAAGCATATATATTAATTAATGCTAGATTTGTCTGGGGTTACAAACATGTTTGTTTTTTCATGATTAATAGATAATTTTTAGCATATATTATGGAGTATAAACACAGAACACTGATTATTACATTGCAATGTATCTATTCTGCATGGATGCAGTTTTATAGTGAGTATACAGAAGAATATACTGTTATTCTTAAAGCTTTGATTTTTAAAAAAGTTTACTTATTTTGGGAGAGAGAGCATGTGTGAGCAGGAAAGGGGCAGAGGGAGAGAGAGAATCCCAAACAGGTTTCATGCTGTTAGCACAGAGTCTGACGCAGGGCTCTATGTCATGAACCATGAGATCATAACCTGAGCAGAGATCAAGAGTCAGGTGCCCCTTAAATTTGTTTTAATGTTTTAATGTTATGTACAATATGTATTTGATAATTAGGTTTAATGTCTATTTTTCTTTTTTAAAAATACTTTTAAAGAAAAGTTTTAATTGCTTAAAATATTTATTTTGAGAGACAGAATGTGCATGAGTGCATGTGAGTAGGAGAGGGGCAGAGAGGGAGAGAATCTCAAGGAGTCTCCATGCTGTCGGCACAGAGCCTACATGTGGCTTGATCCCATGAACCATGAGATCATGAACCGAGCTGAAATCAAGAGGTGTACACTTAACTGAGCCACCCAGGTGTCCCTCTATTTTTCTTTTAAATATGAGCCACCTTCATGCCTCCTGTTGGTTCCTGTGAGCTTTGGGGTGACTGTGGAATTTGAGTTTTTAGGGGTTATAACTTTTGATCACAGAGTATTTGTAAATAGAGTTCCTTGAAAATAATTTGAACTGAGTGTAATCACCCTTTCTTTATTGAGGAGTCTTATGCCCTTTGCATTTCTAAACATCTGCATACCATGGTTGAGAAAGGTAATAGCTCTGTTAATTATGAGTTTCATTTTTGGTATAATACTTTTCATTATAAAATATCCATCTTCGAACTCTGGTTAATAGGAAGCATATAATTCTTCATACCTTACAGATGTCTCTACTAGATGTATGAGCAAAGGATTTCTACCCAAAGAGGACATTAATAATGGGGAATTATTCCAAACATTAATTTTGGAAAGACACATAAGTCATGAGTTTGATGATTTTGATTTGAGGAAAGTCCAAGATGTGAACAAATTTGAGACTTAGTGCCTATATGAAGAAAAAAATTATGGAGATACTGCAACCCATTACACAAATCTCACCTGTAGAGATCAACGTATCGTAAATTCTGGATAAATATTTTTATCAAGCACAATGTTTCTAAAGGAAGAAGTACATCTCAATAGTACAAACATGATATGACGAATAAGGAATTAAAAAACGAGATAGGCTATTCAGGAAACAAGAACAGGAACTCTTTGGACAATAGGCTTGTATTAAGCTTTCGTTCACATCTGGCTGAACTACAGAGATTTCACACCCAAGAGGAAATTTATGAAAGTATTCAAATTGAGAAGTCTACCAAAAAGTCCTCAGTTTCACAACTTCAAAGGATTCTTTCTAGTGTCAAAACCAACATTGTTAATAGACCTGGGAAGGTTCTTATGCATCCTTCATTACTGACACAACAGGAGAAAACACCAATAGAGAAAAGCCTTACAAATGTAATGAGTGTGGGAAGTCTTTTATCCATTGCTCGACCTTTAGCTAATCATCAAAGAATTCATTCTGAGCAGAGACCTTGGTGAACCGCATGACCTTGGTGAACGAAATGATTGTGGCAAAGCCTTTAAGAGGTTCTCAAACCTCAGGAGGCATCAGAGAATCCATACTGGAGAGAAACCATGTAAGTGTTATGTATGTGGTAAAGATTTTACCACACAGTCACACCTTTGGGGTCATGAACGAATTCATACTGGAGAGAAGCCTTATAAATGTAATGAATGTGGCAAAGCCTTTAAGCATGTGGTAAGGATTTTGCCACACATTCATACCTTTGTATTCATAAAAGAACTCATATTAGAGAAAAACCATTTAGATGTAATATATGTGATAAGAAATTTACGATACCTTCACAGCTTCGGGATCATGAGCAAATTCATACTGGAGAGAAGGCTTACAAATGTAAGGAGTGTCACAAAGCCTTTTCTAGTGGTTCAGATGTTGTTCAACATAAGAAAACCCATTCTGGAAAAAAACAACAACTTACAAATGTAATCAGTATGGTAAAGATTTTATGGCAGTCATACCTTCAGATTCATGAGAGAATTCATACTGGAGAGAAGCCTTACAAATGTAATGAGTGTGGCATGGCCTTCAATCTTACTCAACTTAAGAAAGTTCATGATGGAGAGAAACCCTATAAATGTAACATATGTGCCAAGGCCTTTAGTCAGAATTCAAGCCTTTCGGTTCACCAAAGAATTCATACTGGGAAGAAACACTACAAATGTCATGAATGTGGCAAAGCCTTTAAGCACTACTCAAGCATCAGTAAGTACCATAATACACACAGAGTGAAGATACAAATGTAAAGTGCGTGGTAAAACTTTTATTAAATATTAATACCTTTGGGGTCATGAGAGAATTCATATTGGAGAGAATTCATAATGGAGAAATCAAATTCTACTGCAGTCATGAGATTCTTCCAAATCTCATAAATGTGGCAAATCCTTTAAGCACTATTCAAGCCCGAATAGGCACCACAATATACATAGAGTGAAAATATAGATGTAGAACACGTGGCTAGGCTTCTATTGAATGTTCTCAGCTTTGGAGTTGTAAGGGAATTTATACTGGAAAGAAACCTCACCAAAGAATGTAGCATGGCTTTCATGCCATGGCCTGGCCTCAGGATTCACCAAAGATTTCATGTTGGAGAAAACCCTACAAATATAATTAGGTGGTAAATTGCTTAAGCAGGTTCCACAACCTACTGTGCATGAGAGAATTATTACTGGTGATAACGAAGTCTAGTTCTCAGGGATTAATAAAATCAAACATTACACTTTGCAGGAAAATTAAAACTCAAAATGATTTAAAATTCATGAGATGATGGGTGTCAAAGGAACAGGGACATCTGTGGAATTGCCCACTTATCTTCAATTTATACAGTCTTTTAGATTTCTTGATGAGGAGACTTTATTATTGACTTTGGACCTGCAGTTGAAAATCTGGTAGTGGGGGCGCCTGGGTGGCGCAGTCGGTTAAGCGTCCGACTTCAGCCAGGTCACGATCTCGCGGTCCGGGAGTTTGAGCCCCGCGTCAGGCTCTGGGCTGATGGCTCAGAGCCTGGAGCCTGTTTCCGATTCTGTGTCTCCCTCTCTCTCTGCCCCTCCCCCGTTCATGCTCTGTCTCTCTCTGTCCCAAAAATAAATAAACGTTGAAAAAAAAAATTAAAAAAAAAAAAGAAAATCTGGTAGTGATGGTCTTCATCACGGACCTTTCATGGGTTGCCATGTCACTGTCTGTGATAGAACCTTTTGTTTTGGTCCTAATATAAGTGTTTTTTTGTTTTTAATTTTTAATTCACTTGATTCATTTCTGGCATCTAGGAAGGCAGTTAACTTTGGTACATTAGCTTTGTATCCTGTCGCCTTGCTATAATTGCATACTAGTGTTTTATCTCCCATACTTCGGGGCATAATATGAAATAGTTGACTACTGTGGTGACAGATGCCATTGTTTTGTTCCTGGCATGTAAAGAAAGGACTCTCTCATCATACTAATATCGAGTGAATCTTGCAGTCATTAAGTACAACTTGGTCATGGGCAGGTCCTGTTGTACTATGTTGAAATCACAGTATCTGGAGTTATACTAAGATCTCAGAAACTTTACACATAACTGATATTGACTTAGAAAAATAAATCTCTACACATAAATAGAAACTGGTCACAGCCAAAAGTATAAATACCATATTTATACCATAAATACCATAACTTGGTTATGAAAACACCTAAATGTACATCTAGATTATTGGAAAAACATCACCAACCATCTTTTTCTGTGTATCATGTTGATTACATGATGCGATTTTTTTTTTTTTTACCACCCCCAGTAGGTTTAAGTCTGCAGCCTGCTGCTAAACAGGATGTGAAGGTACTGAAATCACTCAATACTATGACTCTGAATCATCTTTAGAATGGAAAGAGTAGTAGGTCCCACCCTAGATTTGTGAGGAATAAAGACATTAACTGCCCTTATAGCATAGAATTTTACATTATAGGTGTACTGTTGTCCTTACCTGGAGGGTTTGCCTGAGGGGGAGGGGAAAAAAAAAGGTAACGTGGTATCTATTTCTTAAATCTGATGAATTTTTCCTGTATCCATTTTTCTTACATGGCTGATGCAGTCCCAGGACCGCAGTACAATCTGGGGTTGTCATGTGAGATTCTCATGTGAGATTCTCACATGACATGAAGGAACGCTTTATGATGCAGCATAAGATGAATTTTGCAAGCAGTGAAATTCTCCATAAACAAAATGGATCCATGACTTTCATGTATAATTGCCTTCTTCCCAACTGTTGAGAGTTCAATGAAAGTTCCACAAGTCACTTGTTTGTGAACACGGGGGTCCATGCTGTGAAACCTCTTTCATGCCAACATGGCTGGTAGGCAGTATTACATAATACAGCATAATCTACAGAATCTACCTTCTGAATATCCCCAAATTGATGTCCAGCACTGCTTTTTTTTTGTTTGTTTTAATGTGCATGAATTAAATGCATGGAATGATTTGATAACAGGATTCAATTCTCTTTCGGTTACATGTAGGATATTTGCAGACATTTAAAACTGAGGATGCACAATGTAAATGCAGTCAAGTAAAAAAAAATCTATGAAAATGGTTTCTGGGTGTCACAATCTTGAAAGAATTCTTCCCAGTGTCAAAACCAACACTGGCATCAATGTAGGAAAGTTTTGATCCTTTCTTTGTTGATAACAAAATATCACAGTTATACATATTACAAAGAAACTACAAGTGTAATGAACTTGGAAAGTCTTTAGACAGGACCAGTCTTCACTAATTAGAAATTCATACTGGGGAGATCTTAAAACTATACTCGTAGGCCACTGTATTTAACCAACAATCAAACATTACTAAACATCAGTAAATAAATACCTCAGAGAAATCTTAAAATGTAACAGACATGGCAATGTTTTCATCCAACACTCAATCCTAGTGGGATGATCACATTACTTTTAAATAAAAACTTGAGGGGTGCCTGGGTGGCGCAGTCAGTTAAGCGTCCGACTTCAGCCAGGTCACGATCTCGCGGTCCGTGAGTTCGAGCCCCGCGTCAGGCTCTGGGCTGATGGCTCAGAGCCTGGAGCCTGTTTCCGATTCTGTGTCTCCCTCTCTCTCTGCCCCTCCCCCGTTCATGCTCTGTCTCTCTCTGTCCCCAAAATAAATAAAAACGTTGAGAAAAAAAAATTTAAATAAAAACTTGAAAATTTTACCAGTAATGATACTCAAACCTTAGTAAAAGTAATTCAAATATAATGAACATCACAAGGCTATAAGCAATGCTTAAAGCTTATAAAATGCCACATAATGTATATGGTAATGAAACCTTACAAACTTAATATAAAAAGTTTTGTATCCAAAATGCCTTTATGTCTTCAAATATTCTTAGTGGAGAATTCATCTTTAACATGTATAGATTTTAGATAAACATATTTCATGGTGGATTTTAACTCATGGATATTGTATTAAAGATTACTGAAGGTATAAATGAGACTTTTGGAAAGTTGATAATTTAGCTTCACTTTCCATAGAGTTCATATGATGAGAATTCACATGCCTATTAAATGGCCCTGGAAATATTGCAAAGGTATTCGTTAAATGACAATAAATCCAGTTTTCTAAAGAATATGTACCTTGGCACAAAAACAGACACATAGGCCAATGGAATAGAATAGAAACCCCAGAACTAGACCCACAAACGTATGGCCAACTCATCTTTGACAAAGCAGGAAAGAACATCCAATGGAAAAAAGACAGTCTCTTTAACAAATGGTGCTGGGAGAACTGGACAGCAACATGCAGAAGGTTGAAACTAGACCACTTTCTCACACCATTCACAAAAATAAACTCAAAATGGATAAAGGACCTGAATGTGAGACAGGAAACCATCAAAACCCTAGAGGAGAAAGAAGGAAAAGACCTCTCTGACCTCAGCCATAGCAATGTCTTACTTGACACATCCCCAAAGGCAAGGGAATTAAAAGCAAAAATGAATTACTGGAACCTTATGAAGATAAAAAACTTCTGCACAGCAAAGGAAACAACCAACAAAACTAAAAGGCAACCAACGGAATGGGAAAAGATATTTGCAAATGGCATATCGGACAAAGGGCTAGTATCCAAAATCTATAAAGAGTTCACCAAACTCCACACCCGAGAAACAAATAACCCAGTGAAGAAATGGGCAGAAAACATGAATAGACACTTCTCTAAAGAAGACATCCGGATGGCCAACAGGCACATGAAAAGGTGCTCAGCGTTGCTTCTCATCAGGGAAATACAAATCAAAACCACACTCAGGTATCACCTCACGCCAGTCAGAGTGGCCAAAATGAACAAATCAGGAGACTATAGATGCTGGCGAGGATGTGGAGAAACGGGAACCCTCTTGCACTGTTGGTGGGAATGCAAATTGGTGCAGCCACTCTGGAAAACAGTGTGGAGGTTCCTCAGAAAATTAAAAATAGACCTACCCTATGACCCAGCAATAACACTGCTAGGAATTTACCCAAGGGATACAGGAGTACTGATGCATAGGGGCACTTGTACCCCAATGTTTATAGCAGCACTCTCAACAATAGCCAAATTACGGAAAGAGCCTAAATGTCCATCAACTGATGAATGGATAAAGAATTTGTGGTTTATATACACAATGGAGTACTATGTGGCAATGAGAAAGAATGAAATATGGCCCTTTGTAGCAACATGGATGGAACTGGAGAGTGTTATGCTAAGTGAAATAAGCTATACAGAGAAAGACAGATACCATATGTTTTCACTCTTATGTGGATCCTGAGAAATTTAACAGAAATCCATGGGGGAGGGGGAGGAAAAAAAAAAGGTTAGAGTGGGAGAGAGCCAAAGCATAAGAGGCTCTTAAAAACTGAGAACTGAGGGTTGATGGGGGGTGGGAGGGAGGGGAGGGTGGGTGATGGGTATTGAGGAGGGCACCTTTTGGGATGAGCACTGGGTGTTGTACGAAAACCAATTTGACAATAAATTTCATATATTGAAAAAAAAAAGGAATATGTACTTGAGCAGGATTGTAATATACACCTTACAGAACATTTAGAAATAGAAAAGAAACAATTTTTCATGATTAGTTACTTTGGATAAGAGTAAATTTAATAGGTCATTTTGTATCAAAAAGTCAATTATGAAATGCTTAGAAATTTTCTTTTTTTTTTTTTTTCAACGTTTATTTATTTTTGGGACAGAGAGAGACAGAGCATGAACGGGGGAGGGGCAGAGAGAGAGGGAGACACAGAATCAGAAACAGGCTCCAGGCTCTGAGCCATCAGCCCAGAGCCTGATGCGGGGCTCGAACTCATGGACCGCGAGATCGTGACCTGGCTGAAGTCAGACGCTTAACCGACTGCGCCACCCAGGCGCCCCAGAAATTTTCAATTAATATATGCATTGGGTTCTGCTATGGTCCAGACAGTATTAACTTTTTCTATTGTGGATTTTGATTTTTTACCCCCAGAAATTTAATGTACTCAAGTCTTAAGTTTCTCAAAAAAAAAAAAATCGCCTTTAAAAAATGTAAAGTGAATTTGAAGTTATATTTAGAAATTAAGCACCCTACTCTTGATTTCAGCTCAGGTCATGATGTCATGGTTGGGAGATCGAGCAAGGAGCCTGATTGGGATTCTCTCTCTTCCCCTCTCTCTGCCCCTCCCCACTTGTGTGCACATGTGTACTCTCCCTCTCTCAAAATAAATAAAGTTAAAAGAAATTACTGAGAAGTGAATTATGTCACAAAGATTTACCTCAAGTTACTTGGGCTTATTAGTCACCTTTAGTGTGGAACACGGTGACAAATATAAAGTACAACTCAGATCTTCATTTTATTTATTTATTTATTTATTTATTTATTTATTTATTTATTTATTTATTATTTAGCAATAGTCTTAGCCCCCATCTCCTACATCCCAGGTCTTGGGCCTATGAACATCTCTGGAAATGATTGAGGGATTGAGCACGTAGTGAATGTAGATAGAGATGGAAGTGACGTTCTGAAAAATACTGGTAAAAGCACATTTCACATAAGCAGAGTACTGTATTTCACATTTCAGTATGCATCCCCTGCATACACGGGCACTCCTTGCTTAGTTAAACTGCTTAAAGTCTAATGCAGGAGACATTTCTGGATCCAGCCATGGCCCCACATCACTCCCCAGGTAGAACCTGGTCCCAGCCAATGATTCAACAATTATAAAACTTAGTGCTCATCATGATAAATGTGCTCTTAATTCCTATCCTTTATTTATCCCATCCCCCATCCCACCTCCCCTCTGGTAAGTTTCAGTTTGTTTCCTATAAAGTCCATTTTTGGGGTTACCTCTCTTTTCCTCCTTTATTCATCTATTTTGTTTCTTAAGTTCCACATACGAGTGAAATCATATGGTATTTGTCTTTCCCTGACTTTTCACTCAGCATTATACTCTCTAGGTCCATCCAATGTTGCACATGCCAAGATTTCACTATTTTATGGCTGAGTAATAGTCCCTTGTATATGTACCACATCTTTATCCATTCATTTATCATGGAAACTTCTCTGCTTCCATAATTTGGCTACTGTAAATAACACTGCAATATACATAGGGGTGCGTATGTCCTTTCAAATAAGTGTTTTTGTATTCTTTCATATTTACCAAGTAGTTCCATTTCTGGTAGGAAGGTAGTTCTACTTAACTTTTTGAGGAACCTCCATACTAGGGTCTTCCACAGTGCCTACACCAGGTTGCATTCCTGCCAACAGTGCAGGAGGGTTCCTTTCTCTCCACATCCTTGCCAAAACTTGTTTCTTGTCAAAACACTTTTTGAGGAAAGCCATTTTCACCTAGATTAAACGTAACCGTATTAGCATTGAGAGCCGAATGCTAACTCGAAGCTCTACCTCAAACTATTGAAAACACCAACGGAAATAGGCAAGACGCCATCCTGTACCACAGGACGGGCCAGAAATGGACAGGGTTGGAAATTCCAAACAAAGACACGTCCCGGCCCTGGGGCCCAGAGGTGTTCGGGCCACACTCGGGCAGGTCCTTGAGTCCTGGCCTCGTCCCCAGGGTCCAGCTCACAGCTGTACGGGTTGGCTGAAGTCAGATCTGTACCTCCACGTTCAACCCAGACCCAGCCCGGCGGTCGTGGCCTCGTCCTCTGGCCCCAGTCCGGGCGGCCTTGGGCTCGCCAAGTTCCGTAAGCTCTTGGCCCACGTTCCGCCCGGGCCCGCTCTCCCGACAACGTGGCGTCTACGGACGTATCCACTTCTTCCTATTACCGAAAGCGCTCCCGCAAAGCGCCCCATCCCGTCCCATGGACCGCGGCCAGGCCGGACCTGAGAGCGCGAACCGACCCGAGTCAGAAGCGCTCCACCCAAGCCCCGCCCAAGCAGTGCGCATCCGGGACGGCCTCGCTCTCTCCTCGAACAGTACCGGAAGCCGTCTCTCTAGGTCCAGTCTTCCACCCGCGTTCCTCCTGTGCGCACGCGCTGCGTTTCACCGGCCGGAAGCGGCTGCGGGAGCGGACGTCAAATCCGTCTCTGCGTTTTGAGCTTTCCGTTTTGTACGTGAGCGTCTCCAGTCCACAGTCGCACACGCCCAGCGCCTGGGGGTCTCAACGCACGTTAGCGTCGCCTCCCCCGCGCCTCCCACCGCGGTGAGTGGCGTCGCGGACACACCGAACCCTGCTGCCGGCTCGGGGGTCCCAGTTGGTTTCGGTTCGGATCTATCTTTCGGAGTCGGTCCCCGCCTGTGGTGTTCGGGGCCCTCGGGCCTTCAGACGCCGCCTGCCGCCTTGTGCCCCTGGGCACCCGTGTCCCCCGCGCCGCGTGAGTCTCGGGAGATGGGCGTGCGGGGTGGATGGCAGCGCTCGGCGCCTGTGCCCGCAGCCTGGCGGGTCTGGGCCCATCGCGGCTCGGAGTCTGGCCCTGGGGTGGCGCAGACCCCGCCGCCTCCTGAGAATCCCCCGTGCAGCCCCGCATGTGGTGGGAGGACCGATGTCCGGGAAGAGCACGCTGTTGAGCGGGGGCTTTCAGGAGCGGAACCGAGGACGGGAGAGCGCGGGGTGTCAGAGCGCGGGTCACGTCCCGCACGCGAGGCTGAGGGGCCTTGTGGAAGCCGTGACTGCGGCAGGGAGGCCAGGGATGAGGAGAGAGAGACGGAGAATGAGGGAGGGAAGACCAGTGAGAGGGTCGACCCAGAGGGACCGTGGGAGCGGGCGACAGTAACTCGGGAGAAAAGAGCGAAATGTGGAGAAAAGGGAGGCGCCCCAGGACAAGGGGAGCAAAATAGCGAGCACAAGCAGAAGTGGGGCCACAAGAGCGAGGCGCTTCAAACGCAGAGCGGGAAGGAGCAAAAGGTTGCGGGCGGGCGAGGCAGAGACACAGACAGCAGGAGAGGGTGGGATGACAGCGGGGAGGGAAACAGCAGTGCGAGATCCGATGGGGGTGCCAGTGAGCCGGGCGGAGGGGGTGTAACCGGAAAGCGGGATTGGAACAGGGAGAGCAGAGGGGACACCCGTGCGTGGGGGCAGAGAGAGGCAGAAACGTATGGCGAGTGGAGCAGTCAGAAAGACTGGGGAGAAAGAGTAGGACAAGGTGAAATGGGTGTGAAGAGTTCCCCGGAAAGTGTAGGTGTAGGGAAAGGAAGAGAGGAAAGGGGAGAAAGCAAGGGAGGAGATGGGGAAACACAGGAAAAACAGCGGAGAGAATCAGGAAAGAGGGAGACATGAACAGATTGATAGAAATACAGTGCTTCGGAGGGAGAAAAAAGGGGGAACCCAGGTCTGGATGAGTGGTGGTTGATGGGATATGGGTGATTAAGTTGTGATCCAGTGACCTGTGTCTTCATAAGGTTTTTAACTTGAAATTTGCCTGTTTGAATTGAACCGATGGGAAAGAGAATTACAGAACTCCTGTTTATACAACTCCTGTATAAAATAATTTTATAATTATTTTCATTATAAATTTAGAAAATTAAACATAGTGGGGCGCCTGGGTGGCTCAGTCGGTTAAGCGGCCGACTTTGGCCCAGGTCGTGATCTCGCGGTCCGTGAGTTCGTGCCCCGCGTCGGGCTCTGTGCTAACAGCTCAGAGCCTGGAGCCTGTTTCGGATTCTGTGTCTCCCTCTCTCTGACCCTCCCCCATTCATGCTTTGTCTCTCTCTGTCTCAAAAATAAATAAACGCTAAAAAAAAAAAAGAAAGAAAGAAAGAAAAAAAAAAAAAGAAAATTAAACATAGTATTACCATATAATCCGCCAAAGAAATTGAAAGCAGGGACCCAAACAGGTATTTTGTACATCTGTATTCATAGCTGCGTTATTCACAGTAGTCAAAAGACCCAAAGAGCCCTTCTATGCAAAACACAGAACGCTTGTGTATATTCTGTCTCAGTCCTCATCCAACCCAGCTTTCCCATCTACCATTTCTTTCTCCTTGTCAGAGGCAGTAATGCCCTCCAATTTTCTAAATCTACTGGTTAATTCATTGTCTTCATCTGTCTGATCAGCAACATGTTGAACAGTGGTGACTCCTTTACAGACTTTTTTTTAATGGCTTTCAGGACATCCCTCTGTTGACAAATCTTACCTGTCATCTGTGTGTCTGTTTCAGTTTTCTTCTTGCTGTTCACTTCCCCATTTCTTCTGCCCATTTTTCCTCTACTCCCTGCTCTCTAATTGAAAGGGGGCCCCATAACATAGTCTTGGACATTTTCCTTCTCAGCCTGCACCAAGTCACTTTCTGTGTCACTATATCTCATGGCTCTAAATACCTCGCGGGGTCCCAATTTCACAGTCTTATCTCAGACCTCCTCCCTGAACTCCAGATTGTGTTGTCCAGCTGTCTCCTTGACACGTCTGCTGGGACGTCTAACAGGCATCTCCACCTTATGATGTCCAAACATGAGCTCCTGAACTCCCCCAATTATGTTCCCTGCAGTCCTCCACTTCTCAGTTAAGAGTAGTGCCATCCTTCCTGGGGCTTAGGTGACCATCTTGGCATGTTTTCAAATTCCAGAGCATATTACATTAATTGTGTGTGTTTTTACTTAAGACAGAATAAAAAAAAGGGGTGGGGCGGACACCTGGGTAGCTCAGTTGGTTAACTCAGTTTTGGCTCAGGTCATGATCTCACGGTTCGTGCAATGCCAGTGCAGAGCCTACTTGGGATTTTTTCTCTTTCTCTCTCTTTCTCTCCCCCCCGCCCCCACTTCCGCATGTGTGCATGCACGCTTTCTCCCTAAAAATAAACGTTAAAAAAAAAGAAATAGATTAAAAGAAAATACATTAATATGGGTAAAACACTACATGGTTTCCAAAATTCAGTTGGGATGGGGGAGAACAGTGTCTGAAGACAATGGCCGGCTGGCTATTCCTGATCTACTTCTGTGACCTAATACCCGGCTTGTCTCTTCCTCCCTCTTCCTCCCTCGCTGGGATAGAGGCACTCAAAGGTCTGCTCTTCCCGGGGCCAGGGTCAGCACTGCCTCAGGGCTTTCCCAAGGGTGGTCCCTCTGCCTAGAATTCTGTGACTCCTCAAATGCACACGGTGATCCTCCTTCCCCAGGTCTTTGTCTTGATATTACTTTCTTGTGGGGCCATCTCTGACACTGCCCTGTCACATCCTAGCCTCGTCCCTACCCCAGCTCTGGCCTGTAATGCCTACTCCGCATGGGTCTCTCTGCTCCTTCCTCTTCCACTGTCTGGATACAGGGGACAGGGGCCCAGGAGAGAGCAGAGCCTCAGGTGGGAGGTGTGCTGGGCTGGTGCCCTCTGCGTGGTGCTCGACCCTGACTTTGCATTGGATTGCTGAGGCATTTTGTAGTTACCTCTTATGCCTAGTCACCAGGAATTCCCCTTCTTGTGTTTGGGATGATGGGGAACAGACTCAGTGATGTTGAAAATGCCCCAGGTGATTCTAATTTGTATCCAGCATTGGGCCCCAGGGCCTTAGCTCATCCGTTAATGAGGAATGAACCAGCCCCAGATCTAGAGACAGGGAGAGAGGTGAGGCGGGCTGTCCTTGACATGGGGTGTTATTGGGGGAGCCTGTGACTCCAAGGGGAGGTTAGTGCAGCCCAGATCCCCTCTGCTGCAGCTTGTGTGTGTGCCTCACCAGGAGGGGAGTGCGTTCTGCAGGAAGAGGTCTCTGTGTAGCAGTTTACTGTTCTGAACCCCTCTTTGGCAGTGGGCAGCAGAGGGCCGTCTCCCACATGGGGAGGTCTACCTGTCTGTGGTTGTGGCACAGAAAGGGGTAAGTTGACTCTAAGCATTAAACAGCATATATTTGACACTCAGGTTTGACGTCTCGAGACCCATCTTGCCTGGGACAGAAGCGCAGAGGAGGCAAGTCCAGGAGTCAAGAATGACTCTTTCTCAGGTAAAGTTGTATCTGGGTTCCTTGTTCTGTCCTCTGTGTCCTGCACTACCACTGGGCCATGCTCATCTCACTCTGAAGCGTCCTTCCTGACATGCTTGCTCACGTTCACCCCAGGACCTTATCTGAGCCCCTCTATCTCCACGCAGATTCCAGCTCATACTTCAACTGTATGTGTATTTAATGGAGATTGAGTCGCTTGTTACTATTTTTGAATATTTTTTTGCAAGAGGCTGCCTGATTGACTCAGTATGTAGATCAAGTGACTCTCGATCTGGAGGTTCGAGGCAGACTTTGGGAGTGTGATTACTTAGATTTTTTTTTTTCTTCACAGTGTTGTTTTTGTAAGCAGGCTTAACATTACAATTTTATTTACCTGTAATGCAATTCATACATGTTTATTGTACCAGAAATGCTGAAATGCGCATGAGTAAAAATGATATAGAGAATGAAGGTTTACCTATAAAAAGATGTTACTTAAAGACCGTTAATTCGACTTCGTTTTTTTTCAGTGTGTGTGTTGTAGGTGCACACGTGTGTGAGCAGGAGCCTGTGGTGTGTATAAAACACCGTGTCATTTCAGAAATAAGTTTCATATTTATTTTAACTTTGAAGGTATGTCTGACATGTTTTCCATGGCCTTAAATTTTTTTCTACACCATCACCTAAATGAGGTAACAGCAGTATGAATACTGTGTGTGCACATGCGCCTGTTGCAGACAAATATATTTATCTTTATCCACGTTTAAGTTTCAGCCATTAACTTGTTTCATATTTTCTCCATTAGGAAGCTCTGTGTCAACAGACTTTTACCGTGTGTCCATTACATTCCTGTGAGGCCCTGTGGGTTCCATGCTAAAGCCTGACCACTTGTTTAGGGACAGGCTCTGCCACTTATTACCTGATTGATGCATGTTCCTTAGCGTGTGTGTGTGTGAGTTGGGTCCTGTGTAAGATGGGAACCACTACTAATTTAATTGGATGCTATGTTCTTCTACAAGTAGGGTGATATGTACCATATGAGAAGTGTTTGAAACTTTGAATAGATTCTGTTGTCATCAGCTTCTCATTTTTTCCAGTTTCACTTTTCATTGATGCTACTTTGGACTTGGTCATCCCTAAAGACACTACTCGTGCTCTAAGTCGTGGAGAAATTAAGTGTTAAATGGTGTATACAACATACTGTCTAGAACTTGCATATAGTCTACCATTTGTTGACGTTTTTCATTTTTGAATTTTATCTGGCACAATATTGTAAAATTCTTCGTAGTTTAGCTGATGGAAATTCTCTGATGGAAAGTGTAACAAAGCAAAATCAGGGATTTATGACTTGCTCAAGATGATGTGTCTTATCCAATTACTCATTTATAATTAACTCTTATACCTCTCTGCTCCTCTCATTTTTCTGAAAGAAGTTCTCTCCTGATGGCCTCTTGGTGAAATGTGCTTTCATTTCAGGAACTGTTGACATTCAGGGATGTGGCCATAGAGTTCTCTCAGGAGGAGTGGGAGTGCCTGGAACCCGCTCAGAGGGCCTTGTACAGGGACGTGATGTTGGAGAACTACAGGACCCTGGTCTCCCTGGGTGAAGATAACTTCCCTGCAGAGGTTGGGAAATGTTCTAGGCTATCTTTGTGTTTCTTTTGGGAGGCGCTTGAGAGTCCCTGCCCTGTTTGACTGAGAGTGAAGCCCTGTTGATCCAGAAATGAAAAGCTTCACAACGAGGTGTCTGGATTTGAAGTGCCCCCTTTCTTCCGATGATGTGCTCACTACATGCAGGTTAGTGGTGGCGCTAAAAGTTGAGGAGACACAAGACTTTATGTCAAAACTTTAAAACATCGGATTGCCTGGTTTTATTACTGTACTCTTGATTCAGTAGTTCTGGGAAGAGAGCTGGATATCTGTATTTGTCAAACATTCAAGCATTTGGAAGAAGTAGGACGGTCACTGAACAAGTCTGTGAAATGCTATTCACAACCCGCCTATGTTGAATGTCCTTGGTCTCAGCTGTCCAGGGACTGGGATTGGTTTATGGAAAAGCTGCAGGACATCATCTACCGGTTTCCATGTCAGCAAGACCCTCTTTCTGAGCTGAATATCATCTCCACTGTGGAGGAAGGAAGAGCCTTGCACGGCCAGGAGTGGGGTGAAACTAGCGGCAAAACCCAGGTGGGTGGGAAGGTATCAAAGATGTGAAGGCAAGTGAGGGTCAGATGGCAGAGAGAAATTGACTCCCTGAAATGTTGTTTGGGACATTCTCCCCGGGTGGGAGAGGTGTTTGGAAAAGAAGAGTTGATCTCTTGTGGGGTCTCAAAGGAGGGTGTTATTCTCCTCCTTCACCCTCTTCTTGGTGTGTGCATGTCTCCTGCCCTCCTCAGTGGTAGTGCAGCTCCTGGCAGCGACAAGGGCAAAGTCTTTGTCACGACCCAGGCATGCCCTTGTCTGCCCCCAGGAGTCCTTACTGGTTCGACCTTGGGGAGCACATGGAGGGCTGTTTGTAAGGGGCGTCTTCCTTCGTTGCATCTCCTTCTCTAGTCAGTCACACAGATCTTAGGTGAGGCCCCCTTCGTCCTGACTGCGGGCCTTCTCCAGCTTGTATCCTGTTTCATGTGCTTGAGTGACCTGTCATGATGGGAACATTCTTTGCATCTTGGGCCAGAGGCAGGTGCATGGGCTGTCCCAAGCCCTCTGCCTGCTCCATGCCTCTGCCATTTCTTCATTTCCACTTTCACGCTGTAGGGGCATGTGTACTGGGAATGGAGTGGGTGTTTCGAGATTGTTACTCAGCAATGCTTTAAAGACAGTGTGTGGCGGGGGGCGGTCCGAGGGGGGGCCCTTTGTTTGATCCCCAGTCCTTCATGGGGACCGTATTTCAGGCTTTGGGCCATCAGCCAGGAGTCTGTAGGTAGATCCCAGGTCCTGTTTCAACATCCCACAAAGTATAACCCCTTTCCTTAGTCTCTTATCTTCTTTGTCTCTGTCTTGCAGGTCTTCCTTAGTCTCAGAGTGTGGGAAAACCTTGGCTCTCCCTGATTTCATAGTCTCCTAAGTTTGTGTGGTTTTGCCTCTGAAACTTTCTGGGTTGTGAAATACACTTCCTTATTGTCTGAACTTTTATCCTTGTATTTTCTGGTGTGATAACCTACCCATTATGTACTGGACGACTTGTGTGGTGAACTCTTCCATACAAAGTTTTAGTGGTAAAAAGAACATTCTAGATGCAGAACACTTATATTTAGATGTCAAAGCACCATTCTGCTAAGTGGAGTTGTGCCCCCGAAGCACCTGAGTAGAGTGGTCAGCATGTTCCAGGATGCTGGCATCTAGTGTAGCATGAGAGCCTGGCTTAGGGCTTCAGGACTTCTGGTTTTTGGAGTGTCACAAAAGTGTCTCTCAAGGGCACTGTGGGAGTGGTGATTGAGTACACTAAGGGTCATCCCCCTTGATTTGGCTGAAGAAATACAGGAAGTTATTCTAGAGGGATCATTGTCCGCCTTCATAACCCCATCTATGAGGCTGTTAACTGAACTATTATTCACACAACAGTGTTCGTTCCATGTGTACGTCCTTGTTCCTTCCCCAGCAAATAAGATTTTAAATTATCGTATTGAGAGAATTTATGAGTTCATGATGCTTATTACATTATTGAGCTCTACTCCATTTCTTTTGTTTAAGATGCTGGTACTTTGATGCACATTTCCAGGTATTACAAATTTCCTTCCTGAGTGTTCAGGGTTATGGTGGAGCAAGTGTTTTTCTAAAACCTATGTAATGTCTAGAATTTTGGGAAGATATATCATATTTATCCTTCCTGCACATGTTTTGCTTGAATTCATACCTGCTCATTAACAAATACCTGGCCCATCTGAATGAATTTAGAAGAAAAAAAATTTTTTTTTAATGTTTATTTTATATTTGAGAGAGAGAGATAGTGCACAAGCAGGGGAAGGGCAGAGAGAGAGAAATGGAGACAGAATATGAAGCAGGCTCCAGGCTCCAAGCTGTGCATGGAGCATGACGGGAGGCTCGAACCCACAAGCCATGAGTTCATGAGTTCATGAGTTCATGACCTGAGCTGAAGTTGGTTGCTTAACTGACTGAGCCACCCAGGCGCCCTGAATTTGGATTTTTAAAATCAAGAATATTGGATATCTTGAGAATATGCTTTTGTTATGAAGTGACTCTGTTCATCCCAGAAAAACAAAGTAATTTATTCATAATTTTTTATATAAAATACCTTGTTTTTTCTATGGTATATTTAAAATTTTCTAAATATGACTTGTTGAATTTTATATGAATTTTATAGATGTTTTATATTTTGGTTTAAGTGCTTTATTTTAATTAATCATATCCCTGTAACTCTTGGTACATTGAACTTGTACTTAAATATCTAAGTTCATTTTATAGAAACATAGCCAATTTCTTACATTTCGTGTACTTCTTCATCACTGTTATTCATGAGACAGTATCCACAAAATTTCTAAGGTTCTGGAAATCCTATTATTCATTAACCCATGATGGCTGTTTTCTTCCCCATATTCTATTAACCTGAACTCTGAAGTGCACATTGTCCTTCTTGACCCATATCCTGGTGTTCTGTTGTTCTCAGGGTGTTATTGGTTTTTATTTGTTGGTCACCGCTGCACAGCCACCTCCTGCATGGACCTTCTGGAACTGGCAAATACTGTTTCTTCCTTTAACTGATAAAACTGCCTTCATTAGAAGTTATTCCTTGCTGGGGCCCCTGGGTGGCTCAGTTGGTTAAGATCTGACTTTGGGTCAGGTTATTATCTCATAGTTTGTGGGTTTGAGCCCTGCATCGGGCTCCATGCTTGTGGTGCAGAGCCTGCGTGGGGTTCTCTTTCTCTGCCCCTTCCTTCCTCTGTCTCTCGCTCTGTCTCTCTCTCTCTCTCTCAAAAGAAATTAAAAAAAAAAAAGTTATTCCTTGTTCTTTTGGTCATATGACCCTTAAGGTTATCTATAGTTCCCTAATAATCTTTATGAAGTCAGGATTATTAATTGTGGGCAAGTGCACATTAATTTTTATTTATTCTTGATAAATATATGTTTACTAATACATAGTAAAATGTATTACCCTCGCCTCATGTCTGTTTCATGCATGGAATTATGATGAGGGATCCAGTGAGAATTTCAGGGTATTAGAGGAAGCCAGCCTAAGAGAAACTATTATTTTTATATAATATAAACAGACTTAGCTTCAAAATTTTAAGGTATTAAAATTGGAAGATATATATTTTTAAAGCTGTTGTGAAATTACTTACATTGTTATTTAAAAATTAACTTTTTAAAAAATACTGGGGGGTGGGCAGAGGGAGAGAGTGGGAGAGAGAGAATCCCAAGCAGATTCCACATTGTCAGCACAGAGCCCAACATGGGGCTTGATCTCACGAACCGTGAGATCATGACCTGAGCCGATATAAAGAGTTGGACACTTAACCAACTGAGCCACCCAAGCGTCCCTAAAGATGAACTTTTAATTAAAGTGGAATTTACGTAACAAAATTAACCATTTTCAACTGAATAATTCAGTGGCATTTAGTGCATTTACCAGGTGTTCAACCACCATCTCTGTCTGGTTGTACATTCCCATCACTCCAAATTAGTGTCCATTACCCTTAATCAGTTTCTCCACATTTTCTTTCCTCTGTCCCCAGTCCCTGAAACTGCCTGTGTGCATTCTGTCTCTGTTTTTCTGTTCTGTAGATTTCTTCTTTTTCAAAATTGTCTGGACTCTTTAGGGGCCTTTGTGGTTCCATATGTATTGGATCATGTTTTCTATTTCTCAACAAGTCTTGGAATTTTGATAGTGTGTCTGTAGAATCTCCAGACCACTTTGGTGAATGTTACCATTTTCAAAACTATGAAATATTTCCATCCATAAATATGGAACATCTTCGCCATTTATTTAGGTGTTTAATTTCTCTCAGCAGCGTTTTATAGTTTTCAGTCTGTTGATCTTTCATCTCCTTGGTTAAATTTGTTCCTAAGTATCTGATTCTTTGGATGTTATGTTATACAGGGAATAATTTTTAACATTTCTTTTTCACATTGTCCATTTAATGTGTAGTAGTAACACAGCTGATTTTTCATGTATTGATGCTGTGTTTCCTGACATCATTTGTAACACTAAAAGGTTGTGTGTGTGTTGGGGGGTATTTTACGGAATTTTCTGTATATAGGATTATGCCATCTACATGCAGAGGTAGTTTTTCTTTTACTTCTCCAATATGTATGCTTCTTATTCCTTTTTCATGCTTAATGGCTTTGGGTAAAACTTCCAGAACACGTTAATAGCAGTGGTAAAGGTGTGCATTTGTGTCTTTTTCTTTGCCTATGGGGGGAGAGCTTTTATTCTTTCACCGTTGACTGTGATATTAGCTGTGGGTTTTTCATAAATGATCATTAAGAGGTTGAGGAAGTTCACTTTTCTTTTTAGTATACTGAATTTTTAAAAGTATTTTCCTTGATTTGTTAAGTAATCTCTATACCCAACGTGGGGCTTGAACTCACAACCCTGAGATCCAGAATCACATGCTCTACTGACTGAGCCAGCCAGGCGCCCCTAGTATGCTGAATTTTTTTTTTTTATCAATAAAGAGTTCTGGATTTTTTCAGACATTTTGCATACAATGAGGTGATTATGTAGGTTTGTGTTTTTTCTTGCCTTCTTACATGAATGTGGTTTATTACATTGATAGATTTTCATGTGTTGAACCATTTACCCTTGAATTCTTCGAACAAATCTCAATTATTATTATTTGTTTTAATTTCATTTTTTAAAATTTACATCCAAATTAGTTAGCATATAGTGGCAACAATGATTTCAGGAGTAGATTCCTTAATGTCCGTTACCCATTTAGCCCATCCCTCCCCCTCACAACCCCTCCCGTAACCCTCAGTTCTCCATATTTATGAATCTCTTCTGTTTTGTCCCGCTCCCTGTTTTTATATTATTTTTGTTTCCCTTCCCTTATGTTCATCTGTTTTGTCTCTTAAAGTCCTCATGTGAGTGAAGTCATATGACATTTGTCTTTCTCTGACTAATTTCTCTTAGCATAATACCCTCCACTGCCATCCACGTAGTTGCAAATGGCAAGATTTCCTTCTTTTTGATTGCCGACTAGTATTCCATTATATGTATATGTATATATATACACATATCACATCTTCTTTATCTATTCATACATTGATGGACATTTGGGTAAATCTCAATTTTAATGGTGTATAATCTTCATATGCTATGTATATTTAGTTGGCTAGTATTTTGTTGAGTATTTTTGCATCCATATTCAAAACAAGACCTGCTTATGTTCTCTGTAGACGAACTCTGTGTGTTTGTGTATGGGGTAGATTGTTTTAGGGAATGACTTATGTATTCAGGAAGAAGATTACACCAGTGCCTTACCCTTCATTTCTGCTTGCTCAGAATTGGGCGGTCAACAGGAGGTAAGCTTGGGGATTTCTCAGGTCTTTTCCTAAGTACCAAGTCCCAGGCATGCTCACAACCTTCCAGAATCCCTGGAATATGTGGGGATTTTCTAAGCCTTATTCCCCAGTACACCTCACTCCCCAATGTTTTTACCAGGGTTTTAGGTTTGTCCCATTGTTTGCTCCAATTGTTATCCCTTGTCCTAGGTGGCATTAATTTACCTTTAAATGTTTTTTTTAAATGTGTCAATAAATGTTTTTTTTTTTTCAACGTTTTTTTTTTTTTTTAATTTATTTTTGGGACAGAGAGAGACAGAGCATGAACGGGGGAGGGGCAGAGAGAGAGGGAGACACAGAATCGGAAACAGGCTCCAGGCTCCGAGCCATCAGCCCAGAGCCTGACGCGGGGCTCGAACTCACGGACCGTGAGATCGTGACCTGGCTGAAGTCGGACGCTTAACCGACTGCGCCACCCAGGCGCCCCTCTATAAATGTTTTTTAAAAAATTTAGGGACATCTGGTTGGCTCAGTCCATAGAGCATACAGATCATGATCTTGGGGTCATGAGTTCAAGTCCCACGTTGAGTGTAGAGATTACTTAAACAAAAAAAAAAGTTTGTGACATATGACCCCTGGTTATCACCTCCACCTAAGTAGAGATCTGAAGTAGACCAAAGACAGCAAGCACTTTGAGCCAGTCCTTCAGATTAAACAAACACAGCAACAATTCCTTAAAGGTCCCATCTGTTCCCCTGTAGTTCAGGAAGTTTGTACCCCCTGCAGGCTCCTATCTTCAAGGCTACTTCTTAGCTGGGGTACAGCTACCTTTTTCTTGATTAAAAGTGTGCCTGGTTGCTGGAATCCTGTGATTAATTTCCAGAGTTAAGTTTATCCTGACTTTTTTCTAGCTTGTTTCCTGCTTTTATAAAGGGAGTTACATTTGGAGTTCCCAGCTTGATCATTTTGATGTCCCATTTTCCCATTGTTAATCTCTTTAATATTAGCTATTTATCTGAATCTCTTATTCCAGAATCCGCGATGTTCAGCATATTTTCCAGTTCTCAACATTGTGTGCTCTTTCTGAAATGCAGGTCCTTTCCTTTGTTCTTATGGGTGAATTCCTTATAATTCCACAGACTATATATGTCTTATAATTGTAAATACTTGTTAATTGCTAGATTTTTGGGGGGTTAACAAAATGTTTATTATATTTTATGACTAACAGATAATTTTTAATGTATATTCTGGATTATTAATACTGCAGTATGCCTGTTCTACCTGGATGTATTTTTGTAACACATATTCAGAAGAATATTTTGTTTCTCTTTAAGTCATGATTTAATGTTGTGTATAATAAGCATTCGATAATCAGCTTTACTATCTGTTTTCATATGTGAGACACCTTTATGCTTCTTGTGAGGTTCTGTGTGCTTTGGGATGCCTGTGGCAAATTTCTGTTTTCTCAGGGCTCTTGTAACTCTTGGTCACAGATTATTTGGAAATAGGCTTCCCTGAAAACAATTTGGATTATATGTAATGACACTGTCTTTACACTGAGGAATCTTAGGTCCTTTGTGTTTCCAAACCATAGTTGGAGAAAGTTGATAACTCTGTCAGTTATAAGTTTTACTTTTGGTGTAATACTTTTCAGTATAAAATATCCATCTTCCCACCCTGATTAATAGGAAGGCTATGATTATTTATATCTTACAGATATCATTACTAGATGTGTGAGCAAAGAATTACCATTAAAAGATGGCCTTAATAATGGAGAGTTATTCTAAACGTTGATTTTGGAAAGATGCATAAGTCATGACTTTGATGACTTTAAGGGGAATCCAGCAAGATGTGAACAAATTTGCCACTCAGTGGGTATATGAAGAAAACAAATTATGAAGGAATAACCACATCCCATTATAAATATCTCACCACGGGGCGCCTGGGTGGCTCAGTTGGTTGAGTGTCCGACTTCAGCTCAGGTCATGATCTCGTAGCTCGTGAGTTCAAGCCCCATGTCGGGCTCTGTGCTGACAGCTCGGAGCCTGGAGCCTGTTTCAGATACTGTGTCTCCCTTTCTCTGCCCTAACCCACTCGCATTCTGTCTGTGTCTCTCTCAAAAATAAATAAAGATTAAAAAAAAATTTTTTTTTTTTTTTTTAAATCTCATCTGTAGAGAAGACCAACAACATCATAAATTCTGGAATCATTTCCCGGTAAAGCACGGTATTTCCATAAGAAGAAGTATATCTCAGTATTACAAACATGATATGATAAAGAAGTCACTAAAGAGCAAGGTAGGCTATTCAGGAAACAAGTATAAGAACTGCTTGGGCAATAGGCTTGGAATAAGCTTTCATTCATATCTGGCTGAACTTCAGAGATTTCAAACCCAAGAGGAAATTTATGAAAGTAATCAAGCTGAGAAGTCTATCAAAAAGTCCTCAATTTATAGGGAGCCTGGGGCAACTCAGTCAGTTAAGCGTCCGACTTCCGCTCAGGTCATGATCTCACGGTCTGTGAGTTCGAGCCCCACGTCAGGCTCTGTGCTGACAGCTCAGAGCCTGGAGCCTGCTTCGGATTCTGTGTCTCTGTCTCTCGTTGCCCCCTCCTCTGCTCGCACTCTGTCTCTCTCTCTCTCAAAAATAAATAAAGGTAAAAGAAAAAAAAGCCCTTGATTTCACTACCTCAAAGAATTCCTTCTACTGTCAAAAGCAACATTGTTAATAAGTGTGGGAAGGTTCTTATGCATCCTTCATTACTGACACAATGTGAGAAAACCCCCAACGGAGAAAAAACTTACAAACTTAATGAGTGTGGGAAGGCTTTTAGCCATTGCTTGACCTCTGCTAATTATCCAAGAATTCATTTTGGGCAGAGACCTTCCAAATGTAACGAGTGTGGCAAAGCCTTTAACAGGTTCTCGAACCTCACAAGTCATCAGAAAATCCATACTGGAGAGAAACCATATAAATGTAATGTATATGGAAGGGATTTTACCACATGGTCACACCTTTGGGGTCATGAGTAAATTCATACTGAAGAGAAGCCTTACAAATGCAATGTGTGTTGCAAAGCATTTTTCTGAGTGTTCAGATCTTGCTCAACATAAGAATTCATTCTAGAGAGAAACCTTACCGACATAATCAGTGTGGTAAAGATTTTACTACACATTGACACCTTTGGGGTAATGAGAGAATTCACAGGGGAGGGAAACCTTACAAATGTAATGAGTGTGGCAAGGCCTTGGTCAGGAGTTCAGACCTTACTCAACATAAGTGAATTCGTGCTGGAGAGAAACCCTATGAATGTAATATGTATGGCAAGGCTTTTAGTTAAAATTCGAGCCTGACAGTTCACCAGAGAACTCATACTGGAGAGAAACCTTACAAATGTCACCAGTGTGGCCAGGCCTTTAAGCAGTATTCAAGCCTCAGTAAACTCCAGAATACATGTAGAATGAAGATATGAATGTAAAGCAATGTCATGGGGGAACTCCATACCACAGAATCACGGAGTCATGGAAAGAAACCTTACAAACAGCATAGCAGGGCCTTCATGCTATGACTTGGCCTCAGGATTCACCAAAGATTTCATGTTGGAGAACAAATATAATGAGTGTGGTTAATTGCTTAAGCAGGTTCCACAATGTGTTGTGCATGAGAACTAAGAACGAAGTCTAGCTCTTGAAGGTTAATCAAATCAAACGTTTCACTCTGCAGGAAAGTTAAAACTCAAAATGACCTAAAATTCATAAGATGTTGGGCGTCAAAGGAGCAGGGCACCTGTGGAAACATCCACTTCTCTTCAGTTTGTGCAGTCTTTTTTTAGATTTTTTTTTTAATTAAAAGAGGGTTTTTTTTTGTTGTTTTTTTTGGTTTTTTTTGGTTTTTTTTTGGGACAGAGAGAGACAGAGCATGAACGGGGGAGGGGCAGAGAGAGAGGGAGACACAGAATTGGAAACAGGCTCCAGGCTCTGAGCCATCAGCCCAGAGCCTGACGCGGGGCTCGAACTCACGGACCGTGAGATCGTGACCTGGCTGAAGTCGGACGCTCAACCGACTGCGCCACCCAGGCGCCCCTAAAAGAGTTTTTTTAATGTTTATTTTTTGAGAGAGAGAGACAGAGCATGAGTGGCGTATGGCAGAGACAGAGGGAGACACAGAATCCGAAGCAGGTTCCAGGCTCTGAGCCATCAGCACAGAGCCCGACGCGGGGCTCAAACTCAGGAGCCGTGAGATAATGACCTGAGCTGAAGTTACACGCTTAACCGACTGAGCCACCCAGGCGCCTCTCTTTTTATTTTTGAATGTTTTCATAATTTATTGTTGAGAGAGAGTGCGTGCAAGTGGAGGAGGGGTAGAAAGGGGAACAGAGGATCCAAGCAGGCTCTGTGCTGACAGCAGCAGACAGTGGCCCTGATGCAGGACTCAAACTAACAAACTGTGAGATGGTGAACCGAAGTCAGATATTCAACCGACTGAGCCACTCAGGCGCCCCTAGTCTTTTAGATATATTGATGAGGTTGCTGGGCTCTATACTGACAGTACACAGCCTGCTTGAGATTCTTTCTCTCCCTCTCTCTCTCTCTCTCAAAATAAATAAAACTAAAAAAAAAAAAAAAATCAGTGACAATTTTTCCTTTTCATTGGGGTTTTTAGACTGTTTCCTTTTACAGATATTACTATATAGATTTAAATTATCTTGCTGTTGCTTTTAGATCTCCTTTCTCTGTTTCCTCTTTTTCTGCCTTGTTTGAAATAACTCAGTTTTTACAGATGATTTTGTTTTAAATCCTTTTTATTCTTTTTTGGTTTACTGGTATTACCTATAACTATCTTTTATGTGTTTGTTTTAGGGGTTATCCTATACAGCTTACCACACGTGAGTTTATACTTCTTCATGTAGAGCACCCGACACTTCCTTTCCACATGGACTTCCATTTCTCTGCTTCTGCCCTGTGCTACCATTAGTATGGGTTTCTTTTACATATGCTATACACAAATATACTAGAGTGTTAGTTTATTAAACAGTCCACCATATTTTAAGGAGGCTAAAAAATAGGAAAGGTATTGTTTATTTATCCATAGAGTTACTACTTCTAGTGCTCTTAATTCCTTTGTGTAGATCAGGAGTCTGCCACCTACAGAACATGAGCCAAATACAGCCTAACATTTGTTTTTAAGTACAGTGTAACTGGAATGCAGCCACGTTCATATTTAGGTACTTTTGATCCAGTAAAGACATAATGGAAGAGTGGTAACAGAATCAGTATGGCCTACAAAGAATAAAATATTTACTGTATGTTCCTTGCATAAAAGTTTGCCGATCTCACACATAGAGTCACATTATCATCACATCTGAGTTAGTATAAAACTTGGGATATGAAACATATGAAAAGTCAACTTTGTGTAAATACTAGGCACAAGATGGAAGCACAAGTCTCACATGGAAGCATAAGACTAGGAATAATTGGGGGTTAGTAGATCTTGTATTAATGAGGAAACATGAAATATGTGATTTTGTTACTATTCAATTTTTAAGTACAATATCTTATTATATGTTAAAAATTTGTTGACATTGACATTGAAGGTATAACTGAGGCATAAAAGACCCACCAAATTTTACTTGATACACATTCTTAAGTAGCAGTATACCCCTGGCTGGCTACAGGGGTAGACAAGACGAAAAGTATGTATCTTAGCAAGTCCTGGGATCAAATCCCTCAGACAGTTTTGACAAATGGTATTTACTGTCTTTCCTTTCAGTCCTTACCCCCCCCCCCCCGCCCCACTGCTGTGTTCTCTCGGTAGGGGTGAGGCTGCCATAAAGAAGTAGGTCCATGCATTCTCCAAAAAGGTCATGGTTTTGGATCTATTACCTACAATCTGAAGCACTTTGGGCAGTTTTCTTATTAAAATTTTAAAAATTCTAACTGCAAGGATTCCCAAAATTTAAATGTGTCCAGTGGAAACTTGGTATCACATTTCTCTAAACCACACAACAATTGTGGATATTCCCAATCCACTGTAAATATGTTCCCATTCTGGCAATTTTCTGCTTGTTTCCTCCACCCACTTGCCCTTCCTCATTGGTATTTGCATGATACGCTTTCAGTGGTTCTGCTCAAAGATGACCTCATCATGTGGGCATTGCCTGAAAACATTGTTTAAATTAGGAAACCCTGTGATCTATCATTGTATATGAACATGTTTATGTTACTTACCAGTATCATATTTTATCCTTACAGACTTAACCTTACAGAATATAAGCTACTTGAAGGCAGGGAATTTTGTTTCCTGCTAATATCAGTGAATACAATAGTTCCTAACTGGTAGAATGATCAAATGCGTTTTATCTCTACAAAGCAGAAAGTTACTGTAGTGCATAAAAACTCCAAGACTGATAGTTCACATGCTCAAGTAAACATGTAATTCTATTTGTGACACCAAATTCTTTACTCTTGTAACTTTGTACCCTAGCATTCTGCACATTCCTCATAAATTCTCAAGCTGTATTTTGTTTGGTTCATCTTGTGAGTTTTAGGCAGCACGTGCCAAACAGCTCTAACCCATCTGTGAAGGATGCCTTTTGTAGATCTTCTCAGCTACAAAATGTTAAATTCAAGATTCCCTCTCACATGCTCCATTCTACTCTCAATACAAATATTAATCTTATTGGTCAGGTCGGACAGTTCTTATTTGTGAGGGACAGACCTCCTGGAAATCAGTGGCTGAAACAACTAGGTGGTTTATCATTCTCACATAACAGGAAGCCCAGAGATGCAGGTTGGGATGGGACGGGTCCCCTGGGCAGTCCTCTGCCTGCTCCACTTCCCTTAGCACTCAGTACTCTCTCTTCTTACTGCAGGATGGCCACTGTATGACCAAGAAGAATGAATAGTGAGGGGCAAAGGCCTTTTCATTATTAGGTTTTGTCTTATTTACATGGAAGTAATCCAAGAGGGTTTTTCCTAATTAGCTACACATTTTAAAAGTGCAATTTTTATAAAGATATTGGGGGGGGGGGTGGTTGGGTCGCCCAGTCAGTTGACTGTCACGACTCTTGATTTTGGCTCAGGCCATGATCTGTGGGTTGTGGGATTGAGCCCCAGGTCAGTTCTACACTGAACATGGAGCCTACTTAAGATTCTGTCCCTCTCCCTCTGCCCCTGTCCCCTACTTGTATGCACCCTTTCTAAAATTAATTAATTAAAATAAAATAAATATATTGAGGAATTTTCACATTTCATATTACCACCCACCTCAACAACAGAAGGTAAAAGAAAACAATGCTGAAGAAAACATTTCAGGCGCCTGGGTGGCTCAGTCGGTTGAGCGTCCAACTTCGGCTCAGGTCATGATCTCAAAGTTCGTGGGTCCGAGACCCACGTCAGGCTCTGTGCTGACAGCTCAGAGCCTGGAGCCTGCTTCAGATTCTGTGTCCCCTTCTCTTCTCCGCCCCACCCCTGCTTGTACTCTGTCTCTGTCTTTCAAAAATGAATAAACAAAAAACAAAAAAAAGAAAGAAAACATTTCATAGACCAAATTTAAAAATACCCACTATTAATATTAACTGACAAGGTACTCAAGGATAACTTTGGGATGAGACATTCTTCAGTGGACTTTGTTCTTTATCCTGAATGTATAATATTGCATGCAACCCATGACCAGTCTGATATGTGTTTGAAATGACTAAAAAATTGTTAATCCTTAGTGTTTTCTAACTTACAGATTTATTTCCTATGAAATTTATTGATTTCATTTTAAGTTAATTTTATCTGAATCAACTAGTTTGCCATGTTTCAATACAGATGTTCTGATTCTAGTACCTTTTTTAAAAGTTTTTAAGAATTTGTTCATTTATTTTTTCACACTCAGTGTGGACCCCAACGGGGGGCTTGATCCCATGAACCATGAGATCATGACCTCAGCAAAATGAAGAGTTGGATGCTTAACTGACTGAGCCACCCAGGCACTCCCTGATTCTAGTATCTTGGTATAAAAATGGAAGGAGTGATTTTGAGATTCCATTCATTCCATTCTCCCTTAAAGTGAAAGCTCTATAAAAGGCTTGTCGTTGGGAAATATTCTATCACTTCTGAATGTGTTTTAGTAATAGACTAGAACTTAATAGAAAAAGAATTGGGACATCGTCTAAAAATATCTTAGGTAGTTGATCTAAACAGTAATTCACAACCAGTTTCCACAATCATACTGTGCAGTGGGGGCTATTTGTGCATCAGGAACAAAAGGAAGCATGAGGAAGATTGTGGTCTTTCCCAACCAAGTCAGTCAGGAGTAAACATTCAGTCTTATATTAAAGAGTCTGGCTCTACTTTTGATGTCTGACTAATGATACTTGTGAAGCATCATTACAACCTCTTACCATTCTGCCCATCTGGGCAGGAAAAGCTAATAATGACGCCCGAGAGGCCCTTCCCTTGGCAGGAGTCATAAGTTCACAGTGTCAGTGAGTACCATCACCCCCGCCCCACATAGGATGCATCATAACAAAAATAGTCCCCATTCCCTGCTTTCTCTACCCATTGTCAGAACTTGAGAAGCCTACCCTGCTCTCCCGAGAAAGCATCATTATGTAATAAACATTCTCCTTACACTTCAGTGCATGCAGTCATCATTCTTGACATCTGACATCCTGTTCCAGTGGACTAAGCACAATGCAAGTGAGCATAAATGTTTTAGAGGGTAAATAAGAGATTTCTAGTTATCAAAATTGCCATTGTGTATGTTCATTCTTCTTTTTTAAATTAATTTATTTTGGAGACAGAGAGACAGAGCATAAGCAGGGAAGGGGCAGAGAGAGAGGGAGACATGGAATCTGAAGCAGGCCCCAGGCTCTCAGCTGTCAGCACAGAGCCCGATGTGGGGCTCGAACTCACAGACCGTGAGATCTTGACCTGAGCTGAAGTCGGACGCTCAGCCAATTGAACCACCCAGGCTCCCCGTGTATGTTCATTCTTGAGAGTAAACTCATGAAGCCTTATCTTTTCAAATTATTCCCTGAGCACTCCAGCAAAAATGTAGTTTGTGTTATCTTCATGCTTCTGAAATTTTCTTTTAGTTCCTCATTCTTTTCATATGCCTACTACTTTTCTGTTGTCATTTAATATAACGGTGCAACACATGGGTCTCATTGCAGCACAAAAGGCATGCCAAAATATAATCATGTGGTGTATATTGATGAATGGCGAGGCAGGTTGTAGAGGGTGAGAGTTTGAAATTGCATTATTATGGTATTTTCATTATAGCCAGAAAAATAATCTGGGATATACTGTGGAGTGCATGACTCTCAAACACATTCAGGTTATGAATATGTATTTCCAAAATTGTAGGTTTGAATCTAACATGGAAGAAAATTGTAATGGATGATATTCAACCTGGAGAGTCCAAGAATATGAAATGCCCCAGTGAGCCAGGATGCACCTGGGCTAATAAAAGGCACATGGGGGCACCTGGGTGGCTCAGTTGTTTAAGTGGCCAACTTCGGCTCAGGTCATGATCTCAGGGTTCGTGGCTTTGAGCCCGCATTGGGCTTTGTGCTGACAGCTCAGAGCCTGGAGCCTGTTTCAGATTGTGTGTCTCCCTCTCTCTCTGACCCTTCCCCACTCACACTCTTTCTCTCCCTCTCAAAAAATAAACATTAAAAAAAAAAAGCACATGATTCATTTAGGGTTTCACAAAAGCTTACATTTTACTTACTTAGATAAAAGAAACAGGGCATCCTAAATAAAATGATAGATATCTTGATGAGGTTACTTCATTATTGACTTTGGACTTCTGGCTGAAAATCTGTTATTCATGTTATGTCTTCATCACAGACCTTTCATATGTTGCCATGACAGTGTCTGTGATGGAACCTCTTGTTTTGGTCTAATGTAAATGGTATTTTGTTTTCAATTTTCAATTCACTTGTTCATCTTTAGTATTTGGGAAGGCAGTTAACTTTTGTACCTTAGCTTTGTATCCTGCATGCTTGATATAATTGCATATTAGTGTTTTATCTACCAAACTTTGGGCATCATATGAAATAGTTCAATGCTGTGGTGACAGGTGCTACTCTGCTTTGTTCCTAGCGTAAAAACAAAGGACTCTCTGTTACCATACTATTACTGAGTGAATCTTGCAATCATTCAGTCCCACTTAATGACCACTTGGTCATAGGGCAGGTTCCATGTGTAATTGTTGCAGTCTGAGTATCTGTAGTTAACAGGATCTCAGAAGCTTTAGGCATAATTGGTATTGGCATTAGAATAAATCTCTACACATAAATGGACACTGGTCACAGTCAGAATTATAGATAAGGCTCTAAAAAGAAGTAAAGTAAGTATTTCTCAATGGGTAGTAAAGGTAAGTGGAGAATACTGGATTTCAGTTGAAATGGTAAATGTAGCCAATGGTTCAGGAAGGAAGGACAAAGGAAGGACATGCATCATAGGGAACCCACATATGGCCTCCAGGGTTTTGGCAGTAGGAATGGTCTCCTTATCACAGATTCTGATTAAAATGCTGGGGAATTTCCCTCTTCCTTACCATTACATCTTCCTTTTCTTCATAGGTTAAGGGTAAGGTCCACAGATGTGAGTGTCAGGCACCTGTTTGTAGCCAACTCCTTACTCATCATCTTTACAAGAATCTCCAGAACAGTGACAGCTTTTGGATAGGAGCATTTTCTCCCTGATTGTGAATGTAAATTTGCTTGCTGGGGCATACACTGTGCTGTATTATGTAACATGTAACTCTCTGAGGAACCTGGGTAAAGTTTACAAGGACTTTTCCATACTATCTTCGTTCGCAGTTTGTGTGTCTATAATTCCTTCAAAATAAGAAAGGCAACACAATGTTCGGTGGCTTTTATGAAGTTCTCGTGCAGCTCTGTGTTCAGATGGGAATAAAGGACATTACAGGTGAGTCCAGAAATCATTCTTAAAATACATCGCCTCTTTGGGAATTTTCCAGAACACTGTAAATGTGGATGTGCCTCCACCCGACATAACATTTAGTCGCTCTTCTTTTAAGAATTGAGTCAGGAGCACAGGAGTACATCCAGAGGATTGGGGTTTAAAGTGTTTGCTTTCCTGTGTATTGGTGGATACTTTGTTCTGGAACCAGCAATGATCCTGCACGAAGTGGGCAGATGGTCTGAGGAAAGGAGATGATGAGTCCAGAAGCACCATTGAAAGTCTCTTAATGTCTGAATGAACAAAGCTTCGGTCTTTCTCTTAAGAACAAGGATAAGAAACCCTCCGTTCCAGACAGGAGTTCCCAGGACACTCACAACGGAAGAAGTAGAGATACACAGAACAGCTCCTGCCTCACGAAGGGAAGCCATCCCCACACAAGACAACCAGTTTTTGGTAGTTCTCTAATCCCATATCTTGACCTTACCCCTAAGCTCTCTGAGCAGGGGCCAGGCCCTCCCTGTGCTTCTGGGAGAATACCGTGGGGTATTGGTGATTGTCACAGCCCTGAAGGAGGCAATGGGGACATTCTTTCGTTTTCACGCAGCGTGAGACAAGAAGAGGGGTATCAGGATTGGTTCTGGTGTCATGGGAGGATTGGTACTTGTGTTGGTGGCAGAACTTCTGGGTCCTGACTTTGGACATGTTGTTTGACCTTTGTTAATTCTCAGCTGGCTCCTTTGGGTGGCGCCCGCCCTGCAAGGCTCAGCTGGATATTGTGTGGGACCTTCCTGTGAAATGGTGTGGTCAGCGGGAGCCATTGTACATGTGTGTGCCTTCGTATAATCGTTACAGGTCGAGTAACCTAGTATCCGAATTCAGGCGCTTCTCAGTCTCATCTAGCCAGAGTACCACCCCAAAAGCAATTCTTAATGTCCCACATCATCCCTCTGCACCTGCCTGCATCCCCTGTAACCTTGCCTCCTATTGTCCTAACCTGGAGGGTTTGTGGAAAAAGTGAGGTAATGTGGCCCCTGCTGTTTCTTACACAAAGCTGATTAAGTATCCCTTTTCCTCACACGACTGATGCAGTCCCAGGATTGCATAACAGCCTGGAGTGGTCATGGGAAAGAGAATTTGTAGGGAATGTAAGAAGAAAGAGAGTTTTAGGATGCAGAGTAAAGGGGCTTTATAAAGCTGGAGATAAACAGGTGAGGGAATTCCAAAACATGAGACAAATGTGTCTGCCTACAGACCCACAAATGGTGCTTTAAAAACATGTCCCACTTGGGGCACCTGGGTGGCTCAGTCACTTAAAACTCCCAACTCTTGGTTTCAGCTTAGGTCACAACTTCACAGTTTGTGGGTTCAAGCCTGGTGTCGGGCTCCAAGCTGACAGTGCAGAGCCTGCTTAGGATTCTCTCTCTCCCTTCTCTTTCTGTTTGCCCCTCCCTGGCTCACATGCGTGCACATTCTCTCTCTCTCTTTCTCTCTGTCAAAGTAAATAAACTTAAAAAAATAAAAACATGTCCAGCTTCACCAGCAGCATGACTACCATCCGTTTCTTCAGTGAACAGGCATTTGCTCACCATGGCTTCTGAATGACGCAGACGATTATATCAGCCCCAATGATTTGTTTGTACAATTTACCGACACAATGATACCAGCCCTTAATCTTAGTCTACAGTTTTTCTAATTTTTTTTAATGTTTATTTTATTTCTCAGAGAGACACTAACTAGCTTCCACAAGGTAATGTGGTCCATTATTGTCTCCACAGGGGAGTAAAGTCCAGGTTGCTTCCTATTCCTCCATTATGCTGATGTCCTGTTACGCATATTAATTTTGCACGTTAGCGGGGTGCCTGGATGGCTCAGCTGGTTAAGCTTGCAACTTAGGCTCAGGTCATGATCTCACGGTTTGTGGGTTTGAGCCCTGTGTCAGGCTCTGTGCTGACAGCTTAAAGTCTGGAGCCTGCCTCGGACTCTCTGTCTCCCTCTCTCACTGCCCCCCCCCCCCCCCGCCCTGCTCTCTCTCTCTGTGTCTCTCAAAAAATAAACCTTAAAAAAATTTAATTTTGCACATGAGCATTTTAATGTAAATGCATGTTAGTGTAAGAAGTGGGATAACTTTCTTTGTATCTTTTGGTTGCATCTTTCCATAACACCCTAGGCCTGTTGGCAGACAGGCAAAGGAGATTCATTCCATAGAATGATACGGGAAAATATGGAAGCTGTGGCCTTGAGTATTTATACTTAATGAATCACTGGGAAGGTGGTGGGAGGTAGTGATGGGCAGAACAGATATTATGATGGATATAACCGAACTGGGACAATTATCCATAAGGAAATCCTTACTGCTAGAAGAGATCAAGGGTATAAAACATTTGGGGGGAAACCCCACCTTAAGTCAGTGATATTTGCAGAAAGTGTCTTTGAACCCAAGGACCAAAATCCATTCTTTAAAAAATGTTCATTTATTTTTGAGAGAGAGAGTGTGAGCAGGGGAGGGGCAGAGAGAGGGAGACACAGAATCTGAAGCAGGCTCCAGGCTCTGAGCTGTCAGCACAGAGCCCACCATGGGGCTCGAACTCACAAATCACAAGATCATGACCTGAGCAGAAATTGAATGCTTAACCAACTGAGCCACCCAGGTGCCCCCAGTGTATAGTTTTTCAAGTGGCAGGTCAGACAGCTCCGACATGGGCAGTAAGCCAAGATCCTGGATTCTGACCACTGAGTAAAACAACCACATCAGCTCACATTTCTGTATATTTGGCATTGAGGATAAACATCCAGCCCGGTGAACCCATATGAGGTTCCAGCTTTAGCTGACGCATCAGTGGACCAGTGCCAGACATTGAGGGGAATCTGGGATGACTGAGGGCCTCACGGTGCCAGGGGCCTTGCTTCCGGCTGCAGATAGGACTTGGCTCTGTAGACCTGAGATGTTGCTGAGGCTGGTCAGAATTCATTCTTAAGTATACCGTCTTCATTTAGCCAGCAAGTCATTTAGGACCTTTCTGCCTTGTTCTTTTAGAGTCCGAGTTGACTCATCCACATGGGAATGTCACACCAGATAGTCACAAGTCCTGAATAGATCAGGCTTCACTTTTGACAAATGTTCAGTAGCAAGCTAACGGCTGCTTTTCCAAAGCAATTTACCTGCTACGTTAAACCTGAGTCTGAACCCCAGCGGAGTCTTCCAGATGGAGACTGCCTGCCTTGGTCACAGACTCCAAATGGCGGAATCTGGCACAGAGTTTTGCTTTGTCTCTGATATACTGGAAGTCTATTAAGGGGTTGGGTCCTTTACCTACTGGCAGACAAGGAACATACTAGGCAGGGCTATTGAGACTGATGTCTCTAACTTTCCAATAAAGAACTCATCCACCTGGTGAAACTTTGACAACAGAGGGCTGAGGCAGTTGTGCTATATCCTCACCCACCCACGGATGGCAGATGCCTGGAGAGTTTGCTACACTAACACTTCTCTAGCTTCAGCTCACCCTGAAGAATGTGGATAAATGTGGAATCTCATACAAATGGTAATGGCTGTAAAAAGCGGTAAAACATTTTGAAAAGTATGTCAAAGTATTTGCTGAAGTGAACAGATGTTGGGGGGCCTGAGTGGCTCCGACGGTTAAGCGTCCGATTTCAGCTCAGGTCGTGATCTCACAGTTTGTGAGTTTGAGCCCCACCTCGGGCTCTGTGCTGACACCTCGGAGCCCAGAGCCTGCTTCAGAATCTGTGTCTCCCTCTCTCTCTGCCCCTCCCCCACTTGCACTCTGTCTCTCTCTCTCCCAAAATGAGTAAGCGTTAGAAAGTAATAATAAAGTGAACAGATGTAAACCTCTGATCCATGAAAGTCACTACCCCCATATTGTAAACAACAGAAATTTGTGCATGTGTCACCAAAACACAAGTGCTAGAATTTACATAGCAGAGCTTTTCTTAATAGCCCCAAACTGAAAACCACCCACAAATGCATGGAGAGTGGAAAGACTGGAGCAATTGGTAGACATTTATACAATGGAATCTGTTAACGTGTTAGGGTCCACACAACGGAATTAAGGCTAATAGATGACCTAATGATAGTAAGGGTGAGTTCACAAACAGCATTTGTAATGAGAAGCCAAATACATAAGGTTTTATTCTGTATGGTTCCATTTCTATAAAGTGCCAAATGGACACTTTGAAAAGTGGTCTGGGGACACCTGGGTGGCTCAGTCGGTTAAGTGTCCGACTTCAGCTCAGTCATGATCTCATGGTTCGTGGGTTTGAGCCCTGCGTTGACCTCTGTGCTAACAGCTCGGAGCCTGGATCCTGCTTCAGATTCTGTGTCCCCCTTTCTTTCTGCCCTTCCCCACTCATGCTCTGTCTGTCTGTCTGTCTGTCTTTCTCTCTCAAAAATAAAACATTAAAAAAGAAAAGAAAGAAAAGTGATCTGTGCTGTTAGATGTCACATTACTGTTTACCCTGGTATGGAGTCACTGGGAGGGTTACAAGGAGGTATTTTGGGCTGAGAAGCCGGTCTTTTGAACTAGGGCATGGATATATAAGTTTGTTCCATTTGTACTCTTTCGCCAGACTCTGTACTTAATCCCTGTACATCGGTCTTTAAAACTCATTTTGAAATACCGATTTTTTAAAATTCAGGAGAAGGTAAGTAGGTTAGTGCTTTCATGTCCTTGCAGTGCTATTGTAGAGATATTGAATAACAACGTAATTTGTTTTTGTTCGTTTATTTATTTATTTTTTAACATTTATTTTTGACAGAGCATGAGCGGGGGAGGGGCAGAGAGAGGGGGAGACACAGAATCCAAAGCAGGCTCCAGTCTCTGAGCTGTCAGCACAGAGCCCGATGCGGGTCTTGAACTCACCGGCCACGAGATCATGACCCGAGCTGAAGGTGAACGCTCAACCGACTGAGCCACCCAAGCACCCCCATAATTTGTGTTTAAACGTGTGCTTAATTTCTAGGTTGAGAATTAAGATATTGGTTAGGAAACCTTCTAAGTTAATGGGTAAAACACAGAATTGTTAAACATTTACACAGAAGATAGAAAAAAAAGAAAATAGACCACGAGTAATGAGGAACATGCAATAAGTTGGTGAATCGAATCCTAACTCACCACTATTATACTGAACATAAATTGGGTAATTGTTCTTTTTATGGTCTAACATTGTTTGATTCTGTTCAGTAGGATTTTTTTTTCCAAAGGGCAAAACATTAGGATTAAAGTAAAATAATGAAATATAATCTGTTGACATTTTAGCCTAGTAAATTGCCAACTAGACCACATAATAGAGTTTATTGTAGGTTATCATCATAATTATTATTTTGAGTGCTATTCTTGACATTTATTAATGTACAGTTGTCCAGTTCCATTACTCAGTGAATAACAAACATTATCTGAGAACTCACCACACATACATGTTCATACACGCACAGACACATATACAAGTGTATGTGTGCATCTTCATTCATGGTCTAATGTGTGGTAAATATTTTTTTTTAATTTTTTTTAATGTTTATTTTATTTTTTTAATTTTTTTTAACGTTTATTTATTTTTTTTGAGACAGAGAGAGACAGAGCATGAACAGGGGAGGAGCAGAGAGATAGGGAGACACAGAATCCGAAATAGGCTCCAGGCTCTGAGCTGTCAGCACAGAACCCGACGCGGGGCTCGAACTCACGGACCGTGAGATCATGACCTGAGCCGAAGTCAGACGCTTAACCAACCAAGCCACCCAGGCGCCCCTTTAATGTTTATTTTTGAGAGAGAGAGAGAGAAAGAGAGAGAGCGAGAGAGAGAGAGAGAGAGAGAGAGAGAGAGCAATACACAGAATCGGAAGCAGGATCCAGGCTCTGAGCTGTCAGGACAGAGCCCGACGTGGGGCTCGAACCCATGAACTGAGAGATTATGACCTGAGCTGAAGTCGGATGCTTATCCAACTGAGCCACCCAGGCGCCCCTGTGGCAAATAATTCTAAGTGTCTCTTGTCATCTAAAAATGTGTTCTCTATTTGGTGCCACAAGGTTCAACATATCAATGTTGTATCAAACTAATTGTCTTTTCAAATTACTGAATCTAATATTTTACTACGGTTTCATAAAGTAAATACAGAGATAGCTACATTATAAATTTTTCTGCACTTGAGAAATAACCATTTGCTCCTGTGGAAATCCTCCTGCCACACACTGGATATAAACAAATGGGATTCCTGACTTTACCTCTAAATGACTGTTCCTGAGCTCCTGTAGTCATAGCGAAAAGCTCTGCTTACTTCCTCCTAAGTGAGATGAGGGACCCCAGGACTCTTAACAAAATGACACTTGTCATCTTCACATTACATAGAAAACTATCCTGTACAGTTGCCAAAACCCATGTCACTTCATCCTAGACATCTTGCCTTTTTGCCTCTCACTCGCCTGATGTCTTGTTAAAAATTGGCTGTATATCTGTGTGCTTTTTCCCACTGCAGTTTAATCTGGATCTTTCTACAGGAAAAAATGTATGCTTATCTCCCTGTATACAGTGGTCTTCCAAATGACCACCATCACTGTAAGCTTGAAATGTACTAACTTCCTAACTTGAGCCCAGATACACCTAATACCTGAACCCGATTTCTGTTTCCACTTCACCCCGTTCTGTTTCGTTTTTCTCAGAGAACATTTTGTTTTTTCAGTTTCCTGAATGGCCAGCTCACATATTGTTCTTTTTTCATGGAACTTTACCAGACATTCCATGCTTGGTTAATTTCTGGATAAATGTGTTCTGTCTATTGAAAGTTACATACTCAAAGACACCCCCTTAATATCCAGGTTGTGTCAGGACCCACATTTTATTATTTCTAGACGTTGAACTACTCCACTACAAACATGACCAACAATTATGTAAGGACTTATGTGATAATTACATAGTATTACATTTACAGTAATTAGCATTTATGGTTTGTTATTGGGCATAAGTTCAGTGTGGTCCAACATTTCTTGTAATATGGCTGCATCACCACTGCACACACAACTCTGTGAAGAGGAGTGAATAAACAGTAAACACGCTGTGCAGAAACAACTTGATAACGCTTCTGATGAGATCAGGAGATTTTGTTCCTTGGCCAGACAAAGCAGAGCCTGGACAGGCTGGAGCCATGGTTTATGAGAACATAGGGGCTGACAGTTGGGAAACATCCATTGATGAAGGCAGAGATGTTCACCAGCAACCAACTGGGATTATTAGTAAGAGCAATGCAGAGTTGGAAGGTGGAGGACAGGGTGTAAAATGACACGAAGATGCTCACAAGGACAAGGATTCTTTGGGTGGCAGTGGACTCGGGGGAGCATCTAGCAGAGAGTTTGTTGCCACGAATGTATCTGACCTGCTGCTTGTGCCTGTGCAGGATAGAAACCATGGAGCCGCTGGCCCAGATCATGAGCCCCAGACATAAAACATCAGGGAATGATAACATCGCTGCCAGTACGGATAACATGAGTTTGTTATTGCCCACGCCAGAGCAGTATCCCAAATCCTTTTTCATGGTGATGTTTGCGTTGCCCCATTTGCCAGTCACATTTACGGGAAAAGAGATATTTGCCAGCATTGCCAGAATCCAGCACAAGAAAACAAAGGAGCCAGTGTGCTTGGGAGCCTTCAGTTTAAGTTTTGCGTGTGTGGAGTCTCTGGGGCTGATCATGATGGCCTGAAAGACACTCAAGAGGCAGATGCTGCTCATGGACATGGCCCTTCCAATTCTGTGAAGATAGAAAACCAGTTTGCATCTGGCTTCGTTGAGGAAATCTTTGAAACCGAAAGCTGTCATTGTCTGCGGGACTCCTTTAGAAAGCAGGGCTAAGGAGTTGGCTATCATCAGGTGCTTGAGAATCAAATCTGTGGGCCTCAGCCTGTGCTCAGTGGAGTAAAGGAAGAGATAATGGTAGAGAAGAGAGAAATTTCCAAGAGTTCCAAATACCGTCTGTGATAAGAAGATTGTTCCAGTGGCCACATCCATGGATTCCATTCTGCCAGCTTGCAGTGACTGATAATGTCTTTAGAGCCAGAATAAGATCCTCCCTGCTTGGGATTATGGTGCACAGGCTACATTTATCTTGTCCACTGCAATTCAGTATACTCCAGTTACCATTGGTTCCCCTTTAGAAGTATTTATAGGTGTTTTGTGTTTTTTTCTACACATGCTTTCAAGTGTTGAATATATGTTTTTTTTTAATGTTTATCTTTTTTTGAGAGAGAGAGAGAGAATGAGCAGGGGCATTTGCAGAGAGAGAGAGGGAGACACAGAATCCAAAGCAACTCCAGGCTCTGAATTGTCAGGACAGAGCCCGATGCGGGGCTCGAACTCACAGACCCCGAGATCACGACCTGAGCCGAAGTCAGACACTTTACGAGCTGGGCCACCCAGGAGCCCTGAATATATAACTTTTAAAATCACTTAGGGGTACCTGGGTACCTGGATTTCAGCTCAAGTCACGATCTCATGATTTGTGGGTTTGAGCCCCACCTTGGGCTTGGTGCTGATAGTGCAGAGCCTGCTTGGGATTCTCTCTTCCTCCACCTCTGCCCCTCCCCTGCTTGCTCTCACTCTCAAACAGATAAACTTAAAAAAAAAATAAAATCACTGCGTGTAAAAACTGCTGTGAAGTCCACACACATGGTAGCTTAGTTTACTCTTGTAAATCTATAAACCTGCACTACTATTTCATTATAAAGATCAGAACAGTACAGACACACCGTATTTGTTTAAATTCACACCTTGTTTAGGGGAAGATAGGGAATGTAACCCATCTGGGCTGGTTGCAAAGACAGGGCACTTAGCAGTCATGCCAAACTAACCAAGTCTGTTAGGTTAGCTGTTTTCTTTGAATAATTTAGATAAAGATTTAGTTTTGTTTTTATACCTGTCATTTTGTTTTATATCGCTGGTATGTTTAGTTTCCAATTTTGGTCGTAACAAGTTTCAGTTTCTGTGCGAAGATTTCTTATTCTAGATGACAACACACATCATGAATGAAGACTTGAGATGTTAGGGCAGGGTAGATGCGCTGACTGCAGTAGGGGACTGCAGAGGCCTGCCTGTGACCAGGTTGGACTTGATTAATTCAGGAGTTGCTCCATATTAGGAGGTAAGAGAAAAACGTATTTGCCTTTATGCCAGGAAGACAAGTACATTAGCACCTATATGGAAACCACTGAACAGTAGCATGTCTTGCCTTAAACTGTGGGTTGTAGAACGCTAATCCAGTATAAAAACATATAGGATTAAAAACCTAAATTATCACTAATTTCAGACTATGTAACTGTCTGCTTGTTAACACTTTAGAAGTAAGACTATTAGCAGTGAGGCCACATTTATGAAAGATTGTAAAATATCAGACACACAGAAGATGTAAGGGATGGGGTTTTCTGTATTTCATTAAGTGTAACTTTTAGATTTTTGGATTTGTATTAGAATAAATTTAAATTAGAGAAAAGGTCACGAGGTAGATTTGGGTCTGACAGCTTCTGTCTGACATGCAGATATAGTTGCCTTTTCCTTAAATTCTGCTTCCTTAACTTCAAGCAGAAAACAGTTTCACGAACACCAACAGACAGTGGGTATTTTCAGGGGAAACACAATTACTGTCTTCATTAAGCGCTCTCTACTTATGCAAGCTAGATAAAACATTCGCATTCTAGCAATTTCCTTTCAGATAAAACGTTGTTCATTGAATTGGCAATTCCTGTGGATTCACCCTACTCTTTATTGCAAGCATGCAAGTATTCTAAGGCACTTTAATAACTCTGAAGAATTTGTCTATGGTTCCTGTAAGGTAGGCTGAAAACAATTGATTTCATAACTACAGTTCTTAAGCACTCTAAAAATCAGATTTTATTGTTACTTGAATTAAACATCAACAATTATTCTCAGTGGCGATCACGTTAAATCACTTATGGAGCTGTTGAGTGCTGCAGACTTTAGGACCCCCGTTTCTATTTGCTCATTCAATTCACACTTAAGGGATAATTTCTCCTTCCTGTGGGGTTTTTGCACTGAATCCCATTCAAACCTGAAAGAATCCCAACTTCCAATATGATCACTAACTCGGACTTCTGATATGCTTGCTTCCCTTACAGACTATAACTCTCAGCCTGAAACAAAATACTCACCACACACCATCGGTCTGGACAGTGAGCTCCTGTGAAGATCATAATGGCTAGTGAGTAAGTGTACAGGAGGGAGGGAGGCAGATCCTGAGATAAAGGATTGTGAATCTGTGACCTCCACCTCCCCTGAGAACTGCAATTATCATTTCATCAGTTAACAACATTGATATTATGCGCTTGGGGAACTGAGAACATTTCTGGAGAACTTTTTCCCAGTTGCTAATTAATCAAACACATTAAAAGTTTCCGGGTAGCAGCTCCAAAGAGACATTGAACTGTCTGGGAAAGGCTCTTTTCCACATTTTGGGGAGCAGAAAGGCTCGCACATGGGAGCACAGAATGCTAAGGGCTGACCTGTGAGGGCCTGGCAGTGAAGCGTGTGTGTCTCACCAGATGCTCTGCTTCCCTGAGAAGTTTTTCCAGCCAAAAGTGAGTCCTTTCTTAATCTTCACACCTCCAAAACCACAACATAATTTAAGTTGTAAGCAAAGAAGTTGGAACAAAGTCCAATGGTTTTCAAAGAGTTTTAGTAACAGGAAGAACACGATGTCAAGCATTCACTGACAGTTTGGAACTCCAGACGATATGGAAGTTTTGTGGGAAAATATACTTTACTGATACTCAACTCGCAGGAGTAATAGGAGGTCTAAAAAGAACAGTAAACGGGCGCCTGGGTGGCTCTGCCGGTTGAGCGTCCAACTTCGGCTCAGGTCATGATCTCACAGTCCATGAATTCGAGCCCCACGTCGGGCTCTGTGCTGACAGCTCAGAGCCTGGAGCCCGCTTCAGATTCTGTGTCTCCCTCTCTCTCTGCCCCTCCCCCGTTCATGCTCTGTCTCTCTCTGTCTCAAAAAAATAAAAACATTAAAAAAAAATTAAAAAAAAAAAAAAAGAACAATAAACAAAGTCTGTGGCCATACCACCCTGAATGTGCCCGATTTCGTCTGATCTCGGCAGCTAAGCAGGGTCAGGTCTGGTTAGTACTTAGATGGGAGAACAATAACCATAGAAAGAGAGAAGTTCGTGAGGTCTGGACTAGTAATAGCACCAGGATCTGATGCTTTAAAAGGTCATTCCTTAGGGCGCTTGGGTGGGTCAGTTGGTTAAGCGTCCAACTCTTCATTTCAGCTCAGGTCATGATCTCACAGTCGTGGGATTGAGCCCCTCATTGGGCTCCATGGTGAGCATGGAGCCTGCTTAAGATTCTCTCACTCTCTTTCTCTCTCCCTCTCTCCCCCCCCCCCATGTGCTCTCTTCTCTCTCTGAAGTGAATGAATGAATATAAAAATAAAAAGCATTAAAAATAATAATAATAAAAGGTCATTCCTCTAAATTCTGGATCAACCAATGCTACTTACACAGTTCAGGAGCACTGAGTGGTTGCCACAGTTCTCTGTACTTGTTTTTTGCTGAATTTTTAGTAGCGAACCCTGATTACCTTTGTAATTAATCAAGAAATATAGGGGCGCCTGGGTGCCTTAGTTGGTTAAGTGACCAACTCATGATTTTGGCTCCAGTCATAATCTCACAGTTTATGAGATTGAGCCCCAAGTTGGGCTATGCTTTGACAGCTCGGAGTCTGCTTGGGATTCTCTCTCTCTCTCTCTCTCTCTCTCTCTCTATCTCTCTCTCTCTCTCTGCCCACCCCCCACTCATGTCTCTCTCTCTCTCTCTCTCTCTCTCTCTCTTTCTCAAAATAAATGAACTTTATATTAAAAAAAAGAAATATAAAACATGAATTTGAATAAAAATTTTGTGTCATACAAACCCACTTTTGATCCAGGTTTATTATGCAGTGTCTCTCAATGTTGAACTCAGATATTAGAACTGTATGGACAGCCCCCAATACACCTACCCACACACCCCGCACACACAGTGACACACTTACATACAGATGCAAGCACACACGTGCATTCACACTCAGCCAAATACACAGCCACATATACTCACATATTTATGCACATACATCCCACCACGAACACACTCCTCTATAGACCGACTTACTCTACAGAAGTACGCACTCACATAATGCACAGTGTTATGCACTTTCACAAAACTCACAAGGTCTCATTTTCATTCAAGAAATCAAACTCAGATGGTAAACCTATGCATGTGTGTCTTGACATTGTGTTCGTGTATAAATGAAATAGTTGTATTTCTAGACCACTTGTGTCAATCCACCTTTTTTTTCCCCAGTGTTTGTTTATTTTTGAGAGTAGGGGAGACAGAGTCCCAAGCAGGCTTCATACTGTCAGCACAGAGCTTGATGCGGGGCTTGAACCCATGGACTGTGAGATCGTGACCTGAGCTGAAGTTGGATGCTTAACCTGACTGAGCCACCCAGGTTCCCCTCAATCCACCCTTTAATTTTCAACTCTGTACCATCTCATGGGGATGATACTACAGTGTCTAAAATACAACAAGTGATCTGAGCATCACTCCCTTAGTTTAAAGCATGTAAGAAAATCGAGTGCTGGAGGCGGTGACAGTGCACAGTTGTGTGATAGAGCAGGGTAGGAATGAAAGCCCAGGGAGAGCATGGAATTGGGAGAACGTGGGGGTACAGAGAGCCTGGAGATGTGGGAATGTGAAACGGGAAAGAAGACAGAGGGTCAAAGGCAGGATTTCGTTAATGTTGCAGAGGGATTAGAGGGTATTGGTGGTGATACAATGTGCAAGGAAGTTGAGAGTGCAGGAACTATGGGATGCCGTGGCATTGGGGGTTTTGGCACCATGGAACAAAGGGATATGCGGGCAGCGAGATAGCAGGCAACGGTAAAGAGCAGCAAAGGGTAAAAGGCACACGAGACTTGATGTCTGAGGAGTTAAAGAAAGGAGAGCTGGAGGAGGATCACGGGCAGAGATGGGGTGTAGGTAGAGGGCTGGGGTTTGGAGGGGTGGTGGGCACTGGAGGCAGAATGGGAGCAAGGCCGTGAAGGGAGCTGGGGAGGATGGTGATCACAAGTGGGGGCAAAGAGCAGCCGTGGTGGTCATGGGGAAGCTGAGGAAACACGATGGCTGGGAATTCACATGAGGATGAACGGGGCACTGGAAGGCAGGAAGGTTTGACCGGCATCCCTGGAGGGGAGAGAGAAGTGGTGAACACAGATTCTCTTCAGTAACTGCTGGCGGTAGGAGAGCTGGGCTCCGTTACAGTCTGTGCCAAGGTGACTGGGTGTTTTAGAAGGAAAAGGAGGGGCTCAGTGGAGTCGGAGAAGTGAGCATTACCAAAGGTTGGTCATCGTAAATGGGATTAGGCCTGCTGTGTGTCTGCAGACAGTCACTGATATTAGATTCTGTCCTCCCACAGACTGAGAGTGACCCTGTCCTTCCTGATGATCACACTCTACAGGAGTGGTTCCCAGTCCTTGAGGAAGATACTCCTGAATTGTAAGAGATACATATGCACGTTTGTAAGCCCTTTTTTAGTAAATCCTCTAAGAAAGGGAAGTCAGGGGCCTGTCGTCAGGTGTGGGCTAGAATAAACATAAACTTCTCCTGGCAACTTTGGGGCTTTCTCATGCAGGCATTTTAACAGGAGGGGGACATGGCCTTGTGCTGTCAGGAGCCATTCTAGAGTTCTGCAGTTCTTAGGGGTATAGGTGGCATGGAGGGATAGAGGTCAGAAGGGCACGGGACGGAGATGGGGCCCAACAGAGAAGTCTAGCAGTGTCGGGTAGATGTGGGGTGACACACAAAGGTCTTGGGAATGGCTAAGAGTCACAAGAGTGGCAGACAAAGTTCATTAAAGGAGATAAAGGTGGAAGGAGGGACAGAATGGAGGACAGACAGGCTGGTGGAAATCACTGAGACAGATCGGAGGCCATGTAATTGTGGTAAGTCAGGATTTGGGGATCAATCAAGAAAGGCAGAACACACAGCAAGCTTCATTGGGTGGTACTTGAACAGGGTTGCATGAAAAGCAAAGGGTCCCTGCTAGCAAGAGACCTTCTTCCACAGACAGTGTCACGAGGCCAATTCCCAGAGGGAAATGGGTAACGGTCCCACCCCGCCCAGGAGAAGGGGAGATTACAGAGAGTCCCATGTGACTGAGGATGCTGACTTAGCTCCCATGTGCTGCACCCATCTGGAGTCTGTTGTAGCTACAGGGTCTGCTTACCTGTGCTTGGCACACGTTGGGTAGGGTTTTCAGCAAATAGGTAGCTTTAAATGGGTAGAGATATGTTTGTTTGGGCTAAACGTAAAGCAGCTGACTGTATAATAATTTGAGTTTGGTTCCAGTGGCCAATATTCCTAGCCCTTCCTGTGGTGAAGTAAGGAAAAAGGGAGCTACAGGGGCTGTCTTTGGCCCATTTATAAAACCCTCATGAATTCCCTCACTCATCAGTTCACTCATTACAGTCAACTCACAGCTTCATCATGGTTTGATCCGAGTTTGAGATCATGAGGCAAAAATGAGGGCAAAAACAACCCTGAAAACCCCTTAAGTTGAACATCCAAGTAAAGGAAGGATTCAGAGCATCCAGTGTGCCACAACCTTTTCTCTCTCTCTTGGGGATACCAGGGACAGGACGTGACCATCACGGGTCTGGCAGGAGAGGCAGTTTCTCTCAGGTGGAGCCTGAACTCAGTGTGGGAGTGATTATCTCTCCACACCTGAGACAAGGCCTTCTTGTTTAATCCACTCGATCCCTGTGAATTGTGAGTTTTTCTAGTGTAGCTGTTTGGAACGGGTACTATGTCTGGCCCTCTGTGAGCACCAAACACTGCTCCCTCCAACCCTATCATGTGGCTTTTTTCTGTGGTATCAGCTTGTTTCCTCACATGTTTGTGCAGTCAGGACTCGGCCGAGTATTTGGGAGCGCTCTGCAGATTTCTGGGGTTCTTTCAACATGCAGATCTCTTCCTGTTTGGTATTCTGTCCTTTGAGCCCCACCTGCCTTGATCTTGTTCATTTTTCCATTTCTCCAAATGTGTGTGTGTTATCAATGCTTGATAATTTTCCACATATAGGCTTTTCACATTTCTTGTTAGATTTATTCCTATCTCATCTCATACTTGTATTAATCGCAATCCCCTTCTGTATGCAGTGTGCATATATGAAGACCCATATGTTATGTATGTTAATGTTCTATCCTAATATTTTTTCATTGATGGATTGATTTTTTTTTAATTTTTTTTAAATGTTTTATTTACTTTTAAGACAGACAGAGACAGAGCATGAATGGGGATGGGGCAGAGAGAGAGGGAGACACAGAATCCGAAGCAGGCTGCAGGCTCTGAGCTGTGAGCACAGAGCCCAACGCGATGCTCGAACTCAGGAACTGTGAGATCATGACCTGAGCCAAAGTTGGACGCTTAACCAACTGAGCCACCCAGGTGCCCTGATTATCTTTTTTTAAATAAAAAATTAATTATTTGGGCTTCCCAGGTATATATTTATGTCTTCTACAAGCAGTAGGTGCAGTAATACTATGAGTGCCTGGGTGGCTTAGTCAGGCATCTGACCCTTGATCTCAGCTCAGGTCACAATCTCACGGTTGGTGAGTTTGAGCCTCGCATCAGGCTCTGTGCTGACAGTATGCAGTCTGCTTGGCATTCTCCCTCTCTCCCTGTCTGTCTGCCCCTCCATCATTCATGCATGCTCGCTCTCAGAATAAATAAACTTAAAAGAAGAAATCAGTGATATTTATCAACTTAAGGACATCCTAATATTACTTTTTTTTATCATTGTCACCTATAAAATTCTGCCAAATATCTTGGTTTGCAGTTACCAACATGATCATCTGTCTTCCTCCTTAACTTCTTTTTCTTTCTTCCTTTCTTTCTTTTCTTTTTTTTTTTTTTTTTAAATAAACTGTCCCTCCAAGTTGGGGCTTGAACTCACAACTCAAGAATTACATGCTTTACAGACTTAGCAGCCAGGTGCCCCTATGCTGTAATCTTTTATTGGTGACAGTATTTGCAAATATATTTAATAATTTGGGATCCCTTATGTATGTGAGATTTGTTAAATATTGGTGGCAATCTTTGTAAGATATTGGGAAATTATTTGCAAGCATTATTCTTTTGAAGTATAGTAAACATAACATTTGTGAATGGCCCAAGTAACATGGATCTATCTGATAGTGAAGAATAATAGAGTATCACTGATAAACTATCATCTGGTGCTTTGTGAAAGACTTCCTGTACAAATATTGCTGTTTCCGCCCCTTCCCCCCCTCCCCCCACTGGCCCGTGCACAGGGTTCACTTCAGAATTTGTACTTCTTCTGGGGTCAGTGCCATGAAGTACACATTCCTAGAAATGTCCACGTCGACTGGACTTTCCAGTTAACTGCACCGAGTTGTACAAAGCATATCTAATGATTTGTGATACATGTTTGTTGCATCACAGCCTTCCTTTCGCTCTTCTTGAAAAACCCTCCCTGGGCCTTTTGTATCCTTGTCCCTGCTCAGAACGTGCCTTATTTTTCAGCTTAGGAGCCTGAGCATAAACAGACAATTATATTTTAAGGATGGTGACATTTCTCCAGGAAGTGCAAGGTCTGATTAAATACTTGTGCTTCACTGCTGTTCTCTCCTGGGCCAGATCTCAACGTTTTTCTATTTCTACCAAGTGAGACTCTGTCTATCCCCATCTATTATGGAAAAGGAAAACACTCCTCCAAAACATTCGGTCTGTCTCTTTGGAGAGGCTAACTAGAAACTCTAATTGTTTCTGGGAATTGGGAACTGGAAGGATTTTTTTTTTTTTTTTAAGATTAATTTCAGCTGCCACATTGTACAGCGTCATTGGAACTGCGTGCAAAGTGATAATTGTAGTTCTGTGGAGAGTTGAGATCACAGAATCTCAGACTCTTATCATAGGGTCTGGCTGCCTCCCTCCCACATGAGCAAAGGGTGTCATGACCGTCACACTGAGCTCACTGTCCCAGCAGCAGGAAAGAGATACGTGAGTATTTTTCTGTTTCAGCCTGAGACACAGATTATGTTTGGAGATGAGGCATATCACAGTCTGGGGAAATGCTCCTGTCTGGGGAAGGGATTCTTCTGAGGGTAGAAAGTGACACAGAAACAGTCCCATACAGGAAGAAATAATAATTTCTGAGGCACAGGCTGAACTTGGGGAGAGGAACCAGAGGTCTGAGACCCTATATCAATCTCCAGTTGTTCCTAATGTTTATCTTACTGTGATCTTCACTGATGATGATGGTTGGGCTTCATTCTGAGCATTAGTGGATTCTGGTTTTTATGATCCTTAAGACTATAATTCAGAAGTTAATCTGCTCTATAGAAATCATGGAGTGATTTCCAGGATTAGCATTGTTATTTCAGTAAGAGTTGTGTGGATGTGATAATGAGTTTGATGGAGCTCATTGAACCATTCCTCCCTGTACGAACAGTGTGGTCAAGTGACACTTGCTGGCGTGTGATTTTTCTGTTACTTAGGTTTGGTGTGTTTAATGGAGGTGTTAATTATCTCTCTTTTGAAAATACCCATAGTCTGTTGATCTAGGTGGGACAGTTTTCCTCATGAAGTTAGTGAAGCAGCCTTCAAGGAAAAGTTAACTTGAGGGTTTAGATGGCAGAGTAAACTAAGGACTTGGCATTTTTCAATCGCAAATGTGCCTTCTGATATTTTCTCTAGCTTGTAATACTCTAATGTGTCATTTTCAGACTCACCCCTGTGTTCTCCTATTTGAATTTTTTCAGCGCATAAGATTTCATGTCTCAAATTCCATCTTGCATAGGACTTGTTTTATATTTTTATATGTTTTATATTTTTACATGAAATAAAGACTAATTGAGTTTTTTTTCAACTTTTTTTTTTTTTTTTTTTTGGGGGACAGAGAGAGACAGAGCATGAACGGGGGAGGGGCAGAGAGAGAGGGAGACACAGAATCGGAAACAGGCTCCAGGCTCTGAGCCATCAGCCCAGAGCCTGACGCGGGGCTTGAACTCATGGACCGCGAGATCGTGACGTGGCTGAAGTCGGACGCTTAACCGACTGCGCCACCCAGGCGCCCAAATTGAGTTTTTACCCTAAACATATTTCAGTACTTACTTAAATTTCAAATTCAACTGCTTAGGAGGAAAAAAAACCCCATAGTATGCCATAATTTATATAGTAGATCTCACTGGAAAAAATAAATGATATGATTCATTACTTTGCTATCCCCATATTAACCCATATTCTAATTTTTTTTTTTTAGCTAAATTGTTTTTTAATGTTTATTTATTTGGGGGGTGGGGGAGGGAACAGAGCACAAGTGGAAGAGGAGCAGAGAGAGAGGGAGACATAGAATCTGAAGCAGGCTTCAGGCTCTGAGCTGTCAGCACAGAGCCCGATGCAGGGCTCGAACTCAGGAACTTCAGGATCATGACCTGAGCCAAAGTTGGACCCTTAAGTGATTGAACCACCCAGGCACCACTGACCTATATTCTACAGTCAATTTGATGCTGGAGAATTATTTAGTGCATCTGCATTGTAAGACCTTCGATGGTCTTGCTAGTGGTGCTAGTCAATAGCCTAAATACTAAAAAATAATTAATTAGCACAATTAAACATAAAATACAGCAAGTTTCAAATATGACAATGTGTAAGTATATTTGGATTATTTAAAGAATACACGATCTGAGAAAGTAGTAGAATGCCAACAGCCAATGTCACTGCAACCCGGCTACTCAGGTTCAAACCATGGCTCTACTACTAACATTTAGTTGAGTCACTTAACCTCTTTTCAGCTAAATTCTCCTTATCTGGGGGCACCTGGCTGGCTCAGTCAGTAGAGCTTATGACCAACTCTTGATCTCTGGGTCGTGAGTTTGAGCCCCACGTTGGGAGTTAACAACAACAAAAACACTATAAATTCTCCTCATCTGTAAAAGGAAGATAATGTTAGGTACTAACTTGGAGAGTTGTAAATATTAAATGTTATAAATAAAGCATTAATAACAGAGACCCATACATTGCAAGTGCTGTATAAGGAAATACATCAAACTTGGAAAAATCTCTTAACAAAAGAAGAATATATATTAGAAATAAGTTATCAGGGAAAAGTAAGAGTAAGTAGAGATTTTGGGATTTAATTTTTCTTGAAAATTGTAGCCCATTCCCGGTGTCTCCACACAGAATCCTCTTCTTTGGGAAAGTGAATATTGAGCCCTGGAAAATAACTGAATGACGTCTGTGGATTTGAAAATTGCAGTAATCTTCCTGGTCCAGATTACCATTGGAATCCTGGGGAATTTCTCACTCTTATATCATTATATGTCCCTTTGCTTCAATGGAGGTAGGTCAAGATCCACAGATGTGATTTTCAGGCACTTGACTGTAGCCAACTCTTTGGTCATTCTCTCGAGAGGAATCCCGGAGACCATGGCAGCTTTTGGGTTGAGATATTTTCTCAATGACTTTGGATGCAAAGTTGTTTTCTATATGCACAGAGTGGCCAGGGGTGTGTCCATTGGCACTACCTGCCTCTTGAGTATCTTCCAGGCCATCACCATCAGTCCCAGGAGTTCCAGGTGGGCAGAGATGAAAGCAAAAGCCCTGAAGTACATTGGCCCCTCCACCATTTTGTGCTGGATTCTGCACATGTTGGTAAATATCATAGTACCTATGTATGTGATTAAAAAATGGAGTAATGAAAACATCACAACTATAGACTTTAAGTACTGTTCAGCTACACTTCATGACAAAGGTACAGACTTCCTATGTGCAACTGTCACATCCATCCCTGATGTTTTGTGTTTGGGGCTCATGTCCTGGGCCAGCGGCTCCATGGTTTTCATCCTTTACACACACAAGCAGAGGGTCCAACACATTCATAGGAACAACCTGTCATCTAGATTCTCCCCTGAGACCAGAGCCACTCAAACCATCCTTGTCCTGGTAAGCACCTTTGTATCTTTTTATACCCTCTCTTCCATCATTTACATTTGTTTTTCTTGTTTTGGCAAGACCACTTGGTGGCTGGCGAACACCTCTGCCTTAATCAATATCTGTTTCCCAACTGTCAGCCCCTTTATTCTCTTAAGTTGTAACCCCTGTGTATCTAGACTCTTCTGTACATGTACTGGAAGAAATACACAACTACCCCATCTCACCAGAAACATATAAATTGTATGTTTTTTACCATGTTTGGTCATTGATATACTCATTCCCAGTAGAATCCTACACACAATTACAAGCCAGTCTCCTTGTAGATTGAGTTGTGAAAAAGACAGGAAGAGCATCTGTTTCAGTAACAACTGAAATATGAAAATACTTCTGGAGAAAGATGAGCATGTAAAATACTTTCAGGTAAACATTAGAACAATGAATTGCAGAAGACAAAGGAAAACAAGCAAGAAGACATGTCAGCTGATACTTAGAAAGTGTGCAGGTAAGAAGCAAACAGACGTTTCGTTTCATCAAATTAAATGTATGTGGGGAGTCTTTAGAAGGTAGGTTGTTCTGGGGTGCCTGCGTGGCTCAGTCAGTTAAGCCTCTGACTTCAGCTCAGGTCATGATCTCACCATTCGTGGCTTCGAGCCCCACATCGGGCTCTGTGCTAACAGCTCAGAGCCTGGAGCCTGCTTCAGATTCTGTGTCTCCCTCTCTCTCAGCCCCTTCCCCACTCATACTCTGTCTCTCTCTCACAAAAATAAATAAACATTAAAAAAAAATTTTTTTTTTAGAAGGTAGTTTGTTCTAAGTCTTGATGCCAGTTGGCTCTATTAACAAGAAATGGATTTAGGGTCATCTCCTACATTTCCGATTTTATGAAGCAATTTTAAGGAGGAGTCTTTCATCAAACTTGGAGCAGCTAGAGTAGTAGCATTTGGAAGTTATTGATTGTACTATTATTTATATCAGTATAATTTCACATTTTTTTTTTAATGTTTCTTCATTTTTGAGAGAGACAGAGTGTGAGCAGGGGAGGGGCAGAGAGAGAAAGAGACACAGAATCCCAAGCAGACTCCAGGCTCCAGCACAGAGCCTGACGTGGAGCTCGAACTCACAACCGTGAGATCATGACCTGAGCTGCAGCCGGACGCTCAACCGACTGAGCCACTCAGGTGTCCCTCACATATAGTTTCTAATATTTTGCATTATAATTCAAAACTGACATTTATTGTCTTATTCAGGTTGTTCCAGCTTTGGCCATTTGGCATACTTGGATATGTATATACTTTTTAACTTTCTTACTTTCTGTCAGTACAAGATACTCATGTTCATCTTATATATGTTTTCTTTTTTTTTTTTTAATATGTATATATTTAAATGTTTATTATTTTGAGAGGGAGAGAGAGAATCCCAATCAGGCTTTATGCCCAGTGTGGAGCCTGACACAGGATTCGATCTCACCTTCTGAGATCATGACTTGAGCCGAAATCAAGTCTGATGTTCAGGCTCCTGAGTCACTCAGGCGTCCTTTACTTTTGAACGGCTTAAATAGTATTGGTTTACCTATGAACATAATCTCCTCACTGTTAAGCCATGTCATCAGGGTACGTTTGTGTGTGTTTGTTGGGGGGAGGGGGGGGGCTCTTTGATAGATATCCCTGTTTCTTCCATCAATATTATTCAGTTTAGAATTTATTCTACACGGGTCAAACCCCATTTTGGGCATAGAGTTTACTTAAACAAAAAAACAAACAACCTCATTAGAATGTACTATCTCATTTTGATTAATAAAATCAGTTTCTTTTATGGTATCAATGAATATTATTTAAGGTATTCAACAGGTAAGTGTTTTGTACAGTTTTATTACATTTCATATCTTCATTATAATTTATTTATAAATATATAATGCTTTTTCTAATATGTTTAGATTTTTAAACTTCATCTTTTGTTTACTTTCTACAGAGAACATTTCTATCATACTGAATTCTGTGTGTTGTGTACATATGTGTATGTGTGTGTATCCGTATATGTATGCATAACAACATGTATGCATGTTTATACGTGTGAAAGTGTGTATTTGCATGCATATATTTTCATAAAAACTCTGATGATGATTGTTGGAATTTGTTCCAAGCAGTAATAAAGTCTAACTTTTATGATCTTTAAGACTATGACTCATAAATTAATTTGCTATTCAATCTGCTCTACAGAAATCACAGAGAAATTTGCATGATTAGTATAGTTGCTTCACAGCAGTTCTGTGCATGTAATATGGAGTTGGAAGGAGCTCACTGAGTCATCTACCTCTGTGCACCCAGTGTGATTGAGTGGAAATTGCTGAAGTATAATTAAGTCTCTCTTGAAAATATCTGTAATCTGTTGTTCATAGGGAGACAGTTTTCTCTTGTGAAGTTAGAGAAGACATTTGGAAAAGTTAACATCCCACTTGAGAGGTTCAGATAGGAGAAAAATTAAGGGTTTCAGCGTTTTTCGGGCTCAAATATGTTTGCTTAGGATTCTTGCTCCCTCTCCCTCTGCATACTTCCTCTCAAAAAAAAATCTAATGTTATTTTAAGGTTCATCCTGTATTTCTCTCATTTCAATTTATTGAGTGAACAAAATGTAATGCCTTGAATTTCCATGTTGCATTATTGTCTTATATCTTATTCCCAAATCACTTATTATTTTCAGCTAATTTTTTCTAAAATATATATATAATATTTTTTAATATATATATAAAATTTATATATAATTCTAGTGATGATTACTTTCTACCATAAAATATCTTATCACTTACTTGAATTTCATATACCATAAATTAGAATGAAACCTAGATTATACATAATTTTTGTAGTTGGTCTCATTGAGAAACAAATGTGATAGAATTATTTATGTTGCTATCCAAATGTGGACCTTTAGTATATAAACCCAATAGAAAATTATTCAGCATTTTATTAAGACCCTTGAATGGTCATTGACAGGTAATATATATCTATATAATATTTACATGAAAATGATAAATTAGCACAAACTTATAAATCAATTTATAATATTGTATTCAGTTGACCCTTGAACCATGGTTTTTGAACTGCATAGGTCTACTTATGTGTAGATTTTTTATAGTACAGTACTGCAAATGTATTTTTCTTATGGTTTTCTTAATAACATTTTCTTCTAGGTTTATTGTAAGAATAAATTATATAATATGTATGAAGATGTAAAACAGTACATAATACATATAACATACAAAATAGGTGTTAATAGACTTATGGTTTTGGTAAGGCTTCTGGTCAACATTAGTTGAGTTTTGGGAGAATCAAAAGTTATGGGGCACTGGGTAGCCCAGTTGGTTGAGGGTCTGACTCGATTTTGGCCCCAGGTCGTTATCTCTCAGTCACCAGATCAAGCCTCGCATGGGGCTCCATGCTGGCCATGGAGCCTGCTTAAGATTCTCTTTCTCCCTCTGCCCCTCCCCCATTCATGCATTCTCTTTCTCTCTCCCTCTCTCTCTCAAAAAAGAAAAAAGTTATACATGCATTTTCAACTGCACAGCGGGTTGACAGCCCAAATGCCCATGTTGTTCAAGGGTCACCTGTAGTAACAGTTTGGGGGCAAAAGATACGAAACTGTTTTTGTTTAATGAAGAGTTATATTGCTTTTGAAATCACCAAGGAAGCACACTGGATAACTTCAGAATAACAGCAACAACAAAAGGATATTAACTTAAACATGCCAATAATGTAATGTAATTCTCTACAATTAAATTACAAGCAGTTACAATTTCTAGTGTAAATTTTTATTTTGGAATAAATTTATATGTGCAGATAAGTAGCAAAGATAATACAGAAACTTCCTATATACCTTCTCACTGAGTGTATCCACATATTAATGTTGTACATTACCAAGATACTTCTTTCTATTTGTTTGTTTATATAATCCCTACCCCAATGTGGGGCTCAAACTCATGACCCTGAGATCAAGAGTCACATGCTCTACTGACTGAGCCAGCCAGGCACCCCCATGACACCGTTGACAAAACTGAGGACCAGCATTGGCGCAGCACTGTTAATTTACTTCATGCTTTATTTGCATTTCACCAGTTGTAACAATATATTTTCATGTTCCAGGATCCATTTCAGAATACCACATTTTCTTTAGTCATCATATCTCCTCAGTGTCCCTTGTGCTGTGTCAGTATTTTAACCCTTCCTAGTTTTTCATGGTTTTAGTGAGTTGGGGGAAGTCTGGTCAGGTGTTATTCTTGCATGTCACTAAAGTTGAGTTTGTCTGATTATTTTTTAATGATTAGAATATGTTCGTAGATTTTTAGAAGAATATCCCAATATCTCCTGTCATATCATATCAGAGATTCAGGAAATAATCTTGATGTATCCCTGGTGCTGTTAACCGTGATCCTTTGGTTCAGCTGATGCTTGCCAGGTATCTTCATGAAATTACTGTGTTCCCATTTCCATACTTATTTAGAAGTCACTAAGTTCATCCCAAAACAAAACCAAGGGGAGTTAAATTAATGCCTTTCTCCTGAAAGGAGGCATATATATGTATACGTATATGTATATATCTGTGTGTGTGTGAAAATATATGTATATTCTCTTTAGCATTTTTCTGCCAGGAAGATTTGTCCCTTCCTCATTTATTTGTTTATTCAATTATTCATGTCAGCATGAACTCATGTATGTTAACTTACAGTAGGTATTATAATCCAGTATGATGCTATTTATTTTATCGCTCAAATTATTCCAGCTTTGGGCATCAGGAGTCCTTAAAGGTTTTCTTTCATGTGGCTTTGATATGTTCCAATTTTTTTGGGGGGGGGGGGTTGGGAAGTTTCCATTTTTATACCAGTATAAGATGCTTTCAGACTCTAAGGTCTGTCCCAGACCTAGAATCATGTATTTCCCCAAAGAGGGTTTTTTTTTTTTTTTAATGTTTATTTTTGAGAGAGAAGGAGAGAGAGCATGCACACAAGCACGAGCAGGGGAGGGGCAGAAGAGAGGGGGACAGAGGGTCTGAAGTGGACTCTGTGCTGACAGTGTGGAACCCGATGCAGGGCTCGAACCCACAAACTACAACATCATGACCTGAGCTGAAGTCAGATGCTCAACCGACTGAGCCGCCCAGGCACCCTCCCCAATGAGTTTTTTATTAGCTGTTTAAAGATGTGAGGAAATACAAGTACCTAAAGGACAGAGATCAAAGGCCTGTGGCAGCACAAAGTCCAAGAAGACACAGGCATGCACATACAACCCAAGGGACAATGAACACAACCTGGTCCGTTAGTGCAGTTATAATCTGCTTTATTACTTAACACCGATCATGACTTACCTTGTGTACAAGACAACTCACAGACGTGTGGATGGCACTGCCATCAAAGGCTTCCTTCTGTTCCCAGCTGTCCTCTGTTGTGGTCCTTTTGCTCATTTCAAACACAGCTGTGAAGACACCTTCATGCTCAGCTAGAATAATTCCTGATGCCGCCCCGTGAGAGATGCCCAAAGGAGAGGCGTGTCGTTGTTCTAAAGCTCTGCCATTTGGACCAAGTGTCTCCAGAGAGTGAACCTGGTTGCGGCAGGACACTTGAGTGCATTGTCTTGACTCAGACCTGGCTGCAGGGACCTGGGCTGGAGGGAGACGCCACTCACCCGCTCCAGGCCTTCAGACCACGGATCATCCTGTGACGCCATGGACTGGGGAGGAAGCTGTGGGCTGGGGAGTTTCTGGAGGACAGAATTCTGGCCCTGAGTCCCCTTCACCCACTGTGCAGTCACCATGGACTTCTGTCTACCCACACATGTGTACTAAGCAATGACACACCGCTCCCCAGCAATAGACACACACACACACACACACACACACACACACACACACACCTTCCCTCTCAAGAAGAGGGGCCACAGAGCCTGTGCTCTTAGAAATTCCACCCAAACCCTCACAAGTGCCCCCAGCAAACCTGGCATATACCTAGACTGAGTCTCCTAGGCTCATGGAGCAGCCCTCAGAATGCCATGTGCCTGCATGCACACAGGAGTAAGGCAGAGCACACCCAACCCCAACCTGAATCCGTGTCTACGGCACCAGCAGTCCTAACACCAAACCTGTGCGGGCTCCCTACTCGTGTCCTTGCTGAGCCTTGTCCAGCACTGCCTCCTCCTTCCTTCTCTAACCCCTCTGCAGGAGGACAGTGAGTTCGAGGCCACCGCCAGCTGCCTGAATCCTGGGCCTGCGGGAATCCACATGTCAACGAGCCCTAGGTGGTCAAGGCCTTGGGCCTGGCTGTGGTAAGGACAAACAACACAGGAAGCCTAATACTCTGAGCCAAAAATAAGAGATTTTCCATCACCTCCCTTTTCTTGGAATATTCACTTTACCAATCTTGTCATTTGTTTCTCCATATCTTTGAAATATATGTAAATCTTTTTAAGCTGAAGAAAGCTTTCTTCAACTTTCAGGTCGGCGAATATCTTTCTCAATTGCATGGGATCTAGCTCTTTGACATGTGAACATCAAGGGATAGCATGCCCACTGCTCCGTTTCTGCATGAAGGGTAGGAGCCTAAGTCCAGCAGGAAAAAGTTCCATGGTGCAAAAAAAATACTTTCTGTCCTAAAGATGTGGGTTTACTGTAACTTGGAATAGGCCAGTCAGCACACAGACAGTCACCCCAAATAGCAAATGCTGTCCAATCCTCTTACTTGAGGCCTGTTTTTACCTTATCACACGAATATGATAAGTATATGTATCTGCTTGGCTATCCAAAAACGTGAGATTTCTTTTGGTCTTTAATCACTTAGTGGATTGCCTGTAATTGGCATCACATTCCAGTTTAATGCTTATTCTGTAATAAAAGTGTTCTCTTTCTCTTCTGCTTTTGTCTGGAGGTTTTCTGGTTTGGGAGGACATTTTGTTTTTAATTCTGTTCCCCTCACCACTGACCAGAACTACCAATCCCCACCTAAACACTTCAGGTGCCCATTAGACCCCCTCTGGAGGAGCATTTCACAGAGTACCTCTTCCCAATTCCTTCTGGGGCTTCCAGCTCTAACCCACAGTTGTGCAGCACAGAGCTCAGATGCCCCAAAATCCGCATGCAGGAAGATGTCTTTGCTTATATGAGTCCTACTGTCTCCACTAGAGCAAAGTTAGACCAGATTCCAATGAAGACAGCATCACAGGGTGACCAGCAGTTCCAGCTTGTTTTAATGTTCACACCTAAAACTGATGGAGACAGTGGGGCTTGGGAATCCCAGGGAGATAAGTGCATGCACCAAGTTGACCTGAGGTTCTGAACTGCCTCCATCTGTTGCCCAAATGCCTGTACATGTGAAGAGAATACCTGCTACTTCCCCTTCCCTGCAGAGACCTAACACTGCAGATTCAAATTCTTTTTTTTTTTTTATGTTTATATTTCTTTATTTTGAGAGAGAGAGAGAGAAAGCAGGGGAGGGACAGAAAGGGCGACAGAATCCCAAAGAGGCTCCCTGCTGCCAGTGCAGAGCCCCATGTGGGGCTGGAACTCACGAAACATGAGATCATGACCTGAGCCAAAGTCAAGACTTGTATGCTCAACCAACGGAGCCACCCAGTCACCCCTGTAGCAACAAGTTCTGCATCCAGTGCATGGGGATCTTTAAGATGGGTTAGAGCATCATCTCCCCTCAGGGCTCCCTCCTATCTCCGTAGCAACCACAAAGATAGAGGTACAATTCCACCTAGAATCTGCACACAGAGGCTCTCTACTTGGGATTCATGAGAGAAGGCAAGATTTTTGAGGACGTGCAGGTAATCCAGGGGACATGTTTTCTTGAGCTTGACAGATGGACAGAGACATGAAGTCAAAGGTCCTCACTGGAACGGGCCCCCAGTGTTGTCCAGATTTCATTCAGTGATCTGCTGCAGCTGTGTGAGGTGCTCCTGCTGTCCAGTTCAGTGCCAACGAGTATGGGCAGCAAAAGCAGCCCTTTTCAGGGACGCACGCCCTGCCTTGATGCCATGTCAAGAGGGGAGAAGGTCCCTAGGCATGGGAGGTCAGGACTCAAAATATCCAGAGCCATGACCACAATTAAACCTAAGTGTAAACTGTGTTACTGGTGTAGAGACATTTTACATAAGAGTGTTCTGCTCAGGGACAAGCTGTATCACACCTGGGGCCATGGGTGCTCTCAACCTAGCAGATCCAAGATCTACCTGATGCCACAGACTCACCCCCTAGTCTCTCCTCTTCATCACTCTGGAGGCAGCAGGTCAGTCTCACTGGGGACACTCTCTCCAGCACCGGGGACTGTTTAGGGTGTGGGGAATATCATGTGCAGACTGGGGTCTGGATGACAACAGTATTTGAATTTGCTTCTATCTCAGAGGAGGTGGGGTGAGTCATTCAGGGTCCTCTTCTTCCCCCATAGAAGGAATCTCCACGGCACCCAGGTGTGAGTTAGTTCAGGTTCCTTGTTGTGGGATGAACACTGAGGAGGCTTACAAACTGCTAGAGAAAGTGATTGTGTCTACTTAATGTGGTCATGAGAAAAACAGATGAAGAGCAATGGCCCCTACCATCTAGAGACTTCCAGTCTAGAGCAAATGGTTACACGGTTGAATTCCAGACTGTGGGGTCAGTGCAAGGAACGGGTGGTTCACAGGGGACTATGGGTTCATTTCTCTGTGGTTTTATGAGTACTCTTGTGGCCCCTGAAGGCCATCCACGAAGAAAAGAGTTTTGTAGTCGTAGTATTTGTTTACCTTGTTAAGAATAAGATCTACTTGACCTTTAAACATCACGGAGGTTGGGGGCACTGACCCCATGGTGATGAAAATCTGTGTGTCACTTTTGAGTCCCTAAAACCTTGGCTCTTTTTTTTTTTTTTTTTTTTTAAATATGGAACGCTTCATGAATTTGCATGTCATTCTAGGGGCCACGCTAATCTGTACTATTCCATTTTTAGTATATGTGCTGCAGATGTGAACACCCAAACACTTGACTCTTACCAGGCTACTGTTGACTGGAAGCCTTACCAATGACATAAACAATCGATTAACATGTATCTTGTGTGTTATATGCAGATTATATACTAGAGTCTTAACAATAAAGAAAGCTAGAGACTGTTCAGGAAATCAAAAGGAAAATACAGTACTGTACTGTATTTGTTGAAAACCATTCATGTCTCAGTAGTCTGGCGCAAATTCAAACCCATGTTTTTCAAGGGCCAACTTTAGTTTCTGGTGGGATTGTCCCAGAAAACTCTTAAGAGTTTATGTTAAATTGCTTATTATTATGTTGTAAAGTAGGTAATTGGCTTAAGTGGAATATAATCATACAAAGTTTTTACTAGGCAAATGTAGGAAGACAGAATTGGGAATAAATACCCCACAGGCAAGGAGCTCAGAAGCCTAGAGCAATCTGCCTCCCCAGCTCCACCCAGAGCCCTCTCTCCAGAAGCTTTTCCAGCTCTGGCCCCACTCTGGGCTGTGGCCTCACTGAACTGATTAGAGGAGGTCAGAGGTTTGGTTTACTGCTCCTCCCATGTCTCAATGGTAGTGCTAATGTTTTGCTGAAATCTAAAGGCAGATATACAGGAGCAAAGATTGTATGGTTTGGTGCCTTGATTTCTTATTAAATTCTGTGCTTTGAAAGGGTTTGGGACAGCACCCCCCTTCCCCCGCCCCTGCCAGAATGTGCCACTTTGGCATGTGGATTATTTTCAACTGAAGACAATTGAGACCCTGTAGACTCAAGAAAAATTTTGCTTCTCCCTTAATGACACAGAGGAATCTAAACTGGGGGCCCTTCCCAGGGCGCCTGGGTGGCGCAGTCGGTTAAGTGTCCGACTTCAGCCAGGTCACGATCTCGCGGTCTGTGAGTTCGAGCCCCACGTCGGGCTCTGGGCTGATGGCTCAGAGCCTGGAGCCTGTTTCTGATTCTGTGTCTCCCTCTCTCTCTGCCCCTCCCCTGTTCATGCTCTGTCTCTCTCTGTCCCAAAAATAAATAAACGTTGAAAAAAAAAATTAAAAAAAAAAATAAACTGGGGGCCCTTCCCAAACTCTGGTTATTACCAGAAGTACATTTTATCTCAGTGACCCATCTGTTGGCAGGACAAATATCTAATTACCATTGTTGGGGAGCAAGAGTAGACCTGTCCCCTCAAGGGTCCTTCTAGACAAGGATCCTGGGGTGTATGGGTAGCTCAGTTGGTTGGTCATCTGACCCTTGATTTCAGCTCAGGTCATGATCTCATGGTTTGTGGGATTGAGCCCTGTGTCAGGCTCTGCACTGATAGATTCTCTCTCTCCCTTTCTTTCTGCTCCTTTCTCTCCTACTTGTGCTTGCTCTCTCAAAAAAAAAAAGAATCGAATTGACATGAGACCAGATTAACATGAGAAAATAAAATTTACTGCTGTACCTATGATGAATACCACATAGGCATAGAAATTTTAAACACAGGTAAAATGAGGTATATATGTCATTCTGAGGTAAAGACAAGGGGGTAGGTGATGTGGCAATGTTGGGGTTCAGAAGTGAACAAAGAATTCTTGAGACGACTTTGGTGCAGAGGTGGTTTTATTTAGGCATAGGGGCAGGACCCGTGGGCAGAAAGAGCTGCACTAGGACTGTGAAGAGTGACTGGTTATATACCTTCAGGTGGGGAGGGGGTTAGGGATAGTGTAAGTCTCTAAGGAATTTTGGAAACAAGGTTTCCAGGACCTTGAGGGACTACCTGTTGTTCAGAAAAGGTCATTTATTACTGTTTACTAAAAACTCAGTCATGAGACCCTTCAGATGTATATCAGTGGGCCATATGCTTGGAGCCTGATTGTCAACCTGTTATCTTGGGGAAGTAGAGTTAAAGGAAGTTTCCAAAGGTATTTTTATATGTTAAAGGAGACTTACAGCATCTTGGGAGGGGGTGTGGTGCTTGGGATAATGTCAAACTAAAGCAAAAGATTGCTGAGGTGCCTGGGTAGCTCAGTTGGTTAAGTGGCAGATTCTTGGTTTCAGCTCAGGTCATGATATCACAGTTTGTGGATTCAAGCCCTATGTCAGGCTCTGGGCTGACAGGGTGGAGTCTGGTTAGGATTCTCTCTCTCCCTCTCTCTCTCTGCCTCTCCCCTGCTTGCTTTCTCTGTCCTTCAGAAGGAAGGAAGGGAGGAAGGAAGGAAAAGATTGCCTTTTGCCCTTAGCAAACTATTAACATGGAGGTGCTTGAGTTCCTAGAAGATCACTCAGTCTGTCTCAAGGTTTGTCAATGGGCTGCAAGTTGCAAGGAGATTGATTTTTTTTTTTGCCTTTGTTCCCCATATCGATAGGGGTCTAGGATTTCAGAGTGAAGGCATACACTTCACAGGATAAGGAGAGCAGACGTTTGGAAATTAGAGTTCGGCTCACCTGCATATCCCCTTTGGTCCCACTGAAGGAAATCCCTTTCCTGTTCCACCACCGCTCTTCTGCCTTGGATTTTGTCAGCAGCTAGTGGCCAAACCTGGTCTGGGGGTGCCTGGGAGGCTCAGTCGGTTAAGCATCCGACTTTGGCTCAGGTCCTGATCACAGTTTGTGTGTTCTAGCCCCTCGTGGGGCTCTGTGCTGACAGCTCAGAGCTTGGAGCCTGCTTCGGATTCTGTGTCTCCCCCTCTCTCTCTTTGCCTCTAAAAAATAAAATTAAATAAAACATTTAAAAACAAAACAAAACAAAACAAAACAATCCCTGTCTGTTTGGGATCCCCGGAACCAGATGTCCTTCCCCACTCTGCACTAGCTACAAAATGATTAACACAGTTGGGCACCTGGCTGGCTCCGTTAGAAGAGCATGTGAATCCTGATCTTGGGGTCATGAGTCCGAGCCCCACGTTTGCGTGTAGAGATTACTTAAAAATAAACTCTTAAAAAAAAAAAAAAAGATCGCCACAATCTGTTTCGGAACCAGGCTGGAACGCTGGCGGAAAAATCAAGCGGCACTCGGAGATCTTGGTGGATCAGAGATTTATTTAACACCGATGGGCTCAGAGGAGATTGTTTCTCCAAAGATCTGAGCCCCAGATGCGAGCAGGAAGGGTAATTTATACTTGTAAGCCTCCGCATTTGTGTGTGTGTGTGTGTGTGTGTGTGTGTGTGTGTGGCGGGGGGGAGGGGGGGTTGCACGTGCAGCAAACAAAGGAAGAAGAACCCGGAGGGATCTCTAATCTAGAGACCAGAGTTTGTTTTAGCCGCATCTGCCATCTTTGGCGTACTTTATTCATTTCTCCAACAAGTCAAGCTAATGATCATGTCCCTTACCTCCTGTAGTTAAGGTGTGTGTGTGTGTGTGTGTGTGTGTGTGTGTGTGTGTGTTGGGAATGCAAGCTGGTGCAGCCACTGTGGAAAACAGTATGGAGAGTCCTCAAAAAACTAAAAATAGAACTACCCTATGACCCAGCAATTGCACTACTAGATATTTTCCCAAGGGATATAGGTGTGCTGTTTTGAAGGGACACATGCACCCCCATGTTTATAGCAGTGCTATCAACAATAGCCAAAGTATGGAAAGAGCCCAAATGTCCATCAATGGATGAACGGATAAGGAAGATGTGGTCTATATATACAATGGAGCATTACTCAGCAATCAAAAAGAATGAAATCTTGCCATTTGCAACTACGTGGATGGAACTGGAGGGTATTATGCTAAGCAAAATTAGAGAAAGACAAATATCATATGACTTCACTCATATGAGGACTTTAAGACACAGAACAGATGAACACAAGGGAAGGGAAGCAAAAATAATATAAAAACAGGGAAGGGGACAAAACAGAAGAGACTCATAAATATGGAGAACAAACTGAGGGTTACGGGAGGGGTTGTGGGAGGGGGGATGGGCTAAGTGGGTAAGGTGCAATAAGAAATCTACTGCTGAAATCATTGTTGCACTCTATGCTAATTTGGATGTAAATTTTAAAAAGTGTGTGTGTGTGTGTGTGTGTGTGTGTGTGTGTGTGGTGGGAATGCTTCAGATGCCCTCTCCCAGCAAATTTCAAGCGTGCAATACACTATTATTAACTATAGTCACCATGATGTACATTTGATGTTGCATGCTTACACATCCTGCATAAGTGAACCTTTTTACCACTTGACCAACATCTCAACATTTTCCCCACCCTCAGCTCCTGGCAACAAACATTGCTAATCTTCACTTTTATGATTCTAACTTTTTTAAGATCCTGCATATATGTAGTTTCAAACAGTGTCTATTTTTCTCTATGTGGCTTCTTTAACCTAACAAAATGTCCTCCAGTTTTATTCTCTTGCTGCAAATAGAAGGATTCTCTTCTTTTCTGAGGCTGATCTATATACCGAAAAGAAATTAGATGGGGGACCTCTATCACTCTATCAGGAAGAGAGTTTACACCAGAGAATATTTAAACAAAAAAAAATTTTTTTTAATGTTTGTTTATTTTTGAGAGAGAGAGAGAGCAGGGGAGAGGCAGAGAGAGAGGGAGACACAGAACCCAAAGCAGGCTCCAGGCTCTGAGCTGTCAGCACAGAGCCTGACACGGGGCTTGAACTCATGAATTGTGAGATCATGACCTGAGCCAAAGTTAGATGCTTAAGCAACTGAGCTGCCCAGGTGCCCTCCAGAGACAAATTTTTTTTTTCAATATATGAAATTTATTGTCAAATTGGTTTCCATACAACACCCAGTGCTCATACCAAAAGGTGCCCTCCTCAATACCCATCACCCACCCTCCCCAAGACAAATTTTTATATTAGAAAGAGTTACCTGCCTGGCATGGCAAATATTAGTTTACCAAAAATTTCTTCTTTCCATTTCCCTGTGGATGTACTTCCCCCATTTGTTTATTATTATTATTGGTAATGTTTATTATTTTTGCGAGGGAGCATGAGTGGGAGAGGGGCAGAGAGAGAGGGAGACACAGACTCCGGGCTCCAAGCTGTCAGCACAGAGCCTGATGTAGGGCTTGAACTCACGAACATTGAGACCATGATCTGAGCCAAAGTCGGATGCTCAACCAACTGAGCCACCCAGGCACCCCTACTTACCCCCTTTTTGAAACTGTAAATCCCTACCCCCTGAGAGGCTAAGAAAAATTACCAGGTGTACTCACAACTGCGAAGAAAAGACCTCCCCCGCCCCCCCCCCCCCCCCCCCCCCAGCCATTCCCGAAACCAGCCAGGGCACGCCGGGTTGTAGTCTGACATAAAGGCGGGAACCAATCAAGTTCTGCTGAATGGTTTGAAATAAAGGCGGGAACCAATCGAGTTCTGCTGAGTGTTCAAATTTAAATGTCAACCAATAACAGCTCTGTAACCTCAAAAAATCCCTAACTTGTTTGTGCCTGTCTATAAAAGAAGCTGTAAGATTCTTGCTCGGGGCCTCTTAGCGTCACCGGCAATGAGTGCGCGGAGGACCGGGTTCGAATAAACGACCCTTGCTGCTTGGCTTTGACTCTGGACTCTGGTGGTTTGTTTTCGGGGGTCTTTCCAATCGCGGCATATCACCCCCTTCTTGTTAAGTCAGCATGGCATATAAACATGAATCGCCTGTTTTTGTTTTTGTTAATTTTTTTCAACGTTTATTTATTTTTGGGACAGAGAGAGACAGAGCATGAACGGGGGAGGGGCAGAGAGAGAGGGAGACACAAAATCGGAAACAGGCTCCAGGCTCTGAGCCATCAGCCCAGAGCCTGAGGCGGGGCTCGAACTCCGGGACCGCGAGATCGTGACCTGGCTAAAGTCGGACGCTTAACCGACTGCGCCACCCAGGCGCCCCGAATCGCCTATTTTTAAGCCTCATATCTTTAGTATTCCTGTAATTAAGAACTTAAATTTTTGTCCTGTTAATCAGGTGTGGGAAACAAAGGCAAAGAGAAATGTAGCTTAAATCTCTTTACAGCTTGCAGCCTACTTACTGATGGACACCTGAGACCGCTGAGCAGGACTCTTCCCCAAGGAACTCATGGCTGCCTTCATGTTTATATCATATCAAAGACTTAAAAGTAACCTTCTCTTAACAACAGCTAGCCCGTCAAGGTCTGGAAAGCCATGCTTCAAAATTCCTTAGAAATTTACATCATCTCTAACCCCCCTTCCTCCACAAACTTAGAAGTTATATAATCAGTTACTTCTCCCAAGCCCAGTGCAGCTCTTTCTGCCCACAGCTCCTGTACCTGTGCTTTAACAAAATCACGTTTTTGCACCAAAAACGTCTCAAGAATTTTTTCTTGGCAATTTGCTCATGAACCTCACTTCCAAATTTTATCAAATCTGTCTTATGTCAGTTTGATTATTAGATCAGCCAAGGAATCTAGATGCAAAAACAAAACGTTTCTTCTACACAGTCTTCTCAGTCACCAGGACAAATATAGCAAGGCCACTTCATATTTTATAGTGAGAAACCACTTAATATTTTCTAGAATGGCTAAAATTAAGACAAAAGGATAATACCACTTTCCATGAAAATGTAGAGGAATTAGAATTCTCATGTATTGCAGATAGGAGTGTAAAAGTTACATTTACTTTCGAGAACTGTTTGGGAGTTACTTATGAAAATAGGCATTTACCTACTGAAGGAAAGCATTTTGCCACCCGAAAACATGGGTTAGTTTAGGCTGGTTATTTTATTTATTTTTAAATTGTTTTTTAACATTTATTTATTATTGAGAGACAGAGAGAGAGCATGAGCATGGGAGGGGCAGAGAGAGAGGGAGACAGAATCTGAAACAGTCTCCAGACTCAGCGGTCAGCACAGAGCCCGACACGGGGTTCGAACTCACCGACTGAGAGATCATGACCTGAACCGAAGACGGACACTTAACTGACTGAACCATCCAGGTGCCCCTAGGCTTGTTATTTAAAATTTTTTTTTCAACATTTGTTTATTTTTTGGGACAGAGAGAGACAGAGCATGAACAGGGGAGGGGCAGAGAGAGAGGGAGACACAAAATCGGAAGCAGGTTCCAGGCTCTGAGCCATCAGCCCAGAGCCCGACGCGGGGCTCGAACTCACGAACCGTGAGATCGTGACCTGGCTGAAGTCGGCCGCTTAACCGACTGCGCCACCCAGGCGCCCCCCTAGGCTTGTTATTTTAAAGAAACAGCAGACAAAGGGAAATCTCTGAAACACAGAAGTTTCCTTTGAAAGGGACATTTACATTTATAAAAGAAATCTCCATTTGGAAGGCTCCCTCTGCGTAGAAGAAAGAGGGGGGAATGTTTAAATCTCCAGAAAACTCTGATCAGTGGAGAAGGCATGAATTTAAATTTGGACAACAATCGGGGCGCCTGGGTGGCTCAGTCCGTTGGGCGACTGACTTCACCTCGGGTCATGATCTCATGGTTCGTGGGTTTGGGTTTGAGCCCTCATCGGGCCCTGTGCTGACAGCTCAGAGCCTGGAGCCTGCTTCCGATTCTGTGTCTCCCTCCCTCTGCACCTCCCCTGCTCGTGCTCAGTCTCTCTCTGACTCTCAAAAAATAAATAAATGTTAATAAGAATTAAAAAAAAAAATTTGGACAACAACCATAGCCATGGTTAGTTTTCCATCTAGTCACTTCCCCAAATGCTTCCCAATAGGTTCACGTGTGGAGTTTCAAACACCATCGTTGTTGGTGCCCTCCCCCGTCAGTTGGTGTGGGGGGAAACAACAGTGTTGTTTTAATTACAACTGCTCCAGGTGATTCTAAGCGAGGCCAGGGTTAAGCAGGAAGGATTCCCATGAATTTAGGAGAGTTGAGGGCAAGCTTTGGCTCAAGGAGAGGTAACAGGGTCTCCTCTACACGAGTCTGGGAGGATCAGGTCCAGGCAGCACAGTCTTCCTATGCTTTAGTTGAGTTTGTGAGTATCTGTGGGACAGGAGGCCCCCGAAAGTAGAGAAGGAAAAGGCAGGGATCGGCCTCCAAGTAAAAGCTCACAGTTTCTGAGAGCTCAGGACACAAAGGACTAGGAAGTTGGGCGTTTTCTGCATTTCCAAGTCCTGCCTGCAGGCGAGCGCTTTACACGTGAAGAGAGTCAGCTGGTGCCTTTGAAGGCATTTTCTCCTGATGTAGCGGTGATTTCTCCACAAATACCTTCTGAGAAAGGAATCTAGAGGACGAGGTGAAAGAAGCAATGGCCAGTTCTCTGGTAAGCCGCATGTCCCACGTCAGAGGCTATGTCATCATTTTCTCCTGAAATTCCGTGCTTTTAGAAATTGCAAATGTTGATTCCTCTAGCTCTGATATTTCTGCCTTATGTGTTCACCTCATTTTTAAACCATTTTATTTATTTTTTAAAGTACTATATTTTTCAAGTTTATTTCTTTTGAGAGAGAGAGAGAGAGAGAGAGAGAGCGTGTGTGAGCAATGGTGGGGGGTGGGCAGAGAGGAGAGAGAATCCCTAGCAGGCTCAGTGTTGTCAGCGCAGAGCCCAACACAGGGCTTGAACTCATGAACCGTGGGATCACGACCTGAGCCGAAACCAAGAGTCGGATGCTTAACCGACTGAGCCACCCAGGCGCCCCTACACCTTTTTAAAAATGATACTTAAGGTTAGGTCTTTAGAACACGTCTCCTGTATATCCCAGAGCCTTCTCTCCCTTCTCCAGCCTGGCCTCCAATAGCACATCAACAATTGTCGCTTTGAGTTAAAGTCCTACAAGTATTGAAAATATTCCCTTTGTGACAGATTCACAGGGGAAGGCCTTGAATCCAAGATTCCTATTACTGATGGGGTCTGGTCCTGGGATATCAGTCAAGAAAACCATTTCACATTTAGGTCCCAACTACATGCTTTATTAGCTCTGTGTAGACCAGGATTAAGAAAATGCACAAATAAACAGGATGGATATGAGACCCAGGATAACTCAGAAGGTTCTCAAATAAAAAGGGAGTCCCGCTGTTTAGAATGTGAAAAGGATACTTTATTTAAAATACATTAAATATTACAGGACATACAGATTGTAGGTGATTGAACTTTGTATAAATCAACCATATGCTCGTAATTTGATTTATATTCTGATTTATTTTTTGCTGTCCACAAGAACACACCAGTGATAATAGGTCCTTTAGTCTGACTTAGGCACTGATATCAATTTCTTTCATTATAGATGATGTTAACTTCTTTTACTTGGCTTGGGGCTCTCTGGTAGATATTTCCCCTTTATTTTGTTTTAATTTTTTTAAATTAAAAAGAACAATATTTCTGGGGCGCCTGGGTGGCTCAGTCGGTTAAGCATCCGACTTCAGCTCAGGTCACGATCTCACGGTCCGTGAGTTCGAGCCCCGCGTCGGGCTCTGGGCTGATGGCTTAGAGCCTGGAGCCTGCTTCCAATTCTGTGTCTCCATCTCTCTCTGCCCCTTCCCCGTTCATGCTCTGTCTCTCTCTGTCTCAAAAATAAATAAACGTTAAAAAAAAATATATTTCTAACATTTATTCATTTTTGAGAGACAGAACAGAGTGTGAGCGGGGAGGGGCAGAGAGAGAGGGAGACACAGAATCCAAAGCAGGCTCCAGGCTGTGAGCCTGACGCGGGGCTCAAACTCCCTGACTGCGAGATCACGACCTGAGCCGACGGCAGACACTCAACCCACTGGACCAGCCAGGCGGACATTCGACCCACTGACCCACCCAGGCGCCCCGATATTTCCCCTTTAAAGTTCATATTTTTTCCTCTCAATCATTCCTAAGGATCTTAGATGGATTTACTGCGATGTGCAGAAATTATCACCTTTAAACTGGAAACTTCTTTCTTTTTTTTTTTTTTTTTTTTTAATTTTTTTTAACATTTATCCATTTCTGAGACAGGGAGAGACAGAGCATGAACAGGGGAGGGTCAGAGAGAGGGAGACACAGAATATGAAGCAGGCTCCAGGCTCTGAGCTGTCAGCATAGAGCCCGACGTGGGGCTAGAACTCACGGACCACAAGATCATGACCTGAGCCGAAGTCAGCCACCTAACCGACTGAGCCACCCAGGCGCCCCTGGAAACTTCTTTCGAGTTACCTTTGCTTGTAGTTTCTGATGAGGAAAACAAAGACAAAAGAAATGTAGATAAAATTAAATTTCCTTCTGACTTGCAGCCCCCTGATAAATAGTTGAGACTGGCAGAGTAAGATATTCCTCAAGGAATTCACAACTGCTTTAATGTTAATGCTTTTCTCAAGACATAAAGCAACCTTAGCTGGACAGTAACCAAACCTCCAGGATCCTGTAAGTCTTCTTTTTTTTTTTTAATTTTTTTTTTCAACGTTTATTTATTTTTGGGACAGAGAGAGACAGAGCATGAATGGGGGAGGGGCAGAGAGAGAGGGAGACACAGAATCGGAAACAGGCTCCAGGCTCCGAGCCATCCCAGCCCAGAGCCTGACGCGGGGCTTGAACTCACGGACCGCGAGATCGTGACCTGGCTCAAGTCGGACGCTCAACCGACTGCACCACCCAGGTGCCCCCTGTAAGTCTTCTTTAACATAAGAAAGTGCCTGTAGAGGGCCACCTGGCTGGTTCCATTGGTGGAGCAAAATCAGGGTTGTGATTTCGAGCCCTACCTTGGGTGTAGAGATTACTTAAACATAAAATCTTTAGGCACTTGGTGGTCGTCACTGCACAGACTAGACTTGACCTGCTCATGAGACTTACTCTGCTTCCTCTGCAACCATGTCTGACAAACCCAATATGGCTGGGATTGAGAAATTTGAGAAGTCAAAATTGAAGAAGACAGAGCAAAAATCCATGGCCTTCAAAAGAAGTGATTGAGTGGCATCTGGGTGGTTGGTGAAATGTCTGACTCTTGGTTTCAGCTCAGGTCATGATCTCAGGGTTCATGAGATCCAGCCCCCACCTCGGGCTCTGGGCTGACAGCACAGAGCATGCTTGGGATTCTCTATGCCCATCCCCTGCGTACTCTCTCTGTCTCTCTCTCTCTCAAAATAAATAAACATTAAAAAACAAAAAAGACTGATCCACTCCATGTACTGGATGTTTGACAAAATATTTGCATACAGGGGCATCTGGGTGTCTCAGTCAGTTGGGCGACTGACATCAGCTCAGGTCATGATCTCATGGTCGGGGGTTCAAGCCCTGTGTCAGTCTCTGTGCTGACAGCTTGGAGCCTGGAGCCTGCTTTGGATTCTGTGTCTCCCTCTCTCTCTGCCCCCCCCCCCCCCATTCACACTTTGTCTCTCCCTGTCTCTCAAAGATGAATAAACATTAAAAAATTTTTAAAAAATATTTGCATACAAACAGAATAATGTGTTTACTGTCTTAGATTATCTATGTTTTTATTAACTTATGAAAAACTGTTACATACTATGTAGTAAATAGGAAATGCTCAGATGGCTTGTTGTTGCCTTTCTTGCTCTTCTAGTAGAACCTGTAATTGCTATAAAACCTAATGTGATTTGAAGTTTGGGTTCCAGAGCAAAAGGCCAAGAAAAAATTCTTGAGATGTTTTTGGTGCAAAAATGTGTTTTAATTAAAGCACAGGTACAGGACCCATGGGCAGAAAGAGCTTGCACTGGGATTGTGAAGAGTGACTGGTTCTATACTTTTTAGTTAGGGGAGGGGAGATAACATAAGTTTTGAAGGAACTTTTTTTATGCTGAAGTGGAGTTTACTGGACCTTGGAGGTCTGGCTATTGGCAAAATAAGATTGCCTGTACTCTGTAGCAAAACACCGACATTAAGGCAGCCATGAGTTCCTTGAGGAATGTCATACTCTGCCTGTCTCAGGTATCTATCAGTGGGCTGCAAGTTGTAAATTTAATTTTGGCTACACTTCTCTTGCCTTTGTTTTCCTCATCAAAACCCATTCAGTTCCAAGTCCTCCAAGAATTCTTGCCTGGGAGTTCAACTCTTTACTATTCAAAATGTATCCCTTGGCCCATAGGCTAATACCTTGGAAGAAATGCAGTCTCAGGGGCACCTGGGTGGCTCAGTCAGTTGGGCGGCCGACTTCAGCTCAGGTCATGATCTCGAGGTCTGTGAGTTCGAGCCCCGAGTGGGCTCTGTGCTGACAGCTCAGAGCCTGGAACCTGTTTCAGATTCTGTGTCTCCCTCTCTCTGACCCTCCCCTGTTCATGCTTTGTCTCTCTCTGTCTCAAAAATAAATAAATGTTAAAAAAAAATTAAAAAAAAAAAAAAGGAGGCTCAGTGGGTGCCAGGGTAGCTCAGTTGGTTGAGCATCTGACTTCAGCTTCGGGGTATGTTCTCACTATTTATGAGATCAAGCCCCACATTGGGATCTGTGCTGACAGTGCAGAGCCTGCTTGGGATTCTCTCTCTCCCTCTCTCTCTACCACTTCCCTGCTTCTCTCTCTCTCTCATTCTCTCTCTCTCTCAAAATAAATAAATAAACTAAAAAAAAAAAAATTCAGACTCAGATCCCAGGGTGGAACTCCTGAATAAAATTTGCATTTTAACAACATCTCCAATGTGCTCTTGTGAAAGTCTAATTCAGATTAGAATTTGATAAGTATACTTGTAACTCACCACAAAACTTTCTATCAAAGAAATAGACACAAATTATACTGTATGATATAACCATAGTGATGAGGGAGCATGAGGCAAGCTGACAGGCCACAAATACTGCCTGACCCCCAGGTGTGATATTCCTCAGGGCACTCCTGGCTGCCCAAGAACAAAGGAAAGGGAAAAAAAAAACAAATGGTTAACTGATAGAGATCATAGTCTTGAAGGACCTGAGTCTCCATCTGTTTACAAATATCTTAGTAAATCACCGAGAAAAAGGCAATCTTATCAACAGCCTAATCTCCAGAAACCTGTAGACTGTTTTCTGGAGCACCAACATCACCTCTCCATAGTGATGGGGGAAACAAAGGCAGAAAGAAATGGCGGATAGAACTAAATTTCCCTATAACCTGCAGCCCATTGACAGATACTTGAGGCTGGCAGAATAAAACATTTCTCCAGGAACTTCCTAGTCTTAATGCTAATGGTTTGCTAGAGGGCAAACAACCTTAGCCTGACAATAGCTAAGGCTTCCAGTAGCCTGTGGGTCTTCTTTAGGATATGAAAGTCTCACTGAAAACTTCCCCTGGACATTACCTCCTCCCCCCAGCTCGATAGTGTATATATAACCAGTCTCTCCTCACAGTCCCTGGGCAGCTCTTCCTGCCCATGGGTCCTGTCCCTGTGCTTTTAGTAAAATCACCTTTTTGCAGCAAAGACATCTTCGAGATTCTTTCTTGGCCATGGCTCTGGACCCTGGGAGCCCCACTATTCCCCCTGGCCCCCCAAAACCTCATCACATAGTACTCAGAAAAGGTGTATGCCTGTAACAGTTCTTACCTTAAAGTTAGAGCATACATGGGGCGCCTGGGTGGCTCAGTAGGTTGAGCGTCTGACTTCAGCTCAGGTCATGATCTCACAGCTTGTGAGTTTGAGCCCCGTCCCTTCCCAGAGCTCAGAGCCTGGAGCCTGCTTCGGGTTCTGTGTCTCCCTCTCTCTCTGCCCCTCTTCCACTCATGTGTGTGTGTGTGTGTGCGTGTGTGTGTGTGTGTGTGTGTGTTTGTGTATGCGCGCGCTCTCTCTCTGTGTCTCTCAAAAATGAATAAACATTAAGAAAAAAATTTTTTTAAGTTAGAGAATACATTAGAGCATATGGGACTGTTAAAAATTATCTCACTGCAGAAAGCGTGAAACTCACTTAAGTCAGAACCACTTTTTTTTTTTTACTATAACTGAACTAGCATGAGTTTACTTCCTGGTGAGTCACAGGTAGAAACTACACCATATGGGGTTGTCACATGAGAGACTAAGAAAAATTACCAGGTGTACTCACAACTGCAAAGAAAAGACCCCCCCCCCCCCCCCCCAGCCATTCCCGAAACCAGCCAGGGCATGCCCAGTTGTAGTCTGACCTAAAGGCGGGAACCAATCAAGTTCTGCTGAGTGGTTTGAAATAAAGGCGGGAACCAATCAAGTTCTGCTGAGCATTCAAATTTAAATGTCAACCAATAACAGCTCTGTAACTGCAAAAAATCCCTAACTTGTTTGTGCCTGTCTATAAAAGAAGCTGTAAGAGTCTTGCTCAGGGGCCTCTTAGCGTCACTGGCAACAAGTGCGCGGAGGACCGGGTTCGAACCTGCAATAAATGACCCTTGCTGCTTGGCTTTGACTCTGGACTCTGGTGGTTTGTTTTTGGGGGGGTCTCTCGAATCGGGGCATATCACACACAAAGGAAACTTCATGTGCAGCCAAAAAGGAGATCACAGGGAATAGCTTTTTTTTTTAAGTTATTTATTTTTTCAGAAAAGAGGCATTAAGAAGTAATGCCATAAGTTTATTTACAAACATATTGAGTATGTTGTATTCAAGAGTTTGATCCATTTTTCAAAGAGACTGCACCTCTTAAAATGCTCCTTTCCACATCTGTGTAATGGATTAATGAAAACATCCTTATTTGCTAAGCAGTTGGTGTCTTACCATAAAAAAGGGGGCAGCAAATCCAGATCCAAAATACATAGTCATCATAATTAGTAACTGTCACTTGTTTTCCACTGAAAATGGCAAATTCTTCCCTGGGCCCTCCTCATAGTGGCTCCTATGGACCACAGATGTTGTGAACCCTTGGATGCTCTGTCCCAACATAGTGCTGTTGGAAGTTCTGTGAAAGGCGCAGAGATTCCAGATGGTAGTAATAACATCAGCATACCAAGTTCTCTTTTCAAGACACTGTTGTTCCCTGGTGTGTAAGAGACAGAGGGGTAAGGTTTTTTTTTTTTTTTTTTTTTTTTTTTAAAGTTTGTTTATTTTGAGAGAGAGAGATAGTACCAGTGGGGTAGGGGCAGAGAGAGAGGGAGGGAGAGAAAATCCCAAGCAGTCTCCTTGCTATCAGTGCTGAGCCCCATGTGGGGCTCAAACTCATGAACTGTGAGATCATGACCCAAGGGAAATCAAGAGTTGGATGTTTAACCAACGGAGCCACCCAGGCACCCCCACAGGGAATAACTTCTAAAACAGACTCACAGAGTAAGGGGGAATGATTTCCTTTTATTTAAGGTTAGGATGGATATTTGGAAAGGGGAGCTTTATCATCTATGTAGAGTTGGGCATAAGGTCACACATGATCCTTGAGAAAGCAGTTCTAGGGGCGCCTGGTAGGCTCAGTCAGATGAGTGACCAACTTCTGCTCAGGTCATGCTCTCACAGTCCAGTCTGTGAGTTCAAGCCCCATGTCGGGCTCTATGCTGACAGCTCAGAGCCTGGAGCTGCTTCAAATTCTGTCTCCTTCTCTCTCTGTCCCTCCTCCATTTGTGCTCTGTTTCTCTCTCAAAAATAAATATTAAAAATTTTTTTAAAAAGAAACAAGTTCCAGGGGCACCTGGTTGGCTCAGTCAGGTAAGTGTCTGACTCTTGGTTTCAGCTCAAGTCATGATCTCACAGTTTTGTGGGTTTGAGCCCTGCATCAGGCTCTGCATGGACAGCACAGAGCCTGCTTAGGATTCTCTGTCTACTTCTCTTTCCCCTCCTCTCCCACTCTCTCTGTCTCTCTCAAAATAAATAAATAAACTTAAAAAAAAAAACCAACCAGTTCTATCATGCTTCGTATATTATGTAAATGAGGTTTGTGCTCCTCCTTATGTGGAGATTTTGGTATTACAATGAGGTCAAGGCAAGTCCTCACTCCATGAGTTACTCCATAGTTGATCTGCTTAGATATAAGTGGGGAGTAAGCTCAACCTGGGCCTTCCCAAGCTCTTCCTCAGGGCAGTCATTACCTTTTGTTAGTTTCTATTTCCCTCATGGGAGACTATGACCATGAGACTATGGCCTGAAGTAAAAGATAAGATGGAAAGAAGAGGTTAAGTAGAATGAGGGGCTAAGGTCAGTGGGTACAAGCAGGTAAGCAGTAAAGGTCAGGTCTTGGAGTCTAGCTGGTGACATTAACTCCCTCTTTCATCATAGGTACCATTATGAACTCTGCCTGTGTCCACTTGGTAACTGTGGTATTTGTTGCAGGGAGTGCTGACCTTCAGAGATGTGGCCATAGAATTCTCTCAGGAATGGAGATTCATAAATCACAGTCAGGGGGAAGTGTACAGGGATGTGATGTTAGAGACCCATGGACACCTCCTCTTTTTGGGTGAGGATAACTCCCTCCAGACTTCCCAAACCACACTCAGGGTTTTGTTCCTTCCTTTGAAGACAGTCTCTTGGAAGCTTCTTCTTTGCATGACTGGGATTCAGATCCCTGCAGTAAGGGAAAGAAGTAGGAGTTTGTAGACGTAAAGAAATATCTTCATGATGTTTCCTTTTCAGCTTTAGCTTCCTCTTCCTTAGAGTAGCATCATTTCTGTAGATTAGTGGCAATTCTAAACATTAAGTGACATAAAATGGTCCTGCCCACATCTCAAACACCAATTTCCACTCTTTATCATTCTGTCTAGTACTTGGAAGTGGAGGTCAAGATCTGAACATTGGAAATCCCTCCTATGTGTTCTAAAGGGGCTATTGGGTAACAGCCTTTGGGAAATCATTTCTTAGAATTTTGCAATGTCCTCTCTTATCTGCTGAGTGCAATACTGGATTGAAAGTTAGAATCTCTAACAATACTCATTTCTTTTTTCTACTAAACAGGTCTTGTGTCTAAGCCAGACCTAGACATATTTTTGGAGCACAAGAAGGAGCTATGGGGAGTGAAGAGAAAGGAGAAGGTAGCCTCACACCCAGGTAGGTTGAATGAATGAAGCAGATGACAGAGGTGGGGTCCAAATGTGAAGGAGGAAGATAGACCTTAAAATGTGGTTCCAGTAGCTCTCCTTGAATAAAAATTTGAGAAGCCTAGTTTTAGGTCTCTCCCTCTCATGATAGGACATCTAGTATCCAACATTATCATGCTCTATGTTCTGTAAGGATTTGACTTTAGCTCCAGTGACGGCCCATCCTGTCCACTACGAGGGCCAGGAGACTTTCCTTGCAGCGTGAGGGCCTCCATATTCTGAGAACTGCTCCATTGCTTTGAGGGCCCCGGGGAAATCTCCATATTTATGAGGAACTTTATGCTAAAGCCTTTCTAAATTCTGCTTTGCCTCCTGTGAGAAGTGTGTCAGGGTAGTGTGGGCATATTGTGGTTTGGTATAGAAATCCTGGAACAGTGGAGACCAATATCATGTGTTTATTGACTTATGATTTCCAATGTTACAAAGGTTTTACACAGAATGGTGTTAGGTAATTTCATCAGATAACAAAACACCTCCCTAAAATGAGAGAATCTAGTCCTTTATTTCACTTTAAAAGTTTTTTTTTGTATTAGCTAAAACTAGAAATTTCCACTCCATGTGTTTCATTCCTCAATGATGAAATCATTTAATGTATCTTTTTGTTTCTTAGAGTCTTATATAAATTAATGCCATAGGGGAACTAGAACATTAAAACTTAGAACTCACAGTGTAAAATAAATTCTCAATTGTTAACTTCTTAATAATTGCATCATTTCATAATTTTGTCTTATAAGAAGTTCCTATGACTTTGTCATATATTTTTTACTTTCTAATTATATATATATGAGATTCATTTCTGATTTATTAAATCAAAAATTCTGCTATGACATTGGCATGTGCTTTATAAGAAGTAAAATAGATAATTAGTAAAATTCTGATTGAATAAAAAAGGTTTGTTCATACATGTAATTTTACTTCAGGAAAAATTAATCAGTACGATTTTTTCTACTTTCCTCAGAATGTATCTGAATTTAATCCCAAATATTTAATCTTTATAAAGTGATTGTCAACATATTTTACCACTTTGATGGTATTTGTCTGTTTAGAAATGAAAAGTTTTTGTTTTTCTGCTTGGTTCTAAATGTGGGATTATAGCCTTAAACTCTGTATGAGGAGGAATATATTAATAGCAATATATTTTTCATGTCTTATAAGTGCTTATTTATAAAAATTTTTATCATAGCTTTTCATGGTGGATTTTAATGAATATTCTTTATAATTTTACTATCAATGAAGACATGTCTGTAATTCAAAATGCTTGTTTTTCATGGGTACACAGTCACTGTTAAAAATTATAGTTGTATACATAGTAGGTTTACTTTTAAATAATCTTTTTTTATGTAGAATTTTTTGGGTTAAATTTTGTCTTATTCTGTTTTTGCAATTCCATAGTAATCAGCTTCCATTTATATGTGACTTTCCACAGTATTAGTTAGTTGTGGTTTTGTTTCCACATGTGTATTTTGTTATAGGAAAAATTTCAACTCATTACATTCTTGGATAATGTGAGTGTAACTCAAATATGAATCAGCTTTATGCACTTTGCCAATAAAATTCTCTTCTCTTCCACCCCCTTCCCATATGTTCATCTGTTTTGTTTCTAAATTCCACATATGAGTGAAATCATATAGTATTAGTCTTTCTGTAATGGACTTCACTTAGTATAATACATTCTAGTTTCATCCACACCATTGCAAATGCAAGAGTACGTTCTTTTTGATGGCTGAGTAATATTCCATTCTATATAAACACATACACACTGTATCTTCCTTATACATTCATTACTTGATGGACGTTTGGGCTCTCTTCATAGTTTGGCTGTTGTTGATAATGCTGCTATAAACATTGTGGTGCCTGCACCATTTCGAACCTGTATTTTTGTATCCTTTTAGTTAATACCTAATAGTGCAATTGCTGGGTCATAGGGAAGTTCTATATTAAGCTTTTTGAGGAACCTCCATACTGTTTTCCAGAGTGGCTGTACCAGTTTGCATTCCCACTAACAGCGCAAGAGGGTTCCCCTTTCTTTGCATCCTTGCCAACATATGTTGTTTCCTAAGTTGTTAATTGTGGCCTATGGCAAGACTATGATATGTCTTGGTGATGGTCTGCTTTGTTGAATTTAATGGAAGTTCTCTGTGCTTCTTGGATTTTGATGTCTGTGTCCTTCCACAGATTAGGGCAGTTTTCAACTATACTTTGCTCACATAATCCTTCTGCCGCCTTTTCTTTCTCTTTATCTTCTTGGACTTCTATGATACGAATGTAATTCTTTAATAAGTTGCTGATTTCCCTAAGTCTTGTATTGTGATCTTTTGCCTATGTTTCCTTCTTTTTTCTGCTTCATTATTTTCCATAATTTTATCATTTATTTAATTTATTTATTTATTTATTTAATTTTATTTAATTTTATTAATTTTATTTTTTTAAATTTACATCCACATCACTTAGCATATAGTGCAACAATGATTTCAAGAGTAGATTCCTTAATGCTCTTTACCCATTTAGCCCATCCCCCCCTCCCACAACCCCTCCAGTAACCTTCTGTTTCCGTATTTAAGAGTCTCTTATGTTTTGTCCCCCTCCCTGTTTTTATATATTTTTATTTCCCTTCCCTTATGTTCATCTCTTTTGTCTCTTAAAGTCCTCATATGAGTGAAGTCATATATTTGTCTTTCTCTGACTGACTAATTTCACTTAGCATAATACCCTCCAGTTCCATCCACGTAGTTGCAAATGGCAAGATTTCATTCTTTTTGATTGCCGAGTAATGCTCCATACATATATATAGACCACGTCATCTTTATCCATTCATCCATCGATGGTCATTTGGTCTCTTTCCATACTTTGGCTATTGTTGATAGTGCTGCTATAAACATGGGAGTACATGTGTCCCTTCAAAACAGCACACCTGTATCCCTTGGATAAATACCTAGTAGTGCTATTGCTGGGTCGTAGGGTAGTTCTATTTTTAATTTTTTGAAGAACCTCCATACTGTTTTCCAGAATGGCTGCACCAGCTTGCATTCCCATGTAATTTTATCTTTTATGTCACTGATTTACTACTCTGCTTCATCCATCCTCACTGTCATGTCATGGCATCCATCTGAGATTGCATCTTAGTTATAGCATTTTTAATTTTGGTCTGACTAAATTTTAGTTCTTTTATCTCTGCAGAAAGTGATTTTCTGGTGTCTTCTATGCTCTTTTTTTTCCACCCCCAGCTAGTATTCTTATAATCGTGATTTTAAATTCTAGTTCAGACATTTTAATTGTATTTGTGTTGATTAAATTCCTGGCCATGAGTTCACCTGTTCTTTCTTTTGGGATGAGTTTCTCCATCTCATCATTTTGTCCAGAAAGGAAAAGAGGAGAGAAAGAAAAGAAAGAAAACAAACAAAACAAAACAAAATGAAAAAACAAACTAGATCTTGTGTGTTTTTTCTGCTTGTTAAAAGAATCTAGATCCAAGAATAAAATAAAATACAATAAAATGAAATGAAAACAACTAATTAGATCAAAATAAAAATAATATGTATATATAAAAATTAAAAATAAGGGCACCTGGGTGGCTCAGTCAGTTAAGCATCCAGCTCTTGATTTGAACTCAAGTCATGGTCTCACAGTTTGTGAGTTTGAGTCCTGCATCAGGCTCTGTGCCAACAGCCTGGAGCCTGCTTGGAATTTCTGTCTTCCTCTCTCTCTGCCCCTCCTAAGCTTGATCTAAACAAACAAACAAACAATTAAAAATGTAAAAAAACTTAAAAAAATAATACTAAAAAGTAACAAAGGGAATTGAAAAAATAAGAAAATAAATGAAGAAAATAATAATAAACAATAAAGAATAGAAATAAAAGAGAAGTTAGATCCTATTTCCCCTAGAGGTGAAGTCTGTTAGTGTAGAGTTGGTGCAAGTGAGTTGTTTGTGCTGGTCTTCTAGGGGAGGAGCCTGCTGTGCTGATTCTCAGGTTAAATTGTTCCAGTGGAAATGCATCTCCAGATTGCAAGGGAGTGGGTTTTGGTGTAAGTGGCAGTGGCCTCTACTAGGTGGCGCTGTTTTGCTCCCTGTAGGCTTTCAGTTCTGAATGACAAATGAATATGGGGTTTTCCCATTCTGTAGCCCCAGAGCTTAAAGTTCATGACCCCCACTCTTAAGGGGAAACCTGATTAAAGAGCAACTAATCATCCCTCTTGTGTCCCCAGTTTCTGTCAGAACCTTGCAGTCACCCTGACTGTGTCCAAGCTTTTTTATTACAGGCAGCAACTGAATTTCAAAACCTCAAATTTTATGGATTCCCACAGTGTGGACCCACGCCGTTCCTCTGGGGTAGCGTCTAGCCATGCTTTCGCCAGCCCATCTTAAAAAAAGTAATGTGACTATGCAGCTGTTCAGAGTTTATGTCAAAACAGCAGAAAGCCGGCACCCCTGCTTGCCGCCCTCAGCCAGAGTGAGTCCCATCTCATGCCTGGAAATATCCCAGGGTGTTGGCACAACCCATCTTTCCCGAGACCCAAGAAATCCTCAGACCACCCTGTCACTCCTGGCATTCTGCCCCTCTTCACCACATGAACACCTTTAAGTCAGGCACTCCCCCTACAGTAGACTGCTACAGGTTCAGATTTTGTGCTCCACAGCTTATACTACTTTGCAGTGGCCTCCATATTAGGCTCCCTCCCTGGGCCATACCCAGAGCAGTATGTCCCTGGGTAAACTCTCTGGACTTCCTACTTGCTGAAAGGTGATCACTTTTTACTTGTAGTCTTGCAGTTTTTGTTCTCTCAGATCTCCGATTGATTTCGTCGGTGTTTAGAATGATTTGATAACTATCTGGCTGTGTTCAAGGAAAGAGACAAGCTTAAGGTCTCCCAACTCCTCAGCCATCTTAACTCCTCCCCCTTAAAATTATTGTTCCATAGAAGGTTTCCTTTTAAATGTGACTTTCTATAATTTATTTTTTTTATTTTTATTTTTTAAACGTTTATTTATTTATTTTGAGAGAGAGAGAAAGAGCACACTCATGTGTAAGCAGGAGAGGGACAGAGTTGTGCTTTCTCTTTTACCTATGTAGTTTGTCCCAGAATGGCATTTCTCACCTTAGGACGTTTTTGGACAATGTGTGTGTTACCCAAATATGAATCATCTTTATGCTCTTTCCCAAGATTAGGTATTATATTTTATCCTTAATTTTGTTCTACCCATCTCATGTTTTGATACCATTCTCATTAACTTTTGCATCCTCTGAATGTATTTTCATCACTTTACCTTAGAGATTACTAAAACATTCTAAAGATAACAAATCATTATAAAGTGATATTGTCAATTGCATACAAAACTCTTCTACTTATCAACTCTACCCCTGCACCCACCTTAAGTTCTTGATATCACAAGTTCTGTCTTTTATGTTGTGTATTTTATTACCTAGATTTATGATTGTTATACTTTTATTTAAAAAAATTCTGTAGCAGAAATAAAAGTGACTTGTGCTGCTTCATTACAACCTTACAGATTTCTATAATTGTGTAAATATTTGTATTTAGCAGAGAGCTTTGTGTTGTGTCATTTTAATTACTGTTTAGAATCCTACTTTAACTAAGACTTCCTTGAACATTTATAGGACAGGTCTACTGGTAAACATACAGAGGTTTTTACTTGGCAAAGTCTTCATTTCTTCTTTCATGGAAAACAGTTTTGCCAAATAGGGATTCCCGGTGGATATTTTTTGATCATTCAGTACTTGAATACATTGTCCCATGCGCTTCCTCTTATCAGGTCTGCTGAGAACCCCACTAATAATCTTACAGGAGCTCTCTTGTACAAGAAGAGTTGCTTTTGTCATGCGTTTCAAAATTCTCTTATCACTTGTGATTTTTGATAGTTTAATTATAATGTGTCATGGTGTTCATGTTGACATTTATCTTACTTTGAATTTATTGAACTCAGTGAATTTGTCTCTTTTTTCCACATACATGGGAAGTACCAGCCTTTACTTCTTCATGGAAATGCTCTGTCCCCTTTCACTCTCCTCTCCTTATGGGGTCCCTGTAATGTACATACTGGTTCACTTGTTGGTGTCCCATGGGTCACTTATCCTCATTCCTTTTCCACATTTTTCTTGTTTCTCAGTAGATAACTTAACATAAAGGGTCTTTAGATTGTCTGATTCTTTCTTCTGCTTGATCAAGTCTGTTGCTCACCCTTTACTGTATTTTTAAATTCAGTGATGGTACTCTTCAGCTCCCAATTTCTGGCTGATATACTTGCTGTCTCTTTGGGTTTACATTTTGGTCCTGCATAGTTGTCCTGACATCATTTAGTTACCTGTTTTCTCTCCTTCCATGAGTATCTTTATGATGGTTATTTGAATTCTTTGTCAGGAAACTTATGGTTCTTTTTTTTTTTTTTAATTTTTTTTAACGTTTATTTATTATTGAGAGACAGAGCATGAGCAGGGGAGGGGCAGAGAGAGAGACACACAGAATCCGAAGCAGGCTCCAGGCTCTGAGCTGTCAGCACAGAGCCCTACACGGGGCTCGAACTCACAAACCGTGAGATCATGACCTGAGCTGAAGTTGGACACTTAACCAACTGAGCCACTCAGGCGCCCCAAGTTCTTTCTTAATTTAGGGCCAGTTTTAGAGATTTATTTTGTTCCTCTGATTAGAACACAGTTTTGTTTCTTTGTATGGCTTGTGATCTTCTACTGACATTTGGGAATTAAAAACAAAAACAAAAATAAAAAGCCTCTGGGCCCAGGATTATGGACTTGCTTTGTACAGGAGAACAAAAATAATAGTAATTCTGGGCCTGTCATACATCTTCTGGGCATTTGCAAAGTCTGAAATTTTGTAATTTTCCAGTTTACAAAAGTGTAATTACTTCTTTAGAGCCCATGATACCTTCCTCTCTCTGTGTCCTCGCTCTGTAGTCTTTTCATTGTTTAAACAGTCACCTTTTGTTTGAGCAGCCACCACAGTGCATCCAGAGGGTGCTGTCATTCCCTCTGCTTCCATGTCCTGCGTGACAGAAACAAGCCCCCCAGGCAGCTGCAAAGAAGCGAGATCACTGAATATACAGGTCACTTACTTGTTTCTCTCCTGATGAGGGGTAACCGTTTTCTCAGTCTTGCCATGGAGTGCCACAGAGGGTGAACAGCTGTTGTGTGCAAGTGTCACAAACTTTTCTTGTCTCTTTGACGTGGCTCTTCATTTGTACTTGCCTGGGTGTGCTATGTTCTCCTAACTAGCTTCCAAAAGGTAATGTGGTCCATTTTTGTCTCCACGGGGGAGTAAAGTCCAGGTTGCTTCCTATTCCTCCATTCTGCTGATGTCCTGTTATGAGTATTAATTTTGCACGTTAGTGGGGTACCTGGATGGCTCAGCCAGTTAAGCTTCCAACTTCAGCTCAGGTCATGATTTCATGGTTTGTGGGTTTGAGCCCTGTCAGGCTCTGTGCTGACAGCTGGAGCCTGCTTTGGACTCTATGTCTCCCCCACCCTCTCTCTGCCCCTCCCCTGCTTGCTCTCTCTCTCTCTCTCTCTCTCTGTCTCTAAAAAATAAGTAAACCTTAAAAAAATTTAATTTTGTTGGAATGCAAGCTGGTGCAGCCACTCTGGAAAACATTATGGAGGTTCCTCAAAAAACTAAAATAGAATTACCCTATGACCCAGCAATTGCACTACTAGGCATTTATCCACGGGATACAGGTGTGCTGTTTCGAAGGGACACATGCACCCCCATGTTTATAGCAGCACTATCAACAATAGCCAAAGTATGGAAAGAGCCCAAATGTCCCTCGATGGATGAACAGATAAAGAAGATGTGGTATATATACACAATGGAGTATTACTCGGCAATCAAAAAGAATGAAATCTTGCCATTTGCAACTATGTGGATGGAACTGGAGGGTATTGTGCAAAGTGAGATTGGTCAGAGAAAGACAAATATCATAAGACTTCACTCATATGATGACTTTAAGACACAGAACAGATGAACCCAAGGGAAGGGAGGCAAAAATAATATAAAAACAGGGAAGGAGACAAAACACAAAAGACTCATAAATATGAAGAACAAACAGAGGGTTCCTGGAGGGGGTGTGGGAGGGGGGATGGGCTAAATGGGTAAGGGGCACTAAGGAATCTACTCCTGAAATCATTGTTGCACTATATGCTAACTAATTTGGATGTAAATTTAAAAAAATAAAAAACAATTAATTTTGCACATTAACGATTTAATGTACATGCATGTTAGTGTAACAAATGGGATAACTTACTTTGTATCTTTTGATTGCATCTTTCCATAACACCCTAGTCCTGTTGGCAGACAGGCAAAGGAGATTCATTCCATAGAATGATATGGGAAAATATGGAAGCTGTGGCCTTGAGTATTTATACTTAATGAATCACTGGGAAGGTGGTGGGAGGTAGTGATGGGCAGAACAGATATTATGATGGATATAACCGAACTGGGACAATTATCCATAAGGAAATCCTTACTGCTAGAAGAGATCAAGGGTATAAAACATTTGGGGGAAAACCCTACCTTAAGTCAGTGATATTTACAGAAAGTGTCTTTGAACCCAAGGACCAAAATCCATTTTTAAAAAGATGTTTATTTATTTCTGAGAAAGAGACAGAGCGTGAGCAGGGGAGGGGCAGGGAGAGAGGGAGACACAATCTGAAGCAGGCTCTAGGCTCTGAGTTGTCAGCCCAAAGCCCAATGTGGGTCTTGAACTCACAACCTGTGAGATCATGACCTGAGCTGAAGTTGGACACTCAACCAACTGAGCCACCCAGGTGCCCCCAAAATCCATTTCGTAATCCTTCATATTCTCTAGAAGGACATTTGGAAATTCTGGAAAGTCACCTAAACCATGCCGATAATCATTGAAACCATTTCAAATACAAGATTGGATTAGTAATTCACTGAAATATTTCTGAAAGTTAGACATTTAAGAATAAAGATAAAAATTCTACATGTGGTTTTGAGAAGATCTTTTCAGAGTATTCATTATTCTCCCACCAACACATAATCCCTCCTCATTCTAACGTCTAATTTTGATAAACTTCAGAAGGTCTTTATCCCAACATCACTGTTCTATAGTTATCACATGATACTTAATTTGGAGCAAGTTTTTATATATTGTGATTTTAGGAAGGTCTTTAGTGAGGACTCAGTTTTCCGTAATTACTGAGGTATTTGTAGTGGAGATAAAAATTACTAATGCAATGAATCTGGGAAAAAATGTCAGTTAAGGGTCAAATCCTAGTAAACATCAGAAAGCTCAGTTTCCAATGAACCAGTATAAAAGTAATAAATGTGGGAAAGTCTTTTATAAAAGCTCAAATCTTATTGTACATTATTGTATCTTTACTGGGCAGAAGACTTACAAATGTAGTAACTCCGGCAAACCTTTTAACTAGTCTTCAAAACTCACTCAACAATAGAGATTTAATAATAGAAATAAATCTTACAAATGTAAACAATGTGGCAAAACATTTACCACTCAAAACATCAAAATTAGGTAATATGTTATGGAGAGAAGGCTGAAAAATGTTTACAAAAATGTGACAATGACCTTAAGCAGAACTATAAACTTTCTGAACATCATAGTGTGCATACTGAAAGAAACCCTACAAATGTGAAGAATATGGTAAAGCATTTAATTCATAACCAAAAATATCCAACGTGAGGCAGTATCTCTTGGGGATATAAGTTACATATGACAAGAATGATGGTCATGTCTTTATCTGGCTTCAAACACTTACTAAACATCAGAGAAATCATAATGGTTGGAAGCCCTATAAATGTAATGGTTGATGAAAGACCTTTGTTTTTAATACATGCTTCAGGGAAAAAAGAGTATTTTTTATTTATTTATTTATTTATTTTTTACAATTTTTTTAATGTTTATTTACTTTTGAGAGAAAGAGAGAGAGTGAGAGCTGGGGAAGGGGCAGAGAGAGGGAGACACAGAATCGAAGCAGGCTCCAGGCTCTGAGCCATCAGCCCAGAGCCCGACGCGGGGCTGGAGCTCATGGACCATGAGATCGTGACCTGAGCTCAAGTCGGACGCCCAACCGACTGAGCCACCCAGGCGCCCCAAAAAGAGTCTTTATAACAGGTAAAAACATGAAAGTTGTAAACAATTGGCAAAGTATGTAATGGAAAACAAAATCTAAATAAAATGAGAGGTTTCACAGCAGAAAGCAATAGGTCTATCATTTTTCAGACACTATTGTAAATCAGAGCATTTATTATAGAGAAAAATCTGAATGTAAAACTCTAATATGAATTACATTTTCACCTTGGAGAATGTAGGCATTGGGGGTATGACCCCACCACACCTGAGAATCTTACTGTAACTTTTGAGTCCCCCAAATTAAAACCATACCTGGTTTTCCACAGAAATAGCCTATCGTTGACTAGAAGTCTTACCTAGAATATTAACAGTCAATCATCTCATTCTTTGTTGTCTGTATTATAAATGGTATTGTTATAATTAAGTAAGCATGAGAAAACAAAAGATTAAGGAAATCATAACAGAGAGGAAACATTTATAGTACTGCAATGTGTTTGTCAAAAAATAAATCTACTTGGACCCACACTGCTCAAACCCATCTTACTCAATGATCAACTCTATTTGTTTTTTTTTTTTTATTTTTTTTTTTAACGTTTATTTTACTTTTGAGACAGAGACAGAGCATGAACAGGGGAGGGGCAGAGAGAGAGGGAGACACAGAATCGGAAGCAGGCTCCAGGCTCTGAGCCATCAGCCCAGAGCCCGACGCGGGGCTCGAACTCACGAACCCTGAGATCGTGACCTGAGCTGAAGTCAGATGCTCAACCGACTGAGCCACCCAGGCGCCCCTCAACTGTATCTGTTAATGTGCCTGAAAGTCTCAAGGAAAGATGGATGTCTGGAGGGGAATAATTTCAGTGTGTCTCTCTCTTTTTTTTTTTTTTTTCTATTGACCATGTTTGAGATTTTTTTTTGCATGACAAATACTATTAATTTCACCCTTAAATCATGTCATGCAATGCCTTTATTTGTGTGCGTGCAAAATGATTTGATTGTTGTCTCACAGACATGAGTGGCTCTTTTATGATGGGGAATTCATTCATACCTACTTTTCCATGGAAGATTGAGACTGTAGTGTACAATGTATGAAGAAAATCTACTTGGAGATGCTGTTTGTGTTTGATGTCTAAGAGGGATACAACTCATGATGAAGTAAGGGTTCGGGGCATTATTATTTGAAATATTGTAAGATAGAGAAACATTTTGAGTTTTAAATAGTTTTGTTGCTGTTTAAGGAGAATGGCAGTTCATTAAAATCTGGATGTATTTTCATAATAGCAATTGATACAAGTCAAGAATATTAGTTATGTGGTTGAAATTTAAAAAATTTTTTCAGATATCTGGGGAAATTATAGCTAACTCTTCCATAAAAGGGTATGAAATTATTATAATCCACATTTACTCAATAATGAATAATTATTTGAAAGTGTAGGAAGTATAACTCACAGATCCTTATATCACAGGAACAAGAATGGTTCTTGAATGCTTGTCATGGGTATTTTAACCAAGAATCATACAGTAATTTTGCAGTGGTTTGTTTAGAGTGCATTTGAACTTAATATATTTTCATTAATAACACTGAATGGATTTTAATGTGTTAACACTGATGTGTAATAAATGAAGTTTTAACCTACACAAACCCTGGACTGTTCCACCTTCACAAGGTTGCAGGTTAACAGATGGTAACACAAAGTACACTTGACCCTTGATCAACATGGGTTTGAACTGTGTGGGTCCACTTACAGTCAGATTTATTCATAGTACAGTACTGTAAATGCATTTCCTCTTGGTTCTGATTTTCTTGAGCTTCCATTATTGTAGGGATACCATATGTAACATATATAACATATAAAGGTGTAATAATTGACTGGTTTTCATAATGTTTCTTGTCAACAGAAAGCTGCTATTATTATTTTTTGTTTATTTTTTTAAAGCTATTAAAATTAAGTATTGGGGAGTCAAAATTACACATGATTTTCAACTGCATGAGTGGTGGGTACACTGAACATTACTTGAGATTATTTTCCCTATGTTCATGTATCATATATTTTCTTCCTTATTGTGTCTGCTGGAACATTATGATATTTTTAATAAGGATATAGAAGTATTATCGAGACTGTAGCTAATCAATTCATACTGCTGCCTTGGAATCCATCTTGGACAACTAGACTGCCTGCAGGGGCTTTTGAAGTGACTCTGGCTCTGCCCAGTAGCAAATATACTATAGATAACAGTCCCTAAAGTCACAAGCAAAGGTAAGATCCTCCTATGACTTCCCCAGTAGCCTCTGTGAATGAGTGTCCACTCCCTATATATTTACCTTGTGTACCCCCTACAGAAGACTCTCTCAGAGTTTACCATTTTCCACTCATTTTGATTTGAATTGTGCATTCTAGACTTAGCACAGGAACTCCAAAGCACTCCAACCATGCACCCCAAAAAAGGCATCTGCCCCAGTTCCTGCCATTCTGTCTACCTGCACTCAGCCTTGACCTCTCCATGTTGTCCCTCAAGGGATATTGTGTACATCCTCCAGGATCTAAGGGTAATAAACTTCATGTATTTAAATTTCTTTGTTTTCTTTTATTGAACCATGGGTCACCATCCATGTGACTACCAAGTACTGGTTCTACTTAACTGCTAATTGAACAAAGTCACTGCAAATATAGTTATAAGCCATATCTACAGAATTCTCAATCACTGTTTTTAAAACTTTACACTATATTTTTCTTTGCTTATGTTGCTTTTCTGAGCATACTGAACACAGTTTTTTGGTTTTGATATGCACAGAAAATAATATGCTCTATTAAGCTAAAGGTATATCTTGTAGTAAGAGAACAAATTAAGAAGAAATGCATGTATATCTATATCTTCAAAATGAAAGGGAATATTAGATCAAATGAAGTAATTTCCAGATTTCAAAATTGATGATTTCCTAGCAAGCAAAATGTTATATATTCATAGTGGGAATAATTTTCTCTACATTGTATTGAATTGATTTATCCTAAATCACTTGTATCTTGGTTTGAGAGTCTCCCCATGCAAATCCTGTTTTGTCTACCTACTTATTACTCATGTAGGATCTACTCTGTTTCCCTTGTTCCAACGTTCATGAATTGTTGCCTTTATGACTTGCTCAGGGATTTTAAGAATACATTGCGTGAAATGACATGGTGTTCCAAAATTAATTTGAATATGGGAGTAATTGCACAGTAGTTTAAGTCTATGTAGTTTAATTGCTCCCTTTTACTTCTTCTCAACTGGACAAGAATACTAAGTACGATTTCTTTTAGTTACTGTTCTTTTTCCTTCTTGGAACTGACATCATCCAAGTTATTCACTTTACTGAAACAATTTGATTAGGTGAAAACTTGGAGATTTCATGAGTCATGTGTTATTTTAACATCAATTTAAAGGAACCAAACTTGGGACAGTACTGGGTGCTTAGTAGGTGTTCTTGATTTAGGAAGAAAACAAATACTAAGAGTGATGATGCAGCCCAGGGTAAAAGATAAAATGTCCAGGCTGAAGCATTGGCATGAATTCTTCATTTAGGTAGAGGACACCTGTCAAAGGCTGAACTACTGAGTCTAAATTTAGAAGGATAAACTTTACTTGTTTTCTTTCCAAATCATCTCCAGTTCTTTGATGTCCTTGTCTCCATTCCAGTGATGTAGGCATCACTGCTATCCTTCTTTCCTGTGTTATGGAGACCCCATTTTCACTGCTGTCTCCTCCCACATAAGCCATGTAGGCCCTTCTAGGCTCTTAGGAGTAGTTTGGAATTTTTTAATTCAATGGGAAATGGTTGGTCACTGGATCATGTAAGGCCATACTTGGGACTTAAATACTATGTTGTCACCACTTTATTGGAAGAACAGGAAAACACCATCAATGGGTCACAGGATTATTTCAGGCACTTGGTACTAAGATGTATGGGGATGGATAAAACATGATGATGGTATCCTTTAAGAGGAAGATAAATCCTACTAGAAGCAAATACGGAGAACTCTTGAGATGCAGAGAAAGATCTGGTAGGGAGCCCCTCTTGGTTACTGCAAGGTCTTAGGAAGCTACTTGTAATGGACAAATGTGACAGAGATGGGGACTTGGAAAATGTGGTTTCCTGGGATTGAGGGAGTCAGATCCTTTCTTCATGATTTAATGAATTCCCTGGTGGTTCTGAGGACTGTTGTTATTGGATGGCAGGGATAACTGTACTTTCCCAGGCCCAGGTGGGTGGCAGTGGATGGAAAGGGGAGATTGGATATTTAAACATTATGGCCATTGTTTTAAGATATCACATGACAGAGTACATACTGAAGATGAAGAAGTCTTCTGGACACGAATAATCAGAATCAGCAAGGCATGTGGATAGTTCCTCAAAACACTGGCCTCCCAGGTATAAAACCCCAGTATAGGTCTGATGTAGTATAAATGGATCACTTTCCAAGGATGCTGATCTACAGCTGGCAGGGACCCCTTTCACTTCCACCTTTCCCCTTTCAGCTTGTGATGAATCTAGTCCCGTGCTCTGGACGGTGTATAAGGCACCTTTTAGTTAGGGAGCAGTTCACTGTTCATGGGCCGTGAACATTTCTGTTTCAAACAGCCCACCCATTTTTTAGTCTAGATGTCCCTACATTGTTTCACAGCTCATGCTATCCTTTCACCCATTCTGACCCAAGTGGAAAGAGGATTTTTATCAGTTGTAGAAACTGATAGAATAAAGTTTGGTAGCATGTTATACTCACATTTAACATAGATTCAAATAAAGATTAATCATTCATTTTTCAGTACCTCCGATTTTATGGTCAACTATACCATGAAAAGGCTGATGTGTGTATATATAGAAAAGAGGTGGATTTTGTGTTATGTATACAGTGAGTAGGTAGATGCTCATATCTGATAAAATGGCACAGACACCCTTTGGTGTGCTCTGGGTTTTCCATTTCTTCTCTCTTGTATTGTCTATCCCCAGGTGTTGTGCTCATATTTGCTCTCCCATGGCCCCAAGATACCTACCCCACCACCAGGCATCATAGTATGTTCTATGCAGCAAAGGAGGCGGTGTAAATCTGATTGAGCTAGGGAATTTGTTTTGAAGTCTTGTTTTCATTCAAGGAAGGCCATCCTCCCCAAGGCTCTTCTCCCTCCAAGTCATTGACAAGAACTTTGACATATGGGCCAGTCTAAGTAGAAATATATAAGTGTAACACAGGTAGACATATAAGATGTTTGTGAAGGGCTCTTTTTCTCTGAACCATATCACAGCATCTGACAGAAAGGCAATCACATTTTGCACTGAAACTAGCTATTACAAAAAGTCTGTAGGGGCGCCTGAGTGGCTCAGTCAGTTAAGCGTCGGCTCAGGTCATGATATCATGGCTCGTGAGTTCGAGCCCCATGTTGTGCTCTGTGCTGACAGCTCAGAGCCTGGAACCTGCTTCAGATTCTGTGTCCCTCTCTCACTCTGCCCCTCCCCTGCTCGTGCTCTCTCTCTCTCTCTCTCTCTCTCTCTCTCTCTCAAGAATAAATAACTACTTAAAAAAAATTTTTTTAAGTCCCTAAAATTTACAATTTCCTTAACCTTACTTCATAGGGATTTTATCTGCATACAAATGGAATGCTGATGAAGCACTTCTTAAGCCTGCAATTACCTATGGTCTCATGTTTAAATCATCAAATACAGATCTATAGTGAGAATGCTATATTCAATCCCATGATAATATATACCATGTGTTAATGTCTGGTATGCATTTCATAACTCACTTGATAAAATATTTAAATAAGTTCCAATTCACTCTAACTTGGATTGCTTTCATTCAGGAGCATGAACAGAAGTGTGTTTGGGGTCATTCCAGGAAGCTCAAGGAGGGTATTGACCGAAGGGAGAGGAGGAAAATAAGACAGGCTTTTGTTATTTTTGAATAACGAGAATTTGTCTTGTGGATCTTGTGTGTGTGTGTGTGCGTGTGTGTGTGTGTGTGTGTGTGTGTGTGTGTGACAACACTAGCATGACCACAAGCATAGAGCAATTCTAACAGTGATTTACCTGTGATGGCCTGTAACTTAGTTACCACAGAGGCTCTCAAATTAGTGTCAGAATCCCCAAGTGAACTTGTAAATCAGATTGCTGTGCCTGTCCCCACATTACTACTTTGGTAGTTCTGGGGTACAGCTCCCCCAGTTCCCTTTCATACACATTGTCAGGTGCCTGTCTATGGAACCCACTCTGAGAACCAATGTCCTGGGGCACGTTTATGGTTGTGTTACTCAGTAAAAATATTAGCATATTGCAGAATGCAATCAGGCACATAGGTGTCTAATTTTGGTTTTCCAGATGTGAAAGTGAAGTCATGTGTGTGCCAGACCTTCCCTGCACTTGTACTTTGGATGTCTGACCTCTATGTCTGGTTCTTAGTAGTCAACCAGAAAGCCACTCAGGTTATATGTGTGTGGTTTGGGCTGGAATTTTCACTTTGAAGTCTCATTTCATAGAGTCTGTTCTCTGCGAAGATTTATGGTGGGGCAGGTTTGGACGCTAAGCTCAGCAGGGGGAGGTGACTTCCAACTTGCATGCCTGCTGAGACAGGCCATAGAATGGCTTCCATGCTCTAGTTCAACCTGTTGGCTGGAGACACAAGTCAGGCATAGCTGCTAACAAAGCTCCTCGACCAAGTAGGTCCATCTCAGCTCTGCAGGTGGGCAGAGTCACTGACATCTCTGATTGGGTGTCACCACAAGGTGGAACACAGTCTGTTCTGACAGTCTTCCAAGATCTGAACACTGGTTGTTGTAAGGCTTACCCACCTTCTCCATCCTTATATGATACCCTATGGTCCAGCAGTATAGATTCCCCCAAGGATCCACTTGATAGGAGACCTAAGTGGGCCACCCAGGAAGAGGCCGGCCATTTGCAGAATGTTGGATTCCCACCTTGGTCTCTCTCTTTTTGATGGAGGAATCATTGTTTGAGGTGGTCTCTCATGGTGGGGCACTGTGCTGTCCTGGGGGAGGTGCTTGTGGTCAAAGTGAAATGGCTCTTCTTACCCTTCTAATGCTGTCCTTTTTTTTTTTAATATTAAAAAAAATTTTTTTTAACATTTACTTATTATTAAGAGACAGAGCATGAGCAGGGGAGGAGCAGAGAGAGGGGGAGACACAGAATCCAAAGCAGGCTCCAGGCTCTGAGCTGTGAGCACAGAGCCCGACGCAGGGCTCAAACTCACAAACTGCAAGATCACGATCTGAGCCGAAGTTGGACGTTCAACCGACTGAGCCAGCCAGGCACCCCTCTAATGCTGTCCTTGGTCTCTGGTCTGGGGTCTCTGGTCCAGGGGTGCTTCAGTCTCATTCCTGAGAACTGAGATTTGCCCAATGGTGTCTTAGGTGAATAGTTGCTAGTTGAGCTTATTACAAGACAGACTGAAGTGGGAACCATATATTTCACCATCTTAATGATGTCACCCCTCTGTAATCAATATTTTCATGTCTCATGATCTAGATTTTTTTGATGTTTGTTTATTTTTGAGAGAGAGTGAAATCAGGCAGAGGCAGAGAGGGGTTTGGGGCAGAGGATCTGAAGCAGGTTTCACATGCTGATGGTAGAGGGCCCGATGCAGGGTTTGAAGTCATGAATGGTGAGATCACGCCGGAGCCAAAGTCAGTAGCTTAACCGACCAAGCCACCCAGGTGCCCCATCTCATAAGCTAAAAACGGATGTTTCCCTTTTATAGATAGTACCCACTTGCTGCATTAGTGAGAGAATGAAGACCATTCTCAGCAGACTGTAGACACGACAGAAAACGTTGACATCAAACATCACTCTGGAGGAATGCACTGTTATTGAGAAGGGCCCCAGAGGAACCCTGTGAAGGGACTTCAATCACATCAGTGTAGAACTCAGTCTCCTGGAAAGGAAAAAGAGGAGGCTCTGAGTTGACAAATGGTGGGGAAATAGAAAAGAAGTGGCTACTGTTCGCACCATCTGTCATCATGCACGGTGCGTTATCAAGGAAGGACATTAACTGGGCTTTTGTAACAAGATGAGGTCTGCCTATGCTCACTTCCCCACCAACATGGTTATTCAGGAGAATGGTTCTCTTGCTGAAATTCAAAATTTCACGGGTGGAAAATACATCTGTAGGGTTTGGATGAGGCCAGGTGTTGCTTGTTCTGTATCTCAAGCCCCTAAAATAAGTTAATTCTTGAAGGAAATGTCATTGAACTTGTACCAAACCCAGCTGCTTTGATTCAGCAAGCCACAACTGTTACAAACAAGGATATCACAAAATTTTGGGATGGTATCTATGTTTCTGAAAAAGGAACAACTCAGCATCTGATCAATAAGATCTCAGTTGTCCAGCTCCAGAAAAAGCAAGATGGTGGATGATTTTCCAGACTTATTTGTGATATTTTATTTTTTAATCTAATATCTTATAATTCTATATACATGTATGTACATCTGCATATGCTTATATATGTGTATGAATATGGGTTTTATTTATTTATTTTTAACTTTTCATCCTCATGTTTTAGTTACAGCTCTAGGAATAATCCAATTGAATATAGTCAAGCAAATGTTAGGAGAAACATTTGGCTTATTTATGTTAATATTCTAAGGGAGATGTTGGGGTTTGGGTTTACCAAGTTTTTTATATTTTCCCTTACACTCTATTTTTTTTTATTATGTTTTATGTGCTTTCCTGTGTGCATTTTAAGAAAATAATTCTAAATTTCATTCTTTCTCTGTGAACACTGTGTACTCAGTACCATATGGTTTAGCTAGAAATTAAAGCATGCTTTCAAAGTCTAGTCACAGTTTGAAGTTACTTCCTACTTTTAATTTCAACTTGTCAATATGTGTACATTATGATACTTATCTGTTTACTTATATCTGTTTTTTCGATCATTTTTTTAAAGTCACACGTGCAGATCATAAGTGAACACACAGCTCAATGGAATTTCACAAACTGATCGCATCTCTATAAGCCCCTGAGATCAAGAAACAGAATATCATTTGTTCTCCAAAATTCCCCCTTGAGGTCCTCAGTAGCTTTGCCCAAAGCCCAGCACTCTTTTAACATGTAGACAATAGATTGATGTTCTCGTTTTTGCACTTTTTTGTAAATGTAATCAGGCACGAAGAACTCTTCTGTTTGGCTTTTTTTCTTTCCATCTATTGCTTGTGAATTTATCTGTATTTACTGCACGTTGTTGTGCATCATTCATTAGACTGGATGGATCCAATTCCATTGTGTGAATATCCATTGATCTCATCACTCTACTTTTACTGGGCAGGTGAAGAATTCTCCATGTAGAACTGTCATGAATAGTACTGGCATATAAAATCTTTAATTTGCCTTCTAGTGGAACATGCACACATATCTGCTGGCTATATATGTGGGAGCATATTGCTGGTAAATACAGATGTGGTCAGCTTTTATAGATAGTACCCAATACTTTGCCAAAATCTTTGTACTAATTTTCGCACCCACCAGCAGTATATGGGATTTCTGGCGTATCTACATACTTTGCAAAACTTGGTAGTTTAGGTCATCTTCACATTAGGCTTCTGGTTGGTATGTGATAATGACCAAGTCATGGTTTTATTTGCTTTGTTGTTGTTGTTACTTCGTGTTACTATGGAGTTAGGCATTAATTTGGATAATCTCCTTTTCAAAATGTCTAGTTAGTTATTATGACCATTTTGTTCTGTTGTGATATCTTTTTCTTCAGGCTTCGTAGTTCTGTATGTATGCTAAGAATGACTCCATTGTCTCCTCTCTCATGCCACCTCAATTTCTAGCTCTTGAGCTTGTGATACAAAGAAGTTCTTAATTTTAATGTATCTAATTTGTCACTTTACCCATTATGGTTAGTGTTTTTTATTGTCTTTAGAAATCTTCTCTTGGGGCGCCTGGGTGGCGCAGTTGGTTAAGCGGCCGACTTCAGCCAGGTCACGATCTCGCGGTCCGTGAGTTCGAGCCCCGCGTCGGGCTCTGGGCTGATGGCTCAGAGCCTGGAGCCTGTTTCCGATTCTGTGTCTCCCTCTCTCTCTGCCCCTCCCCCGTTCATGCTCTGTCTCTCTCTGTCCCAAAAATAAATAAACGTTGAAAAAAAAAAAAAAGAAATCTTCTCTTATACCAAGACCACATAGATAGAATCCTTTGTGCTTTTCTCAAAGCATCATTAATTATCTTTACAATTTTGGTGAGAAATGTACTAAAAATCAATGAGTTATGTGGTTTGTGTAGTGACTGATGTTTTTTATTCTTTTTCTTTTTTTCATAACATGGCTAACAAATTGAAACATATTCTGAAAATGCTGTATTGTGCTTTTTTCCTTCTGCTTGCACAAGTCATTTCTTTTATTTCTTTTTTATGTTTTTAAATTATTTTAAGTTTATTTATTTTTGAGAGAGAGAGAGAGAAAAAGTGCAAGCAGGGGAGGGGCAGAGTGAGAGAGGGAGACATAGAATCTGAAACAGGCTCCAGGATCTGAACTGTCAATATAGAGCCTGATGGGGGGCTCGAACTCATGAGTGTTGAGATCAGGACCTGAGCTGAAATCGGACGCTTAACTGACTGAGCCACACATAGGCGCCCCGCACAAGTCATTTCTTGACATGGATTAACATCACCACCATCTTGGAGCACATTTGTACTGTGATTTCTCTCCATCTTTTCCTGCCAGTGGTGTGTCCATTGTGTTATAATGTTTGTATTGGGTGTCTTCTGGACTGTTAAGATTAGCCCTATGGACATTGATTGGAGCTTAAAGTAAAAGCTTCCAGGTACACTGAGTTTTTAAAATTTTTCCTCTATATGTCATTGCCAAATGAGCAGCAAAAACATCATGAGAGGAAACCCAGAACAACCCACTGTTGTGGATATCAGAACAAAATGATATATTCCTACATACAGCATTGTTATTATTCCTTGAAATTATGTTGTCAGCTTATGATCTAGACCAACATTTCCTTGATTTTCATCCAGTAGAGGCACAAACAGTGCTTTCTTCCATCAGTGTTTCTTCCATCAATGTTTCTTCCAGCTCTTAAACTGAGTTCAGGGCAGCCCAAAGTATTTTTGTCCTTGTGACATCTTGTCCATGGGGTAGAGGACATATTTATTTATTGCACATGAAAACAGATGTCATCTTCTATGGCAAAATTTGGGCAGATGTGCTAGGTGTTGCTTTAGGATATTGGGGTTTCCTGGGATGCCTGGGTGGCTTAGTCATTGGGCATCTGACTTGGGCTCAGGTCATGATCTCATGGTTTGGGAGTACGGGCCCCCACATCGGGCTCTGTCTTGACAGCTCAGAGCCTGGAGCCTGCTTCAGATTCTGTGTCACCCTCTCTCTCTGCCCCTCCCCTACTTGTGCTCTGTCTCTCAGTCTCTCTGAAAAATAAGTAAACATTAAAAACATTTTTTTAAAGATATTGAGGTTTCCTATGGTCAAGGTCTCACAGATGTTACACAAACCATCTACGTAGGCAGGATTTACCTGTATGAATTGGGAGTTGGGCCTGGGAGTTGGGGCTGACAAGTGAAATTAGTGTGAAGAAGTTTATGGTGTTAGCTGTGTCATAAGGCATAAATTTTTTGAGTTTGATTTAGGAGTCTCTTGTTTTCTGCCAACATTGGAAAATTGTTACAGGCCAAATTGTTACATTGTAAATGTGTGGAATTTTGGAATTTTTATAATTCTTGATATTCTCCATGGGCTTTTTTCAAAACAAAATAGATATTTATGGGTACGTTTCTGGTTTTATTTGTTCATTTGTTTTGTTTTCTAGATCGCACCTATAAATGAGAGCATACGGTTATATGTCTTTCTTTGTCTTATTTCACTTAGCATAATAGCTTCTACATCTATCCACATTGTTGTAGGTGGAAGAAAAAAAACACGACAAAAGCAGAAACAGACCCATAAATACAAAGAACAAAGTGCTGGTTATTGGAGTGAACTGGGAAGGGAGCATGGGTAAAATGGGTATAGGGGAATGGGAAGGACAGGCTTCCAGTTGTGGAATGAATACATCTTAGGGTAAAAGATACAGCTTTGGGAATGCATTCAGTGCCATTATAATAGCATTATTTGGTGACAGGTGGTAGCTACACTTGTGGTGAGCACAGTAGAACCTATAGAGTTGTCAAATCACTATGTTGTACACCTGAACCAATGTAACTTTGTATGTCAGGTATACTTTAATTGTTCTGGCTAGACTATCCAGTACTGTGTTGAATGGAAGGTGGTGAAGGTGCTTTCATACCTTGTTTCTGATCATACAGGAGAAGTTTTCCTTCTTTTACTATTGAATATGTTAGATTTCAGCTTTTCATGCGCATGTACTGTCTTTTAGATTTGTGGTGGTTTCTTTGTATTTTAATGAGTGTTTGCAATCATGAAATGGTGTCCAAAAGCTCTCATTCCTGTTATGCATCAATTAATATAATCGTGTTATTTTTTATCTTTAATCTGTTAATGTGCAGTCTTAAACTGATAGCTTGCCATAGGTTGAAACACCCTTGAATTCCAGGAAGAATTCCCAGTTGATTATGCTGTAAAATGATAAAATGTGCTTTTGATTCAGTTTGCTTTGTTTTATTGTGGATGTTGCATGAATATTCCTCACAGGTAGTAGTTTGTCTTTGTTTACTTGTAGTCTCTTTCTGTGACTTTGATAACCGGGTGATGCTTGTGTAACAGATACTGTTTTGTTTTGTTTTTAATTTTTTTAATGTTTATTTATTGTTGAGGACAGAGAGAGACATAGTGTGAGCAAGGGAGGATCAGAGATAGAGAGACACAGAATCTGAAGCAGGCAGCACAGAGCCTGACACAGGGCTTGAACCCACAGACCACGAGATCATGACCTGAGCCGAAGTCGAATGCTTAACTGGCTGAGCCACCCAGGCACTCCATTGTTGACCTTTTCTGAAACCAATTCTTCCTATTGTTGATACTTTCCTATTTTTGCTGTATCCTATTTTGTTGAGTTTGGTTTTATGTTTAAATTTTCTTCCTTCTGCTAATTTTGGGCTCACATGGTACTTCTGGTTTTTTGAGGTATAGGAAAGTGATTTGTGCTACAGCATGACAATATTACAGAGTTATCTCTTAGGCAAGTTTACGTGTTCATAGAGGAATGATGTAGTGAAATTTCCTTCTCAGCCATCTGATTACATCCTCTGATTGTATATTAGAAGTTTTCAGAATATTCATCTGAGAGTAGTAAGTGGAATGATTTTACTTTTCTCTTATTTGATATCTTTCAGCTGTATCTTCATATGGTGCCCAGAGATTCCTGCCAAAGCCACACATAGAAGCTTCTTTCCAAAATGTGTCAATGGGTAGATATCAACTTAGTACCCTTGAGAATTTACCCTTAATTACAGACTGGGACAGTGATGGGGAAAGTGAAGGGCAGCAAAGATTTCCTGAAGTACATATCCAAATGGAGACAACTGCCCATAGTAAGAATCTCACTGCCCAAAATGGTGAAGAACATAAAGCAGTTTGGAAAACATCCATGTTTAAGTCTGCTACTTCTGCAAAGCAGTGCGTTTCTGTAAGCAAAGACTCAAATAAAATACTTAAGGATACATATTCACGGAAATAAAATTTGAAAACTCTGGGAAGTTATCTAGTCCATGCTGAAAATAATTATTTGAACCCTTCTAAAAAGAGGATTGGATTGACCTTTCAGTCAAATATTCCTGAAAATCAGAGATTTAAAAATGAAGAAAAAAGTGCCAAGTGGCATCAACTTGAGAGGGCCTCTGCTGAGCAGTTGACCTTACAGCATAACCACAGCATTTTTTTTTTTTTTAATTTTTGGGACAGAGAGAGAGACAGAGCATGAATGGGGGAGGGGCAGAGAGAGAGGGAGACACAGAATCGGAAACAGGCTCCAGGCCCCGAGCCATCCGCCCAGAGCCTGACGCGGGGATCGAACTCACGGACCGGGAGATCGTGACCTGGCTGAAGTCGGACACTTAACTGACTGCGCCACCCAGGCGCCCCAACCACAGCATTTTTAATGGAGGCAGAATTACTGAATGCAGTGAATCTGAGAAAAAATTTAACCAAGGCTCAGATGTTAATAAACATCTGAGGACCCATTTTCCAAAGGACCATTATGAATGTAACAAATGTGGGGAAGTCTTTTATCAAAGTTCAAAACTTATTATACATAAGAGTACACATATGGGAGAGAATCCTTATAAATATAATATATGTGGGAGAGCTTTTAACCAGATATCCAATATTGATGATCATCAGAGAATTCACATGGGAAAAAAATCATACAGAAGCGATAAACCTGGGAGCATGTTTAATCATCAGGACTAAATATACATAAGATAATAGGTACTAGAGGGAAAAGGTACATTTGTAAGAAATGTGTCAAAACCTTTGACTGGCACTCAAGACTATCTCAACATCAGCGAATGCATACTAGAGTGAAACCTTATAAATGTGAAGAATGTGGTAAAACCTTTAAGTATGGCTCATCACTATATGGACATAGGAGAATCCATACTGGAGAGAAACTTCACATATGCAAAGAATGTGGGAAAGCCTTTAACTGGGCCTCAAGCCTTCATCATCATCACAGAATTCATACTGGAGAAAAACTTCACAAATGTAAAGAATGTAGCAAGGCCTTTAACCAGCTCACAAGCCTCATTAGACATCATAGAATTCATTCTGGAGAAAAAACCTTATGAATGTAAAGAATGTGGTAAGGCCTTCAACCAGCAGTCAATGCTTACTTGACATCACAGAATTCATGCTAGACAGAAATTTTAGAAATCTAGAGAATGTGGCAAGGCCTTTAACAGGCAGTCACACTCAACATCACAGATTTCATACTTGAAAGAATCTTTATCAATGTGAAGAATGTGGGAAAATCCTTAATCACTGTTCAACGTTTACTCCTAATCACAGAATTCATACTGGGGCAAACCTTACAATTTTAAAGAATGTGAGTGAACTTCTTTTTTTTTTTTTTTAAATTTTCTTTTCCTTTTGATAGAGAGAGGGAAGGAGAGTGTGAGCATGAGAAAGGGACAGAGGTAGAGAGAGAGAGAGAGAGAGAGAGAGAGAGAGAGAGACTTTCAAGTCTGCTCAGCACACAGCCTGATTCAGGACTAGTTCCCATGACACTTGGATACTAACCTGAGCTGAAATCAAGAATCAGTGTAGAATGTCAGCACTGAGAAAGAGCTTCATAGACTCAGATATGAAGAGACAGCTATAAGGAATTGAGATTGACTTTATGGAGCCAATAAAGTCCCCTTGGAATTATCAGCTTAGTACCTTGCTGACAGAGTTTTCAGCAGTCTTGTGAGTTGAGTAAAGAAGATCATTTCTTTTTTTTTTAATATACTTTTTTAAACGTTTACTCATTTTTGAGAGACAGAGAGATAGAGCACAGTAGGGTGGGTCAGAGAGAGAGGGACACACAGAATCCAAAGCAAAGTCCAGGTTCCAAGCCGTCAGCACAGAGCCTGATGCGAGGCTCGAACTCACGAACCATGAGATTATGACCTGAGCTGAAGTCAGATGCTTAACCGACTGAGCCACTGAGCCTCCCCAAGAAGATAATTTCTTTTTTTTTTTAATTTTAAAAATGTTTTATTTATTTTTAAGACAGAGAGACAGAGCATGAGTGGGGATGGGGCAGAGAGAGAGAGAGGGAGACACAGAATCTGAAGCAGGCTCCAGGCTCTGAGTTGTCAGCACAGAGCCCAATTCAGGGGCTCGAACTCATGAACTGTGAGATTGTGACTTGAGCTGAAGTTGGATGCTCAACCAACTGAGCCACCCAGGTGCCCCAAGAAGATCATTTCTTAACAGGTGCAGGAACCTCAGGACATTTGGGGACTTCAACTATAGGTATTGTAGCCAAAGTCTGATGGCAAGTATTTGGCTTGGCTTCTGGGCTTCAAATGCTATTAAAAATTAAATCTAGAGATTCATTGTGAAAAGCCCTGGCACAACTGGTTTTAAAGAGTCTTTAAGTCACTGCAGCAACTTCTTATTCAGCATGTCTCCAGAAGCAAGGGAAACAAAAGCAAAAATGAGACTTCATCAAAATAAACAGCTTTGGCACAGCAAAGGAAGCCATCAGCAGAATTAAAAGGCAACCAATGAAATGGGAGAAGATATTTGCCAATGACATCAGATAAAGGGTTAGTACGCAAAATCTATAAAGAACTTATCAAACTAAACACCCAAAAAACAAATAATCCAGTGAAGAAATGGGCAAAAGACATGAACAGACACTTCTCCAAAGAAGACAACCAGATGGGCAACCAACACATGAAAAAATGCTCAACATCACTCATCCTCAGGGAAATACAAATCAAAACCACGATGAGATACCACTTTACACCTGTCAGAATGGCTAACATTAACAACTCAGGCAACAACAGATGTTGGTGAGGATGTGACCTAAATATGTTGTTCCACTTTCTTTTGGCAAAAAGTTTCACTGTTAAAAGTCTAGTGATATTCCAATTTTCTCCTATTTTGCAAATGTAGCAATATATTAAATTCTGTTAAATAGGGGAAAAAAAGAGTCTTTAAGTCAAACCTCTATTCTTGCTGCACTTATATAAATAACCAGGCCAAGTGTTTTTCTCCTAAACTAGACTTTTTTGCAATGAAATTTGGCTATGTTTGGTAAAAATGAGGGTGATTATAGTAAAAAATGTTTCAGTGAAACATCTTTGTGGATATTAGACTTAAATGCTATTCATCATAAACTGGACTAAAATGCTGGATCAGTGACATGAAACCTGGTCAACTTTTAATATGTGAAACTCCCAAGGAAGTTTCAGATGACGGAACGGAAGGGGATTTGGACAGATGTTCCCACCCCACCCCCATAATGTACCAGTTTGGCCTGTGGATAATTTCAGCTGAAAATACCTGAAACTGCAGCCTCAAGAGGAAAACTTCTCCCTCCTTTAACCACACGGAAGAATCTGAAATTGGAAGTCTTTCCCAGAAGAACAATTATTAACAGAGGCAAAGTGTATCTCAGTGACCCATCTGTAAGTCAGGGCAAACATCTACCTAATAGCTGCTCTTACTGTCCTGTGAAGTCCATTCATTTCCTTAGGAGTTCTAGGCACCTACACCATTTTCCTTAGTTCAGGATGATATTTGTACCTCATCTTGCCTGACAGTCTTTGGAATGTCCCCATCTATGTGAATTCCTCGTATGTCTACCTATTAAATTTTATTTTCTCCTGTTAATCTCTGTCATGTCAATTTGATTCTTAGTCCTTCCAGAATGACCTTTGAGGGGACAAGAATTCTTGTTTTCTGACAGAGGATTTGATTTTAATACCTCATTTTCTGGCATCCCATTTCAAGTATAAAAAGATGGTTGAGAAGTAGGAAATACTTCTACAAGGGTTGATTAAAAAAATTTTTTTTAATGTTTATTTTTGAGAGAGAGACAACATGATCAGGGGAGGGGCAGGGAGAGAGGAAGACACAGAATCTGAAGCAGGCTCCAGGTTCTGAGCTGTCAGCATAGAGTCCGACGGCTCTATGGGGCTTGAACATATGAACTGCAAGATTATATAACCTGCACTGAAGTCAGACACTTAACTGACTGAGCCACCCAGACACCCTGGGGTTGGTACATTTAAGCTCAGTTTTTGTCACTATTTCAGAAGGCTCCTTTTTTATGTCTTGCATGGTAACTATCTTGTCACTGTTTCCTTTAAAAGCTTCTAAGTTGCAGTCAAAATATATACCCCATTTAATTTGTTTAGGTGAATAGATGGCTGTCTGGAGGAGGATGTATACGTATACAAATTGAGTATTTCTAGGGGTCTTCATTGAAACCATGTGAATGTTAAAATCATGCCATGAGTCCCATGTTATGTTAAAAAACATCTAGTTAGAATTCAGCCTTTCGTTGCCTTGTTACAATAAGGTGAAATTGAGTACTTCTATTGTCCTTAGCTCACTAGAAATAATAGAAATGGTGTAATTTTGTGGGGTAAGGTGAATCTGCAATAAACAGAAAAGAAAAAATATAGTAGATCTCAGAAAAAAAAATGATAGTGCCATTGACTAACAAGGTCTGGTCAGCGGTCAGTGTGTCAATACTCTCCCCAAAATAAGCACTCTAGGCAGCTGCTGGCTGAAATCTTTGAGATGCCCCCACTGGCCAGGGGCCAATGAATCATGTATAGAACATCTACATGGGACTAGGTTCCTGCTGTGCTCACCAAAATAGTAACCAAAGCAAATGAGAGTTTGTCTACCATGTGCAGCAAACCATAAAATCATACACTGAGCTTTTTCAGTAAACCAATTTAAGCTATTTGTGTGGACCCACCCAGGAGAAGGAGGAGCTAATGCTCCAAAGACTTGAACTCCTCAATGGCTTGCAAATTAAGGTTTTTAAGGAGAAAATTGGGTTCAACAATATTCTGATGATACAGAGCAGAGACTAGATTCAGCTCTCCTCAACCATGAAATCCAGCATTTTTTGACTCCCTGGATAAGGGGGGGGAGGGGGGAACTAACCTAAAACTCTAGGCCTCTTTAGTAGTTTGTGTTGCAGGAATTCAGAGGGAGGATGCTTACTGTGAACACTGGTAAAGACGACCAAACTAGGGTACATCATGATGAATTCCCTGATCTCTAATTTAGGGGGTATGCCAGGGGACAGACACTTTCCTTTCCTTGGTGTTGTGTTCTTCATTCTCAAGCATGCAGCCCAGTGAAGCTTTGCATGAAACTCTCAATTTGTTTCATTGTTGATTTCTATTGATCAGAGAGCTCAAGGACTGGGTCAGTTTTAGTATCACCGAGAAAGTGAATGCCCTTGATTGGAGACCTGTGAGGCCATGTTAGCAGATGTTACTTAATAACTTTTGGCCATACGTCACCTGGTACCCCAGAGGTATATTCCATCTCAAAAGTCTTTCAATCAGAAAAATATCTTTCTTCTTTATGTTAGAGGTTTCATTAGGGGCATCTGGTAGTTCTGTCAGTAGGGTAGTGCTGATAATGTGTAAGCTAGTGGGGATGCATTCCAATCTCTTGAGTCTAGGCTACCTGTTCCTTGGCTGGTACTGCTGTGCCTAGGGGCAATATGACCTGTGCACTGTTTCCTCTGAACCGTCAAGATCAATGCTGGCTTCATTAGATCAATTTTGTGTAGATAGTGTCAGGGAGCATATGAATTTCTTTCCCCTTTAAGGTCCTTCTAGCTGGACTAAGAATCCAATTGAAATAAGACAAATTAACAGGAGAAGATCAAATTAAATTTTGTAAGTAGAAGATACCCTCACAGACATGGAAATCCCAAAGATAATCAGGCAAAAGGAGGTATACATGTCATCCTGAACTAAGGAGGCAGGTCTGGGACTTCACGGTGGAGAAATGCCCTTCACAGGGTGATAATAAGAGCAGATGTTTGGTAATTAGATGTTTGCCCTTTCACACAGGTGGGTGACTCAGGAAAGATTGATCTCTGGTAATACTTATTCTGTGAAGAAAAAAAAAACACAACAACAACAAATTTTGATTCTTCTCTGTAGTTAAGGAGGGGCAAAAGTTTCTCTTGGGCCTACAGGGTGTCAAATGCCTTTAGCTCAAAAAACTCTTCCTGCCAAAGTGTCCCATCTTGGAGCAGCCTGCCCGGGCCACTAAAGAACATTGCTTTAAGGTAGTCTCTGTACATAGAGCTGTGTGTCATGTTAGATAAACTCTAGTTCAGGTAACCTTGGTTGAAACCTAGTTTGCCTTTATTGGTTGGTTGGCAAAATACTGTCATAAAAGAGGAAAAATAATATATTTGGTTTTTTTTTAAGTTTATTTATTTTGAGAGAGAAACAGAGCATGTGAGTGGGGGAGGAGCAGAGAGAGTGGAAGAGAGAGAATTCGAAGTGCTGTCACTGTAGAGACAGACTCTGGGCTCGAACTCACAAACTGGGGGATCATGACCTGGGCTGAAATTAGGAGTTAGACGTTTCACTGATTGAACCACCCAGGTGCCCCAATATGTGTAGCTTTAGAAAATTTTCTTTTAGGGGCACCTGGGTGGCTCAGTCGGTTAAGCAGCCGACTTCGGCTCAGGTCATGATCTCACCGGTCCGTGAATTCGAGCCCCGCGTCGGGCTCTATGCTGACAGCTCAGAGCCCGGAGCCTGTTTCGGATTCTGTGTCTCCCTCTCTCTGACCCTCCCCCGTTCATGCTCTGTCTCTCTCTGTCTCAAAAATAAATTAAAAAATGTTAAAAAAAATTAAAAAAAAGAAAATTTTCTTTTATTTTTTGCATTAACTTACAAAAATTGTTGTGATGTTATCCAGTGACCAGTAAATGTTTAAAGAGGATTATTGTTGCCATTCTTCATATAACCTATAGAACCTATAATTGTCATAAAAATTATTCCATTCACTCATCAAATAATATTTTGGGAAACTATTTCCTAGAATTCTACAACGTCCTCTCTTCTCTAATGAGGACAATACTGGATTGAAAATTAAAGAATCCAACAAAACTCATACTACTATTTTTAAAATAAATGAGTCTTGCAATATAGGATGAGTCTAAGCCCTATCTGATCACCTCATGGAGCAGAGAAGGAATCCTGGGATGTGAATAGAATGGAGCCTTACATCCAGGTAGGTTGGAATGAATGAAGCAGATGACCAACGTGAGGTCCAAAGGTCAAGCAGGAGACCAAATCTTAAAATGTGGATTGAGAAGCACTACTTGAAATAATTTTCCAGAAGCTTCAGTTCATATCTCCTGCTGTCACAGAAGGACAGTCCTATCCAACACTCACTATCTTCCTATGTCTTCTAAGGATTCTCCTTCTGCTCCCCTGGTCTTCCATCATATTCACAGTGAGGGCCAAAGTGCTTTCCATAGTCTGTGAGGGCCTGCATGATCTGCCTGCTTTTCTATGGCTTTGGGGGGCGGTGGTCTGGGGAAATCTGTGCATATTTCTGAGGAGCTCTATGCTAAGCCATTATTTTTAAGTTCATTTTTGCTCCATAACAGATGTCAGTTGTTACTGTATTTCTTAACAATGATGATTTTCTAATTTTGTCTTGTATATATTAAGTTTGCATGACTGTGTTCTAGATGTTTTCACTTTGTGGTTAGTTTTCTGTGAAATTCAGCTGTGATTTTAATTTCTCAAGTTCTGAAAGAACATGCTTGAATGTACATGTGTTTTAAAAGTAGTGAGTTTGATCATTAGTGAAAATCCCCATATTTATTAAAATGTTTTGTTCGTATATATAAATTTCCCTTGAGACAAAAAAAAATCATCAGGATTTTCATCCACTTTCCTTAAAATGTATCTGAATTGTGGTATGATTAATACCTAAATGTTTATTTTATATAGCTGTGATTCTCAGCATATTTTGCAATAATCGTGGTGTTTCTTTATTCAGAAATGTTTGTTATTGTTGTTGCTTCTAAGGAATGAATAAACAGACTTGCCATTCTGTGTAAAAATAGGAGTAGCTCTTAATAACACATTCTCTGATGTCATTTAAATATTTATCATACAAACTTTTTAAGTATTTATTTTGAGACAGAGAAAGCAGAAGAGGCAGAGAGAGAGACAGAGAGAGCGAGCGAGTGAGCGGGAGAGAGACAATCCCAAGCAGACTCCATGCTGTCAGCACAGAGCTCAGCATGGGGCTCCATCCCAGGAATGGTGAGATCATGACCTGAACCAAAATCAAGAGCCAGATGCTTAACCAACTGAATCAGCCAGCCTGCCCCTTTCATAAGATTTTTATTAGAGCATTTTATGATCAACTATAGTGAATTTTCTGAACAATTTATGTCATATAATACATGCTACTTCTTCAAATGCTTCTTTTCTTGAGTGCACAGTCTCAGTTTAAAATGAGAGTTCTGGGGCGCCTGGGTGGCGCAGTCGGTTAAGCGTCAGACTTCAGCCAGGTCACGATCTCGCGGTCCGGGAGTTCGAGCCCCGCGTCGGGCTCTGGGCTGATGGCTCAGAGCCTGGAGCCTGTTTCCGATTCTGTGTCTCCCTCTCTCTCTCTCTCTCTGCCCCTCCCCCGTTCATGCTCTGTCTCTCTCTGTCCCAAAAATAAATAAACGTTGAAAAAAAAATTAAAAAAAAAATAAAATGAGAGTTCTATAGAAGGATCCTTTTATAATAGAGTATCTATGTGTTGTTTTTAAAAAAATTTTTTTTCTGGCTGTTGATTTATTCGACACAAAACAATCTCCAGCTTTGATGAGGTGGCTGACCACATCCACAACCAAATCTGCATGTAAACTGGAATTCAGTTGCTGACCCAGCCCAGGCGCCAGCTTTCTTGTTGGCACCAGGGGGCACAGCGTTTCATCTGTTGGTATCTCTGTCAGCTTCCCCTTGTGTGAGACTTGCAGGTCACTTTCCCTCCAGGCCTTTGGGCCATGGCCTCCCTGTCTCAGGACCTCTGTGGGGCAGTGTGGCAGGCATAATTTCAGGGGGCAGGTGGAGATAAGCATGGAGATCCTGGATACCCTCATTGGTAAGATGGCAGTAGAAATGTCTGCAGGCAAACTGTTCCTTTATGTAGCCTCATGATTTGAGAGACTGCATGGCCTTCATGATGTGAAGTTTGACATGTTCTTCTCTGCCAGCTCAGGGTGTTCTGGCATGTGGACATCCTTCTTGGCCACCATCACTCCCTCCTTGAAAGGGAGTTCATAAATGGCAATTCAGTTCTTCTCCGGCATCAACATCTTGGCAGCTGCTATGTATGGGACCGGTGCTGGAAATCTAGAATATCTAGGTTTTATTCAGAATTTTTTAACATTTCTCTTATTCTTTAAAAAAATTTTTTTTTACATTTTTTAATTTTTGAGAGACAGAGAAGAGTGTGAGCAGGGGAGGGGCAGAGAAAGAGAGGGAGACAGAATCCAAAGCAGGCTCCAGGCTCTGAGCTGTCAGCACAGAGCCCGTCACCGGGCTCGAACCCACGAACACCAGATCATGACCTGAGCCGAAGTTGGACACTGACTGAGCCACCCAGGCGCCCCAACATTTCTCTTATTCTTGTTTTGCAATTCAATAACAAAGCTTCCTGTTTAATGATGGTTCCCACAGCATTAATTAGTTGTGCTTTTGTTTTTTTAATCTATGTTTTATAATTTTGGATAACAATTCAACCCAGTACTTGAAGACCATGTAGGGTTTAATTCAAATAGGATTTGGGTTAGACATGTCAATTGCCAATAAAAGTATACGTGTATTGTTTGTATAAATACTACCTATACAGTATTTATACATGACTTACCACATTTGTTTCATAAAAATAACTTTAAAAACTCATATCTCTATCAATTTTAGGTGTCATAATTTATTCTTAATTGTGGCAAAAAATATATGCCATGAAATGTACCATTTTAAACTTTTTTTTTTTTTTTTTGAGAGAGAGAGAGAGCACAAGTGAGCAACAGGCAGAGACAGACAGGGAGAGAGAGAGAGTCCCATGTGAGGCAGAGAGAGAAGCAGGGTTAACCCGAAGCAGGGCTTGTGCTCACCCAAAGTGGGGCTCAAGCTCACCTGAAGTGGGGCTCCAACTCATGAATTGTGAGATCATAACATGTGTTGAAGTCGGATGCTTAACTGACTGAGCCACCCAGGTGCCCCTTAACCGTTTTTTTACTAAAGTGTTAAGTGTATTTACATTATTGTAAAGTCAATCTGGAGTTTTCTCATCTTGCAAAACTGAGACCCAATACCTTTTAAGCAGCCAGTTTGACATTTGTCTCCATTTCTAAGTCCCTGGCATGCTTTCTCTCTCTCTTTCTCTCTCTCTCTCCCCTCCTTCCTCCCTCCCTTCTTCCCTCTCCATCCACCCATCCACCCATCCATCCATCCATCCATCCATCCTTTCCTCCCTCCCTTCCTGCCTTCCTGCCTTCGTCTGCCCATCGTTTCATCCTTCCTTTTTCGTGAGGTTCTCGATACTAGGTTAGTCAGTTAAATGAATCATAGTGTAGCTCTCTGTGACTCATTTATTTCACTGAACATAATATCATCACATCTTAACCATGTGTATAAAGTGACAAGATGTGTTTCTTTTTTAAAGCTGGGTATTATTCTAGTGCATGTATATGCTACATTTTCTTTATTTGTTCACGAACATTTCTATTGTTTTCATTTATTAATGGTTTCCTGAATACTGCTATGAAACTGCTTTTGCAAATATCTCTTGAAGATAGTACTTTGAATTCTTTTGGTTATATACGCTCAAGTGGGAGGGCTGGATCATATGAAATATGATTTAAAAATTTTTGAGGAAACTCCATTCTCTTTTCCACAGTGGTTGTGCCATTTGCATTTCCTCTAGTGGTGCATAAGGGTTCCAATTTCTAGTCTTGCTTTCCAACATGTGTAGGTTTTGTTGTTGTTGTTGTTGTTGCTGTTGTTTAATGGTGGGATCTGAACGGGTGTGAGGTGATACCTCACTGCTTGATTTGTATTTCTCTAATGAATAGGGATTTTGAGCATTTCTCATATGCTTGTCTATTTGTATATCTTTCTTGGATTATGTCCATTCAATCCTTTGTCCATTTTTTAATCATGCTAGTTGCTTTTTGGTTGTTGTTGCAAGAGTTCTTTCTATATTCTAGATGTTAATTCTTTATGCTGTAGAGGCTCTGTAAAAATTTTCCTTCCATTTCTCAGATTGCCTTTCTACTCCACTGTTTCCTTAGAATTACTTTCTCTGAGTTCCCTGAGTTTAAATATATTGTGTTTCATTTCATTAGCCTCAAGATATTTACTGGTTATTTTTTGAATTTCATTTCGACCCATTGATTGTTCAAGAGCGTGTTGTTCAGTTTCCAAATACTTGTGGAATTTCCAATTTTCCATCTGGTATTCATTTTTAGTTCCATTCCACTGTGGTCAAAAAAGATACTGGTATGATTTTAATCTTCTTTATTTTGTTAAACTTATTTCATAGACAAACAGGTTGTCTCTACTAGAGAATGTTCCATGTGTGATTGAGAAGATTGTGTATTCTGCTCTTGCCTGGTGGAGTGATCTATGTTACGTCCAATATATGTAATTGGTCTATAACATTGTTCAATTACTCTCCTTATTGAACTTGAATGTAGTCTTTTTATCCAGTTAAATCGAAGTATTACCCTTTGCTACTATCATGATGCTGTTTATATCTTGCTTCAGTTCTGTCTTTTGTGCTTCATATATATGGGATCTCTGGTGTTAGGTGCACACATAATGATAATTGTTCTGGTACCTGAGTAATTTCATCTCTTTATCTACATATAATGCCATTTTTCTGTTCCTGCACCCTTTGCACTTAATGTGTATTGTCTGATATTAATATGGCCACCTGTGCCCTCTTTTGGTCTCCATTTGCATGAAATGTTCATTTAAATACTTTTACTTGCATCTTATGTGTGTCCTTAGATTTGATGTGACTCTCTTGCAGACAAGAGGTTGTTGGATTTTGTGTTTTACTCACTCAGCTAATTTATGCCTTTTAATGGGGGAGTTTAATCTACTTACCATCAAAGTAATTACTGAACGGGAAGGGCTATTACTGCTGTTTTTTCATAGTTTGCTATGCTTCTTGTGCCTATTTCATCCCACTTTTCCTCTTTTATTGTGTTCCATTATGTTTTTTTGATGTTTGTAGTGATATGTTTCATACCATTCTTATTTCCTTTTTGTGTCTTCTATAGTTTTGTTTTGTTTTGTTTTGTTTTTGGTTACCATGGGGATACTTAAAACATCTCAAAGCTGATATTGTCAATACGTACACAAATGTACTACTTAAAATGTCCACCCCTGCACCCACTTTATGTCACCAATAACCCAAATTCTTTTGTTTTATACTCTATAATTTAGATATATCATTTTTATGTCTTAAAAAAATTGTCACAAAAAGAGCAATTTGTGCTATTCATAGCAATAGTCCAATTTTCTCTACTTGTGTAAACACATTTACAGAGAGCTTTATATTTTCACGTGGTTTTAGTTACTGTTTAGAATCTTTGCATTTTAAGCAGGAAGACTCCTTTTTTTTTTTCTTCCTTAGTTTACTTATGTATTTATTTTGAGAGGGAGAGAGCAAGCAGGGGAGGGACAGAGAAAGAGAGAGAATCCCAAGCAGGTTCTATGCTGGCTTGATGTTATGAAGTATGAGATCACAACCTGAGCTGAAATCAAGAGTTGGATGCTTAACTGATTGAGCCCCTACAATATTTTTGGTTGATATTTTCTGATCTTTAAGTACTTGAATATATTATCCTATGCACTTCCTCATATATGTTCTGCTGAGAAACTATTCATATTCTTAGAGGAGCTCTTTTGCACAAGTTGGATTGCTTTTCTCATGATGTTTCACAATTCTCTGTTCACATGTGATTTTTGATAAATTAATTATAATACATCACTGTGTTAATGTCTTGACATCTATCCTACCTAGAATTCACTGAGGTTCTTGAATTTGTCTCTTTTCACAATTGTGAGAATTATAAACCAATAGTTCTTTATGTAAGCTCTCTACCTCCTTTCACTCTCCTCTCCTTAGGGGATCTCCTTAACGTGTATATTGGTCCACTTGTTGGTATCTCATAAGTCCCTTAGACTCTGTCCTTTTCCACATGTTTTTTTTTCTCCTCTCAATGGGTAACTTAAACTTATGAGTCTTTAAATTGTCTAATTCTGGGGCCCCTGGGTGGCTTGGTTGGTTGAGCGTCTGACTTCGGCTTAGGTCATGATCTCGCTTGTGAGTTCGAGCTGTGCCTTAGGCTCTGTGCTGACAGCTCAGAGCCTGGAGCCTGCTTCAGATTCTGTGTCTCCCTCTCTCTCTGCCCCTTCCCCGCTCATGCTCTGTCTCTCTCAAATGAATAAACGTTAAAAAAAATTAAATTGTCTAATTCTTTCTTCTGCTTGATCAAGTCTGGTGCTGGCCCTTTAGTGTAATTTTAAATTCAGTTATTGTGCTTTTCAGCTCCCAATTTATACTTGGTTGTTTTTCATACTCTGTCTCTTTTGATTTTCATTTAAGTCATGCATAGTTTACTGGATATCATTTAGTTACTTATCTATTTTTGCCTCTTCCTTCATGAGCACCTTTATGATAGTTATTTTGAATTCTTTGTCAGGTAATTAATAGTTTTCTATTAATTTAGAGCCAGTTTTGTAGTTTTATTTTGCTCCCTTGATTGGAACATGTTTTTCTGTTTCTATGTATGCCTTGCGATCTTTTGGTGAGGATTGGGAACTTATTTTTCTTAATTTTATTTAAATCCAAGTTAGTTAACATGTAGTGTAATAACGGTTTCAGGAGTAGAGTTTAGTGATTCATCACTTCTATATAACACCCAGTGCTCATTCCAACAAGTGCCCTACTTAATGCCCATTGCCCATTTAGCCCATCCCCCCACCCAACACCCCTCCAGCAACCCTCAATTTGTTCTCTGTATTTAAGAGTTTCTTCTGGTTTGCCTTCCTCTCTGTTTTTATCTTATTTTTCCTTCCCTTCCCCTATGCTCATCTGTTTTGTTTCTTAAATTCCACATGAGTGAAATCATATATATGTTTCTCTGACTTATTTCACTTAGCATAATACAGTCTAGTTCCATCCATGTTGTTGCAAATGGCAAGATTTCATTCTTTTTGATTGCCAAGTAATATTCCTGTGCGTGTGTGCGTGTGTGTGTGTGTGTGTGTGTGTGTGTGTACACCACCTTCTCTTTATCCATTCATCTCTCAGTGGACATTTGGGCTCTTTCCACAATTTGGCTATTGTTGATAGTGCTGCTATAAACACTGTTGTGCATGTGCCCCTTAGAATCAGCATTTTTTATCCTTTGGATATATATCTACTAGTGCAATTGCTGGGTCATAGGGTAGCTCTATTTTTAATTTTTTGGGGGAAACTCCATACTGTTTTCCAGAGTGACAGCACCAGTTTGCATTCCCACCAGCAGTGCAAAAGGGTTCCCTTTCTCCACATCCTCACCAACATCTGTTGGTGGCTATGTTGATAATTTTAGCCATTCTGATAGGTGGGAGATGGTATCTCATTGTGGCTTAGATTTGTATTTCCCTGATGATGAGTGGTGTTGAGCATCTTTTCATGTGTCTGTTAGCCATCTGGATGTCTTCTTTGGAAAAGTGTCTCCATGTCTTTTGCCCATTTCTTCACTGGATTATTTGATTTTGGGGCATTGAGTTTGATAAATTCTTTGTGGATTTTGGATACCAACTCTTTGTCTAAAATGTCATTGCAAATATCTTCTCCCATTCCATAGATTGAATTTAGTTTTGTTGATTGTTTCCTTCTCTGCAGTAGCTTTTCATCTTGATGCAGTCCCAGTAGCTCATGTTTGTCTTTCTTTCCCTTGCCTCCAGAGACAGATCTCGTAAGAAGTTGCTCTAGTCTAGATCAAAGAGCTTGTTGCCTGTTTTCTCCTCTAGGATTTTGATGGTTTCCTGTCTTACATTTATGTCTTTCATCCATTTTGAGTTTATTTTTGTACATGGTGTAAGAAAATGGTATAGGCTCATTCTTCTCCATGTTGCTATCCAGTTTTCCCAACACCATTTGTTGAAAAGAAGGTCTTTTTCCCATTGGATATTCTTTCCTACTTTGTTGAATGTTAGTTGGCCATACGTTTGTGGGTCCATTTCTGGGTTCTCTATTCTGTTCCATTGATTTATGTGTCGGTTTTTGTGCCACTATCATATTGTCTTGATGATTACAGCTTTGTAATACAGCTTAAAATTTGGAATTGTGATGTCACCAGCTTTGGTTTTCTTTTTCAACATTGCTATTCAAGGTCTTTTGTGGTTCCACACAAATTTGAGAATTGTTTGTCCTAGCTCTGTGAAAAATGCCAGCATTATTTTGATAGAGATTGTATTGAATGTGTAGATTGCTTTGTGTAGTATTGATATTTCAACAATATTTTGTTCTTCCAATCTATGAGCATGGAATGTTTTTCCATTTCTCTGTCTTCTTCAGTTTCTTTCATAAGCTTTCTATAATTTTCAGTGTACAGATCTTTTACCTCTTTGGTTAGGTTTATTCTTGGTATTTTACATTTTGGGTACAATTGTAAATGGAATTTATTCTTTGATTTCTCTTTCTGCTGCTTTATTATTAGTGTATAGAAATGCAACTGAGGGATGCTTGGGTGACTCAGTAGGTTAAGCATCCAGCTCTTAATTTCAGCTCAGGTCATGGTCTCATAGTTCGTAGGATCAAGCCCTGCATCAGGCTCCGCTCTGACAGTGCAGGACCTGATTCAGGTTCTCTCTCTCTCTCTCTCTCTCTCTCCCCCTCCCCCACTGATGCATGCTCTCTCTTTCCCACTCTCTCTCAAAAAAAAAAAGGAAGAAAGAAAGAAAATAAATGCAACTGATTTCTGTACACTGGTTTTATTCTACCTTGTGACTTTGCTGAATTTATGGATCACTTCTAACAATTTTTTGATGAGTCTCTTGGGTTTTCCATGTTGAGTTATCATGTTATCTTCAAAGAGTGAAAGTTTGACTTTTCCCCTTTGCTGCTTTCGTAATTCTTTCTTGTCTGTGTATTTTGTGAATTTGACTATGATATGCCTTGGTGATGCTGGGTTTTTGTTGAATCTAATGGGAGTTCTATGTGCTTTTGGATTTTGATGTGTGTGCCCTTTTCCAGATTAGGAAATTTGCTCACATAAGCCTCCTGCCCATTTTTCTCTATCTTCATCTTCTAGGACTCTTATGATTCAAATGTTATTTGTCTTTAATAAGTCACCAATTTTTCTAAGTCTTCACTCAGCTCTCTAGTCTCTGGTGTGGGAATTTTGTGCCCTTAGAGACATGCGATCAGGTACCCCTCCTTTGTCTCAGGTTTCTGTCCACTCCCCCACCTTTACCCTGTTTGTATCCAGGCTGTGTGCCTTCCAGATGGTGCCTTCCTCCAGAGTTTTATCTAAGATTGGGCTATGTTTCAAAACCCCATACTTCAGAGATCACTGCAGCTTGGACCCACACTGATTATCTGGGGTGGGTCTTGCTGAGCAGTGGCTGGGTGCCACCTTGTCCCAGAAAACATTTGCATGATTGTACAGCAGCAGAGGCTCAGAATTTATGGTAAATCCCAATACACAGCTGGGATCTGGTTTTGCTGTGCTCTGGCATCTTTTTTCCAATATCCATAAATGTGGCAGCTCTTCAGGATCTGCTGGAACTTTTGCCCAGAGGGAAGCTGTATGGCCCCTAAGCCTCTATCAAACTCATTTCAAGCAGGGGAACCACTTCTGCCCATGTGGCACATGGAATCCTTAGACTGCGATCCTGCTTCTGGGGATTTGCCCTACTTCCTCACCAGAGCACCACCAGGCACTGAGAGCTCCAAAACTTCAGACTCTGTGCTCCACTGTTTATAGAATCCTGGTGGTATTGAAACCCTCTCCTTTCTCCCTGTCAATGGTTTTGGGGAACAGATTTCTTGTCCACTCCTCTACAAATATTTAAATATTTTCACTCTTTGTCTCCAGCTACTTTCGGGGGGTAATGGTGTTCTTGTGCAATCACAGTGTGCTGCACTCTCCCCTTTCTCTTTCTCTCTCTGTCCTCTCTCTGTGAAAACTGCTCCCTAAGGTCTGAGTCTCTGCAGCTTTTCTCTCCCCCAATTCACCTCTCCATACCACATACCTGCCAAGTTCTCTTGCTCAAATTATGCAGATTGTTGTTTTAATCCTTAGATCAACTTCCTAGGTGTTCAAAATGGTTTGATCCTGATCTAGCTGTGTTTCAGGGACAAGACAAGCTCAGGATCCCCATACTGAACGAATCCTTGAGTATTGGGAATTTAAAAAACAGCCATCGGGGCGCCTGGGTTGCTCAGTCGGTTGGGTGTCCGACTTTGGCTCAGGTCATGGTCTCACAGTTTGTGAGTTCAAGCCCTGCATCGGGCTCTGTTCTGGCAGCTCAGAGCCTGGAGCCTGCTTTGGATTCTGTGTCTCCCCCTCTCTCTGCCCCTCCCCTGCTCATGCTCTGTCTCTCTATATCTCTCAGTAATGAATAAACATTAAAAAACAAAAAACAGCCTGTGGTCCCAGGATTTATGGACTTGCTTAAATGGAGAACACAACAGCCAGCTGTACAGTAATTCTGGGGTCTGTCAAACATATTCTGGAGATGTGTAATGTCTGAGTGCTTGTAATTTCAGTTAAACAATTATTGTTTCATGTTAATTGCACATGATACACCCCTCTCCTGGTGTTCCTCAGCTCTGCATTCTCTCTTGTGTTGGAATAAATACTTACCTATTCTGTGAATAACCACTACAATGCAACAAGAGGGTGTTCCCATTCCCTCAGCCCTCCATTTCAGGCATAACAGAAATAAGTCCTCCAGGCAGCTGCAAAGAATCAGACTGTTGCCCATATACATCACTCACGTCTTTCTCTCCTGAGCAGAGTTGAGAGTTTTCTCACAGTCTTGCCATGGAGTGCCAGGTAGGGTGAGCAGCTACTGTGGGCAAGTATAACAAACTTTTCTTCTTTCTTCAAACTGGATCTTCTTCATTTGTGCTTGCCTGTGGGTGCTGTGTTCTCCCAACTGGCTTTTGGAGCACTCAAAAAGACAATTTGGTCAATTTGTGTCTTCATGGAGGAACAAAGTCTTGGTGCTTCCTATTTCTCCATCTTCCCGATGCCCTATGATGAATATGAATTTTGTACATTAACATTTTAAAGTATATATATACATAAGTGCAATAAGTGGGTTAATTCTTTTGATAACTTCCAGCTGTGTCTTCTCATCACATCCTGGGATTGTTGACAAAGACAGGGGAAGAAGATTTATTCCCTACAGTGGTACTGGGAAGATATGGAAGCTGTGGCTTCAAGAATTTGGTTAATAAAAGACTAAGAAGGTGATGGATAAAGTTGAAGGGTAGAAAGAATGTTATAATGGATGTAACTAAACTGGGACAATTACCTTTAAAGGAATCCTTACTCCCAGAAGAGATAAAGAATATAAAACATTTGGGGAAAGCCCCAGTTTAAGACACTGATGTTTGCAGAAGAAGGTCTTTATGAACACAAAGACCCAAATCCATTTTTTTTTTTTAGCATGTGTATTCTCTGAAAGGAAGTTTGGAAATTCTGGAAAGCTACATATTCCATGCTGAAAGTAATGTTTTGGACCATTTCAAATATATGAAGGATTAATTACTCGAGCATTTTTGTAGATTAGAACTTTGAAAATAAAGATTTAAAAGGCTAAATATATATAGGGGAGCCTGGGTGGTTCAGTCGGTTAAGCCTCCGACTTTGGCTCAGGTCATGATCTCACAGTTCGTGAGTTCGAGCCCCGCATTGGGCTCTGTGCTGACAGCTTAGAGCCTGGAGCCTGCTTCAGATTCTATGTCTCCCTCTCTCTCTGCTCCTCCCCCACTCATGCTCTCTCTCTCCTTCAAAAATTAAAAAAAAAAAGGCTAAATATAATCAATTTGAGAAGTCCTTTTCTAAAGGTTCATTATTCTTCTACCAACAAATTCTTCCTTGTTCCGAAGTCCCTAATTTTGATAAACACGGGAGCGTCTTTATCCAACCATCACTGTTAAATAGGTTTCACATAATACACAGCCTACAGCAACTATGTGTAATGCCTTAGGAAGGCCTTTTGTGAGGACTTTATCTTTAATAAGTATCAAAGTGTTTATAGTGGAGACAGAACTTATGAATACAATGAATCTGGGGAAAACATTTACAAGGTTGAAATCATAATAAAGTTTAGAGAACTCACTTTCCAGATATCATTATAAAAGAAAAAATGTCAGAAAGTCTTTTTTCAAAGCTTCAGCCTTTTTATATGTCATTGTATTCTTATTGAATAGAAGATTTACAAATGTGAATGTGGCAAATCTTTTTTCCAGTCTTCAAAACTCACTCATCAATAGATTTCATACTGAGAATAAACCTTACATATGTAAAGAATGTGGCAAAGTCCTTAACCAGTAATCAAAATTATCTGGAAGGTACATACTGGGGAGAAACCTTGAAAATGTCAAGAATGTGGCAAAGCCTTTAATCAGCACACAAACCTTTCTGAATATAAGAGAATATTTACTGGGAAGAAATATTAGAAATCTGAACAATTTGGTGAAGCCTTTAACCACTGCTTAAATCTTCTTTGATATCAGAGTATACATTCCTGGGAGAAACCTGAACAACATAGAAATCATAGCAAAGCCTTTCACCAGGACAACATAAGTTAAACAAGCATACTGGGGAAAAAACTTATAAATGTAAAGAATGTGGAAAAGCTTTACGTGGAACTCAACATTAGAGAATGTATAGTGGATAATAACCCTTGAAATGAACAGACAAAAAAAGTTGTTGTAAATGTACATATTAGAAAAAAAGAGAATCATACAACATAAAAATTTAAATATGTAAAGCTGGCAATGTGTAAGATGAAAAAAAATATATAATTAAGAGCAGAAAATTCACAGTGAAAAGCACTAAGTGTACACAACTTTTTAGATATTAATCTAAATCAGCATATTTATTACTGAGAATAAAACAGGTTAAAACACATTGTTTATAGTAGAGCCTTCCACATGTTAGGGGCTCTGACCTCTATGCAGTTGAAATAGGTGTGTTGCTTTTGATTCCCACAAAATTTAACTATTAACAGCCTACTATTGACCAGAAACCTTATGAGAATATAAACAATTTGGTCAACATATATTTGGAATGTTATAAGCAAAACCATGGAAACCACAACTCTCAGATTATTATATCAGAGAAAGAAGACTGGTTATTGAATGTTTGTAGTCTGTATTTTGACCAAGTATTATACAGTGATTTTGCAGTGGTTTTTTTTGAACTGAATATATTTTAATTAATAAAACTGAATGGGTTTTCATGTGTTAACACTGATTTGTAATGAAGGAAGTGTTATCCTTGAACCAACCTTAACCTACTCTGTCTTAAACAACATTGTAGGTAAATAGACTATAATGACAAAGTACACTTGAACCTTGAACATGTGGTTTTGCACAGTGCATATCCACTTACATCCATATTTTTAATGGTACAATACTGTAAGTGTATTTTCCTTATGATTTTTGCAATAACATTTTTTGTCTACCTTAATATAGTTTATGATATGTATAACATAGAGAATATGTGTTTATGGACTGTTTATGTTTTCAGTGAGGATTCTGGTCAACAGTAGGCTATTTGAAGTTAAATTTGGGGGAGTGAAACGTTATATATGTATTTTCAGCTGCTGGGGGATTGAAGAATCAACCCCTCCATTAGTCCACAGTCAACTGTACTTATGAATGCCGTGGGATAACATCACAATATTCCCTTTTTCCAGTAACCTGAAATTATTTGAGATTATTTCCCCCCAATTTATGTACTGTATCTTTTCCTCCATTTTGTAACTGCTCAGACATTATAATGGTTCAAATATAGATGATATAAAAGTATTATTGAGAGTGTAGCTAATTTGTTTATATTGCACTGGACTCCATTTTATATAACCAGGTTGCCTGTAGGAGGTTCGAACTGACATTAGCTCCTTCTAATAGCTAATGTATTAGATAAAAGCCCCCAAAGTCACAAGCTAGTGTACGTTCCTGATATGACATCCCCATTAGCCCTTGTGAACACCAGTCTCCACCCCCAGTGTATTTACCTGTGCACCCTTTGGAGAAGACGCCCACAGAGTTTACCATACTCCACTCATTTTGCTTCAGATTGTGCATTTTAGACTTGGCCCAGGCATGGCAAGGCATTACAACCATGAACCATAATAAAGGCACCTGCCCCAGTTCCTGCCAGTCTCTGCCTCAACTTGAAGGCATACTGTATACATGCTCTTAGGTCTATGAGTAATAAACCTATTTCAATTTCCTCTGTGTTCTTGCATTGAACTATGGCTCATGATCTAATTCCCAGGGGCTCTACTTAACAAATAATAATTTACCACAGTCACTGCAAATATAATTATAAGCCATACCTGCACAATTCTAAATCAGTATTTGTAAAATTTTGTTCTGTAGTATCCTTTGCTCATGTCCTTTTTCTGAGTGTTCTGAACACAAAAGACTCCCATGATTTTGATATGCATGGAATGCAAATTATAATTTTACCAAGCTTAAGATATAATTGAGGTGTAACAGGACTAATGAGGGAAAAGTTTGTGCGTGTATGTGTACCAATATCTTCACAATAAAAGGGAACATCAGATCAATGTAGGTAATGTCAAAGTTTCAAAATTGATGATTTCCTGGCAAACTCAAATGTTACAGATTCATAATAAGAACACTTTTATGTACATTGTGTTGAATTTTTCTCTCCCAAATCTCATGACTCTTGATGTGAGAATCTGCCCATGCAAATCCTGTCATGTCTATCTGCCTATTACTTGTGTGGGATATACTCTGTTTTCCTTGTTCCAATGTTCATGAACCATTGTTTGTATGACTTGCTCAGGGATTTTAAGAATGGCTTGCATTGAATTACATGCTGTGCAGATATTAATTAACATGGGGTTAGTTATACAGTAAGCCTATTAAGTTCCATGTGTAATTGATATATTTCATTCTGTCTCAGTGGGACAAGAGCACTGTTTCAGCTTTCTTTAGTTAATGTTTCCTTCACTTTTTATAAATGATATGTTCCATGTTCACATTGCTGTGACAATTAATCAGGCAATGAGAAAGCATGAAATATGGCCTTTTGTAGCAACGTGGATGGAACTGGAGAGCTTTATGCAAAGTGAAATGAGTCATACAGAGAAAGACAGATACCATATGTTTTCACTCTTAGTGGATCCTGAGAAACTTAACAGAAGACCATGGGGGAGGGAAAGGAAAAAAAAAGTTAGAGAGGGAGGGAGCCAAACCATAAGAGACTCTTAAAAACTGAGAACAAACTGAGGGTTGATGGGGGGGTGGGGGGGTGGGGGGGTGGGAGGGCAGGGAGGGTGGGTGAGGGGCATGGAGGAGGGCACCTGTTAAGATGAGCACTGGGTGTTGTATGGAAACCAATTTGACAATAAATTAGATATTAAAAAATAATAAGTAAATAAAAAAATATGAAGATGTCATAAGTCATGGGTCATTTTGATATTTGAAGTGAACAAGCATGGGACAGTTCTGGGTGTGTAGCAGTTTTCTATACTTAGGAAGATAACAGTATTCCATTGGGAGTAATTTTACTGCCCCATGTAAGAGATGAAAACAATCAGATGAAGTCTTGGCCTGAATTCTGCATGTAGAGAGAGACAGCACACTTGTCCTGGGCTGCACTAGTGACTCTTAACTTAGGAAGGTAAACTCTAATCGTTTTCTTTCCAAATCATCTCTAGTTCTTCGATGTCTCCTCATTTCTATTCCCATCAACCTAGGCATCAGAGCTGTCCTACTCCCACATCAGTCACTCGGGCCCTTGTAGGTTTGTTCTCATGAGCAGTTTGGATTTTTTTCTGAGCAATGAGAAATGATCTTTTTTTTAAAAAAATTTTTTTTACATTTATTTATTTTTGAGAAACAGTGAGACAAAGTGTGAGCGGGGGAGGGGCAGAGAGACAAGGAGACACAGAATCTGAAGCAGGCTCCAAGCTGTGAGCAACCGGTCAGCACAGAGCCTGATGCGGGGCTCGAACCCACAAATTGTGAGATCATGACCTGAGCTGAAGTCAGACGCTCAACTGACTGAGCCACCCAGGTACCCCGAGAAATGATCTTTAAACAGATCATTGGAGGCCATACTTAAGACTTTTTTTTTTTTAACGTTTATTTCCTTCTGAGAGACAGAGCACGAAGCAGGGAGGGTCAGAGAGAGAGGAAGACACAGAATCTGAAGCAGGCTCCAGGCTCCGAGCTATCAGCACAGAGCCCCATGTGGGGCTCGAACCCACGAACTGCGAGATCATGACCTGAGCCAAAGTCAGCCCCCCAACCAACTGAGCCATCCAGGCGCCCCTATGTATAAGATTTAAATACAACATTGTCACCACTTCATTAAGATAAGAGGAAAGAGGTGTCAGTGGACCAGATTTAATTCAGACACTTGGCACTGAGAGAGTTATGAGGGCAGATAAAACATGATGATGGTATCCTTTGAGAGGAAGATAAGACTGACCTAAGAAAATATGGAGAATTCTTGAAATGTGGGTGCACAAATGGGAGGGAGTTCTTTTTGTCACTCCAAAGGCTTAGGAACCTACATGTGATGAGCAAATGTGACAGAGATGGAGACTTGGGAAATGTGGGTTTCAGAGAAGTCAGTTCCTATCTTCATGAGTTCATAAATTCTATGTATTGCTGAGGACAGGGGATGCCGGATGACATAGATTCCTGTACTTTTCAGGCCAAAATCAGTTGTGGTGGATGGAGAGGGTTTGCTGGAAGATGCAAATGTTGTGGGCATAGCTTTCCAATGTCACATGGCAGAGTAGATACGGGAAATGAGGAAGCCTTGTGGACCCTGGCAGGAGCAGCAAACTGCACTGACCTTCCACAAAGCACTAGAATCTTAGGTTTATAAACGCATATTGGTCTGATCCACTGTAGATGGATGACATTCCAGTGAAGCTGATCCACAGCTGGGAGGAAAACTCAGTCCTGCTTGAGCCCCATGATGAGTGTTCTACTCAGGATTGTGCAAGGTACTGATTAGTTGGGGAGCAGTTCACCAGTCCGAGGCAATGAGTATTTCTGCCCCAAACAGTCCACTAGTTTTTAGGCTAGAAGCCCCTCTGTTCATTCACAGCCCATGTAGCATTTTTTTCCTATCTGATGTGTGTCTGTGTGTGTGTGTGGAGAAACAGGATTTCTGTCCATCGTGGAGACAGATGATACCATGAAGTTGGGAACCAGGTTATGCTTGCAATTAACATTAGCACAAGTACTAATAATAATGCATTTGGGGGTAGCTGTTCTTTTGTGTTCCACTATACCATGAAAAGGCCAATGTGTACGTAATACAAAAGAAGATGTATATTTGTATTATGTAAACAGTGAGTAGATAAATGTTCATGTCGGATAAAATGGCATATACACTCTATGGTGCGCTCTAGCTTTTCCATTTCTTCCCTGTGGTGTTGCCCACCTGCAGGCGTTGTGGTCACACTTGCTCTCTCGTGGTCATAGATGCTTGCCCCACTATCAGGTATCAGACCGTGTTCCACGCAGCAAGGAGGGTGTGTAAATATGATGGGACTTAAGGAACTTACTCTGCAACACTCCTTTTTGTCTCAGGATAGGCCATCCTTTTCAAGGCAGTTCTGTCTTGCTGGCATACCACAACTCTAAGTAAAAACATATCTGTAACACAGGTGGATATGTGAGATTGTTGGGAATGGCCAGTGTTACCTGAAGTGTTTCAACGCATCTGACACAAAGGACATCATGCCTTGCACTGGAATCAGCTGCTACGGAAAGCACCTGAAATTTAGAGTGTGCTTACTCAGATGCGCAAGAATTGTATAATGTATACAAAAGGAGTGCTAATTCTTTATACTTGGGCACAAAGAGCTGCTTAAGCATGCAATTATTTATTGTCTTGAACTAAAAATCATGAAATACAGATTCATAGTGAGAATGCTGCTTTATTCAATTCCATTATAAAATATAACACCTGTTAATGTGTGGCTATATGTGTTTAATATCTGATGAAATGTTTGAATAAATGCCAATTCACAATAAATTGTATTATTTGATGAAAGCTTGTGAGGACAGATGTATTTTGGGTAATTCCAGGATGCTCAAGGAGGGTGTTGAGGAGAAAATGAGTCATGGAAGACATTAAAGCTGAAATAGACCATGTTAGAGTCAGACTTATTAACATGTGTATGTTTTGTGTGTGTGTGTGTGTGTGTGTGTGTGTGTGTGTGTGTGTTCCACTATGTTAGTGGAACATAGAGGGTTCCTAAGACTGACTTTTCTGTGCATAACTCAGGGATGACCTTTGATTTAGTTACTACAGAGACTGTCAAATTAATTTTGGATCAGATTTACTTGGGGCATTTACAAAATATCAGATATCTAGGCCTCTTCCCATGTTACTCTTTTTTTTTTTTTTAATTTTTTTCTTTTCAACGTTTATCCATTCCTGGGACGGAGAGAGACAGAGCATGAACGGGGGAAGGGCAGAGAGAGAGGGAGACACAGAATCGGAAACAGGCTCCAGGCCCTGAGCCATCAGCCCAGAGCCCGACGCGGGGCTCGAACTCACGGACCGCAAGATCGTGACCCGGCTGAAGTCGGACGCTCAACTGACTGCGCCACTCAGGCGCCCCATATTTCTTTTTTTTTTTTTAATGTTTTATGTTTTTTTTTTTTTTTTTTTGAGAGAGAGACAGAGTGAGAGTGGGAAGGAGGAGCAGAGAGAGAGGGAGACACAGAATCCGAAGCAGGCTCCAGGCTCTGAGCTGTCAGCACAGAGCCCAATGTGGGGCTTGAACTCATGAAATCATGACCTGAGCCAAAGTCGGATGCCCAACCGACTGAGCCACCAGGTGCCCCCCATGTTACTATTTCAATAGTTCTGGGCTGTAACTCCCCAATTTTCCTTTCTCACAAGTTCTCAGGTGACACCTAAGGGCTAAGTTTTGGGAAGCTACTTGGAGAAAAAATGTCTGGGGGCATATTTATGGTTGTCATTTTCAATAAAGATATTAGCCCATGGTGGTGCCTCGGTGGCTCAGTTTGTTAAGGATACGACTTCGACTTAGGTCATGATCTCGTGGTTTTTGAGTTCAAGCTCCACATCGGCTCTGCCCTGACAACATGGAACCTGCTTCAGATTCTCTGTCTCCAAGTCTCTCTGCCTCTCCCCACGATGCACTCACTCACTCTTTCTCAAAATAAACAAACATTAAAAAAAAAAATCAGCTCGGGACGATGTAATCAGATACACAGATGACCATGAATTATTGTAGGTGGACTCTGATCTTGGTTTCTAGATGGGAAACCTGTGTTTTAAGCCTGAAAGGTTGACCAGTGTACCTTGTCCTCAGTAGTAAAATAAATACCCACTCTGTTATCTAACATCAGTAGAAAAGGAATCAGATATGTCCAAATGCATAAAGCCATAAGGGTTAAATCATTAGAATAAAGCATTAATAACAGTGAACCATACATTTTAAAAGCTTTAGAATGACTTTAGACTTTGGTGAATAGTGTAGATTGGATTTCATTTTTTGTGAGCCCACAACTCATGTTTCCCTGCTGTTTTCACTGTTTCTGAATATAAATATTGAACCATGGAAAATGGTAGCTGTGTATTGAGAGTGGAAATGATCTTCCTGGTCCAGATTTTCACTGGAAACCTGCAGGATTTCTAATGTCATCATTTTCCTTTACTGTAGTGGAACCAGGCAAGGTTGACAGGTTTTTCTTCTATGGGACCTGGAACACCAAATGATTTATATGCACATGAAAACTTAGCAGCACAGAAGTGCTTATCAGCCTGGGTTTACAATAAACATCCCTTGGCAGGTTTTAGAAACCAGCATCACCTGTGCTCCCTCTGAGAGTCTGTCTATTGGTCAGAGTGAGAGCATTGGTGCTGCTTTAACTACGAGCTCCAGGTGATTCTCAGGTGAGGTCAGGGTGAAGCACGAGGATTCGCAGGCATATTTGGGAGGGCTGGGTCTGCCTTTCAGTAGAAGAGATGATGATAGTCTGTCAGGGACTTGGAAGGGGCAGGTCAGTGCAGCCCCATTCTCTGAGCTGTGGCAGGAAGTGTGGCTGTCTGTAGGAGGGGAGGACATCTGAAACCGGGAAGGAGAAACTCACAGGTAAGTGTCCACGGAGGAGCTCCTTTATTCTGAATCTCTCCTGTGACAAAGTCAAGGAGAAGGCAGCGTTTACTGCATTTCAAGATTCTTCTGCCTCTGAGGTGATGAAAGCAGGTGAAGAGGCTGTGGTGAGGCCTTTAAAGGCCTACAGGTGTGATTTCTCCACCTACTAGCACCTCAGAAAGCACTTGAGAGCAGAAGGGAGAGGAAGAAATGGCTGCTTCTCAGGTAAATCTTGTCCTGACTGAACTCAGGGCCTGTGTCCTCATCTCTTACTGAAATGCTATGACTGTAGAGCTTGAAAACATTTTTTTTTTCTTAACCTTTGATGGACCTGTCTGGCAAATTTCTTTTGGACTAGTATTTATCCCTTTTATGATAGTCAAATTCAGCTCTTTAGGACATTCCTGTGTTACATCCCTGGGCCTTCTCTCCATTCTCTCCAACTGGGGTTTCCATACAGCATGAGGACTTGTACCATGAATTCATGAACTGCAACTATTGAAAATATTCCCTCTGTGACAGATCCATATGGTGCTGTGTTGATACCCAAGATTCTCACTGATATGGGTCTGGTTTCAGGACCCCAGTGAAGGGGGAGAATATGTAATATTTAGGGACTGTCTGGGTGTGGCCTGAGTCTATGTAAACTAGTTAATGAACATGAACAAACAAAACAGATGACTGTCGGGCCCCAAATAAGTGGGTCTTTGGAACAGAGAGCCTTGCTGTTGAGATTTCTTTTTTAAAAAAAAAATTTTTTTTTCAACGTTTATTTATTTTTGGGACAGAGAGAGACAGAGCATGAACGGGGGAGGGGCAGAGAGAGAGGGAGACACAGAATCAGAAAAAGGTTCCAGGCTCTGAGCCATCAGCCCAGAGCCTGACACGGGGCTCGAACTCACGGACCGCGAGATCGTGACCTGGCTGAAGTCGGACGCTTAACCGACTGCGCCACCCAGGCGCCCCTGTTGAGATTTCTTAAAAAAGAAAGAGAGAGACTATTTAAAATACACTAAAGATGATAGGACATGGAACCAATATGTCGCTTGAAATTCGTATAAAGCTGCTATATTTTGCATGTTTGGAATTATACCATGATTTGTGTTTGGTTTGTGTTTTTGGGAACTATATCACAGCAGCAATGAGTCATTCTCTGCATCAGGACACTGGTTATCAATTTGATTCATTACAGTTCATGTTGACTTTATTCACTTGGTTCAGGGTCTCTCTCCCAGATTCACCCAGAAAGTGAAAGCTCTCACCTTTCTTTACTGGAGATCCTGGTCTTTGCAAATAAAAGTTCATATTAGTCCTTGATCTCTTAAGATTCCACTTTGTTCTGCACATTGTCACAGATATTCTCTCATTTATCACTCTTTTATTTTCAGCAAAAGGCAATCAGTATCCTATAATTATGGTATGTTCAAGTATCTTAAAATTCCATAAAGGACATCATTTCAAAAAGGAACTAATAAGGCATTTGTTGGTGTAAAGGAGAAAGTATTCATGATGTTTTATCTTTACTTGAACCTTCCCTTTGCCCTGAGGTAATATGATCCTCACTCTAGATTAGATATAATTCTAGGACCTAAATGGCATGGAATATTGTTGTACACATTGCGCAAGCAGCTATCTATTCTTTATTTTGACTCACTAGTACTTCAAATTGGAATTAAGGAGTGGAACATTGAAAAGACTTCCCAAGTGCTCTAAAGAGGCCACCAGGAAACAGGGTTGGGAGAAATAATTTTGTATATCGTTTGTAATATGCTGTCTTCTCTGATAAACATAATGCTTGAGTTGAAATCCTAGATTCTCCAGCAAGACTCATGTTTTTTTGTTTTCTTTTGTTCTTGGTAAATAGGTCTTGCTCTCTCCAGATCTGGTCAAGATTTCTGGAAAAGGAAAGAGCCCTGACATGTGAAGAGCAAGGAGACGTTACCCACACATGCAGGTAAGTGGGAATGAATGCACCAGATGACAGAGGTAAGGGCCAAAGATCAAAGGAGAAAACGTGACCTTAAACTGTGGTTTTGAAAGCTCTGCTTCAATGGACTGATTCTGGAAACCTGGGTTTATTTCTGTGGTGGTCACAGAGGGACCTATCCTGCCTCCCTCTTGTCGTGTTCCTACATCCTCTAAAGAATTCTCTTCTGTGCCAATGTCTTCCATGGCATTCACAGTGAAACCCAAATGCCTCCCCATGGCCAGTGAGGGACTGTGTGATCTGATGGCTATTCCATTGCTTTTGGGTGGCATGTGAAAATCTCTACACATAGGCAGTTTCTAAGTAGAGGCCCCAATGTGATTTACTCCTCGCCCACTTTTGGGTACTCTTGTCTGTTGCAGACATGCACAAACTCTGGTACATCAGGAATGTGTGGGTAAATTGAATCTCCCATATCAAATAGTATACAGAGCAGCCTTCCCCATAGAGGTTTCCCTATTGACCAGACCCTATACTCCATCCTCAGAAATGTACCTTGGAGCATGGTGCTTGGGTGGCTCAGTCAGTTAAGCGTCCAACTTCGGCTCAGGTCATGACCTCATGGTTTGTGGGTTCGAGCCTTGCTTTGGACTCTCTGCTGACAGCTGAGCCTGGAGCCTGCTTTGGATTCTGTCTCCCTCTCTCTCTCTGCCCCTCCCTGGCTCACTTGCTTGCTCTATCTCTCTTAAATAAACATTAAAAAAAAAGAAATGTACCTGGGAGCCTCAGTGTTCACATTGGCCTCACAATGGAATACGTTGGGCCACTTCATTAATACCTAATTGATGCTAGGCCCCATCAAGAACTAAGTGCCAAAATCTTTGGGGTTGGGACACTGGAGATGGTAGTGCAAAAAACTACACAGGGTATCCCAACGGGAAGGCAAAGCTGAGAAGAACTTTTCTAAATGTTGCTTGTCAAAATTTCATGTATATACCAATCAATTCAGGTTACCATTAAAAAAGATTCTAGGGCCCAACATTCAGATATCATGACTCCCTAGGACTAGACGAAGGTCATTAGTTTGTACTTTTAACAGCCATTGAGGATGGTAACCCAAGACTACATTTCCAGTAGCACTAAGCTAGAGAAAGCAGAAGAGCACACCCGAGCCCCTTACACCCAACCATCTTATCTCAACGTAAACACTGCTGTTGCCAGTGTGAAGATTAACAGATTCTGGAAAGAAGGCCTTTTCTGCTCATCCCCTGCAAGTTGGAAAGGGACTAGATAAGGCAGGGATGTCTGAGCAAGGCTGTTTGGGGTACATAATAGGTACTCATTCTTGAATGTTAATGAGCATCTTTTCCATGCTCTAGGTATAGGAGGATGCAGTGTGCCCAAGATACTGGGCAGGGAATCAGACCCACATTACATGAGTCAATCTTTCCAAGTACCTTGGGAGTTGGGTACTGCACATTCATTTTTTCCAGGTGGGTTTTGGATGCTGGGTGAGCCTTCCTGGGATGAGAGATGGCTTCTCTTCTTTTTCATCATCAGTAATCTTGAAACAATGTTGGATATAATGGCACAAATATAGAGAAAAGATTGGGAAAGAGAAAAGAAGGGTGGATTAGAGGGATATTTAAAAGACCAGTAATTTTCCTTACCTATTTGGTTAATTTTATTAAAGAATTTTTTTAATGTTTATTTATTTTTGAGAGAGTGACAGAAAGAGAGAGAGAACGAGTGGGGGAGGGGCAGTGAGAAGAGACACAGAATCTGGAGCAGGCTCCAGGTTCTGTCAGCACAGAGCCCAAAGTGGGTCTCCAACCCACCAAATGTGAAATCAAGACCTAAGCAGAAGTCAGCGGCTTAACCATGTGAGCTGAGCCTCCCAGGCACCCCTAGGCACCCAGTGTTTGGTTAATTCTAAATGTGGACTCTCAAAGGATGTCCTGGGAATGGAAGATGGGATGCTTTGGGTTACCTTGGAAGCACTGTTTTAACCAGATAGGTGAAAAGGATTCACCAAGTTGTAAGTGCTTGACTCTCCTCTATCTGAGTCTGAGCCTCAAGAAATTTTGAGCATCAACTTGGGCCACCCAGTAGGTGGAGCTGCCGGAAACTCTGTCCTCTGAGCTGTTCTTTGAAAGGAGGATCAGGGACTGACTGTGGAGGCATGGAGGGCAATATCAGGGCCCAACAGGTCATCTTTGACAGAATCTGAAGGGAAAATTCTCTGTTGGGCTTTGCAAGCTGCATTTAGGCAGAGGGTCTCTTCCCAGTGCAAATTCAGGGGTAGCTGAGCTCTGTGCCCAGTGTTAGGCCCAAAGTATGGATCAGGAATGGGGCTGGGGGTGGTGTGTCATAAGGACCACTGGAGGTGGGATTGATGGGTCTGGTTGAGCCAAGATGCAAGGCTGGTGTTGGGGAGCCCTGGGCAGGTAAAAGGAGAAGCCCGTGACTACAGGTTTAGTCCCAAGAGGAAAGGTCTATGCTACAAGTCCCCTGTGCGCATGTGCCACACTTGGTAGCAACCTATCTGCGCAGGCGCGGTGGGGAGCCATTACCAAGAGTGAAGTCTGGGCAAGTGAGGGCAGAGTTTTATTGAGGTCTTAGGTGCACATGCAAGAGTGAGCAGCGAGGGGCAGGGAAAGAGGTCACACTGACTCTTAGGCCCACAATGCAAGTGGGCAAAACGGAAGGTGATATTGTGTGGTGGTAAATGATGAACTGATGTACATTCACATTTTCAAGGGTTATTTGATCATTTAATTGATCTATTCAGATGATTGGGCATGTTCCACTTGTAGGAGGTAGTGATAAGGATTTTACAGAGAAGAGGTGGAAGCCAATGAAGGAGAGTGTTTCATTGCACACGTGTACCTTAAGCATTTCCTTGATTTTTGGAAGGCCTATTTGACTGTAATTGCTTAAGTTCATTTTCTTCCTTTCCAGTGCAGTGACTGCGAATTACATCACAGTTTTCCTACAGATGCTTTGGTGGCATTAGAACCACTGCAGGCTATGGCTTCCCTATTTAACTGTGGAAACATAGTTGGTAGGATATCATGTGGTCTTTGTTTTAAATCCATTAGCAGGGGACATGTAGAAATAGTCCATTCAGTGTAAGAATGCAGTCATGATGATGCAACAATCTCCAGAACCACCCAGTTAAGTCACATGTGTTCACCTCAAAGATCACATTTCATGATGTGTGTGATAGGAAGAGACAGACACATTCAACTATGTAAGCATATAAACAAGAAACTGTTGGAACAAGCACGTTTTCTTTACAATTACCGTGGTATATGATGCATTTTTGTTTTTGTGAAATTGAATTCTACTGGTGTGAAAATACCACCCTCATGTAGCATTAAGAAAAACAATTTGAGAATAAGTTTGATGTGACAATATTTATAGAAACATTGAACCAAGCACAAGATATTTTAGCGCCTGTGTGTTACTCAATTTCAAGGGCAATTTCACATACACTCTGAATTTGCATAAGACGGAAGATCCACCTCTACTTGAAAAAGATATGTGTGAAGATCTAGCTATTTTTGACAAGAATTAATGTTACTTTTTATTTAAATATTTTATGAGCATATACTTTATAATTTTCATATTATAATTAATGATATGCCTAAGGTAGTTGTTTTCTATCACTACCATAACCAGTCATCATGATTTTAGGAGGGAATGTAAACACAATTGTGTTATTAATAAATGTGAATTTCAGTGGACTTGGCTTTACTTTCTGTTCAGGGTCTTGTGAGGTTAAAAAATCAAGGTTTCATGAGGCAAATATCTTTTGGGTCACCACCCTCATTCCCTTATCCTTATGTATGCACAACCACTAGTCTGCTTAGGTTTTTTTTTCTACTTTTATTCAGAGAGAAGCTGTACACCTTAGTCTGATATGTGTCACTTAAGGATTTGATACATATATATATATATATATTGCAAAGTATTTACCATAAATCTAGTTAACATCCATCACCTCACAGTTAGAAATTTCTTGGGTGTGATAAGAAGTTTGAGGAGCTACTCCCTTGAGCATCTTTCAAATAGGCAATACAGTATTGTGAATTAAAGCCAGCATATACCTTATATATGCATCACATTATCTACTTCTCTGCCAGGGGCCACAAATGTTTTTCAAGTCCTGGCTTTTAGGAATGTTGGATTTTGTTGTGTTTTCACACTTGAGATTTTTATTTTGTTTTGTACTTCTGAATGACTTCTGGTTTTATGTCATTGTGGTTGAAAAAGATACTTGATGAATTTTTTTTTTTTAAGTTTGTTCCTTTGGAGATAAAGAGCATCAGAGTGAGCATATGAGCAGGGGAGGGACAGAAAGAGGGAGAGAGAGAGAATCCCAAGCAGGCTCCACCCTGTGATTGTGGAGTCTGGGGGGGTGGGGGGGGGTGGGGCTTAAACCCAAGAACTGTGAGATTGTGACCTAAGCCAAAGTCAAGACTTGGACACTTTTGAGCCACCCAGGCACGCTGCTTCATAGGATTTCAATCTTAAATTTATTAAGATTGATTTTGTGACCCAGCATATAACATATACTACAGAACGTTCCATTTGTACATGAGAAGAACGTGTTTCTTGCACCTGTTGTATGGAATGTTGTAAGACACCTACTTAATGGCATTGAAGTCTGATATTACTGATTTTCTGTCTGGATAATCTACTCATTATGGGAAGGTGCACTATTGAAGTCCCCTGCTAATATATCTTGTCTTTTTCTCTATTCTTGTCTGTTAATAGTTGCTTTATATTTAGGTGCTTTTGTGTGGTGTGGACAAATATTTACCAAAGTTTTATCCTTTTGTTGAATTGATTCGTTTAGGTTCTATTAGTTCTTTAAAAATTTTTTTTTAATGTTTATTTACTTTTGAGAGCAAGAGAGAGCTTGAGTGGGGGAGGGGTTGAGAGAGAGGGAGACACAGAATCTGCAGCAGACTTCAGGCTGTGAGCTGTCAGCACAGAACCCAATGTGGGGCTCAAACTCAGACCGTGAGATCATGACCTGAGCCGAAGTCGGCAGCTTATCTCACTAAGCCATCAGGCACCCCTCTATTTATTCTTTTTTTTTTTTTTTTAGGGAAACCTGGTTTATATTTCTTTAAAAAAAACTATAAAAGATTTCTATATATATATTTAACAGACTAAAGTAGTTTTCAAAAATAAATAACTCTAATGTACCAAATGTTGACCACATCAACACAACAATCTGATGCACAAAAAGATTATTATGAACCTCAAGGAGAAAAAGCAACAAACACAATTAAATGTCTTGTCAATGCAGACACTACATGAATATACAAATCTATTGGTTTAATGTAACACGGACACATTCTAAATACATGCATTAGCTACCTTTCTGCAACATGAAAGGATTCCTGTTTTCTATTTGGTGAATACATATATAATGTATAAAACCTTTAGTAACAGGTACTGGAGGTCTACCAAGTGTGAGCCAAGTAGAATGTAAGGTTTTCATCTATCATTTCAGAAAGAACCCAACATAAAATAAATCCACTATCAAAACTATTGCAAAGGTGATCCATAAAAAGTGATGACTGGCAATTTCATACAAAGAAAAAGTCCTCAGAGATGAATGTTATGAATTTGACAGACAGGTAATTTGGTAACCTGCCTGAAAGGACCAATAACTTATTTGGGGGCTTAATACATCAGATAACAATGCAAATTAATTGATATGTGAGAGGAAAAAAAATGCAGTGTATTACAGCAAGAGGTTAGCAAATGGAATACTGTGGAAAAGATTTATTAGCCTCCACAAGTTGGTTTTGAAAAACCATTGGTCACTTGTTACAGTCAAGTACCCAGATCTTCATTGCAACATTTTCCCACACTCATCAAAACCTGGAAGCAATAGGTGTTTCTCAAAGTGTCATTCACTGTTCTTTTATTTCCCCCCAACCCTCAAATCACAGGAATAGGTTTTTGAATATCAACTAGCCATTTAGGAGACTCCTCAGGTACAGATTTTCATAAACATTACACAAGCTATAATTCAGATAACTGCACAAACACCACCAACATTAATGGAAAAATGTGTTGGTTTTCAAAGTGTTAAACACTACATGAGTTACACGAACACACTCTTGGTGTCCTTCCCAAACAAAAATGGGTGAACACCTTATTGCCATTCTGCCAAACACCACATAACTAAAAACGCTGCATGAGGTGACCCCTCTATTTTGTAAGGACACGCACTGTGACTTCTTAGTCTTGGGCTTAAAGTCTGTTTTGTCTGATGGAAGCATGGCTACTCCACATTCTTTTGTTTTCCATTGGCATGGAAGATCTTTTTCCACACCTGTGCTTTCAGCCTGAGTGTGTTCCTACAGCTGAAGTGAGTCTCTTGAAGGCAGCACGTATCCTTAGTTTGTGTACTTCTTTCCTTTCAGCCAATGTATCTTTTGGTTGGAGAATTTAGTCCCTTTATATTTAAAGTAAGTATTGACACAGGTATGGATGGAGTTACTCTTGTCATTGTTTTCCACGTTTTTAGTTGTTGTAGAATTACTTGCCCCTTTCTTATCCCTTTGGTCTTTTTCTTTGTGATTTGTTGATTTTCTAGAGTGGTGTACTTTGATTCCTTTCTCTTTATGTTTTGTGTATCTACTACAGGTTTTGCTTTGTGGTTACCAGGAGGCTTTAAGGAGACATCTTATAAAAATCTATTTTGTTAACACCTTTATTTTGCATACCAGAACACTTTGAGACCTGAGGTAATTCTTAGAAGATGTCAGTGTACAATCCTATGCCATGTTAGGGAAGAGTTAGTTCCTCCCTTTCTGATATGTGTGAAGGTTTCTTCCTTTCAACCACATCAACTGGTATTCTCTACTTCTTTTTTTTTTTTTTAAATGTTTATTTATTTTTGAGACAGAGAGAGACAGAGCATGAACAGGGGAGGGTCAGAGAGAGAGGGAGACACAGAATCGGAAACAGACTCCAGGCTCTGAGCTGACAACAGAGAGTCCAATGCGGGGCTCGAACTCACGGACCGTGAGATCATGACCGGAGCCGAAGTCGGACACTTAACCGACTGAGCCACCCAGGCGCCCCTGGTATTCTCTACTTCTAACTACATTGTTAAGAACTTGTCTCAGTATGTGCCTGGACTGCACAAAACCAATAAACAAAACATTTTATTTGTAACATTCAGAAACTTTTTCAGCTTTAATAAATGTTCAAGAATGACATGGTGAACACCCATTTCGTAATAACTTACATCAGTGTTAGAAACATAAGTGACATCTCCAGTTAGGTCTGTTCATAGATTGTACATGATATTGTCCTCCATCTTCCATGGAAAATCAGGTATGCAGGAGTCCCACCTAAGAGGGAAGTGCATCTGATATCTTTGATGCAGGAAGAATCAGCCACATACTTTCAACACCCACTGGGAATCAGTGAATTTTCTGAAGTGATTTGGGAGCACAAATACATTAATACTTGTAGTCAACATCTTAAAGAGGGCCAAGGTAAAACAAAAACACGTTGAAATTACTTATTCCTATGCAAAAAACAGCCCCATGTCTATTTTCAGGCATACCTGCATATTCGATATCTAAGTGTTCAACTTTGTTTTATCCCATATGGTTAAGTATTTTTATGGAGAATAATGTCTGAATAGAGTGGCCAATATACTCCTTTCTACTGTGAATTGTGACGTTTATTGACAGTTGATGTTCAGATAATTAGATGACTAACTATATCTTTCAGGTTACTTTCCTCTCTGTATGGTTTTGTTTTCCAAAGTGTATACTTAAAAAGGTCTTTCCTTATTCATACATTATCCCCAAGTAGGCATTTGGAGATACTGAGTCATGACTGAATTCCAGTTAAAGGCATGGCCACTCCCTTTACATGTTATACTTTTGTTCTTGTATCATAACTATGATACTGAGGCAGTTGTGAGGTCCAGGCTAGAGGTTTGCCACATTCATTATATTGGTAACGTCTCTGTGCAACAGGAACTATGGTAATGAGTAAGGCTTGAGCAGTCTGAAATGTTTTTTACCACATTCGTTGTAAGTTTTCTCTGCAGTATGAGTTCTCTGATGTTGGATGAGGCTTGACTACAGATTAAAAGGCTTGCCAAATTCTTTGTATTGGTAAGATCATCTCCAGTATATATTCTCTGATGAAGAATCAGGGTTTAAGCTTTGCTTTGGTATCTTGCCACATTCCCAATGGGTATCATTACTCTCACTATGAATTATCTGATGTGGAATAACAGTGGAGCAGTCCTTAGAAATTCTGTCATAGTCTGAACATTTAGAAGATTTGCTCTAGTATGAATTCTGTGTTAATAAGTCAAAGTTGAACAGTAATCAAAAGTTTTCCCACGCTCTTTACGTTGGTAAAGTTTCTCTCCAAGATGAATTCTGTGATGTACATTAAGATGTGCCTGGGGGGAAAGGCCTTGCCACATTCATTACATTGGTAAGGTCAATCTCCAGTATGAATTTTGTGATGGTTGGTAAGGCTTGAGTGGTGCGTAAAGGCCTTGCCACATTCTTTGCATTGGTAAGGTTTCTCCCCACTGTGAATTCTGTGATGTCTCTTAAGGGCCGATTGACAGTTAAAGGCTTTGCCACATTCTTTACATTGGTAAGGTTTCTCTCCACTGTGAATTTTGTGATGTCGAGTAAGTTCTGAGTGCCCTTTAAAGGCCTTGCCACACTCTTTACATTGGTAATGTTTCTCTCCAGTATGAATTCTGTGATGTACACTAAGATGTGCCTGGCGGGAAAAGGCCTTGCCACATTCTTTACATTGGTAAGGTTTCTGTCCGGTATGGACTCTGTGATGCATATCAAGATGTTCCTGGCGGGAAAAGGCCTTGCCACATTCTTTACACTGGTAAGGTTTCTCTCCACTATGAATTCTGTGATGTCTCTTAAGGGCCGATTGCCAGTTAAAAGCTTTGCCACATTCTTTACATTGGTAAGGTTTCTGCCCAGTATGAATTCCTTCATGTTGTCTAAGGGATGATTGCTTGTTAAAGGTCTTGCCACATTCTTTACATTGGTAAGGTTTCTCTCCACTGTGAATTTTGTGGTGTCGAGTATGTTCTGAGTGCCCTTTAAAGGCCTTGCCACACTCTTTACATTGGTTAGGTTTCTCTCCAACATGGATGCTGTGATGTACATTAAGATATGCCTGGCGGGAAAAGGCCTTGCCACATTCTTCACATTTGTAAGGTTTCACTCCAGTATGAATTCTGCGATGTTGTATAAAGTTTGAGACGAACCCAAAAGCCTTGCCACATTCTTTACATTGGTAAGGTTTCTGTCCAGTATGGACTCTGTGATGTACATCAAGATGTTCCTGGCGGAAAAAGGCCTTGCCACATTCTTTACACTGGTAAGGTTTCACTCCAGTATGAATTCTGCGATGCGTCTTAAGGGCTGAGAGCCGGTTAAAGGCTTTACCACATTCTTTACATTGGTAAGGTTTCACTCCAGTATGAATTCTGTGATGTTCTGTAAGGACTGAGGCCCGGGAAAAGGCCTTGCCGCATTCTTTGCATTGGTAACGTTTCTCTCCACTATGGATTCTCTGATGTAACTTAAGGGCTGAGTGCCAGTAAAAGCCTTCGTCACATTCTTTACATTGGTAAGGTTTCTCTCCAGTATGAATTCTGTAATGCTTTGTAAGGGCTGAGGGCTGGGTAAAGGCCTTGCCACATTGTTTACATTGGTAAGGTTTCCCTCCACTATGAATTCTGTGATGTGTCTTGAGGGCTGAGTGCCAGTTAAAAGCTTTACCACATTCTTTACATTTGTAAGGTTTCACACCAGTATGAATTCTGCGATGTTTTATACAGTTTGACAAGTACCGAAAGGCCTTGCCACATTGCTTACATTGGTAAGGTTTCTCTCCAATATGGATTCTGTGATGTACATTAAGATGTGCCTGGCGGGAAAAGGCCTTGCCACATTTGTTACATTTGTAAGGGTTCACTCCAGTATGAATTTTGCGATGTTGTGTAAAGGTTGAGAGGTGCCCAAAGACCTTGCCACATTCGTTACATTGGTAAGATTTCTCTCCAGTATGGATTCTGTGATGTCTCCTAAGGGCTGTGCGCCAGTTAAAGGCCTTGCCACACTCTTTGCATTGATAAGGTTTCTCCTCAGTATGACTCCTGTGATGTTCAGAAAGTTGTGAATGATGCCTAAAGGTCTTATGACATCGTTTACCTTTGGAAGGTGTCTCTGCAGTATGAAATTTTTGATGTCTTGTAAGGGATGAGGGCCGGGTAAAGGACTTGCCATCGTCTTTATCTTGGTACATTTTCTCTCCAGTATGAATTCTTTGATATCCTGTAAGGGTTGAGAACTGGTTAAAGACATTGCCACATTCTTTACATTGGTAAGGTTTCTCTCCAATATGAGTTAACTTATGTTGAGTAAGGGTTGGGCACAATTTTAAAGCTCTTGCCACACTCTTCACATTCATAAGGTTTCTGTCCAGTATGCAGTTGCTGGTAGTCAAAGGCTTTGCCACATATGTTACCTATATAACTTTCCTCTCCTGTACCAGTTGTCTGACCTGTACTGAATCTTGATGAATGACTACACATGCTCCCAGGTTGATTACATCTGCAATGGTTTCTTCCCTCATGAATCCTCTGATGACCACCAACATTGGAAGACTGGTTAAAATTTTTCCCACATTCAATATATTTATAAAGACTCTCTCTCTTAGGGATACTCCTGTGTGGATAAGGCTGGCGCTTTGATAAAAGACTTCCCCGTATATATTACATTCATCATCGTTCTCTGGAAAAGGAGTCCCCAGATACCTTTGCCCTTCACTATGCCCAACCTTGGTCCATTCTGTTATTAAGTGTACATTCTTAAGAAAACTGTGTTTATATCTACTCATGACCCTTTTTGGAACGAAGCATCAATGCATGACTGTGGCAGGAATGTCTCGGTGCCATGTGAAAATACAGCTGACTGAGATCAAAAAAGAGAAAAGTAAAATCATTCTGGGGTACTACTCTCAGAGGAATGTACTGACAACTTCTAATATAGAACCTTAAAATCAATCAGAATATCAGGAAGACAGCTAACAAGAAACCACCAGGACTTCCTTCTTCCATGGACACGTAAACTTGCACACAAGGAATTGACCACATAGCTTAGTCGAGAATTCTGTAGCATCTCTTGCTGTAGCACAAATCACGTTCTTGTCTCTCAGAAAGTGAAGAAAGTACCGTATGTGCTCAAAATTAGCAGAAGAAAGGCAATTGAAACCTAAGACAGAAATGAAAACTGTAGAATAAAGCAAAAATAGGAACAATCACCAACTTCTGAAAAGTTGGTGTCAGAAAACCCCCCAAAGTCAACAGACCTGTCTCTAATGTAGTCAGAATGATAGAGAAGACTAAAATCAGAAGTGAAGAAGTGAAGGCAGACACAGTATACCTGATCCCATAGAAATAAAAATAAATCTAGTCCACAATAGATAATTATCTGGCAAGAAGTAGATAACAAAGAATGGTTATGACTTTCCAAAAACATAAAACCTACGAGGACTCCATCATGAAGACATCTGTCTGTCTGTCTCCCCAGCGACCTAGCTACGTACTTACCTACCTACATATCAATCTGGGGTGTTTAACACAGCATAGAGATTTTGGGTACCTTGGGGAAAGAAAGGTGCATTTTGGCACACTGTTCAAGTTCATTTGGAGAGTAGAGCAAGAGCCCAGGCATGTACCACAATGGCATTTTGACTCCCTCCCTTACAGCCTTGAGAACTGTACCAGTACTCTTGTGGTCAGAAAGCATCACCTGCCCAAGACTTTGGAGGAAAGATCATTCTCCTCTTTTCCACATCCCTAAGAAATGATTGTTACAACAACTGTGCCTCTGATTTTGAAGAACCAGACATAGATAGATTTCCTTGTATTTGGAGTGTCAGGAGGGGAATTGGCACAGCTCCACAGGGTAAGAGGGCTTGATTATTTATAACAGGTGGTCTGCCTTGCACACTTGGTCCTTGCAGGCCTGTCCTGGCAGAATCATTGGTTGCCAGGACCAGAGGCAATACTGGGGCTCAAGCCTCCATCGTCTGGGGAGGAGCTCATTTGAGATGAGGTAGACTGTGGGCAAGCAGCATCTCAGTTTCCAGGGAAGAGCTAGCCAGTAGATCCTGGTCACCTCACGGTGGTTTTCTATGGCTTTGGGCACATTTTGAATGTAATGGCATTGGGCAGGATATTATTGAACACCTGCCAACAATTGTGATATAATGAGAACTGTCCCAGGGGAGAATACTGGTTGTTGCTTTATTGGAATAAGCTATTTTCTTAGGTGACACTAATATTTACACTGACTTTCAAGTTTTTAATAGATCCTAAGGATGAGAATCTTAAAATGATAGAAATGTCTCCCTCCTATCATTTAAAGGATTATAAAATTATTATCTGTATAATTATCCATGTATCCACCTATTAATACTCTACCAAAATACAAAGCTTTCTTTCCTTAGGTACTCTCCAAAAGTGGTTTTCTTTTTTTTAATGCAAGTATAAATGCAGATTATTTTCCTCCTTCCTTATAGTTGGGCATTATTCCATTTCATTGGTTTTCTACCAAAGGATTTTGGGTTGTTCCCAATCTTTGGCTTTTACATAGGGGTGGTGAATACTTGAAGGTCACTGTTGTGCAAGTTTGCAAGTACTGTGTAGGTAAATTTGAGGGAACACTGTTAGCGAAGAGATGAAAAAGTATATATAATTTTGCTAGATATTACCAAATTGCCTTCCACAGCTACTTAGATAATTTCACCCCCAATAGCAAGCATGCCTGTTTCTCCCCAAGGTCACCCAGGATGATTGGCACTATTTTGCTGATCTTTTAAGGCACATAGTCGGAGTTCAGTATTTCTGGCTTGAGTCTGCTTCATAGGCCAACAGCTGTGGCTGTCACAAATTTCCCTCAGCTAGTGCACCCTTCCCACAATCACTTGGCAATGAATGTGTGTGCAAATGTAAACTGGAGAATTGGGAACCCAAATTCTGCAATGTGAATGACACACACAAAACGGTCTTTGCCTTTAAGGAGTGCCTGGATGACTCAGTAGGTTAGCATCAGACTCTTGATTTTGGCTCCTTTCATGATCTCATGGTTTGTGACATCCAGTCCCTTCTCAGGCTCTGTGCTGTCCATACAGGGCCTGCCTGGGATTCTCTCTTTCCAAAAACAAATAAATATTAAAAACAACAACAAAAGGGTTACTGAGCCCCTCAGTTGTTTGAGCAATTGAATTTGGCTCAGTTCACAAACTCGTGGTTAGCCAGTTCAAGCCCCACATTCAGCTCTGCAGGAGGAGAAGGAAATACCAAGGAAAAAATAGAAATTCATAAAATAGTTGGGGCACCTGGGTAGGTCAGTCTGTTAAGCGTCTAACTCCTGATTTCAGCTCAGGTCATGATCCCAGAGTTGTGGGATCAAGTCCCGGGTACGGCTTCACTCCCAGTGAGGAGCCTAAGATTCTGTCTCTCCCACTCTGCCCCTTGCCCCAGCTTGCATGCGCGCTCTCTCTCGCTCAGAATAAATAAACAAATGAAGAAAACTAAAAACTTAAAAATTAGATATGAGAGATCAGAATAAACAATAACATGGAAAATAATGCCCAGGTTTCTCAAAACAAACAAAAATGGAAATTATCCAACTCCATTAACTAAGAAAAAAGGAGAGGTAACAAGCACCAAATGGAGAAATGGAACAGAAACCTCACAACAGATAACCACAGAGATATATAGTGTGATAACAGATCACTATCAACAATGATATACTAACAAGTTAGGCAAAGTAGAAAAAAATGTAATTTTAAAGAACGCACAAGTTACCAAGATTGAGAAATGAATTTTGAGCTCAAGAAATAAGGAATCTTCTTAGACCATCACAAATATACAAGTTGAATTTGGAATAAAAAACCTCCCAGCATAGGAAAGCCCACAGTCTCTTGCCTTCATTGGTCAATTCTAACAAATATTAAAAAGAAAATAAAATTTAGGGCACTCTTCATCAAAATCTTAAAAATAGAATAGAAGGAACCCATTCAAAATAACCCTAGGAGGCCAGCATTACCCTGGTACCAAAGCGGGGTAATTGCCACACAAGAACAAAATATCTGGTTTGTCCGCCCTAAGTATTGCTACTCTGGCTTTCTTTGGACCATCATCTGCATGAGAAAGGTTTCTCTATCACCCTCACTTTGTATCTGTGTCTTCAGGTCTCCATGGAGTCTCTTGTAGGCAGCATATAGATGGGCCTGGGCTTTATTTCTTGTTGTTTTTGTTTGGTTGCTTTATTCCATCCAGAGACCCTATGTGTTTTGATTGGAATGTATAGTACGTTTTCATTGAAAGTATTTATGGATACGTATTTATTGCCATTTTATTAGTAGTTTTGTCATTGTTTCTAGAAACTTTCTTGATCCTTTTTCTGTGTCACTTTTGGTGTCTTCTTTGCACTTCAAGATTCCCCTTTGATATTTCCTGCAGGGCTAGTTCAGTGGTGAGGAATTCCTTGAGATTTTGCTTGTCTGGGAAACTCTGTCTCTCCTTCCCTTCTGAATGATAGCCTTGCTGGATAGAGAATTCCTGGCTGCCTATTTCTCCCAGTCAGCACGTGGAATAGATGATGCCACTCTCTTCTGGCTTGCCAAGTTTCTGTTGAAGAATCACCAGGTAACCTTATGGTTCTCCCTGGTAAGTGAAAGATGTCTTCCTGCTTTGAAGAGTTTTTATCACCGTATTTTGAAAATTTAATTCTAATATATCTTGCTGTGGGTCTGCTTTTGTTGATTTTAACGGGAGTTCTCTGTGCCTTCCGGATTTTTTTTTATTTAAAACAACTTTTTTTAAGTTTTTACCTTTGAGACAGAGAGAGACAGAACATGAACAGGGGAGGGGGAGGGAGAGAGGGAGACAAAGAATCTGAAGCAGACCCTGAAGATGAATCTGAAGCAGGTTCTGAGCTGTCAGGACAGAGCCTGACATGGGGCTCAAACTCACGGACTGTGAGATTATGACCTGAGCTGAAGTCTGACGCTTAACTGACTGAGCCACCCAGGTGCCCCTGTGCCTTCTGGATCTGTTTCCTTAGCCAGAATAGGGAATTTTTTGGTTATTCTTCCTTAAAATATGTTTTCTACCTCCTTTTCTCTTCTTCCAGTACCCTTCTAGTACTATTCCAAAATTTACAAGTACTCCAGATGATTCTGATGAAAGCTAAATTTCACAGCCTCTGCAGGAACTAAGTCAGAGATCATCCTTGACTTGGCCACAGATAAGTGACTCTTAGAAATCTCTGTTTGTGATCATGCTCGTGTGGTCTCACACTCACCATACACAAGAGGTTTACTTTCTTCATAAGTAAAACTGACTCTAATAACACAATCTGTACAAAACATGAATACATGTTATATGTTGTAAAGAGACCAAATATAGCCTTCTCACTATAAATCTGTACTTGCTGGCTTCTACCCTAAGACCATCAGTAATTGCAGGTTTATGCGGTTCTTCCTCAGCAGTCCATGTGCATGTAGAATACATCCCGTGCATTACGTTTAAGGATATCCTAAATTTAAGGGCTAATTTCAGGGCAAAGTGTGATGGCCTTTTTGTCAAATACTGTGAAACAGTTCAGAGAAGGGGAGCAGTTTGCAAATATCTTATGTGTCCACCAGTGCTATGATTTCTAATTAGACTAACCCATATATCACAATTCTGGTTCAAGACTTGGAGGGAGTAGTGACTTGGGGAGGAGGGCCTTCCCTGAATGGAAACAGAAAGACTTCAGGTCCAGTTCTCTAAGTCCTATCAGATTTACATTGCCTCCTTTGCTGCATGCAACATGGTTCGATGCATGTTGGTGGGGCAGGTACCCTGGGCCATGAGTGAGCAAGTATGAGGATAATCACAGGCACAGAAAATGCCAGAGCAAAGAAATAACCAGTATAGAGTATACTCTAGGGCACTTGAGGTATTTTTTTTGTTCATTATAATTTTTCTATTATTTTTTAAATTTACATTCAAGTTAGTTAACATATAGTGCAACAATAATTTCAGGTGTAGATTCCTTGATGCCCCTTACCCATTTAGCCCACCCCTCCACCACAACCCCTCCCATAAACCTCTGTTCTCCATGTTTAAGAGTCTCTTATGTCTTGTCCCCCTCCCTGTCTTTACACTATGTTTTCCTTCCTTCTTTTGTGTTCATCTGTTCTGGGTCTTAAAGTCCTCATATAGTGAAGTCATATGATATTTCTCTTTGTCTAATTTGGCTTAGCATAATACTCTCCAGTTCATCCACGGACTTGCAAATGGCAAGACTTCATTACTTTTGATTGCCGAGTAATACTCCTTTGTGGATGTATGTATGTATGTATACATACATATATGTGTGTGTGTATATATACACACACACACAAATATACTCCACATCTTCTTTATCCATCCATCGACGGACATTTGGGGTCTTTCCATACGTTAGCTACTGGTGATAGTGCTGTTATAAACATTGGGGTGCATGTGCCCCTCTGAAACAGCATACTTGTATCCCTTGGGTAAATACCTAGTAGTGCGATTGCTGGATAGCAGGGTAGTTCTTTTTTTTTTATTTTTTGAGGAACCACCATACTGTTTTCCAGAGTAGCTGCACCAGTTTGCATGCCCACCAGCAGTGCACAAGAGATCCTCTTTCTCCACATGCTTGCCAAAATCTACTGTTCCCTGAGTTGTTCATGTTAGCCATTCTGATAGGTGTGAGGTGGTATCTCATTGTTCCTACATCACTCTTTAAAATGAATATTCCTTACCTGACTTTGCCAATAGGCCTATGGTATTATGGAAAGACACAAGTAAAAGATACACAATCAGTTCTCTCACTTACTACACTCACATGCATACATGTTAAAATGCTAATATGCAAAATTAACACCCATCACAGGACATCAGCAGTGGAGAATAAGGAAGGACCGGGAAGTTGCTCCTCCATGGAGACAGAAATGGACTAAATTACCTTGTGAGTGCTCCAGAAGGCAATTAGGAGAACCCCACCCAGGCAGGCAAGTACAAAACACAAAAACATCAAAGAGACAAAGTTTGTGACACTGGCCCACAACAGCTACTCACCCTTCCTGACACTCCTTGGCAAAACTGTGTGGAAACAGTTACCTCTCATCAGGAGGCGAAAACACAGGAGTGACCTCTATGCTCAGTGATCTGGCTTTTTTGCAGGTGCTTGAGGGACTTATTTCTGTCACGAAGGACATGGAAGCAGAGAGAATGAGGGCACCGGCTGGATGCACTATGATGGCTGCTCAGAAAACAGGTGAGCTTTTGTTTACACACTGGAGAGACTACAGAGCTGAGGACAACAGAGGAAGGTATCATGGGCTCTAAAGAACTAACTATACTTCCGTAAACTGGGAAATTCCAAAAATTCAGACATTACCAATTACTTGTGTTCTCCTGTACAAACAAGTTCATAAGCCTAAACCCGGAGTTTGTTTTCTTAAATTCACTAATCTCAACAAAAGACCACAAGGCCATGAAGAAATAGAAGAACTTGTTTCACTCACAGGAATGAAATAAATCTCTAAAACTGACCTTGAATTAATTAGGACGTATTAATGGTATGACCAAGAACTCAAGAAGAAAACATCATAAAGATGCCTATGGAGGAAGAAGAGAAAGCAGACAGGCAACTAAATGAGAGCAGAAAAACCATGCATGACCAAAATATAAACCCAAAGAGGCAAAGTATAAGAAAATCACCCAGAATTTGGGAGCTCAAGTGGAGAATCTTTGAATTTAAAAATATACTAAGGAGTCAGCAACAGACTTGGTCAAGCAGAAGAAAGAACTGGGCAACCTGAAGACCCCTTGTTTTAAATTACCTAAGAGGACCAAAGAAAATTGTGGAAAAGAACAAAGACTCGGGATACATGGGACACCTACAAGTGGACCAATGTGTACATTATGGGGACCCCATAAAGAGAGCAGAGTGAACGGGGGCAGCGAGTTTCCATGAAGAACTAAAGGCTTGTAGTTCCCCTGTATGTGGAAAGGAGAGGCAAATTCACAAGCACAGTAAATTCACAGTAGGATAAGTATCAATGGCAGGAGATGGGTGAGGGACAATTTGCTTGGTGATGGCTATTAAGGAAAGCACTTGTTATGATGAGCACTGTGTGCAAATGATGAGCCACTGAATGAATTATACTGAAATCCATATTGCACTGCATATTACCTAATTAAAATTTAAATAAAAATTGAAGGAAAAAAGACAAGACATGAACACAGTTGTAATTAACCGACCAAAAACGACCAGTGAAAAGAGAATTTTGAAAAGCTTGACAAAGGCAACTTATCTTGTACAAGAGAGCTCCTACAAGATTGTTAGTGGGGTTCTCGGGAGATGTTATAGAAAGAAAAGCATTGAACAATGTATTCAAATACTGAAAGATCAAAAAATATCCACCAAGAATACCCTACCTGGCACAGCTATTTTCCATGCATGGAGAAATGAAGACTTTGCCAAGGCAAAACCCCTCTAAGTTTATCAGCAGATCTGTCCTACAAGAAATGTTTCTTTTTAAACTTTTTTAAAAAATGTTTTTATTTTTGAGACAGAGAGAGGCAGAGCATGAGCAGGGGAGGGGCAGAGAGAGAGGGAGACACAGAATCCGAAGTAGGCTCCAGGCTCTGTGCTGTCAGCACGGTTCGTGACTTCAAGCCCTGTGTTACTATCTTGCTGACGACTTGGTGCCTGGAGCCTGCTTCAGATTCTGTCTCTGTGTCTCTCTCAAAATATAAATAAACGTTAAATTTTTAAAAAAAAGTCCTTACTGAACTAAACAGATTCTAAACAGTAACTGAAAACACATGATAACCTAAAGCTCTGAGAAGTATAAATATTTACACAATTATAGAAACCTGTAGTGTTGTAACAAGGTAGGACACATCACATTTATTTCTGCTACAGTCTTTTTCTTAAAGCATAAAAATCAAATCTCGGTAATAATATATGCAATATAAAAATAGAATTTATGATGTCATCAACATAAAGTGGTTGCAGGTGCAGAGATGATAAGTAGAAGAATTTGTATAAAATTGACACTATCGGCTTAAAACAGCGTGTTAGGGGCATGAAGGTGGCTCATTCGGTTATGTGTACAATTCCTGATTTCAGTTAAGGCATGGTCTCCCAGTTTGGGAATTCATGTCCTGAGTTGAGGGTTGCTTCAGTGGCTCATTCGGTTAAGTGTTGGACTTCAGCTCAGGTCATGATCTCGGGGTTCATGAGTTTGAGCCCCGCATTGGGCTCTATGCTAGTAACAGCAAGGAGCCTGGAGATCCAGATTCTGTGTCTCCCTCCCTCTCTGCCTTTCACCTGTGTGGGCTTGGTCTCTCTCTGAGGAATAAAAACATTAAAAAAAAAAAAAAAAAAGCAAGCCCTGTGTTGAGCTCTGCACTACAGCGTGTATAAAGGTTTGTTAAACCTTTAAGATGCTTTAAGTAAATTCTAAGGTAACTGGAATGAAAATACATACAGACATTGCATTCATCAATAAATACATGATGAAATTCTATTAGCATGATAACTCACCTAAACAGGATACAACATTCATTTACCACTAATCAAGGAAAGAAATACACAAGATGAGTCACAAGTATGCATAGTTAATACTGCTACAAATACATAGATACTTTTATTAGCAAAGGATACAAAGCTGATCTTATCTGATATAGACTTACTCACATTGTCCAAAAACATTAGGAATTGAAAATTGTCACCCTGTGGGGCACCTGGGTGGCTAAGTCGGTTGGGAAACCAATTTCATTCAGGTCATGATCTCACAGAAAATGAGTTTGAGCCCCACATCGGGCTCTGTGCTGACAGCTCAGAGCCTGGAGCCTGCTTCAGATTCTGTGTCTCCCTCTTTCTCTGCCCCACTCCCACTCACATTCTCTCTCTCTCTCTCTCTCTCTCTCTCTCGCCTTCAAGAGTAAAATAAGACATAAAAAAAAAAATTGTGACCCTATAACAAAATACAAAGGTAAAAGCAAAATCCCACCTAAATAATGCTGTGGAAAGTTCCATACAAAAAGGAAGCACATTATTATGGAATGGCAAGACCAGACAAAATGTAACCCAAAAAATTCTACATAACAATGATGAAGTATTTAACAGAGGCCCATGATAAATGTAGATATTTTTTAAAGCTTATTTTGAGAGAGAATGCTCTCCTAAAGCAGAGGAGAAACAGAGAAAGAGGGAGAAAGAAAGAATCCCAAGCAGGCTCCACGGTGTCAGCTCAGAGCCCAAAGCAGTCCTCAGACTCATGAATCGTGAGATCATGACCGGAGCCCAGGCTCCCCTAGCTATAGCTCTAATTTTCAACTGTGACTGTGTACCCATGAAAAAGGAACATTTTCAATTACTGGCATGTCTTCACGGGCATTACAATTGTCAAGAATGTTCCTTAAAATCAACCATGGAAACCTCTAATGAACACTTTTGTGAATTAAGCACCTAAGACATTACACAATGTGGTATGTTAATAGATCCCTCCTATCACACAGATTTCAGGGTATAATCCATTGTTCATTTTTTTAATGTTTATATATCTTAGACACAGAGAGAGAGAGAGAGAGAGAGAGAGAGAGCGAGTGAGCGCACAAGCCAGGGAGACTTAGAGAGAGAGGCAGACACAGAATCCGAAGCAGGCTCCAGGCTATGTGAGCTCTCAGCACAGAGCCAGACATGGGGCTCAAAGTCACAAACTGCAAGATCATTTCCTAAGCTGAAGTTGAAGTCTTAACCAACTGAGCTATGCAGGTCCCCTATAATCCATTCTTTAGAATCAAGCAAACAATAACCTTTCATTTCTTTTTTGTGAATGTTTAAAAAGTTTGAGAGAGAAAGGGAGAGAGGGAGGGAGGGTGGGGGAGAGAGGGAGGGAGGGTGGGGGAGAGAGAGAGAAGGGAATTCCAAGCAGGCTCCACACTGGGTACAGAACTGGACTTAGGGCTTAAATTCAAACCATGAAGTCATGACCTGCATTGAAATCAAGAGTCAGATGCTCAACCCTCTGAACCACTCAAGTGCCTCAAAACCTTTCATTTCTAAATAAACAAACACAATCAAGAGTATAAAATAGGCCAACAATCGCTTTATAAAAAAAATCTTTGGTATTAAATTCAGATACATTCGGACGAAAGTAAAAAAAAAATAAGTGATTTTTTCTCACGTGAAATTACATTTATCATTAACTCTTTTTCTAAACATACGACGTTTCCTAATTGTCTGCCTCACTTCTTATAAAGCAAATGCCCATGTTATATCAGGACTTTTGATATAACACATCATAAAGGAATCTCCTATATAACGACTCAGAGTGAAAACATATGACAAAGTCACAGGGACTTCATATTATACAAGATAAGTTCATAAAAGGATTCAGTTAAGAAATAAAGAAACAATTGAGACTTTATTATAGGCTGTGAGTTTTCACTTCTAAATATCCTAGCTCCCCTATGGCATTAATTTATATAGAATTATATGAAAATAATAGGTTCTTTAAATTATTTCACCATTGAGGAATGCAAAACATTGAGTGGAAATTTCTTATTTTACTTAATACAAAGAAAATGAAAGTTTATTTAGACAGAGATAAAGAGCAGTGTGGAAAGGGTAGAGAGAGAGAGAGAGAGAGACAGAGAGACAGAGAGAGAGCAAGGAGAGGGGGAGAGAAGGAGGGACGGTGGGAGGGAGGGAGAAACCAAGCACCATCTCAGCTGTCAGCCCAGAACCCTATGTGGGGCTTGAACTCAGAAACCCTGAGATCATGCCCTGAGCCAAACCAAGAGTTGGACTCTTAACCAACTGAGTCACCCAGGCATCCTGGACTCTCTTTCTTTTCCTTTTAATATTAATTTTTGAGAAACAGAGAACATGTGCCAGACGGACAGAGCAGCAAAGGATCCCAAATGGGTTCTTCACTGACAGCAGAGAGGCTGATGCAGGGCTCAAATTCAAACTGTCAGATCATGGCTGGAGCTCAACCCAGACACTTAACCAACTGAGCCAACCAGGCAACCCAAGAAATGAACTTTTGAAGTGAAACAAAGAATGAGATTTCCTCATATTAGGGAGTTGCTTTATCACCTGATGTGATTACTGGGTCTGTATTTTGTATGATTAAAATGAAAGCCACCTTAATCCTGGAAAGGATCAACCCGAAAACTTGTGATGTCTCCCTCTAGCGTTCCTGGGATTTCTGCACCTCACCTCAAGGTGCCCACCACTATCCTGACACACTTCACACAAGAAGCAAAACAGAAGTCAGAAATGCATTAGCGTACAGTTCCTCAGAAATACAGAGATTTCCGCAAGACCTCAAAGCAAATGGAGAACCAGTTAGATTATGGAGGACCTCACTGTGGATGTGAAGAACCCTCAGTGGAACTGAAGGAGAATCCTTAGAGAATGGAAAGCATGGTATGTTGGAAAGCAGATTTCTCATGTGAGAGGAAGAGCCCTGAAACTGGCCTTTTCCACCTAATTTCCATTCAAGGAGAGCTGCTCAACCACATTCTGAGGTCCAACTCCTCCTTCACGACTGGCCCTTACCTCTGTCATCCGCTTCCTTCCCACCTACCTGGGTGTGTAGCTACTGTCTCCTTTCTCTTCACGGCCCAGACATCCTTCTTGTGTTCCAAAAAGATGACCAGGTCTGGCTTTGACACAACAAGACCTGTTTATTAGAAAAAAAAGAATGTGAGTGTGGTTGGGGATTCTAACTTCTGATCCACTATTGTGCTTAGTAGAGCAGAGAGGACAGAGTAGAAGCTAGAAAATGATTTCCCAAATGCTGTGGGCCAACATCCCCTTTAGAACACGCAGGATGAAGTTTCCATGTTCAGATCTTGACCTCCACTTCTGAGTATTACCATGACAATAATCAGTAGAAATCGGTATTTAAGACAAAAAAGATACCGTTTTATGCCACTTAGCCGTTAGAATTGTCATTAATGTACAGAAATGATGATGTTACCCTAAGGAAGAAAAGGTAAAGCTGAAAAGGAAACACCAAGAAGATTTTTCTGTACAACCACAAACCCCTACTTCTTTCCCTGACTGCAGGGATCTGAATCCCAGTCATGCAAAGAGGAAGATTCCAAGAGACAGTCTTCAATGGAAGGAACAAATCCCTGAGTATGGTTTGGGCAGTGTGGAAGGAGTTATCCTCACCCAAGAAAAGGAGGTGTCCGTAGTTCTCTAACATCACATCCCTGTACAGTTCCCACTGACTGTGGTTCAGGCACCCCAGCTCTTTCCGAGAAAATTCTATGGCCACATCTCTGAATGTCAGCAATCCCTGCAATAAAAAACACAGTTATCAAGTGGCCACAGGCAGAGTTCCTAATGCTAGGTCAAATGAAAGAGGCAGTTAATGTCACCAGCCGGACTCCAAGACCTGACTTTAATGCTTGTGCTTGTACCCACCGATCTTATTTCCACACTTTACTTAACCCCTTTTTCTATCTTATCTTTTACTTCACAAACAAACCCCACGGGTATAGTCTCCTGTAGTGGAAACAGAAACCATCCAACAAAAGGTAATGACTGCCCTGAGGAAGAGCTTGGATGAGCTCAGTTGGAGATTAACCCCTGACTCACACCTGAGCAAATGCATAATAGACTAAACTATGGAGTAAGTACAGGTACCTTCATCTCATACATACATTTTATTTTACATCTTATGTCTTTGAGTGAGATAGAACATGCACAAGTGGAGGGGGGGCAGACAGAGAGAGACAGAATCCCAACCAGGGTCCATGCTCAGAGTGGAGCCTGATCTCAGGACTTTCATCCTGACCTGAGGCTAAATTAAGAGTAGGACGCTCAATGGACTCAGCCACCCAGGAGCTCCCTTTTACCTCATTATAATACTAAAATCTCACCCAAGGAGGAGCACAAACCTCATTTCCTATGAAATATGCAGAGTATGTATACAACTGTTCTCTTAAGGCTTATGTGCAACCTTATACTCCACTTGGCATAAGATGATGGCCTCCCCTTTCTGAATATCCATGCTAACCCTAAATGAAAGGACACCATTCCCCCTTCCTCCGTGAGTATCTGATTTGGAAGTTCCTCCCTGTGATTTCCTTGTTTCTTGTAAATCATTTTTGCTTTGCTCACATCCTCACCTGGTATAGTTTTTTTGTGATCCACCAACGACTGAACTTCTGTTAGTTCAGTTAGATCAGGAGAACTGGTTCTGGCTGAGGTGAGGTTCCTGCTTGATGAGGTAAGATTATTTGTCACCCAGTATTATGCTCTAGTATATTCTTTACCTTGCAGGTAGGAACCTTTATAAATACTGTGTTTCTTCAGGAGAATTTGTAAAATGAAGGCATCAACACAGGCATATACATTTTGAATATTGTATTTACATCATACAGTACATGTGCTATCTATTTCTTCAATGGAAACTTCTGGGGAGTGACAAATGTATTTAGCATATTCTAATATGAATTAGAATTTCACAACAGGACCTTGGGGATCTTGCTAAAATGCAGATACTGCTCAGGAGTTCTAGGATGGGGTAGATGTCTGCATTTCTAACAAGGCACTAGTCTATGGGCCAAGAGATACATATTTCAATAACGAAGAACAACTCAAAGACAGGAACTTTTGGGGAACTTGGAACTGAATGGGATTCATAGCAATTACAGGTTCTACTAGAATAGCAAGAATGGCAATAAACCTTTCCAAGCATTTCCTGGTTAGTAGAGAGCATTCAGAGTTGTTCATAACTTATGGAAAATAAATCATAGTCTAAGACAACGAACACATTATTCTTCTATTTCCATGTGAATATTTTTTCAAGCATCCAGTACATCGTAGGATCAGGTTTTAACCCAGGTCATCTGACCTGGAGTTGACCTAAAATGACACCTAAAATATATGGCGGGGCCCCAAACCAAATGATCATAGCAAGTGTCAAACCTGAAGAATGATGGAAAGAAGGTATACACACAAAATTGATCACCTTTATACATTCCATGCTCACATCCATAAATATTCAAAGAAGTTGTATAGATATTAAATGTAGAAAAGTATACTGGTGTCTAGGGAATATTTTCAATGAAGGACACCTGGGTGGCTCAGGTGGTTAAGTGTCCACCTCTTGAATTTGGCTCAGGTCATGATTTCACACTTCACCAGTACAAACCCCACATCAGGCTCTGTGCTGACAGTCTGGAGCTGGCTAGGGATCCACTCTCTCTGCCCCTGCCTCTCTCTTCCTCAAAAACAAACAAAACATTTTCAGTGACATGAAACTCATAAAACTAATTGTAGATAATGATGCTTAGGTCTTTTACTCACACTATCAACACAAACACACATTAAGATACAAAGACAACAGTTATTTCTGACTCTAGTATGATGAGGGATACAATCAGAAAAATTTTCACCCTTAGCACAGAAAGCTAACATACAGTTGTATTATTTGGACATTCATCAAATAAAGGCTGGTTCCTACATTTTTCTTTAAGTTTACTTATATTGTAAAAGAGAACGTGGGTAAGCACGGTGTGAAAGGTGGAGAGGCAAAGAGAGGGAGAGAACCCCAAGCTGTGACTCCAGGCTCCAGGCTGTGACTGAGCCACCTAGGTATCCCTGGTTAGTACATTTTTACAGGGTCTCCTGACCACGGGTACATGTCACCACTGCTTCATATTGAACTGAATGGTAAGCACCAGAGAAATCTTGCAGAAGCAGTTTTACACGTAGAAATTTACAGAAACATTTGTGATTGAACACTCTGTGCACCTACCCTCCCCTTGAACATAGAAGCTTCATGCAGCCAAAGTACAGTTCTTTCTGCCCACGGGTCCTGCCCTGTGCTACTTCAATAAACTATCTGGCACCACAGAGTATCTCAAGAGTTGTCTTGACCGTAGTACTCCATGATCTGCTAATATAGTGTTTATTTGAGAGCTTTTTAAAATTTTATTTTTTAATTAATTATTACTTATGATTGACAAAGAGAGAGAGAGACAGAGAGAGACAGGGAGAGAGAGAATACGAGGAGGGGCAGAGAGAGAGGGAGAGAGAGAAAGGGAGAGGCATGGCTCCTGTTCACCTGATGCTGGGCTCCAGCTCAGGACTGGTGAGATCATGACCTCAGTGGAAGTCTGACGCTTAATGAACTGAGCCATGCAGGGGCCCCTCATTGAAAGCTTTATTTCATTCATCATTTGTGCTGTTTTATTTCAGGATATTAAGACACTCAAACATGGTAGTTCTTGGTACTATGTGATTCTTCTTTCTTTTTCTGAAATACACAGAAGTAAATAGAGTATGCGTGTGTCATGACTATTGAGCAAAACAAAAAGCTACAGGATGAAGTTCTGACTCATTGAGAACTCGATGTAGAGGTCATTACATCTACTAGACAACACTGAGGGTATCATTGTCCGGTGGTGACTCATGTGACGTGGGCCAGGAGACAATGTTCAAGGAAAAGGTCTTGAGCCTTTTTGGTAAATGAGGCTGTTTGTGTGAAAGCACAGGGACAGGATCTGTGGGAAGAATGAGCTGCAGGGTGATTGAGAGGAGCTGTTGATTATATACTTTAAGTTTGGGGAGGGGGGAGAAATATAAGTTTCTACAGGGATTTCATATGTTAAACAAGACTTCCAGGACCTGGAATTCTGTCTAGGGTAAAGCTAAGCTTGCTGTTTGCCTCTAGGAAAGCATCAACATTAAGGCAGTTGTGAATTCCTTGAGGAGTATCTTCCTCTGCCAGTCTCGAGTATTTCTCCGGGGGTTGTAAGTTGTGAGAAATTTTAATTTTATCCGCATTGCTTTTGCATTTGTCCTCCTCCTCAGAAACTACAAGGAAGGGGTGCCTGGATGGCTCAATCAAGCTTCTGACTTTTGAATTAGGCCGAGGTCAAGACCTCTTGATTTGTGAGTTCGAGCTCCGTGTCCCACTCAGTGCTGACCCTGTGTCACCTACTTGGGACTTGGCTCTATCTTGGCCACTCCCCTGCTCTCTCTCTCTCGCTCTCTCTCTCTCTCTCAAAATAAACTTAAAAACTTAAAAAAGAAAAAAAGCTACAAGGTAAAAAAAATACAAGAGAAGTGAAACTAGGAGAAAGATATTTCCAGTTTAAAAGTGATGGTGTCTGGAAATTGCTCAGGGAATCTGGCTGAAATCATTACAACTGATAAGAAAAATATGAACATTACAGGGGAGGAATCTGGCAGAGAGCACAAACCCAAGTGATAGAAGGTAACATCAGCTGTAAGGAAACAAATGGATATCAGTGCCTAAGGCATACCTCAGGACACGGGATCGCCTGTGCGCTCTTGTGACCCCAAACAGTAAATCACAATATAAACAAGTTAAGGACACAGTGGATGTATAGAGACTACCGCATATACTTGTCATTTCCTGGAATATCTAGGATATCTTAAAGTAGCTTTTTCACATCCTCAAGAGCATGAACATTCTAAATTATTCTGTGCCTCATATCCATCTTGTGTATTTGTGCACTTTCATAATCCTCCTCTACCCGGGGCAGAGAAAGCATTCGGATAAGACCTAAATGGGAATGGTTTTCCTTGATTGCTATCCCAGGACCAGACCCCATCAGCAACAGGACAACTGCTGTTGCCCTACTAGAAGCCACATTGGAGAAAAGGGAGAGAGGTCTCTGGGATATACGGGAGGAGTGTTCTGAAGACATAACCTGGAATATCATTTCTGAAATGTTAATAATTAGGGGAACATCTGGGGCACCTGAGTGGCTCAGACTGTTGAGCGTCGACTGCGGCTCAGGTCATGGTCTCGAGGTCTGTGAGTTCTAGCCCCACATCAGGCTCTGGGCTCAGAGCCTGGAGCCTGTTCCGGATTCTGTGTCTCCCTCCTTCTCTGACCCTACCCTGTTCATGCTCTCTGTCTCTGTCTCAACAAAGTAAACGTTGAAAAAAAATTTTAAAAAAATTAGGTGAAAACCTAAAGCAGAACCATAAGAACTAAACAAATAAAACCATTGGTATTTACAATTTTTTCATTTAGAGAGAGAGAGAGAGAGAGAGAGAGAGAGAGAGAGAGAGAAAATGCATGCAAATGGAGGACAGGGACTCAGAGAGTGAAAATCTTATGTAGGCTCCAAGCTCAGAAGGAAACCTGATGCAGGGCTGGATAGCAGGTCCCTGGGATCAAGACCTGAGCCTAAATCAAGAGTCATATGCTCAACTGAATGAACCACCCAGGTGCCCTGCAATTTCTACATGCATGGATTATCCTGAGAACAAGGTGACAGGTCCTCTTGCAATGGCCTCAAGGCTTACCTGAGAATTGGCCATTTCTTCTTTCACCTCCTCTTCAAGATTTTTCTCAGAAGATTTTTGTGGAGAAATCCCAGCTGAAGTGGGAGCAAATGCCTTTAAAGCCACGACTGCAACCTCTTCACCAGTAGCCTGGTCACCTGCAGGCAGGGCTTTGAAATGCAAAAAAGACCCAAGTTCCTCATCATTTGTGTCAGGAGCTATTCAGAAACTATGGTGTCCCACGTGGAGACCAGCCTCTGAGTTTCCTGTCTCTGCTTTCAGGGGTCCTCCCCTCCCACAGAAGCCCACAAATTCTGCTTGAGCATAGGAACAGTGTGTTACATGGACCTGAACCTCCCCAACTCCTGTACAGGAGACCCTTGAGCCAAAGCCCGCACTCAACTCTGATAACTTAATGGGAAGCCTTTCTGCTTAACTCTGGCTTCCCTTAGCATTTTGTTAGGAAAAGATAGGGTTCAGTAGGGAGAAAGGGAACCATTAGGACCTGAGGCCCCTGGGTGGGGAAAACACATTTTGGAACAATGCTGGGAATGTCTGACTACCGCAAACCCCCTCAGGTGCAAGGTTCCTCTTGAGAATGTGACAGATACCACCTATTCCCCCTTAGGAATTTGACTAAAGACCTAACTAAAAACCAGTAGTAGATTATAAAACTTAAAACCCACAAGGAGCAATATGGCCATAGACCACCCCTCCTGCAATGGAAATGAGCCAATCAGGAAGGGAAAACCTAGCACTTCGAGTTGTTAATCCAGTATGCATAAGACTTGAGAAGGAACAAGGCAGAAGGGAAGGGGAAGAGACCAGAAAGTTATACCACAAAGGCCCTTGCCTATTGTCACTGGTATTCACATTCCAATGCCCCCTCTCTTTAAAGAGAGCTTTCCTACTACTCTTCCTCTCTTATACTCTAATAAAGTTTTGCCTGTTGCTCATTTTGTGTCCACCTCTTTATTCTTTGAATCGGTGGGAAAACAAATCCCTGAATCCTGGGTATTCATGTAAAAATCCCATAACAGAAATCCCTGGAACACTTCACTAAAACAACACTGTTGTTTCCACCCACACCAGTTGAGGGAATCTGAGGGGGAGGGTAGCAGCAATGATTATTAATGCAAACTCCACACACGATCCTATTGGGAAGCATTTGGGAAGTAAGCAAGCAAAACACAGTAACAACATATATGGTTAGTGTCCAGATTTGAATCCATGCCTTCTCCACTGATCAGAGTTTCTGTAAATTTACACATTCTCCTCCATTTGCTTCACAGAAGGACACGTGTTTACAAATGGAGCTTTCCCTGATACATGTGAATGAGCAAGTTTTGGGGTGATAGTGGGGTGGTCCAGAGCTGATGGCCAAGAAAGAATTCTTGAAGACATTTTCCATTGGTATGGAAGATCTTTTTCCACACCTGTGCTTTCAGCCTGAGTGTGTTCCTACAGCTGAAGTGAGTCTCTTGAAGGCAGCACATATCCTTAGTTTGTGTACTTCTTTCCTTTCAGCCAATGTATCTTTTGGTTGGAGAATTTAGTCCCTTTATATTTAAAGTAACTATTGACATAGGTATGGATGGAGTTATTCTTGTCATTGTTTTCCATGTTTTTAGCTGTTGTACAATTACTTGCCCCTTTCTTATCCATTTGTTCTTTTTCTTTGTGATTTGTTGATTTTCTAAAGTGGTGTACTTTGATTCCTTTCGATTTGGGTTTTGTGTATCTACTACACGTTTTGCTTTGTGGTTACCAGGAGGCTTTAAGGAGAAATGTTATAAAAATCTATTTTGTTAACACCTTAATGTTGCATACGAAAACTCTTTGAGACCTGAGGTAATTCTTAAAAGATGTCAGTGTACAATCCTATGCCATGTTAGGGAAGAGTTAGTTACTCCCTTTCTGTTATGTGTGAAGGTTTCTTCCTTTCAACCACATCAACTGGTATTCTCTACTTCTAACTACATTGTTAAGAACTTGTCTCAGTATGTGCCTGGACTGCACAAAACCAATAGACAAAACATTTTATTTGTAACATTCAGAAACGTTTTCAGTTTTAATAAATATTCAAGAATGACGTTGTGAACACCCATTTCGTAATAACTTACATCAGTGTTAGAAACATAAGTGACATCTCCAGTTAGGTTTGTTCATAGATTGTACATGATATTGTCCTCCATCTTCCATGGAAAATCAGGTATGCAGGAGTCCCACCTAAGAGGGAAGGGCATCTGATATCTTTGATGCAGGAAGAATCAGCCACATACTTTCAACACCCACTGGGAATCAGTGAATTTTCTGAAGTGATTTGGGAGCACAAATACAAATACATTAATACTTGTAGTCAACATCTTAAAGAGGGCCAAGGTAAAACAAAAACATGTTGAAATTACTTATTCCTATGCAAAAAACAGCCGCATGTCTATTTTCAGGCATACCTGCATATTCGATATCTAAGTGTTCAACTTTGTTTTATCCCATATGGTTAAGTATTTTTATGGAGAATAATGTCTGAATAGAGTGACCAATATACTCCTTTCTACTGTGAATTGTGACGTTTATTGACAGTTGATGTTCAGATAATTAGATGACTATATCTTTCAGGTTACTTTCCTCTCTGTATGGTTTTGTTTTCCAAAGTGTATACTTAAAAAGGTCTTTCCTTATTCATACATTATCCCCAAGTAGGCATTTGGAGATACTGAGTCATGACTGAATTCCAGTTAAAGGCATGGCCACTCCCTTTACATGTTATACTTTTGTTCTTGTATCATAACTATGATACTGAGGCAGTTGTGAGGTCCAGGCTAGAGGTTTGCCACATTCATTACATTGGTAACGTCTCTGTGCAACAGGAACTATGGTAATGAGTAAGGCTTGAGCAGTCTGAAACGTTTTTTACCACATTCGTTGTAAGTTTTCTCTGCAGTATGAGTTCTGTGATGTTGGATGAGGCTTGACTACAGATTAAAAGGCTTGCCAAATTCTTTGTATTGGTAAGATCATCTCCAGTATATATTCTCTGATGAAGAATCAGGGTTTAAGCTTTGCTTTGGTATCTTGCCACATTCCCAATGGGTATCATTACTCTTCACTATGAATTATCTGATGTGGAATAACAGTGGAGCAGTCCTTAGAAATTCTGTCATAGTCTGAACATTTAGAAGACTTGCTCTAGTATGAATTCTGTGTTAATAAGTCAAAGTTGAACAGTAATCAAAAGTTTTCCCACGCTCTTTACGTTGGTAAAGTTTGTCTCCAAGATGAATTCTGTGATGTACGTTAAGATGTGCCTGGGGGGAAATGGCCTTGCCACATTCATTACATTGGTAAGGTCAATCTCCAGTATGAATTTTGTGATGGTTGGTAAGTCTTGAGTGGTGCGTAAAGGCCTTGCCACATTCTTTGCATTGGTAAGGTTTCTCTCCACTGTGAATTCTGTGATGTCTCTTAAGGGCCGATTGACAGTTAAAGGCTTTGCCACATTCTTTACATTGGTAAGGTTTCTCTCCACGATGAATTTTGTGATGTCGAGTAGGTTCTGAGTGCCCTTTAAAGGCCTTGCCACACTCTTTACATTGGTAAGGTTTCTCTCCACTGTGAATTCTGTGATGTCGAGTAAGTTCTGAGTGCCCTTTAAAGGCCTTGCCACACTGTTTATATTGGTAATGTGTCTCTTCAGTATTAATTCTGTGATGTACATTAAGATGTGCCTGGCGGGAAAAGGCCTTGCCACATTCTTTACATTGGTAAGGTTTCTGTCCGGTATGGACTCTGTGATGCATATCAAGATGTTCCTGGCGGGAAAAGGCCTTGTCACATTCTTTACACTGGTAAGGTCTCTCTCCACTATGAATTCTGTGATGTCTCTTAAGGGCCGATTGCCAGTTAAAAGCTTTGCCACACTCTTTACATTGGTAAGGTTTCTCTCCACTGTGATTTCTGTGATGTACAATAAGATGTGTCTGGTGGGAAAAGGACTTGCCACATTCTTTACATTGGTAAGGTTTCTGTCCGGTATGGACTCTGTGATGTATATCAAGACGTTCCTGGCGGGAAAAGGCCTTGTCACATTCTTTACACTGGTAAGGTTTCTATCCACTATGAATTCTGTGATGTCTCTTAAGGGCTGATTGCCACTTAAAAGCTTTGCCACATTCTTTACATTGGTAAGGTTTCTGTCCAGTATGAATTCCCTCATGTTGTCTAAGGGATGATTGCTTGTTAAAGGCCTTGCCACATTCTTTACATTGGTAAGGTTTCTCTCCACTGTGAATTTTGTGATGTCGAGTAAATTCTGAGTGCCCTTTAAAGGCCTTGCCACACTCTTTACATTGGTAATGTTTCTCTCCAGTATGAATTCTGTGATGTCTCTTAAGGGCCAATTGACTCCTAAAGGCTTTGCCACATTCTTTACATTGGTAAGGTTTCTCTCCACTGTGAATTCTGTGATGTCTCTTAAGGGCCGATTGACAGTTAAAGGCTTTGCCACATTCTTTACATTGGTAAGGTTTCTCTCCACTGTGAATTTTGTGATGTCGAGTAAATTCTGAGTGCCCTTTAAAGGCCTTGCCACACTCTTTACATTGGTAATGTTTCTCTCCAGTATGAATTCTGTGATGTCTCTTAAGGGCCGATTGACAGTTAAAGGCTTTGCCACATTCTTTACATTGGTAAGGTTTCTCTCCACTGTGAATTTTGTGATGTCGAGTAAGTTCTGAGTGCCCTTTAAAGGCCTTGCCATACTCTTTACATTGGTAATGTTTCTCTCCAGTATGAATTCTGTGATGTACACTAAGATGTGCCTGGCGGGAAAAGGCCTTGCCACATTCTTTACATTGGTAAGGTTTCTGTCCGGTATGGACTCTGTGATGCATATCAAGATGTTCCTGGCGGGAAAAGGCCTTGCCACATTCTTTACACTGGTAAGGTTTCTCTCCACTATGAATTCTGTGATGTCTCTTAAGGGCCGATTGCCAGTTAAAAGCTTTGCCACATTCTTTACATTGGTAAGGTTTCTGCCCAGTATGAATTCCTTCATGTTGTCTAAGGGATGATTGCTTGTTAAAGGCCTTGCCACATTCTTTACATTGGTAAGGTTTCTCTCCACTGTGAATTTTGTGGTGTCGAGTATGTTCTGAGTGCCCTTTAAAGGCCTTGCCACACCCTTTACATTGGTAAGGTTTCTCTCCAACATGGATGCTGTGATGTACATTAAGATATGCCTGGCGGGAAAAGGCCTTGCCACATTCTTCACATTTGTAAGGTTTCACTCCAGTATGAATTCTGCGATGTTGTATAAAGTTTGAGACGAACCCAAAAGCCTTGCCACATTCTTTACATTGGTAAGGTTTCTGTCCAGTATGGACTCTGTGATGTACATCAAGATGTTCCTGGCGGAAAAAGGCCTTGCCACATTCTTTACACTGGTAAGGTTTCACTCCAGTATGAATTCTGCAATGCGTCTTAAGGGCTGAGAGCCGGTTAAAGGCTTTACCACATTCTTTACATTGGTAAGGTTTCACTCCAGTATGAATTCTGTGATGTTCTGTAAGGACTGAGGCCCGGGAAAAGGCCTTGCCGCATTCTTTGCATTGGTAAGGTTTCTCTCCACTATGGATTCTCTGATGTAACTTAAGGGCTGAGTGCCAGTAAAAGCCTTCGTCACATTCTTTACATTGGTAAGGTTTCTCTCCAGTATGAATTCTGTAATGCTTTGTAAGGGCTGAGGGCTGGGTAAAGGCCTTGCCACATTCTTTACATTGGTAAGGTTTCTCTCCACTATGAATTCTGTGATGTGTCTTGAGGGCTGAGTGCCAGTTAAAAGCTTTACCACATTCTTTACATTTGTAAGGTTTCACACCAGTATGAATTCTGTGATGTTTTATACAGTTTGACAAGTACCGAAAGGCCTTGCCACATTGCTTACATTGGTAAGGTTTCTCTCCAATATGGATTCTGTGATGTACATTAAGACGTGCCTGGCGGGAAAAGGCCTTGCCACATTTGTTACATTTGTAAGGGTTCACTCCAGTATGAATTTTGCGATGTTGTGTAAAGGTTGAGAGGTGCCCAAAGACCTTGCCACATTCGTTACATTGGTAAGATTTCTCTCCAGTATGGATTCTGTGATGTCTCCTAAGGGCTGTGCGCCAGTTAAAGGCCTTGCCACACTCTTTGCATTGATAAGGTTTCTCCTCAGTATGAATCCTGTGATGTTCAGAAAGTTGTGAATGATGCCTAAAGGTCTTATGACATCGTTTACCTTTGGAAGGTGTCTCTGCAGTATGAATTTTTTGATGTCTTGTAAGGGATGAGGGCCGGGTAAAGGACTTGCCATCTTCTTTACCTTGGTACATTTTCTCTCCAGTATGAATTCTTTGATATCCTGTAAGGGTTGAGAACTGGTTAAAGACACTGTCACATTCCTTACATTGGTAAGGTTTCTCTCCAATATGAGTTAACTTATGTTGAGTAAGGGTTGGGCACAATTTTAAAGCTCTTGCCACACTCTTCACATTCATAAGGTTTCTGTCCAGTATGCAGTTGCTGGTGGTCAAAGGCTTTGCCACATATGTTACCTATATAACTTTCCTCTCCTGTACCAGTTGTCTGACCTGTACTGAATCTTGATGAATGACTACACATGCTCCCAGGTTGATTACATCTGCAATGGTTTCTTCCCTCATGAATCCTCTGATGACCACCAACATTGGAAGACTGGTTAAAATTTTTCCCACATTCAATATATTTATAAAGACTCTCTCTCTTAGGGATACTCCTGTGTGGATAAGGCTGGCGCTTTGATAAAAGACTTCCCCGTATATATTACATTCATCATCGTTCTCTGGAAAAGGAGTCCCCAGATACCTTTGCCCTTCATTCTCCTCAACCTTGTTCCAGTCTGTCGTTAAGTGTACATTCTCAAGGGAACTGTGTTTATATCTACTCATGACCCTTTTTGGAATGAAGCATCAATGCATGACTGTGGCAGGAATGTCTCGGTGCCATGCGAAAATATAGCTGACTGAGATCAAAAAAGAGAAAAGTAAAATCATTCTGGGGTACTACTCTCAGAGGAATGTACTGACAACTTCTAATATAGAACCTTAAAATCAATCAGAATATCAGGAAGACAGCTAAGAAGAAACCACCAGGATTTCCTTCTTCCATGGACACGTAAACTTGCACACAAGGAATTGACCACATAGCTTAGTCGAGAATTCTGTAGCATCTCTTGCTGTAGCACAAATCACGTTCTTGTCTCTCAGAAAGTGAAGAAAGTACCGTATGTGCTCAAAATTAGCAGAAGAAAGGCAATTGAAACCTAAGACAGAAATGAAAACTGTAGAATAAAGCAAAAATAGGAACAATCACCAATTTCTGAAAAGTTGGTGTTCAGAAAACGCCCCAAAGTCAACAGACCTGTCTCTAATGTAGTCAGAATGATAGAGAAGACTAACTAAAATCAGAAGTGAAGAAGTGAGGGCAGACACAGTATACCTGATCCCATAGAAATAAAAATACATCTAGCCCACAATAGACAATTATATGGCAAGAAGTAGATAACAAAGAATGGTTATGACTTTCCAAAAACATAAAACCTACGAGGACTCCATCATGAAGACATCTATCTGTCTGTCTCCCTAGCGACCTAGCTACCTACTTACCTACCTACATATCAATCTGGGGTGTTTAACACAGCATAGAGACTTTGGGTACCTTGGGGAAAGAAAGGTGCATTTTGGCACACTGTTCAAGGTCATTTGGAGAGTAGAGCAAGAGCCCAGGCATATACCACAATGGCATTTTGACGCCCTCCCTTACAGCCTTGAGAACTATACCAGTACTCTTTTGGTCAGAAAGCAGCTCCTGCCCAAGATTTTGGAGGAAAGGTCATTCTCCTCTTTTCCACATCCCCAAGAAATGATTGTTACAACAACTGTGCCTCTGATTTTGAACAACTAGACATAGATAGATTTCCTCGTATTTGGAGTGTCAGGAGGGGAAGTTGGCACAGCTCCACAGGGTAAGAGGGCTTGATTATTTACAATGGGTGGTCTGCCTTGCACACTTGGTCCTTGCAGGCCTGTTCTGGCAGAATCATTGGTTGCCAGGACCAGAGGCAATACTGGGGCTCAAGCCTCCATCGTCTGGGGAGGGGCTCATTTGAGATAAGGTAGACTGTGGGCAAGCAGCATCTCAGTTTCCAGGGAAGAGCTAGCCAGTAGATCCTGGTCACCTCACAGTGGTTTTCTATGGCTTTGGGCACATTTTTTTTTTTAATTTTTTTTTCAACGTTTATTTATTTATTTTTTATTTTTTTTTTTTTTAATTTTTTTTTTAACATTTTATTTATTTTTGAGACAGGGTGAGACAGAGCATGAACAGGGGCGGGTCAGAGAGAGGGAGACACAGAATCCGAAACAGGGTCCGGGCTGTCAGCACAGAGCCCGACGCGGGGCTCAAACCCACAGACCGTGAGATCGTGACCTGAGCCGAAGTCGGCCGCCCAACCGACTAGCCACCCAGGCGCCCCCGTTTATTTATTTTTAAGACAGAGAGAGACACAGCATGAGCGGGGGAGGGGCAGAGAGAGAGGGAGACACAGAATCGGAAGCAGGCTCCAGGCTCTGAGCCATCAGCCCAGAGCCTGACGCGGGGCTCGAACTCACGGACCGCGAGATCGTGACCTGGCTGAAGTCGGACGCTTAACCGACTGCGCCACCCAAGCGCCCCATGGCACATTTTGAATGTAATGGCATTGGGCAGGATATTATTGAACACCTGCCAACAATTGTGATATAATGAGAACTACGGTCCAAGGGAGAATACTGGTTGTTGCTTTATTGGAATAAGCTATTTTCTTAAGTGACACTAATATTTACACTGACTTTCAAGTTTTTAATAGATCCTAAGGATGAGAATCTTAAAATGATAGAAATGTCTCCCTCCTATCATTTAAAGGATTATAAAATTATTATCCATATAATTATCCATGTATCCACCTATTAATACTCTACCAAAATACAAAGCTTTCTTTCCTTAGGTACTCTCCAAAAGTGGTTTTCTTTTTTTTAATGCAAGTATAAATGCAGATTATTTTCCTCCTTCCTTATACTTGGGCATTATTCCATTTCATTGGTTTTCTACCAAAGGATTTTGGGTTGTTCCCAATCTTTGGCTTTTACATAGGGGTGGTGAATACTTGAAGGTCACTGTTGTGCAAGTTTGCAAGTACTGTGTAGGTAAATTTGAGGGAACACTGTTAGCGAAGAGATGAAAAAGTATATATAATTTTGCTAGATATTACCAAATTGCCTTCCACAGCTACTTAGATAATTTCACCCCCAATAGCAAGCATGCCTGTTTCTCCCCAAGGTCACCCAGAATGATTGGCACTATTTTGCTGATCTTTTAAGGCACATAGTCGGAGTTCAGTATTTCTGGCTTGAGTCTGCTTCATAGGCCAACAGCTGTGGCTGTCACAAATTTCCCTCAGCTAGTGCACCCTTCCCACAATCACTTGGCAATGAATGTGTGTGCAAATGTAAACTGGAGAATTGGGAACCCAAATTCTGCAATGTGAATGAAACACACAAAACGGTCTTTGCCTTTAAGGAGTGCCTGGATGACTCAGTGGGTTAGCATCAGACTCTTGATTTTGACTCCTTTCATGATCTCATGGTTTGTGACATCCAGTCCCTTCTCGGGCTCTGTGCTGTCCATACAGGGCCTGCCTGGGATTCTCTCTTTCCAAAAACAAATAAATGTTAAACACAACAGCAGGGGTGCCTGAGCCCCTCAGTTGTTTGAGCAATTGAATTTGGCTCAGTTCACAAACTCGTGGTTAGCCAGTTCAAGCCCCACATTCAGCTCTGCAGGAGGAGAAGGAAATACCAAGGAAAAAATAGAAATTCATAAAATAGTTGGGGCACCTGGGTAGGTCAGTCTGTTAAGCGTCTAACACCTGATTTCAGCTCAGGTCAGAGTTGTGGGATCAAGTCCTGGGTACGGCTTCACTCCCAGTGAGGAGCCTAAGATTCTGTCTCTCCCACTCTGCCCCTTGCCCCAGCTTGCATGGGCACTCTCTCTCACTCAGAATAAATAAACAAATAAAGAAAACTAAAAACTTAAAAATTAGATATGAGAGACCAGAATAAAGAATAACATGGAAAATAATGCCCAGGTTTCTCAAAACAAACAAAAATGGAAATTATCCAACTCCATTAACTAAGAAAAAAGGAAAGGTAACAAGCACCAAATGGAGAAATGGAACAGAAACCTCACAACAGATAACCACAGAGATATATAGTGTGATAACAGATCACTATCAACAATGATATACTAACAAGTTAGGCAAAGTAGAAAAAAATGTAATTTTAAAGAACGCACAAGTTACCAAGATTGAGAAATGAATTTTGAGCTCAAGAAATAAGGAATCTTCTTAGACCATCACAAATATACAAGTTGAATTTGGAATAAAAAACCTCCCAGCATAGGAAAGCCCACAGTCTCTTGCCTTCATTGGTCAATTCTAACAAATATTAAAAAGAAAACAAAATTTAGGGCACGCTTCATCAAAATCTTAAAAATAGAATAGAAGGAACCCATTCAAAATAATCCTAGGAGGCCAGCATTACCCTGGTACCAAAGCGGGGTAATTGCCACACAAGAACAAAATATCTGGTTTGTCCGCCCTAAGTATTGCTACTCTGGCTTTCTTTGGACCTTCATCTGCATGAAAAAGGTTTCTCTATCACCCTCACTTTGTACCTGTGTCTTCAGGTCTTCATGGAGTCTCTTGTAGGCAGCACATAGATGGGCCTGGGCTTTATTTCTTGTTGTTTTTGTTTGGTTGCTTTATTCCATCCAGAGACCCTATGTGTTTTGATTGGAATGTATAGTACGTTTTCATTGAAAGTATTTATGGATACGTATTTATTGCCATTTTATTAGTAGTTTTGTCATTGTTTCTAGAAACTTTCTTGATCCTTTTTCTGTGTCACTTTTGGTGTCTTCTTTGCACTTCAAGATTCCCCTTTGACATTTCCTGCAGGGCTAGTTCAGTGGTGAGGAATTCCTTGAGATTTTGCTTGTCTGGGAAACTCTGTCTCTCCTTCCCTTCTGAATGATAGCCTTGCTGGATAGAGAATTCCTGGCTGCCTATTTCTCCCAGTCAGCACGTGGAATAGATGATGCCACTCTCTTCTGGCTTGCCAAGTTTCTGTTGAAGAATCACCAGATAACCTTATGGTTCTCCCTGACAAGTGAAAGATGTCTTCCTGCTTTGAAGAGTTTTTATCACTGTATTTTGAAAATTTAATTCTAATATATCTTGGGTCTGCTTTTGTTGATTTTAACGGGAATTCTCTGTGCCTTCCGGATTTTTTTTTTTATTTAAAAAAACTTTTTTTAAGTTTTTACTTTTGAGACAGAGAGAGACAGAACATGAACAGGGGAGGGGGAGACAGAGAGGGAGACAAAGAATCTGAAGCAGACCCTGAAGATGAATCTGAAGCAGGTTCTGAGCTGTCAGGACAGAGCCTGACATGGGGCTCAAACTCACGGACTGTGAGATTATGACCTGAGCTGAAGTCTGACGCTTAACTGACTGAGCCACCCAGGTGCCCCTGTGCCTTCTGGATCTGTTTCCTTAGCCAGAATAGGGAATTTTTTGGTTATTCTTCCTTAAAATATGTTTTCTACCTCCTTTTCTCTTCTTCCAGTACCCTTCTAGTACTATTCCAAAATTTACAAGTACTCCAGATGATTCTGATGAAAGCTAAATTTCACAGCCTCTGCAGGAACTAAGTCAGAGATCATCCTTGACTTGGCCACAGATAAGTGACTCTTAGAAATCTCTGTTTGTGATCATGCTCGTGTGGTCTCACACTCACCATACACAAGAGGTTTACTTTCTTCATAAGTAAAACTGACTCTAATAACACAATCTGTACAAAACATGAATACATGTTATATGTTGTAAAGAGACCAAATATAGCCTTCTCACTATAAATCTGTACTTGCTGGCTTCTACCCTAAGACCATCAGTAATTGCAGGTTTATGCGGTTCTTCCTCAGCAGTCCATGTGCATGTAGAATACATCCCGTGCATTACGTTTAAGGATATCCTAAATTTAAGGGCTAATTTCAGGGCAAAGTGTGATGGCCTTTTTGTCAAATGCTGTGAAACAGTTCAGAGAAGGGGAGCAGTTTGCAAATATCTTATGTGTCCACCAGTGCTATGATTTCTAATTAGACTAACCCATATATCACAATTCTGGTCCAAGACTTGGAGGGAGTAGTGACTTGGGGAGGAGGGCCTTCCCTGAATGGAAACAGAAAGACTTCAGGTCCAGTTCTCTAAGTCCTATCAGATTTACATTGCCTCCTTTGCTGCATGCAACATGGTTCGATGCATGTTGGTGGGGCAGGTACCCTGGGCCATGAGTGAGCAAGTATGAGGATAATCACAGGCACAGAAAATGCCAGAGCAAAGAAATAACCAGTATAGAGTATACTCTAGGGCACTTGAGGTATTTTTTTTGTTCATTATAATTTTTCTATTATTTTTTAAATTTACATTCAAGTTAGTTAACATATAGTGCAACAATAATTTCAGGTGTAGATTCCTTGATGCCCCTTACCCATTTAGCCCACCCCTCCACCACAACCCCTCCCATAAACCTCTGTTCTCCATGTTTAAGAGTCTCTTATGTCTTGTCCCCCTCCCTGTCTTTACACTATGTTTTCCTTCCTTCTTTTGTGTTCATCTGTTCTGGGTCTTAAAGTCCTCATATAGTGAAGTCATATGATATTTCTCTTTGTCTAATTTGGCTTAGCATAATACTCTCCAGTTCATCCACGGACTTGCAAATGGCAAGACTTCATTACTTTTGATTGCCGAGTAATACTCCTTTGTGGATGTATGTATGTATGTATACATACATATATGTGTGTGTGTATATATACACACACACACAAATATACTCCACATCTTCTTTATCCATCCATCGACGGACATTTGGGGTCTTTCCATACGTTAGCTACTGGTGATAGTGCTGTTATAAACATTGGGGTGCATGTGCCCCTCTGAAACAGCATACTTGTATCCCTTGGGTAAATACCTAGTAGTGCGATTGCTGGATAGCAGGGTAGTTCTTTTTTTTTTATTTTTTGAGGAACCACCATACTGTTTTCCAGAGTAGCTGCACCAGTTTGCATGCCCACCAGCAGTGCACAAGAGATCCTCTTTCTCCACATGCTTGCCAAAATCTACTGTTCCCTGAGTTGTTCATGTTAGCCATTCTGATAGGTGTGAGGTGGTATCTCATTGTTCCTACATCACTCTTTAAAATGAATATTCCTTACCTGACTTTGCCAATAGGCCTATGGTATTATGGAAAGACACAAGTAAAAGATACACAATCAGTTCTCTCACTTACTACACTCACATGCATACATGTTAAAATGCTAATATGCAAAATTAACACCCATCACAGGACATCAGCAGTGGAGAATAAGGAAGGACCGGGAAGTTGCTCCTCCATGGAGACAGAAATGGACTAAATTACCTTGTGAGTGCTCCAGAAGGCAATTAGGAGAACCCCACCCAGGCAGGCAAGTACAAAACACAAAAACATCAAAGAGACAAAGTTTGTGACACTGGCCCACAACAGCTACTCACCCTTCCTGACACTCCTTGGCAAAACTGTGTGGAAACAGTTACCTCTCATCAGGAGGCGAAAACACAGGAGTGACCTCTATGCTCAGTGATCTGGCTTTTTTGCAGGTGCTTGAGGGACTTATTTCTGTCACGAAGGACATGGAAGCAGAGAGAATGAGGGCACCGGCTGGATGCACTATGATGGCTGCTCAGAAAACAGGTGAGCTTTTGTTTACACACTGGAGAGACTACAGAGCTGAGGACAACAGAGGAAGGTATCATGGGCTCTAAAGAACTAACTATACTTCCGTAAACTGGGAAATTCCAAAAATTCAGACATTACCAATTACTTGTGTTCTCCTGTACAAACAAGTTCATAAGCCTAAACCCGGAGTTTGTTTTCTTAAATTCACTAATCTCAACAAAAGACCACAAGGCCATGAAGAAATAGAAGAACTTGTTTCACTCACAGGAATGAAATAAATCTCTAAAACTGACCTTGAATTAATTAGGACGTATTAATGGTATGACCAAGAACTCAAGAAGAAAACATCATAAAGATGCCTATGGAGGAAGAAGAGAAAGCAGACAGGCAACTAAATGAGAGCAGAAAAACCATGCATGACCAAAATATAAACCCAAAGAGGCAAAGTATAAGAAAATCACCCAGAATTTGGGAGCTCAAGTGGAGAATCTTTGAATTTAAAAATATACTAAGGAGTCAGCAACAGACTTGGTCAAGCAGAAGAAAGAACTGGGCAACCTGAAGACCCCTTGTTTTAAATTACCTAAGAGGACCAAAGAAAATTGTGGAAAAGAACAAAGACTCGGGATACATGGGACACCTACAAGTGGACCAATGTGTACATTATGGGGACCCCATAAAGAGAGCAGAGTGAACGGGGGCAGCGAGTTTCCATGAAGAACTAAAGGCTTGTAGTTCCCCTGTATGTGGAAAGGAGAGGCAAATTCACAAGCACAGTAAATTCACAGTAGGATAAGTATCAATGGCAGGAGATGGGTGAGGGACAATTTGCTTGGTGATGGCTATTAAGGAAAGCACTTGTTATGATGAGCACTGTGTGCAAATGATGAGCCACTGAATGAATTATACTGAAATCCATATTGCACTGCATATTACCTAATTAAAATTTAAATAAAAATTGAAGGAAAAAAGACAAGACATGAACACAGTTGTAATTAACCGACCAAAAACGACCAGTGAAAAGAGAATTTTGAAAAGCTTGACAAAGGCAACTTATCTTGTACAAGAGAGCTCCTACAAGATTGTTAGTGGGGTTCTCGGGAGATGTTATAGAAAGAAAAGCATTGAACAATGTATTCAAATACTGAAAGATCAAAAAATATCCACCAAGAATACCCTACCTGGCACAGCTATTTTCCATGCATGGAGAAATGAAGACTTTGCCAAGGCAAAACCCCTCTAAGTTTATCAGCAGATCTGTCCTACAAGAAATGTTTCTTTTTAAACTTTTTTAAAAAATGTTTTTATTTTTGAGACAGAGAGAGGCAGAGCATGAGCAGGGGAGGGGCAGAGAGAGAGGGAGACACAGAATCCGAAGTAGGCTCCAGGCTCTGTGCTGTCAGCACGGTTCGTGACTTCAAGCCCTGTGTTACTATCTTGCTGACGACTTGGTGCCTGGAGCCTGCTTCAGATTCTGTCTCTGTGTCTCTCTCAAAATATAAATAAACGTTAAATTTTTAAAAAAAAGTCCTTACTGAACTAAACAGATTCTAAACAGTAACTGAAAACACATGATAACCTAAAGCTCTGAGAAGTATAAATATTTACACAATTATAGAAACCTGTAGTGTTGTAACAAGGTAGGACACATCACATTTATTTCTGCTACAGTCTTTTTCTTAAAGCATAAAAATCAAATCTCGGTAATAATATATGCAATATAAAAATAGAATTTATGATGTCATCAACATAAAGTGGTTGCAGGTGCAGAGATGATAAGTAGAAGAATTTGTATAAAATTGACACTATCGGCTTAAAACAGCGTGTTAGGGGCATGAAGGTGGCTCATTCGGTTATGTGTACAATTCCTGATTTCAGTTAAGGCATGGTCTCCCAGTTTGGGAATTCATGTCCTGAGTTGAGGGTTGCTTCAGTGGCTCATTCGGTTAAGTGTTGGACTTCAGCTCAGGTCATGATCTCGGGGTTCATGAGTTTGAGCCCCGCATTGGGCTCTATGCTAGTAACAGCAAGGAGCCTGGAGATCCAGATTCTGTGTCTCCCTCCCTCTCTGCCTTTCACCTGTGTGGGCTTGGTCTCTCTCTGAGGAATAAAAACATTAAAAAAAAAAAAAAAAAAGCAAGCCCTGTGTTGAGCTCTGCACTACAGCGTGTATAAAGGTTTGTTAAACCTTTAAGATGCTTTAAGTAAATTCTAAGGTAACTGGAATGAAAATACATACAGACATTGCATTCATCAATAAATACATGATGAAATTCTATTAGCATGATAACTCACCTAAACAGGATACAACATTCATTTACCACTAATCAAGGAAAGAAATACACAAGATGAGTCACAAGTATGCATAGTTAATACTGCTACAAATACATAGATACTTTTATTAGCAAAGGATACAAAGCTGATCTTATCTGATATAGACTTACTCACATTGTCCAAAAACATTAGGAATTGAAAATTGTCACCCTGTGGGGCACCTGGGTGGCTAAGTCGGTTGGGAAACCAATTTCATTCAGGTCATGATCTCACAGAAAATGAGTTTGAGCCCCACATCGGGCTCTGTGCTGACAGCTCAGAGCCTGGAGCCTGCTTCAGATTCTGTGTCTCCCTCTTTCTCTGCCCCACTCCCACTCACATTCTCTCTCTCTCTCTCTCTCTCTCTCTCTCGCCTTCAAGAGTAAAATAAGACATAAAAAAAAAAATTGTGACCCTATAACAAAATACAAAGGTAAAAGCAAAATCCCACCTAAATAATGCTGTGGAAAGTTCCATACAAAAAGGAAGCACATTATTATGGAATGGCAAGACCAGACAAAATGTAACCCAAAAAATTCTACATAACAATGATGAAGTATTTAACAGAGGCCCATGATAAATGTAGATATTTTTTAAAGCTTATTTTGAGAGAGAATGCTCTCCTAAAGCAGAGGAGAAACAGAGAAAGAGGGAGAAAGAAAGAATCCCAAGCAGGCTCCACGGTGTCAGCTCAGAGCCCAAAGCAGTCCTCAGACTCATGAATCGTGAGATCATGACCGGAGCCCAGGCTCCCCTAGCTATAGCTCTAATTTTCAACTGTGACTGTGTACCCATGAAAAAGGAACATTTTCAATTACTGGCATGTCTTCACGGGCATTACAATTGTCAAGAATGTTCCTTAAAATCAACCATGGAAACCTCTAATGAACACTTTTGTGAATTAAGCACCTAAGACATTACACAATGTGGTATGTTAATAGATCCCTCCTATCACACAGATTTCAGGGTATAATCCATTGTTCATTTTTTTAATGTTTATATATCTTAGACACAGAGAGAGAGAGAGAGAGAGAGAGAGAGAGCGAGTGAGCGCACAAGCCAGGGAGACTTAGAGAGAGAGGCAGACACAGAATCCGAAGCAGGCTCCAGGCTATGTGAGCTCTCAGCACAGAGCCAGACATGGGGCTCAAAGTCACAAACTGCAAGATCATTTCCTAAGCTGAAGTTGAAGTCTTAACCAACTGAGCTATGCAGGTCCCCTATAATCCATTCTTTAGAATCAAGCAAACAATAACCTTTCATTTCTTTTTTGTGAATGTTTAAAAAGTTTGAGAGAGAAAGGGAGAGAGGGAGGGAGGGTGGGGGAGAGAGGGAGGGAGGGTGGGGGAGAGAGAGAGAAGGGAATTCCAAGCAGGCTCCACACTGGGTACAGAACTGGACTTAGGGCTTAAATTCAAACCATGAAGTCATGACCTGCATTGAAATCAAGAGTCAGATGCTCAACCCTCTGAACCACTCAAGTGCCTCAAAACCTTTCATTTCTAAATAAACAAACACAATCAAGAGTATAAAATAGGCCAACAATCGCTTTATAAAAAAAATCTTTGGTATTAAATTCAGATACATTCGGACGAAAGTAAAAAAAAAATAAGTGATTTTTTCTCACGTGAAATTACATTTATCATTAACTCTTTTTCTAAACATACGACGTTTCCTAATTGTCTGCCTCACTTCTTATAAAGCAAATGCCCATGTTATATCAGGACTTTTGATATAACACATCATAAAGGAATCTCCTATATAACGACTCAGAGTGAAAACATATGACAAAGTCACAGGGACTTCATATTATACAAGATAAGTTCATAAAAGGATTCAGTTAAGAAATAAAGAAACAATTGAGACTTTATTATAGGCTGTGAGTTTTCACTTCTAAATATCCTAGCTCCCCTATGGCATTAATTTATATAGAATTATATGAAAATAATAGGTTCTTTAAATTATTTCACCATTGAGGAATGCAAAACATTGAGTGGAAATTTCTTATTTTACTTAATACAAAGAAAATGAAAGTTTATTTAGACAGAGATAAAGAGCAGTGTGGAAAGGGTAGAGAGAGAGAGAGAGAGAGACAGAGAGACAGAGAGAGAGCAAGGAGAGGGGGAGAGAAGGAGGGACGGTGGGAGGGAGGGAGAAACCAAGCACCATCTCAGCTGTCAGCCCAGAACCCTATGTGGGGCTTGAACTCAGAAACCCTGAGATCATGCCCTGAGCCAAACCAAGAGTTGGACTCTTAACCAACTGAGTCACCCAGGCATCCTGGACTCTCTTTCTTTTCCTTTTAATATTAATTTTTGAGAAACAGAGAACATGTGCCAGACGGACAGAGCAGCAAAGGATCCCAAATGGGTTCTTCACTGACAGCAGAGAGGCTGATGCAGGGCTCAAATTCAAACTGTCAGATCATGGCTGGAGCTCAACCCAGACACTTAACCAACTGAGCCAACCAGGCAACCCAAGAAATGAACTTTTGAAGTGAAACAAAGAATGAGATTTCCTCATATTAGGGAGTTGCTTTATCACCTGATGTGATTACTGGGTCTGTATTTTGTATGATTAAAATGAAAGCCACCTTAATCCTGGAAAGGATCAACCCGAAAACTTGTGATGTCTCCCTCTAGCGTTCCTGGGATTTCTGCACCTCACCTCAAGGTGCCCACCACTATCCTGACACACTTCACACAAGAAGCAAAACAGAAGTCAGAAATGCATTAGCGTACAGTTCCTCAGAAATACAGAGATTTCCGCAAGACCTCAAAGCAAATGGAGAACCAGTTAGATTATGGAGGACCTCACTGTGGATGTGAAGAACCCTCAGTGGAACTGAAGGAGAATCCTTAGAGAATGGAAAGCATGGTATGTTGGAAAGCAGATTTCTCATGTGAGAGGAAGAGCCCTGAAACTGGCCTTTTCCACCTAATTTCCATTCAAGGAGAGCTGCTCAACCACATTCTGAGGTCCAACTCCTCCTTCACGACTGGCCCTTACCTCTGTCATCCGCTTCCTTCCCACCTACCTGGGTGTGTAGCTACTGTCTCCTTTCTCTTCACGGCCCAGACATCCTTCTTGTGTTCCAAAAAGATGACCAGGTCTGGCTTTGACACAACAAGACCTGTTTATTAGAAAAAAAAGAATGTGAGTGTGGTTGGGGATTCTAACTTCTGATCCACTATTGTGCTTAGTAGAGCAGAGAGGACAGAGTAGAAGCTAGAAAATGATTTCCCAAATGCTGTGGGCCAACATCCCCTTTAGAACACGCAGGATGAAGTTTCCATGTTCAGATCTTGACCTCCACTTCCGAGTACTACCATGACAATAATGAGTAGAAATCGGTATTTAAGACAAAAAAGATACCGTTTTATGCCACTTAGCCGTTAGAATTGTCATTAATGTACAGAAATGATGATGTTACCCTAAGGAAGAAAAGGTAAAGCTGAAAAGGAAACACCAAGAAGATTTTTCTGTACAACCACAAACCCCTACTTCTTTCCCTGACTGCAGGGATCTGAATCCCAGTCATGCAAAGAGGAAGATTCCAAGAGACAGTCTTCAATGGAAGGAACAAATCCCTGAGTATGGTTTGGGCAGTGTGGAAGGAGTTATCCTCACCCAAGAAAAGGAGGTGTCCGTAGTTCTCTAACATCACATCCCTGTACAGTTCCCACTGACTGTGGTTCAGGCACCCCAGCTCTTTCCGAGAAAATTCTATGGCCACATCTCTGAATGTCAGCAATCCCTGCAATAAAAAACACAGTTATCAAGTGGCCACAGGCAGAGTTCCTAATGCTAGGTCAAATGAAAGAGGCAGTTAATGTCACCAGCCGGACTCCAAGACCTGACTTTAATGCTTGTGCTTGTACCCACCGATCTTAGTTCCACATTGTACTTAACCTCTTTTTCTATCTTATCTTTTACTTCACAAAAAACACCCCATGGGTATAGTCTCCTGTAGTGGAAACAGAAACCATCCAACAAAAGGTAATGACTGCCCTGAGGAAGAGCTTGGATGAGCTCAGTTGGAGATTAACCCCTGACTCACACCTAAGCAAATGCATAATAAACTACGGAGTGAGTACAGTTCCCTTCATCTCATTCAAACATTTTATTTTAAATCTTATATCTTTGAGGGAGATAGAGCGTGCACAAGTGGAGGGGGGGCAGAGAGAGAGAGACAGAATCCCAACCAGGGTCCATGCTCAGAGTGGAGCCTGATCTCAGGACTTTCATCCTGACCTGAGGCTAAATTAAGAGTAGGACGCTCAATGGACTCAGCCACCCAGGAGCTCCCTTTTACCTCATTATAATACTAAAATCTCACCCTAGGAGGAGCACAACCTCATTTCCTATGAAATATGCAGAGTATATACACACCTGTTCTCTTAAGGCTTATGTGCAACCTTATACGCCACTTGACATAAGATGATGGCCTCCCCTTTCTGAATATCCACGCTAACCCTAAATGAAAGGACACCATTCCCCCTTCCTCCGTGAGTATCTGATTTGGAAGTTCCTCCCTGTGATTTCCTTGTTTCTTGTAAATCATTTTTGCTTTGCTCACATCCTCACCTGGTATAGTTTTTTTGTGATCCACCAACGACTGAACTTCTGTTAGTTCAGTTAGATCAGGAGAACTGGTTCTGGCTGAGGTGAGGTTCCTGCTTGATGAGGTAAGATTATTTGTCACCCAGTATTATGCTCTAGTATATTCTTTACCTTGCAGGTAGGAACCTTTATAAATACTGTGTTTCTTCAAGAGAATTTGTAAAATGAAGGCATCAACACAGGCATATACATTTTGAATATTGTATTTACATCATACAGTACATGTGCTATCTATTTCTTCAATGGAAACTTCTGGGGAGTGACAAATGTATTTAGCATATTCTAATATGAATTAGAATTTCACAACAGGACCTTGGGGATCTTGCTAAAATGCAGATACTGCTCAGGAGTTCTAGGATGGGGTAGATGTCTGCATTTCTAACAAGGCATTAGTCTATGGGCCAAGAGATACATATTTCAATAACGAAGAACAACTCAAAGACAGGAACTTTTGGGGAACTTGGAACTGAATGGGATTCATAGCAATTACAGGTTCTACTAGAATAGCAAGAATGGCAATAAACCTTTCCAAGCATTTCCTGGTTAATAGAGAGCATTCAGAGTTTTTCATAACTTACGGAAAATAAATCATATTCTAAGACAACAGACACATTATTCTATTTCCATGTGAATATTTTTTCAAGCATCCAGTACGTCCTGGGATCAGGTTTTAACCCAGGTCATCTGACCTGGAGTTGACCTAAAATGACACCTAAAATATATGGAGGGGTCCCTAACCAAATGATCATAGCAGGTGTCAAACCTGAAGAATGATGGAAAGAAGGTATGCACACAAAATTGATCACCTTTATACATTCCATGCTCACATCCATAAATATTCAAAGAAGTTGCATAGATATTAAACGTAGAAAAGTATGCTGGTGAGTAGGAAACATTTTCAATGAAGGACACCTGGGTGGCTCAGGTGGTTAAGTGTCCACCTCTTGAATTTGGCTCAGGTCATGATTTCACACTTCACCAGTACAAACCCCACATCAGGCTCTGTGCTGACAGTCTGGAGCTGGCTAGGGATTCTCTCTCTTTGCCCCTGCCTCTCTCTTCCTCAAAAACAAACAAAACATTTTCGGTGACCTGAAACTCATAAAACTAATTGTAGATAATGATGCTTAGGTCTTTTACTCACACTATCAACACAAACACACATTAAGATACAAATAAAACAGTTATTTCTGACTCTAGTAATATGAGGGATACAATCAGAAAATTTTTCACCTTTAGCATAGAAAGCTAACATACAGTTGTATTATTTGGACATTCATCAAATACAGGCTGGTTCCTACATTTTTCTTTAAGTTTATTTATATTGTGAAAGACAGCGTGGGTAAGCACGGTGTGAAAGGTGGAGAAGCAGAGACAGGGAGAGAACCCCAAGCTGTGACTCCAGGCTCCAGGCTGTGACTGAGCCACCTAGGTATCCCTGGTTAGTACATTTTTACAGGGTCTCCTGACCACGGGTACATGTCACCACTGCTTCATATTGAACTGAATGGTAAGCACCAGAGAAATCTTGCAGAAGCAGTTTTACACGTAGAAATTTACAGAAACATTTGTGATTGAACACTCTGTGCACCTACCCTCCCCTTGAACATAGAAGCTTCATGCAGCCAAAGTACAGTTCTTTCTGCCCATGGGTCTTGCCCTGTGCTACTTCAATAAACTATCTGGCATCACAGAGTATCTCAAGAGTTGTGTTGACCGTAGTACTCCATGATCTGCTAATATAGTTTTTATTTGAAAGCTTTTTTACATTTTATATTTTAATTAGTTATTACTATTGAGACAGAGAGACAGAGAGAGACAGGGAGAGAGAGAATACCAGAAGGGGCAGAGAGAGAGGGAGCAAGAAAGAGAGAGGTACATGGCTCCTGTTCACCTGATGCTGGGCTCCAGCTCAGGATTGGTGAGATCATGAACTGAGTGGAAGACGACACTTAATGAACTGAGCCATGCATGTGCCCCTCATTGAAAACTTTATTTCATTCATCATTTGTGCTGTTTTATTTCAGGATTTTAAGACACTCAAACATGGTAATTATGTGATTCTTCTTTCTTTTTCTGAAATACACAGAATTAAATAGAGTATGCATGTGTCATGACTATGCAGCAAAATAAAAAGCTACAGGATGAAGGTCTGACTCATTTAGAACCTTGACCCCCAGAGGTCATTACATCTACTACACAACACTGAGGGTATCATTGTCCGGTGGTGACTCATGTGACGTGGGCCAGGAGACAATGTTCAAGGAAAAGGTCTTGAGCCTGCTCGGTAAACGAGGCTGTTTGTGTGAAAGCACAGGGACAGGATCTGTGGGAAGAATGAACTGCAGGGTGATTGAGAGGAGCTGTTGATTATATACTTTAAGTTGGGCGGGGGGGGGGGGGGGGGGAATATAAGTTTCTACAGGGCTTTCATATGTTAAAGAAGACCTCCAGGACCCGGAAGTCTGTCTAGGGTAAAGCTAAGCTTGCTGTTTGCCTCTAGGAAAGCATCAACATTAAAGCAGTTGTGAATTCCTTGAGGAATCTTCCTTGGCCAGTCTCGAATATTTCTGCGGGGGTTGTAAGTTGTGAGACATTTTAATTTTATCCGCATTGCTTTTCCATTTGTCCTCCTCCTCAGAAACTACAAGGAAGGGGTGCCTGGATGGCTCAGTCAATTTTCTGACTTTTGAATTAGGCTTAGGTCAAGACCTTTTGATTTGTGAGTTCGAGCCCCGTGTCCCACTCAGTGCTGACCCTGTGTCACCTACTTGGGACTTGGCTCTCTCTTGGCCACTCCCCTGCTCTCTCTCTCTCTCAAAATAAACTTAAAAACTTAAAAAAGAAAAAAAGCTACAAGGTAAAAAAGATACAAGAGAAACTAGGAGAAAGATATTTCCAGTTAAATGTGATGGTGTTTGGAAATTGCTCAGGGAATCTGGCTGAAATCATTACAACTGATAAGAAAAATATGAACATTACAGGGGAGGAATCTGGCAGATAGCACAAACCCAAGTGATAGAAGATAACATCAGCTGTAAGGAAACAAATGGATATCAGTGCGCAAGGCACACCACAGGACACGAGATCGCCGGTGTGCTCTTGTGACCCCAAACAGTAAATGACAACATAAACAAGTTAAGGACACAGTGGATTTATACAGACTTTACCGCATATACTTGTCATGTCCTTGAATATCTAGGATACCTTAAAGTAGCTTTTCCATATCCTCAAGAGCAGGAACATTCTAAGTTATTCTGTACCTCATATCCATCTTGTGTATTTGTGCATTTTCATAATCCTCCTCTGCCCGGGGCAGAGAAAGCATTCGGATAAGACCTACATAGGAATGGTTTTCCTTGATTGCTATCCCAGGACCAGACCCCATCAGCAACAGGACACTTGGCCTCAACACCTTCCTCTCTGGATCTGTCACAAAGGGAATATTTTCAATACTTGTAGGAATTTTATTCAAGTGACAACTGCTGTTGCCCTACCAGAAGCCAGGTTGGAGAAAAGGGAGAGAGGTCTCTGAGATATAGGGGAGGAGTGTTCTGAAGACATAACCTAGAATATCATTTCTTAAATGTTCAAAATTAGGTGAAAACCTGGGGCATCTGGGTGGCTCAGTTGGTTGAGCGTCGACTGCAGCTCAGGTCATGGTCTCGAGGTCTGTGAGTTCTAGCCCCACATCAGGCTCTGTGCTCAGAGCCTGGAGCCTGTTCCAGATTCTGTGTCTCCCTCCTTCTCTGACCCTACCCTGTTCATGCTCTCTGTCTCTGTCTCAACAAAATAAATGTTGAAAAAAATTAAAGAAAAAATTAGGTGAAAACCTAAAGCAGAACCATAAGAACTAAACAAATAAAACCATTGGTATTTACAATTTTTTCATTTAGAGAGAGAGAGAGAGAGAGAGCATGCATGCAAATGGAGGACAGGCACTCAGGTAGAGAGAGAGAGAAATCTTAAGTAGGCTCCAAGCTGGGAAGGAACCCTGATGCAGGGCTGGATAGCAGGTCCCTGGGATCAAGACCTGAGCCTAAATCAAGAGTCATATGCTCAACTGAATGAACCACCCAGGTGCCCTGCAATTTCTACATGCATGGATTATCCTGAGAACAAGGTGGCAGGTCCTCTTGCAATGGCCTCAAGTCTTACCTGAGAATTGGCCATTTCTCCTTTCCTCTCCTCTTCAAGATTTTTCTCAGAAGATTTTTGTGGAGAAATCCCAGCTGAAGTGGGAGCAAATGCCTTTAAAGCCACGACTGCAACCTCTCCACCAGTAGCCTGGTCACCTGCAGGCAGGGCTTTGAAATGCAAAAAAGACCCAAGTTCCTCATCATTTGTGTCAGGAGCTATTCAGAAACTATGGTGTCCCAGGTGGAGACCAGCCTCTGAGTTTCCTGTCTCTGCTTTCAGGAGGCCTCCCCTCCCACAGAAGCCCACAAATTCTGCTTGAGCATAGGAACAGTGTGTTACATGGACCTGACCCTCCCCATCTCCTGTACCGGAGACCCTTGAGCCAAGCCTGCACTCAACTCTGATAACTTAATGGGAAGTCTTTCAGCTTAACTCTGGCTTCCCTTAGCATTTGGTAGGAAAAGATAGGGTTCAGTAGGGAGACAGGGAACCATTAGGACCTGAGGTCCCTGGGTGGGGAAAACACATTTTGGAACAATGCTGAGAATGTCTGACTACAGAAAACCTCCTCAGCTGTAAGGTTCCTCTTAAGAATGTGACAGACACCACCTACTCCCCTTCAGGAATTTGACTAAAGACCTAACTAAAAACCAGTAGTAGATGATAAAGCTTAAAACCCACAAGGGGCAATATGGCCATAGACCACCCCTCCTGCAATGGAAATGAGCAAAGCACCTGGAGTTGTTAATCCAGTAAGTGTAGGACTTGAGAAGGAACAAGGGGGAAGGGAAGAGGGAGAGACCAGAACGTTATACCACAAAGGCCCTTGCCTATTGTCACTGGTATTCACATTCCAATGCCCCCTCTCTGAAAAGAGAGCTTTCCTACTACTCTTCCTCTCTTATACTCTAATAAAGTTTTGCCTGTTGCTCATTTTGTGTCCACCTCTTTATTCTTTGAATCGGTGAGAAAACAAATCCCTGAATCCTGGGTATTGATGAAAAAAATCCCATAAGAGAATCCCCTGGAGCACTTCACTAAAACAACACTGTTGTTTCCACCCACACCAGTTGAAGGAATCTGAGGGGGAGGGTAGCAGCAATGATTATTAATGCAAACTCCACACAGGATACCTTTGGGAAGCATTTGGGAAGTGAGCAAGGAAAACACAGTAACCATGGGTATGGTTATTGTCCTGAGTTGAATCCATGCCTTCTCCACTGATCAGAGTTTCTGTAAATTTACACATTCTCCTCCTTTCTGCTTCACAGAAGGACATGCGTTTACAAATGGAGCTTTCCCTTATACATGTGAATGAGCAAGTTTTGGGGTGATAGTGGGGTGGTCCAGAGCTGATGGCCAAGAAAGAATTCTTGAAGACATTTTCCATTGGCATGGAAGATTTTTTTCCACACCTGTGCTTTCAGCCTGAGTGTGTTCCTACAGCTGAAGTGAGTCTCTTGAAGGCAGCACATATCCTTAGTTTGTGTGCTTCTTTCCTTTCAGCCAATGTATCTTTTCATTGGAGAATTTAGTCCCTTTATATTTAAAGTAAGTATTGACACAGGTATGGATGGAGTTACTCTTTTCATTGTTTTCCATGTTTTTAGCTGTTGTACAATTACTTGCCCCTTTCTTATCCATTTGGTCTTTTTCTTTGTGATTTGTTGATTTTCTAGAGTGGTGTACTTTGATTCCTTCCTCTTTATGTTTGTGTATCTACTACAGGTTTTTCTTTGTGGTTACCAGGAGGCTTTAAGGAGAAATGTTATAAAAATCTATTTTGTTAACACCTTAATTTTGCATAACAGAACACTTTGAAACAGAAAAACATCAAAGAGACAAAGTTTGTGACACTGGCCCACAACGGCTACTCACCCTTCCTGACACTCCTTGGCAACACTGTGTGGAAACAGTTACCTCTCATCAGGAGGCAAACACAGGAGTGACCTCTATGTTCAGTGATCTGGCTTTTTTGCAGGTGCCTGAGGGACTTATTTCTGTCATGAAGGACTTGGAAGCAGAGAGAATGAAGGCACCCGCTGGATGCACTGTGATGGCTGCTTGACAACAGGTGAGCTTTTGTTTACACAGTGGAGAGACTATGGAGCTGAGGACAACAGAGGAAGGTATCATGGGCTCTAAAGAAGTAGATATACTTCTGTAAACTGGGAAATTCCAAAAATTCAGACATTACCAATTACTTGTGTTCTCCTGTACAAACAAGTTCATAAACCTAAACCCAGAGTTTGTTTTCTTAAATTCACTAATCTCAACAAAAGACCACAAGGCCATAAAGAAATAGAAGAACTTGCTTCACTCACAGGAATGAAATAAATCTCCAAAACTGACCTTCAATTAATTAGGACGTATTAATGGTATGACCAAGAACTCAAGAAGAAAACATCATCAAGATGCCTATGGAGGAAGAAGAGAAAGCAGACAGGTAACTAAATGAGAGCAGAAAAACCATGCATGACCAAAATGTAAACCCAAAGAGGCAAAGTATAAGAAAAAATCACCCAGAATTTGGGAGCTCAAGTGGAGAATCTTTGAATTTAAAAATATACTAAGGAGTCAGCAACAGACTTGGTCAAGCAGAAGAAAGAACTGGGCAACCTGAAGACCCCTTGTTTTAAATTACCTAAGAGGACCAAAGAAAATTGTGGAAAAGAACAAAGACTCGGGATACATGGGACACCTACAAGTGGACCAATGTGTACATTATGGGGACCCCATAAAGAGAGCAGAGTGAACGGGGGCAGCGAGTTTCCATGAAGAACTAAAGGCTTGTAGTTCCCCTGTATGTGGAAAGGAGAGGCAAATTCACAAGCACAGTAAATTCACAGTAGGATAAGTATCAATGGCAGGAGATGGGTGAGGGACAATTTGCTTGGTGATGGCTATTAAGGAAAGCACTTGTTATGATGAGCACTGTGTGCAAATGATGAGCCACTGAATGAATTATACTGAAATCAATATTGCACTGCATATTACCTAATTAAAATTTAAATAAAAATTGAAGGAAAAAAGACAGGACATGAACACAGTTGTAATTAACCGACCAAAAATGACCAGTGAAAAGAGAATTTTGAAAAGCTTGACAAAGGCAACTTATCTTGTACAAGAGAGCTCCTACAAGATTGTTAGTGGGGTTCTCGGGAGATGTTATAGAAAGAAAAGCATTGAACGATGTATTCAAATACTGAAAGATCAAGAAATATCCACCAAGAATACCCTACCTGGCACAGCTATTTTCTATGCACGTAGAAATGAAGACTTTGCCAAGACAAAACCCCTCTAAGTTTATCAGCAGATCTGTCTGACAAGAAATGTTTTTTTTTTAACTTTTTAAAAAATGTTTTTATTTATTTTTGAGACAGAGAGGCAGAGCATGAGCAGGGGAGGGGCAGAGAGAGAGGGAGACACAGAATCCGAAGTAGACTCCCGCCTCCGTGCTGTCAGCACAGAGCCTGACAAGGGTCTCCAACTCATAGACTGTGAGGTCATGACCTGAGCTGAAGCTGGACCCCCAACCGACTGAGCCACCCAGGCGCCCCTACAAGAAATGTTAAAGAAAGTCCTTCTAGGGGCACCTGGGTGCGTCGGTTTGTCAAGTATCCAACTTTGGCTCAAGTCATGTTCTCACGGTTCGTGACTTAGAGCCCTGTGTTACTATCTTGCTGACGACTTAGTGCCTGGAGCCTGCTTCAGATTCTGTCTCTGTGTCTCTCTCAAAATATAAATAAACATTAAAAAAAATTTTTTTAAAGTCCTTGTTGAACTAAAGAGATTCTAAACAGTAACTGAAAACACATTGTAACCTAAAGCTCTCTGAGAAGTATAAATATTTACAGTTATAGAAACCTGTAGTGTTGTAACAAGGTGTACAAGTCACATTTATTTCTGCTACAGTCTTTTTCTTAAATCAAAGTATAAAAATCAAATCTAGGTAATAATATATGCAATATAAAAATAGAATTCATGATGTCATCAATATAGTGTGGGAGCAGGTGCAGAGATGATAAGTAGAAGAATTTTGTATAAAATTGACACTATCGGCTTAAAACAGTTTGTTAGGGGCATGAAGGTGGCTCATTCGGTTATGTGTACAATTCCTGATTTCAGTTAAGACATGATCTCCCAGTTTGGGAATTCAAGTCCTGAGTTAAGGGTTGATTCAGTGGCTCATTCGGTTAAGTGTTGGACTTCAAGTCAGGTCATGATCTAGGGGTTCATGAGTTTTAGCCCCACATCGGGCTCTGTGCTGACAGCTCAGAGCCTGGAGCCTGCTTCAGATTCTGTGTCTCCCTCTCTCTCTGCCCTACCCCCACTCATATTCTCTCTCTCGCCTTCAAGAGTAAAATAAGACATAAAAAAAAATTAAAAAAAAATTGTGACCCTATAACAAAATACAAAGGTAAAAGCAAAATCCCACCTAAATAATGCTGTGGAAAGTTCCATACAAAAGGAAGCACATTATTATGGAATGGCAAGACCAGACAAAATGTAACCCAAAAAATTCTACATAACAATGATGAAGTATTTAACAGAGGCCCATGATAAATGTAGATATTTTTTAAAGCTTATTTTGAGAGAGAATGCTCTCCTAAAGCAGAGGAGAAACAGAGAAAGAGGGAGAAAGAAAGAATCCCAAGCAGGCTCCACGGTGTCAGCTCAGAGCCCAAAGCAGTCCTCAGACTCATGAATCGTGAGATCATGACCGGAGCCCAGGCTCCCCTAGCTATAGCTCTAATTTTCAACTGTGACTGTGTACCCATGAAAAAGGAACATTTTCAATTACTGGCATGTCTTCACGGGCATTACAATTGTCAAGAATGTTCCTTAAAATCAACCATGGAAACCTCTAATGAACACTTTTGTGAATTAAGCACCTAAGACATTACACAATGTGGTATGTTAATAGATCCCTCCTATGACACAGATTTCAGGGTATAATCCATTGTTCATTTTTTTAATGTTTATATATCTTAGACACACAGAGAGAGAGAGAGAGAGAGAGAGCGAGTGAGCGCACAAGCCAGGGAGACTTAGAGAGAGAGGCAGACACAGAATCCGAAGCAGGCTCCAGGCTATGTGAGCTCTCAGCACAGAGCCAGACATGGGGCTCAAAGTCACAAACTGCAAGATCATTTCCTAAGCTGAAGTTGAAGTCTTAACCAACTGAGCTATGCAGGTCCCCTATAATCCATTCTTTAGAATCAAGCAAACAATAACCTTTCATTTCTTTTTTGTGAATGTTTAAAAAGTTTGAGAGAGAAAGGGAGAGAGGGAGGGAGGGTGGGGGAGAGAGGGAGGGAGGGTGGGGGAGAGAGAGAGAAGGGAATTCCAAGCAGGCTCCACACTGGGTACAGAACTGGACTTAGGGCTTAAATTCAAACCATGAAGTCATGACCTGCATTGAAATCAAGAGTCAGATGCTCAACCCTCTGAACCACTCAAGTGCCTCAAAACCTTTCATTTCTAAATAAACAAACACAATCAAGAGTATAAAATAGGCCAACAATCGCTTTATAAAAAAAATCTTTGGTATTAAATTCAGATACATTCTGATGAAAGTAAAAAAAAAAAAATAAGTGATTTTTTCTCACGTGAAATTACATTTATCATTAACTCTTTTTCTAAACATAGGACGTTTCCTAATTGTCTGCCTCACTTCTTATAAAGCAAATGCCCATGTTATATCAGGACTTTTGATATAACACATCATAAAGGAAACTCCTATATAACGACTCAGAGTGAAAACATATGACAAAGTCACAGGCACTTCACATTATACAAGATAAGTTCATAAAAGGATTCAGTTAAGAAATAAAGAAACAATTGAGACTTTATTATAGGCTGTGAGTTTTCACTTCTAAATATCCTAGCTCCCCTATGGCATTAATTTATATAGAATTATATGAAAATAATAGGTTCTTTAAATTATTTCACCATTGAGGAATGCAAAACATTGAGTGGAAATTTCTTATTTTACTTAATACAAAGAAAATGAAAGTTTATTTAGACAGAGATAAAGAGCAGTGTGGAAAGGGCAGAGAGAGAGAGAGAGAGAGAGAGAGAGAGAGCGAGCGAGCGAGCAGGGAGAGGTGGAGGGAAGGAGGGACGGTAGGAGGGAGGGAGAAACCAAGCACCATCTCAGCTGTCAGCCCAGAACCCTATGTGGGGCTTGAACTCAGAAACCCTGAGATCATGCCCTGAGCCAAACCAAGAGTTGGACTCTTAACCAACTAAGTCACCTAGGCATCCTGAACTTTCTTTCTTTTTTTTTTAATATTAATTTTTGAGAAACAGAGAACATGTGCCAGACGGACAGAGAGGCAAAGGATCCCAAATGGGTTCTTCACTGACAGTAGAGAGGCTGATGCAGGGCTCAAATTCAAACTGTCAGATCATGGCTGGAGCTCAACCCAGACACTTAACCAACTGAGCCAACCAGGCAACCCAAGAAATGAACTTTTGAAGTGAAACAAAGAATGAGATTTCCTCATATTAGGGAGTTGCTTTATCACCTGATGTGATTACTGGGTCTGTATTTTGTATGATTAAAATGAAAGCCACCTTAATCCTGGAAAGGATCAACCCGAAAACTTGTGATGTCTCCCTCTAGCGTTCCTGGGATTTCTGCACCTCACCTCAATGAAAATAATAGTGGTTGTACACTATCCACCACTATCCTGACACACTTCACACAAGAAGCAAAACAGAAGTCAGAAATGCATTAGCGTACAGTTCCTCAGAAATACAGAGATTTCCGCAAGACCTCAAAGCAAATGGAGAACCAGTTAGATTATGGAGGACCTCACTGTGGATGTGAAGAACCCTCAGTGGAACTGAAGGAGAATCCTTAGAGAATGGAAAGCATGGTATGTTGGAAAGCAGATTTCCCATGTGAGAGGAAGAGCCCTGAAACTGGCCTTTTCCACCTAATTTCCATTCAAGGAGAGCTGCTCAACCACATTCTGAGGTCCAACTCCTCCTTCACGACTGGACCTCACCTCTGTCATCCGCTTCAGTTCCACCTACCTGGGTGTGTAGCTACTGTCTCCTTTCTCTTCACGGCCCAGACATCCTTCTTGTGTTCCAAAAAGATGACCAGGTCTGGCTTTGACACAACAAGACCTGTTTATTAGAAAAAAAAGAATGTGAGTGTGGTTGGGGATTCTAACTTCTGATCCACTATTGTGCTTAGTAGAGCAGAGAGGACAGAGTAGAAGCTAGAAAATGATTTCCCAAATGCTGTGGGCCAACATCCCCTTTAGAACACGCAGGATGAAGTTTCCATGTTCAGATCTTGACCTCCACTTCCGAGTACTACCATGACAATAATGAGTAGAAATCGGTATTTAAGACAAAAAAGATACCGTTTTATGCCACTTAGCTGTTAGAATTGTCATTAATGTACAGAAATGATGATGTTACCCTAAGGAAGAAAAGGTAAAGCTGAAAAGGAAACACCATGAAGATTTTTCTGTACAACCACAAACCCCTACTTCTTTCCCTGACTGCAGGGATCTGAATCCCAGTCATGCAAAGAGGAAGATTCCAAGAGACAGTCGTCAAGGGAAGGAACAAATCCCTGAGTATGGTTTGGGCAGTGTGGAAGGAGTTATCCTCACCCAAGAAAAGGAGGTGTCCGTAGTTCTCTAACATCACATCCCTGTACAGTTCCCACTGACTGTGGTTCAGGCACCCCAACTCTTTCCGAGAAAATTCTATGGCGACATCCCTGAATGTCAGCAATCCCTGCAATAAAAAACACAGTTATCAAGCGGCCACAGGCAGAGTTCCTAATGCTAGGTCAAATGAAAGAGGCAGTTAATGTCACCAGCCGGACTCCAAGACCTGACTTTAATGCTTGTGCTTGTACCCACCGATCTTAGTTCCACATTGTACTTAACCTCTTTTTCTACTTTATCTTTTACTTCACAAAAAACACCCCATGGGTATAGTCTCCTGTAGTGGAAACAGAAACCATCCAACAAAAGGTAATGACTGCCCTGAGGAAGAGCTTGGATGAGCTCAGTTGGAGATTAACCCCTACTCACACCTAAGCAAACGCATAATAGACTAAACTACAGAGTGAGTACAGTTACCTTCATCTCATACATACATTTTATTTTAAATCTTATGTCTTTGAGTGATATAGAGTGTGCCCAGTGGGGGTGAGGCAGAGAGAGAGAGAGACAGAATCCCAACCAGGGTCCATGCTCAGAGTGGAGCCTGATCTCAGGACTTTCATCCTGACCTGAGCCTAAATTAAGAGTAGGATGCTTAATGGACTCAGCCACCCAGGAGCTCCCTTTTAACTCATTATAATACTAAAATCTCACCCTAGGAGGAGCACAAACCTCATTTCCTATGAAATATGCAGAGTATGTACACAACTGTTCTCTTAAGGCTTATGTGCAACCTTACACTCCACTTGGCATAAGATGATGGCCTCCCCTTTCTGAATATCCACGGTAACCCTAAATGAAAGGACACCATTCCCCCTTCCTCCGTGAGTATCTGATTTGGAAGTTCCTCCCTGTGATTTCCTTGTTTTTTGAAATCATTTTTGCTTTGCTCACATCCTCACCTGGTATAGTTTTTTTGTGATCCACCAACGACTGAACTTCTGTTAGTTCAGTTGTATCAGGAGAACTGGTTCTGGCTTAGGTGAGGTTCCTGCTTGATGAGGTAAGATTATTTGTCACCCAGTATTATGCTCTAGTATATTCTTTACCTTGCAGGTAGGAACCTTTATAAATACTGTGTTTCTTCAAGAGAATTTGTAAAATGAAGGCATCAACACAGGCATATACATTTTGAATATTGTATTTACATCATACAGTACATGTGCTATTTCTTCAATGGAAACTTCTGGGGAGTGACAAATGTACTTAGCATATTCTAATATAAATTAGAATTTCACAACAGGACCTTGGGGATCTTGTTAAAATGCATATACTGCTCAGGAGTTCTAGGATGGGGTAGATGTCTTCATTTCTAACAAGGCATTAGTCTATGGGCCAAGAGATACATATTTCAATAATAAAGAAGTAGAACTCAAAGACAAGAACTTTTGGGGAACTTGGAACTGAATGGGATTCATAGCAATTACAGGTTCTACTAGAATAGCAAGAATGGCAATAACCTTTCCAAGCATTTCCTGGTTAGTAGAGAGCATTCAGAGTTTTTCATAACTTATGGAAAATAAATCATATTCTAAGACAACAGACACATTATTCTTCTATTTCCATGTGAATATTTTTTCAAGCATCCAGTACGTCCTGGGATCAGGTTTTAACCCAGGTCATCTGACCTGGAGTTGACCTAAAATGACACCTAAAATATACAGAGGGGCCCCTAACCAAATGATCATAGCAGGTGTCAAACCTGAAGAATGATGGAAAGAAGGTATGCACACAAAATTGATCACCTTTATACATTCCATGCTCACATCCATAAATATTCAAAGAAGTTGTATAGATATTAAACGTAGAAAAGTATGCTGGTGAGTAGGAAACATTTTCAATGAAGGACACCTGGGTGGCTCAGGTGGTTAAGTGTCCACCTCTTGAATTTGGCTCAGGTCATGATTTCACACTTCACCAGTTCAAACCCCACCTCAGGCTCTGTGCTGACAGTCTGGAGCTGGCTAGGGATTCTCTCTCTCTGCCCCTGCCTCTCTCTTCCTCAAGAACAAACAAAACATTTTCAGTGACCTGAAACTCATAAAACTAATTGTAGATAATGATGCTTAGGTCTTTTACTCACACTATCAACACAAACACACATTAAGATACAAAGACAACAGTTATTTCTGACTCTAGTATGATGAGGGATACAATCAAAAAATTTTTCACCTTTAGCACAGAAAGCTAACATACAGTTGTATTATGTGGACATTCATCAAATAAAGGCTGGTTCCTACATTTTTCTTTAAGTTTACTTATATTTTGAAAGAGAACGTGGGTAAGCACGGTGTGAAAGGTAGAGAAGCAGAGGCAGGGAGAGAACCCCAAGCTGTGACTCCAGGCTCCAGGCTGTGACTGAGCCACCTAGGTATCCCTGGTTAGTACATTTTTACAGGGTCTCATGAGTGGTACATGTCACCACTGCTTCATATTGAACTGAATGGTAAGCACCAGAGAAATCTTGCAGAAGCAGTTTTACACATAGAAATTTACAGAAACATTTGTGATTGAACACTCTGTGCACCTACCCTCCCCTTGAACATAGAAGCTTCATGCAGCCAAAGTACAGTTCTTTCTGACCACGGGTCCTGCCCTGTGCTACTTCAATAAACTATCTGGCACCACAGAGTATCTCAAGAGTTGTCTTGACCGTAGTACTCCATGATCTGCTAATATAGTTTTTATTTGAAAGCTTTTTTACATTTTATTTTTTAATTAATTATTACTATTGAGAAAGAGAGACAGAGAGAGACAGAGAGACAGAGAGAGACAGGGTGGAAGGGAGAGAGGGCAGAGACAGGGACAGAGAGAATACCAAGAGAGGCAGAGAGAGAGGGAGAGAGAAATGGAGAGGTATGGTTCCTGTTCACCTGATGCTGGGCTCCAGCTCAGGACTGGTGAGATCATGACCTCAGTGGAAGTCTGACGCTTAATGAACTGAGCCAAGCACATGCCCCTCATAGAAAGCTGTATTTCATTCATCATTTGTGCTGTTTTATTTCAGGATTTTAAGACACTCAAACATGGTAATTCTTGGTACTATGTGATTCTTCTTTCTTTTTCTGAAATACACAGAAGTAAATAGAGTATGCATGTGTCATGACTATGCAGCAAAATAAAAAGCTACAGGATGAAGGTCTGACTCATTGAGAACCTCGATGTAGAGGTCATTACATCTACTACACAACAGTGAGGGTCTCATTGTCTGGTGGGGCTAATGTGAAGTGGGCCAGAGTCAATGTTCAAGGAAAAGGTCTTGAGCCTTTTTGGTTAACGAGGCTGTTTGTGTAAAAGCACAGGGACAAGATCTGTGGGAAGAATGAGCTGCAGGGTGATTGAGAGGAGCTGTTGATTATATAGTTTAAGTTGGGGGGGGGGAATATAAGTTTCTACAGGGCTTTCATATGTTAAAGAAGACTTCCAGGACCCGGAAGTCTGTCTAGGGTAAAGCTAAACTTGCTGTTTGCCTGTAGGAAAGCATCGACATTAAAGCAGTTGCGCAATCCTTGAGGAATATCTTCCTCTGCCAGTCTGGAGTATTTCTCTAGGGGTTGTAAGTTGTGAGAAATTTTAATTTTATCCACATTTCTTTTGCATTTGTCCTCCTCCTCAGAAACTACAAGGAAGGGGTGCCTGGATGGCTCAATCAAGCTTCTGACTTTTGAATTAGGCTGAGGTCAAGACCTTTTGATTTGTGAGTTCGAGCCCTGTGTCCCACTCAGTGCTGGCTCTGTGTCGCCTACTTGGGAAGTGGCTCTCTCTTGGCCACTCCCATGCTCTCACTCTCTCTCTCTCTCAAAATAAACTTAAAAACTTAAAAAGAAAAAAAATCTACAAGGTGAAAAAAAATACAAGAAAAGTGAAACTAGGAGAAAGATATTTCCAGTTTAAATGTGATGGTGTCTGGAAATTACTGAGGGAATCTGGCTGAAATCATTACAACTGATAAGAAAAATATGAACATTACAGGGGAGGAATCTGGCAGATAGCACAAACCCAAGTGATAGAAGATAACATCAGCTGTAAGGAAACAAATGGATATCAATGCCTAAGGCACACCTCAGGACACGGGATCGCCTGTGTGCTCTTGTGACCCCAAACAGTAAATCACAATATAAACAAGTTAAGGACACAGTGGATTTATACAGACTTTATCGCATATACTTGCTATGTCCTGGAATATCTAGGATACCTTAAAGTAGCTTTTCCACATCCTCAAGAGCAAGAACATTCTAAGTTATTCTGTGACTCATATCCATCTTGTGTATTTGTGCATTTTCATAATCCTCCTCTACCCGGGGCAGAGAAAGCATTCGGATAAGACCTACATAGGAATGGTTTTCCTTGATTGCTATCCCAGGACCAGACCCCATCAGCAACTTGGCCTCAACACCTTCCTCTCTGGATCTGTCACAAAGGGAATATATTCAATACTTGTAGGAATTTAATTCAAAGTGACAACTGCTGTTGCCCTACTAGAAGCCAGGTTGGAGAAAAGGGAGACAAGTCTCTGGGATATAGGGGAGGAGTGTTCTGAAGACATAACCTAGAATATCATTTCTGAAATGTTAAAAATTAGGTGAAAACCTGGGGCATCTAGGTGGCTCAGTCGGTTGAGTGTGCGACTGCGGCTCAGGTCCTGGTCTCGTGGTCTATGAGTTCAAGCCCTGCATCAGGCTCTGTGCTCAGAGCCTGGAACCTGTTCCGGATTCTGTGTCTCCCTCTCTCTCTGACCCTACCCCGTTCATGCTCTCTGTCTCTGTCTCAACAAAGTAAACGTTGAAAAAAATTAAAAAAAAATTAGGTGAAAACCTAAAGCAGAACCATAAGAACAAATAAAACCATTGGTATTTACAGTTTTTTCATTTAGAGAGAGAGAGAGAGAGAGAGAGAGAGAGAGAGCGAGCCCGCGCGCGCATGCATGCAAATGGAGGACAGGGACTCAGATAGAGAAAATCTTAAGTAGGCTCCAAGCTGAGAAGGAACCCTGATGCAGGGCTGGATAGCAGGTCCCTGGGATCACGATCTGAGCCCAAATCAAGAGTCATATGCTCAACTGAATGAACCACCCAGGTGCCCTGCAATTTCTACATGCATGGATTATCCTGAGAACAAGGTGACAGGTCCTCTTGCAATGGACTCAAGGCTTACCTGAGAATTGGCCATTTCTTCTTTCACCTCCTCTTCAAGATTTTTCTCAGAAGATTTTTGTGGAGAAATCCCAGCTGAAGTGGGAGCAAATGCCTTTAAAGCCACGACTGCAACCTCTCCACCAGTAGCCTGGTCACCTGCAGGCAGGGCTTTGAAATGCAAAAAAGACCCAAGTTCCTCATCATTTGTGTCAGGAGCTATTCAGAAACTACGGTGTCCCACGTGGAGACCAGCCTCTGAGTTTCCTGTCTCTGCTTTCAGGGGTCCTCCCCTCCCACAGAAGCCCACAAATTCTGCTTGAGCATAGGAACAGTGTGTTACATGGACCTGACCCTCCCCATCTCCTGTACCGGAGACCCTTGAGCCAAAGGCTGCACTCAACTCTGATAAGTTAGTGGGAAGCCTTTCGGCTTAACTCTGGCTTCCCTTAGCATTTTGATAGGAAAAGATCGGATTCAGTAGGGAGAAAGGGAACCATTAGGACCTGAGGCCTCTGGGTGGGGAAAACACATTTTGGAACAATGCTGAGAATGTCTGACTACAGAAAACCCCCTCAGGTGTAAGGTTCCTCTTAAGAATGTGGCAGACACCACCTAATCCCCCTCAGGAATTTGACTAAAGACCTAACTAAAAACTGGTAGTAGATGATAAAACTTAAAACCCACAAGGAACAATATGGCCATAGACCACCCCTTCTGCAACGGAAATGAGCCAATCAGGAAGGGAAAACCCAGCACCTCGAGTTGTTAATCCAGTATGCGTAGGATTTGAGAAGGAACAAGGGGAAAGGGAAGAGGGAGAGACCAGAACGTTATACCACAAAGGCCCTTGCCTATTGTCACTGGTATTCACATTCCAATGCCCCCTCTCTTTAAAGAGAGCTTTCCTACTACTCTTCCTCTCTTATACTCTAATAAAGTTTTGCCTGTTGCTCATTTTGTGTCCACCTCTTTATTCTTTGAATCGGTGAGAAAACAAATCCCTGAATCCTGGGTATTCATGTAAAAAATCCCATAACAGAAATCCCTGGAGCACTTCACTAAAACAACACTGTTGTTTCCACCCACACCAGTTGAGGGAATCTGAGGGGGAGGGTAGCAGCAATGATTATTAATGCAAATTCCACACACGATCCTATTGGGAAGCATTTGGGAAGTGAGCAAGCAAAACACAGTAACCATGGGTATGGTTATTGTCCAGATTTCAATCCATGCCTTCTCCACTGATCAGAGTTTCTGTAAATTTACACATTCTCCTCCTTTCTGCTTCACAGAAGGACATGCGTTTACAAATGGAGCTTTCCCTGATACATGCGAATGAGCAAGTTTTGGGGTGATAGTGGGGTGGTCCAGAGCTGATGGCCAAGAAAGAATTCCTGAAGACATCTTTGGTGCACCCAGGTGATTTTATTCAAGTATGGGGACAGGGCCCATAATCAGGAAGAGGTGCCTTGGGACCCTGAAGAGACCCTGACTTTACCCTTGGGAACTGGGGGAGGTGAAGTCAAGGAGGAGTTTCCTATGAGTTTTTTTCCTATGCTAATCAAGACTCACAGGATACCTAGACCTAGTTATTGTGAAGCTAAAGTTGTTTTTCCCTCTAGGAAAGCATTAACATTAAGACAGTAAAGAATTCCTGGAAAAACTTTTACTCCACCTGTCTCAAGTAGTTGTCCATGGGCTGCAGGTTATAAGGAAATTTAATTTTATCTGCCATTTCCTTCAGTCTTTTTTTTCCCTCATCAACTGCCAAATAATCATCCAAATAGGACATACTTTTCAAACTCCCAATGGGCACAAACAAGAATTCAATTCGAATTGTTCATTATTTTCATTAACATTTGGTGTTACACTATTTTCTTTTTTAGCTATTCTAAAAAATATTGAGTGGTTTCTCACAGTAAATATCAAGTGGTCTTAATACTGTTGCACTGGTGGCTCAAACAGAAATCGCTTAAAAGTATAAAGTTGAACAAAAATAAAAATGGCGGCATTAAACCATCAGCGAGGCTTGACTTTTAACCAAGTAGGATTTTTCTTCTCTTGGGAAATCCTCCCTTCATCTCGTCTTAGCCTTAAAATTTTTTTTAAATATTTGAGAGAGAGAGAGACAGACAGAGAGGGCACATGAATGGGGGAAGAGCAGAGGGAGACTGAGGATCTGACCCTGGTTCCACACTCACAGCAGAGAGCCTGATGTGGGGCTTGAACTCACAAATTGTGAGATCATGACCTGAGCCAAAGTGGGATGCCTAAATGACTGAGCCACCCAGGCGCCCCTCTTTGCCTTTTTAAAATGAGAAACCCAGGACCACACTGAAAACATGATGAACAAGGATGGCAACACAAACACAGTAACTGTCGAAACCGGATGGTTCCTGTATTTCCCTACAACCCCCCAGCCCCTTCCTCTGGGTTGGCTTGCGGTTCTCAAGACCCTAACCTGCTGCAGCCTCCTTTACCTGGCAAAGCAAGAAAGCTATTGTTCCTCTTTACCCCAAACTCTGTCTTCATATTATATTTTGGCTCTGAAGTACAGAGGTGAGTTTTCAGCAAGAGAGTGAATGTGTAGGAGAGGAAAATATTTTTCTTCACCTTTTCTCAGTTGTTTGGTAATTCCAATAATTAAGCTGACATAAGACAGTTCCACAAGAGAAAAATATTTAATTATAGGAACATCAGTGGTATGAGGCTCAAAGTCAGGCAGACGATGCTTACATTCCATTGGGTCTTAAGGAAAGGGGATAGGCTTTAGAATTTCAAAAAGGTGGAAGTGCATTCACAGGAAAAAGTAAAGAGTAAATGTTTGCCAAACCAATGTTTGCTATGCCAGGCAGGTAATGCTTTATAAAAAGTTCCTGTCTGGTAATAGCTCTTTTCCAGGTAGAGGTCCCTCATCTAATTTATGGTTTGTCTAAAAGCCTCAGATAACAGGCAAATCTTTCCCTTTGCAGCAACGGAATAATCCCAGAGGACATTTTAAGTTAAATGAGCCCCACACAGCAAAATACACACTGTAGGAAATCACATATATGTGGAATATATAAAAAAACAAAAATGTAGAAGATTAGCATGTTTATTGCCAGGGGCTGAGGATGGGGAATTGTTCAGACATTGGATCAAATGATAAAAGGTATACTTACACAGGATGTGTAAGCACAGAACATGTACAGCATGGTGACTATATATATATATATATATATATATATATATATAAAATGTATCTATATTTTAATTTTTTACATTTATTTACTTTTGAGAGACAGATCACAAGTGGGGGAGGGTCAGAGAGGGAATGAGACAAGGAATCCGAAGCAGGCCCCAGGCTCTGAGGTGTCAGCACAGAGTCCAATGTGGGGATTATACTCGCAAACTGGGAGATCATGACCTGTGCAGGAGTCACGCTTAACCCACTGAGCCCCCCAGGCACCCCTGATGGTGACTATATTTAATACTAGTGTATTATATATTTTAAAAATTTCTTTTTAACATTTATTCATCTTTGAGAGACAGAGAGAGACAGAGTATGAATGGGGAAGGGCCAGAGAGAGGGAGACACAGAATCTGAAGCAGGCTCCAGGCTCCGAGCTGTCCACACAGAGCCCGACGCGGGGCTCAAACTCATGAACTGCAAGATCATGACCCGAGCCCAAGTCGGACACTCAACTGACTGAGCCATCCACGTGCCCCAATACTAGTGTATTATAAATGTGAAATTTGCTAGGAGAGACTATCATAAGTGTTCTCAACACACAAACACAGGCACACACATTTAACTATGGAAAGTGAGGTGTATGTTTATTAGATTGTTTTAGGTAATTACTTTCTAAGTGGGACACAAGGGTGCAGGAGCATTTGGCTCCAGGGGTCCCAGAAAGACCCAGTTGCCACTCGTGGCCGACCAAGTTAAAGGCAAGAAAGAGGACTTCCACTAACACAATTTTGATATCAAACTTTCTCATTGGGTGCTTTCCATCATGTGTCTCATGGCTCAGGAAAAAGACTCTCAGGAGAACGGGAACTACCCCCTCCAGCCACAAGGAGTACCCTGAGTCAGAAAGACCCCACCTGTGATGGACTCCAAGACAATGACTTAAACTTCATTGCCTACCTGCAGGCACCCACTCACTTTTGCCCATCCTCCCCTGTCCCCCGCCCCTGTTTCCCTTATATAAACCTGAAAGTGTTTCTAGCACATTGAAGATGGTCTTTGAGCCATCAGTCAGCTATCTTCCCAGTGTTGGCCTCCTTGAAATACCTTCTTTTCTTGTTTCATCACCTCTGCCTTTGGTTTTGTCAGTGGTGAGTGGCCAGAACTGGTCTGTTTGAGACCCCAGAGACAGGTGGTCTTGTGGGTCTCCCTTCATGTCAGTTACTCAGAGAGAGATCCGTGGTGGCAAAATCAGAAAGGGATTTTCTTCAGGGAGGTCAACAATGAGAAGGCAGTACACTAATATCTCAAAAACTGTACTGGTTTCCAAACTGCTGAACATACTTCCAGGTTCATATAAGGAAAATGTAGGACAAAAGAAAGAGGGGAAGCTGGTTAAAGCAGGTATTAGGGGCCAGCTAGATGTCTGAGGCCAGATAATCCCCACGCATGCTTTTGGCTTCTGTAATCTTGCTTGCCTCTTGCATCCGCCAAATGCCAGCATAGTACAACCAAAAAGTGCCCCGCCCTTTTTTTCCTCAAACCCCCGTATTCCCACCCATAAAAAGAGACTGACACTAGGGCCACGGGTTCAGCCTTTGGAGGTGATACACTAGGCCAGCACCAGTGCAAAATAAACAGTCTTTCCTGATTCCCAAGTGTGTGTCGCTGGTCTCTTCCTGCACACCAAATATTTGCTGTAACATTTTTGGTGCATTGGACAGGAGGTTGACAGCTGCAATGGCCTTTTGAGCCACCATGGTCAGAAACCAGTGGAGAGTCCACTCATGTGGGCTCCTGTGAGGGAAAGGAAGGCAGCCACTGGTGGTTTCACTGGACCCCAACCCTCGCTGGGCAGGACAATAGCCACTACTGCACTCAAACGGATTCCAGGAGCAATCAGAAAATTCTGCCAGAATGGGACATCAAATGGGGTAAGTGTCCCCAGGACCCCAGGACCGAGTTCAGGCCCACCCTACAGGCAGAAGGGAAACTTGATCACTTCCTGGGCAACATAGTTTCAGCTTAGAACAGGGAAATTCTGGGTTAAAGTTTGCAATCTGTCTGAATGTGTGAGTGCCCTTGCTCCATGGTTTTGGCTATGGAGCCTGAGTGGGTCCTGCCCTGGGATTTTGTGATGACTTCATACAGCTCTTAAGTCAGAATCAGGTCTGCAGATGCCAATCTGAATCAGGAGTTTAAACTGACCTGCCAATGCTGAGAGGTATGTAAGTCCTGCGAGAGGAGCAGCCAGGAGCATGAAGCAACCTCTTCCCTCATGTTCGTCCTGCAATACTGTACATGGGAGGGATCTGTCTAGGATACCAGGATAGGGGGAAATTCCTCAAAACTAACTGTTTTGGAGTATAAATTAAGAATTTTTAAAAGATATTTCCACGTGACTATGGGGTCAAATTTACCCTTGGGTAATTATGTACCTTCTGTGAATTAGAATGGCCTATGTTCATTCTGTGTAGGTTGGCCTCCTGAGGACACCCTAGATGTCCCCACAGTCTGACCTGTTTATAAAGTAGTCAGTGGAGATCCCGGCCACACAAATCAATTCTCATATGTCAATCAGTGGCTGGAAATAGCCCAAATCAAGCCTCCTTGGGTCTGATTCTATGTTAATAGTAAGGGACAATGTAGAGTCTTAGCAGCACAGACCAAGAAGATGACCTCACAGCAGAAAAAAACCACCTCCCATCCTCTGTGAAAATTCCAGAGTCTTTCCAATTCTACCACCATATGCCCCCAGAGCCCCATCAATCCAAGAGAGGGAAACCTTGCCTGCCTGATAGTTCACCCCAGTCAGTCTCACTTCTGCCAGCAGCCAATCTGCCCCAACATGGAACACCTGAACCAATAGGAAGACACCTTAGGTACATGGCTCAAGGTCCAAGGCCCCCAACAGCAATGCAGATGCCACTGCAGGAGACTATGACTCCCTAGAGAATAGGCCCTGACAGGACCCTACAAGAGGGATGATCGGTTTTCTACTACCAACCATTCTCCCCTGCTGATCTCCTTAACTGGAAACACCACACACCGCCCTACTCTGAGAAATTGCAGGTGATCATAGATCTCCTGGAATCCATAATCCAGACTCACCACCCTTCCTGGGTCGACTGTAAGCAGCTTCTTCTTACCCTCTTCAACACAGAAGAGTGCTGCTAAATTGTCACAGAAGCCAGAAAATGGCTCCAGACTCAGGCAATGGATGGACAACCGGATGTTGAGGCTTCAGCATGGGAGGCCAAACCTGAGTGGAGCCCCATTGGGACCCCAACACAAAGGCAGGAAGGGTCAGATTAGAAAGATACTGACTTGCTTTCCTCCAGGGGGTAAAAGCAGGGCCAAAAAGCCCACCAACATGGCAAAGGTATCTGAGGTCCTACAAAAGCCAGAAGAGACTCCAGGTGATTTTCATGAAAGATTATGTGAAGCCGTCAGAGTTTACACTGTATTCACCCCGCCAAAATCAGCACATGGTCAATGCTGCCTTCATGGGACAGGCCCAAAGTGACATTAGACAGAAGCTCCAAAAATTAGAAGGGTTCACTGGAAAAAACACCGTCAAACTATTGGAAACCACCAACAAAGTTTTTGTAAATTGGGATTGAGCTGTCAGAAAGGAGGCACACCAAATGAAGCAAAAGGCAGCTCCTGGCCATGTCCTTGGGGCACCCACCCTCTCCAGAAGGGCCCCCATGGAAACCACGAAGGATTCAAAAAAACACAAGAGTGCCACTGGGGCCAGATCAATGTTCTTACTGCAAAGAATTTCAACACTGGAAAAATGCATGCCCCAACTACCAAAAAGGGAAACCAAAAACCTCCATTCCACTGAGCCGCTACCAACCAGAACCACCTGAGGCTGACCTGATCAAACTAGCAGGAGTAGACTCTGATTAGAAAAGACTGGGCTCTATCCAACTTGGCCCCCATGAGCCCATGGTCAAGACAAAGGTGGGGGGCCAAACAATAGACTTCATGGTAGACACTGGGGCCAAACACTTTGCGGTAACACACAAGGTGGCACCCCTGTCAGGTCAAGAAGTCACCACTGTAGAGCCACAGGGGCATAAACCTGAAGGCCATTTTGTGGTCCATGACGGTGCCAGCTGCAGGGCCACCAAATAGCTCATGACTTCCTGTATCTACCCGGCTGCCCAGTCTGTTAGGTACACTTGTTAGCCAATTTGGGTGCATAAATAGCCTTCACCTCAGATGGATAGATGCAATTATGCCTAAATGAAAAGGCCCAAACCCTGACAATTCCATGGGAAGAGGAATAGAAATTAAATACTTCCCTTCCTGGTGAGCCAACAGTGGCCCCCTGAGCTAGAAGCTGAATTTCCTTCAGTTTGGGCAGACGGAAACCCCCCTAGCCTGGCATAAAAACCACCCCCCAATAGTAATTGACCTAAAGCCTGGGGCCACACCTGTCAAAATATGCTGATAGTTTGGGAGTCACGCCTGAGAATTCAGACACACTTCGACAGGTTATGCAAATGGAGACTTCTAAAATGATGCCAGTCCCCATGGAATACTCCCCTGCTGTCCATGAAAAAGCCTGGGACAAATGATTACCGCCCTCTACAGGATTTAAGAACCATTAATGAAGCAGTCGTCACACTGCATTCAGCAATGCCTAACCCATACAGTCTCCTAGGACTCATACTCTCTGAAGCAGGATGATTCACATGTCTATAAGGGTTATGAGTCTCATAAGATGCCAGAGGGCAATACTTGCTACCGCATGCTCGGATGATAGATTATCAGGGACTGCTATGTGAGAACCCATGAGTAAGATGGGAAGCGGTAAAAACTCTAAACCCTGCCACTTTCTTGCCTGCAGTGGCAGGGTTCCCAGAGCATGATTATCTAGAGGTCATTGATGAAGTCTATTCTAGCCAACCAGACCTATCAGTCAGGCCCTTACAAAATCCTGACCTCATCCTGTACACCAAGGGCAGCAGCTTCATGAAGGGAAAAGATAGGCTGGTTATGAAGTAGTCTCTTTTTGAGGTGATAGAAGCAAAGGCCCTGCCACAAGGATGGTCAGCCCAAAGAGCAGAACTGTGGGCCCTAATAAGAGCACTAGACTCAGTGAAGACAAATGGGCCAACATATACAGTGATTCACACTATGCCTATGCCACTCTACATATATATGGGGTTCTGTAAGAGGAGACAGGACTTTTGACTGAAGGAGGAAAAGAAAGAAAAAATCAGGAAGAAATCCTAAAACTCTTCAAGGCAGTCTGGGAACCCAGTTAAGTAGTAGTCATTCACTGCAAGGGACACCAAAGGGGAAAGGACCCAGTGTTAAAAGGTAACCAAAGGGCTGACACCACAGCTAAACAAGTGGTAGGAAAACAAACAACACACTCAAAAATCATCCTGGCCCTGGAGCTGCCAAGTTCCCCAAGGTACACAGTCCAAGAAACAAAATGGGAAAAACAGGAAAAAGGAGGCCAGACAAAAGAAGGATGATGGGTACTTCTAGACCAAAGAGTCTATATACAGGAGCAGCTAGCCCACCAGGTGGTTCTACAATAGCATGAGATCACATAACTAGGAAAATCTGTCCATGAAACCTTACTGAGCATTTACTATGTAACTGCTCAACTCCCATCCCTCTGTGCCTCGATCCCTCAATGCTGCCTCCTCTGAGCTCAAAATAATGGCAAACAAGGCGCCACTGGGCCCATGGGAATCCAACGCTGAGGTCAGGCATCCTTTGAAGATTTAGAAGTAGAGTTGACCAAAATAAGGCCCTAGAGCATCTAAGTATCTTTTGGTACTCATCTACATGTTTTCAGGCTGAATTGAAGCCTATCCTACATGCACCAAAAAGCCAAGAGAATTAACCAAGGCCTTGCTAAGGAAAATCATTTCCAGACATGGAATGCTGGGAACCAAAGGCTCAGACAACGGCCTGGCTTTTGTGGCTGAGGTGGTGCAACAAGTATGCAAAACCTTAGGTAACCAATGGAACTTACATGCAGTCTACTGACCCCAGAGTTCAGGGAAAGTGGAACATATGAACAAGACCTTTAAATCAGTCATGGTAAAAGTATGTCAGGAAACTAACTTGCCCTGGCCGGATATACTACTCCTGGCTCTTCTCTGAATATGCTCTACACTTAGGGCAAAAATAGGGTTCGCCCCATTTGATATCCTATATGGAAGACCCCCTCCACTAGTCAAATCCAAGGGGGACCTGACAGAGCTAGGGAATTTAGAAATACAAAACAACTACAAGGATTAGGAAAAACTGTATTTGAGATACATAGATGGGTGAAAGATAGGATACTTATTTCCCTAGGAATAACTGTACACCCTCACAAACCTGGGGATCAGGTTTGGATGAAAGATTGGAAAAGGGAACCACTCAAACCTATCTAGAAGGGACCCTATTTAGTTGTGCCAACCACACAGCCCTCAAGGTTGCAGGACTAACCACCTGGATATATCATTCTGGACTAAGGACAGTCCACCTGATACCTGATAGCCACTTTGAAGGGAAAGGAATTGCTAACCAGCATAATTCTCTACAGATCACCCTTAAGAAGATAGCAGATGATAAGTGGCCTGCAGCTAACACCTGAGAACTGTTACCAGCGGCTTGAGGAAATCACCAAGCAACTTAAATGAACTACAATAAATCATTCTCTCTCAAATTCCATGGTCATCCCCAGTGTGCTTCTTTTTCCATACTTGTTGTTATACCCTTTGCTGTAGGGCTTACCCAAGTTACTCCTGTAGACTGGCACCTCAGTCACAAATGCTATTAGCCTCCCTCTGCTTACTAGTGTCAGAATACCTTATTCTCCTTAGATGTATATGATCTGAGTTGTAGCTGGTGTCCTTATCTTCATGGTTGTTCTCTGCCCTCAAAACTGTCTCCTACCCCAGCTGGACTAATCCTGGCACTAAACCTTGCCTCCTTACTTACACCTTCCTGTAAGTGTCTATCACACGACCTCCTCCCTTACCCCTGCCCTGAGTCACCTAAAATAGCTCTTAGGACAGGGACACACACACACACACACACACACACACACACGACATTCATCACATACACATATCAACATCCAAGATGTTATCAATCTGCCTCACTCTGTTCCTATGGCAGAAAAACTTACTGACAAGAATTAAAGCAAGACACCTTTGGCAGGGAACAACATGGCATGGAACCTCAGATAAATATGCATGCCGGGCACAACAAACCCACTTGGGATTGTCTGATGGAGGGGGAGTCCAAGAAGAGGCCTGTAACCAGGCAACCCAAGAGGCAGTTCAAAATTCCATTAAGAACATTTCTGGAAGTCTTCCCAGGAGACTCAAACGTCCAAAACTGAGACACAATGGGCCTTATGACTGTAACTGATAGCAGATTCTAAATTCAACTGATCACCTACCCAACTCCTCTAACCTTAAGCGAGCCAAAGACTGTTGGCTTTGCCTCTCTCTATCCCCCTTATGTTATGAGGCTACCTCGGTCCCAGAGAGTGTAACCAATATGGTTATCCCTGCAACATGTCAAGAGATAACATAACTGTCACAGTAGACCCCATGGTTACTGATATAAAACTAATAGGGCAGGCCTCCTTATGTTTTAAGGACCAACAAGGAACAACCCCTGTAGGTAAATTAACTAAAAACCAATGCAACCAAACTGAGATATACAATCAAATAGGTAAAAAACAAGAGTCACCCTGGTGCCTTCCCTCTGCAGGAATCTCTTTTGTTTGTGACTAATGCTTCTTTGTGCCTGGCTGCTAACTAGATGGGAATTTGTGCCTTTGCATTCCCACCCCCCAAATATTCTCCCTAACAACCAATCTCTTATACTTCCCTTGGTTCCACATACCCAGTCTAAACAAGCTATCCAAGAACTACCTCTATTAATTGGGTGGGGAATCACCACCGGAGAAACTGGTAGAGTTGGAGAAGGAGCCTCACATATTTCCATTTACCAAAAACTATCCCAAGATCTGACAGATGACATAGAACAACTTGCAAACTCCCTGGTAACCCTACAAAACCAGGTGGATTCTTTAGCAGTATTACAAAATAGAAGAGAGTTAGACTTGTTAACTCTGAGAAGGGGGAAATAAGTCTCTTCATAAATGAGGAATAATGCTTCTATGTTAACCATTCAGGGATAGTTAGAGGTATATCCCAACAACTAAGGGAGTGGATCCTCAAACAGAGGCAAGAATTAGCAGATTCATGGAACTCTTGGAGCAACATATAGAATTGGGCATCCTGGCTCCTCCCTCTAGTTAGTTCTCTCCTAATGCAGTTCATACCCCTCCCGTTTGGTCCTTGTATACTTAATATGCTAACCAGGATTGTTTCCTCTCTCCTAGAAGTGATAAAAGTCCAGATGATGCTCCAGTTGGACCATTCCAGCTGCCGTTACTCTCCTTTGGATGGCGAAGAACCCTAGCTGTCACATTCCTCACTTCAACGTCCCTGTCCACTAGGAAGAAGCCAGAATAGTCTTCACCCCTCCTCCATGTACTGAAGGGGGAACATATAAAACTCTCCGCTTGATGTAAATACTTAAACAAATAGAGAAACCCACCGTTTGTAAAAAGGTACCACAAATCACTTTTATTTCTGTGACAGAGTATTAAAAAATTTAAAACTATAAAAATCACGAATCCATATCATAGTGTATGCAAAATAAAAGACAATTTGGGATATTGGTAAGACAAAGGGGGTGCAATGGTGGACATGATATGTTGTGACAGGTTTTCAGTCATTCCCATGGTAACCACAAAGAAAATGCCTCTAGAAGACATAGAAAGGATATGAGAATGGTATCAAAGCATATCATTACAAACACCACAAAAACATAATGGGACACAGGAACAGTGAGGAAGTGGCATAAAAAAGCCACAACAAATACAGAAAACTATAAAAAATTGGTAGCAGGAGTGGTTCCCTTTCAGTAATACATTGATTGTAAAGGGATTAAAGTCCTCCAATCAAAAAGCATAGACTGGTTCAGTGAGTTAACAACAAAACCCTACAGTCTCCTGTGTATAAGAGACTCACAATAGATTTAAGGACACACATAAGAAGTAAAAGTATGTCAACAGACATTCCATGCAAATGGGAGCCAAAAGAAGGCATAGGTGGCCATACTGTTATCAAACAAATACACATTAAGTGTCAAAAAGTGTCAACCATAGAAAAAGGACATTATATAAAGTCATGAAATTACCAGGGCACTATAACAATTATATTTATGTGTGCACCTAGCGTCAAGGATCCCATACATGTGAAGCACACATGACGGAATTGAAGCAAGAAGTAAACAGCATCATAAGAGTAGCAGAGGTCAACACTCCAGTTTAACTGGATAGAAAGACCGCATACCATTCCAGTAAGAAGTGCACTTAAGCAATGTTACCTACCAATTACACATAATAAACATCAAGAGACAGTTCCACCAAGGAAGAGCAGAATACACAATCTTGTCAATTACACACTGATCATCATCCTGTATAGATACTGTGGTGGTCTACAAACCAAGTCTTAAGACATTTGGGAAGACTGACATCATACAAATATCTTTTTTGTCCACCATGGAATGAAACTAAGTTTTAAGAGCAGATGGAAAATTGTAAATTCCACAAACATTTGGAAGCTTAACAATATGCTCTTGAACAGTCAGATATTGAACAAAACGACCAGAAAATTTCTTGAGCCAAGTGAAATGACACACAATATACTCAAACATACGGAATTCAGACAAAGTAATTCTAAGGAAGCAGAGGAATGAATAGACAACCTGTGAAATGGAAGGAAATTTTTTGCAGAGCACTTAGAGCAGAAGGAGGTAATATCCACAATAGAGAAAGAACTCGTGCATCAACAACCAGAAAACAAATAACATGATTTAAATTTGGAGAAAGGATAGATGAGCATCATCCAGTGAAGATATACAAGTGGCCAACCATATGAAAGATGCTCAAAACCATTATTCCTTAGGAAAATATAAATCTGATCACAGTGAGTTATCACATTACACGAGTTCACATCCCACTATTAAACAAGCATATGTTGGAAAGGATGTGGACAGACTGGAACACTTACACACTGCTAGAGTAAACACAAATGGTGCAACTACACTGGAAAACAAGATGAAGGTTTGTCAAGAAAATTTAAATAATATTATCATAAAATCCAGCATCCCACTTGTGGGTATAAAATCAGAAGAATTCAATGTAGGTTCTGCAAAGACATGTGCACAAGTAGATTGCTAGCAGCATTATTCAGAAAACCCAATAATAAGGAAAGCAATAGGAATGTTCACAGGTGCATGAATGGGTAAAGAAAAACCACCATATACACACAATGAAAGAATATTCAGCTTTGAAAGAACCTATCTCATCACATTATACAACGTGGCTAAAATGGGATGACATTATGCTCAGTGAAATCAAGGAGTCACAGAGACAGATACACTGATTTCACTTATGTGACTAATGTAATGTAGTGAGGCTCACAAAGAAAGGAAGAAAGAGGGAGAAAGAAAATGTAGTTGGGGATTAGAATAGATACAAATGTGGAAGTGGTTATTTAAGAGGCATTGAGTTTCAGTTTTCCAAGATGAGAAAATTCCAGAGGTTGTTTTCATAACAACTTAAGTATACTTAACACTACAGTTTAAAATGGTCAGAATAGTAAATTTTATGGTATATGTTTCAACCACAATTAAGAGTAAAATATAAAACTTAAAGTTGATACACAGTTATGAGTTTTAAAATATTACCTTCAATTCAAGACGTTATTTCTCATACAATGGGAATATACTTTCATACAGAAATACATTATGACCTTAATTCTACTATAACAATTCACCAAGACAGGATAAAACAACCACTGATCACTCTTCAAGAAAGGAAACAAGGTAAATCATAAGCAAAAAAAGTATGGGTAATACTAACAAATATACAAGCAATTTATTGGCAATTGACATATGGCTGATTGCAGTTTAAATTAAACCTTAAACTATACAGAGTTGTACTGAGTTATTCAGTGAGTACTGAAATGTACTGAGTTGAAAATTGTTATCCACAAACATAAAACATAGATAAAAAACAATACAAATTAATTAATGTTGTGGAATCTATCAGACAAAACGATGAATGGTTACAGAATTGTGTAACAAGAATAAAAGAAATTTTATCCATCAAAATCCTGAATAAATCATCGATATTTATTAAAAAGGCATCTGCTAAGAAAAAAAAAAAGAAAAAAGAAAACCTCCACCTCCAACTATTATTGATACAATAACAAGCAGTGGAAACTAAAATGTAAGTAGTAGCCAATACCAAGAACCCAGAAAAGGACCCACAAACGTATTGCCAACTAATCTTTGACAAAACGGGAAAGAATATCCAATGGAATAAAGACAGTCTCTTCAGCAAATGGTGCTGGGAAAACTCGACTGCGACATGCAGAAAAACGAACACGGACCACTTTCTTACACCCTACCCAAAAATAAACTCAAAATGGATGAAAGACCTAAATGTAACACAGGAAGCCATCAAAATCCTCCGGAGAAAGAAGGCTAAAACTTCTTTGACCTTGGTCGCAGCAACTTCTTATTCAACACGTTTCTGGAGGCAAGGGAAACAAAAGCATAAATGAACTATTGGGAGGGTCAGAGAGAGGGAGACACAGAATCCGAAACAGGCTCCAGGCTCTGAGCTGTCAGCACAGAGCCTGACACGGGGCAGGAATCCACGGACTGTGAGATCATGACCTGAGACTAAGTCCGAGGCCCAACGGACTGAGCCACCTAGGGGCCCCTGCTTTTGCTTATTTTGATGCAAATACTATGTGCCTTCTGAATGTGGATTTCTGTTTCCTTCCCCAGAGTAGCAATGTTTTCTATTACTTCTTGAAATAACTTTTCTTCCCCTTTTGTTCCTAGAGTTCCTAAAATTAAAATGTCATTCTTTTTGATGAAGTCAGAGTTCCCTAAGTCTCTTGTTATGTTGGAAAACTTTTCTCTCTTTTGTTCAGGTTCACCATTTTCCATTATTTTGTCTTGTAGGTCACTAATTCATCACTCTGCTTCCTCCAGACTGCTGTTCATGGCAGGAAGCTGATTTCTAATCTTGTTTATTGCATTTTTCATCTCTGGTTGTTTTTTCACTCTTTTACCCCCGCGGAAAGGTCTCCTTATGTTTCCTATTCTTTTCCTAACCCAGTGAGTAGTTCTTAGGATGATTGTCTTCCATTCTCTATCTGGCATGTTACTGACAACTGTTTTTGCATAAATCTCTGGCCGAGGCCATATGTTGTTTTTTCGTTATGGAAACATTCTTCTATCGTGGCATTTTTTCTAAGTCTCTGCTTTCTTCTGTATGTTCAGAAAGCCAGTTCTGTCTCCTCACTGCAGGCCAGTGCTCTGCAGATGCTCTCCTTGCCTGCTGTAGACAGTGTTTCATGCCTGGACTGAATGTGGTGAGTGTTCACTGGGTGTGCTGAAGTCTGTTTGCAAAATCATACCTCACACCGACTCCACTAGAACTATGGCCCTGCAGGACTGTATAGTCCAGAGACATGGTGTGGCCAGGGGCTTGTGCAGGTCTCTGGAGAGGGGCTGACCTTGCTGGGCTTGAGGGAAGCTTGATTAAGAAGGATACTCCCACCACAACATGGGGGTGGTGGTGGGGGAGTGGGGCTCTGTGTAACCAACTTAGACAACCAGGGACCATGCTGAGATGCCCTGCTCAGGGGCCCTGAGTTTATGCTGGGGGCGGGGGGAATGAAATGGTGCCACCCAACTCCTTTCTTTTCAGACAGGCGTATCTGTGAATGTTGCCTCTAGGTAAGTCTCCTAAAATAGTGAATAATCTCACCCTGTGTGCCCCGCAGTGATCTTCAGATCTCTGTTTCCAACCTGTCTGCCCCACCCACCAGTTGTATGCCTGCCTTCTCTCCAGGAGCAGTGCAATACCCTTCTGTCTACAGCTGGCCTTTGAAACTCTAGGCATTAAGCCATGCTGGTTGAAAAAACTCACAAAATTCAACTCTCTTGTTTTCCAAGCCACTGGCTTTGGGGAAACATTCTCCTTGGGCATTCCTGTGAAATGTAGAGAATGAATTTAAAATTTTGTATGTCTTGCCTATTGTTTGATGTGAGCACCGTTAAATTTTTCTAGACTGTTTGCTATACCCTAAGATTATGGAAATACTTACTAACCAGCATTTTCTTGCTTCTGTAATCTTGCTTAACACATTCCTCCCCTTCCCCCTTCCCCTTTTTTTCTCCCGCCACAAGTAACGGACAAAGCCTTCCCGCCAAAGGACAGACAAAGGACGCCCAATCAGAGAACAACAAATGTCCTTACTTTAAAATCAACTAATCAGGCCCCTCATAATCTGAAACCTCCCCTATGCTATTTGTCTCTGTCTATAAAAACGCTGTACCAATCCTGATCGGGGCCTCTTAGCGTCACTGGCAACGAGTGCGCGGAGGTCCAGGTTCGAACCTGCAATAAACGACCCTTGCCGCTTGGCTTTGACTTACGACTCTGGTGGTCTCTTGTGGGGGGTTTCGCGACCTTGGGCATTACACCTGTGTGGTCCTCTTTCTCTGCCCTTCTCCACATCCACACCTTGTTGCCTTCTTAGTGATTAACTTTGTATTCTTCCCTACAATGAATATTTTGATATGTCTGAATAGAGTGACTGACATAGTGCTTTCTACTCTGAATTCTGTGACAGTTACTGATATTTGATGTTAAATTAAATACTTTTCTAAGTATTTATGGCTTTCCAGTTACTTTTATGCATCTCTGGTGTTTGTTAAAGTGTACTTTTAACACAAAGGCCTTTTCTCATTCAATATGTTTGCACGGTTTAAATCTAGTGTGCATGCTGGGATATTAAGGATCACGTTCCAATGAAAGGCACTGAAATATTCTCTACATATTTTGGTTTCTATCCTCTAAGACAGCTATGATGTTGAGCAAGTTACGAATTCCAGCTACAGGCTGGACACATTCATGACCTTTATAATGTTGGTCCTCAGTGTAAACTATCTGATGGTGAGTAAGGGTTCAGCAGTCCTAGAAGTTGTACCACACCTTGACATTTTTAAGTTTTTTCTCCAGTATGAATTCTGTGTTGTAGAATGAATCTTGACCTTTGATTAACAGGCTCACCAATTCTTTATATTTGCAAAATCCTCCCCCAGTATACATTCTATGATCAGTAGTAGGGGTTTACCATTGCTTAAAGGCCTTGCCACACTCTTTTGTATTCAATTGTTAGTCTCTAGTATAAACTCTCCAGTGTGAAGTAAGGGGTGAGGAGTCCACAAAGATTTTCTCACATTCCTTAAATTTGTAAGGTTTGTTCAAGTATGAATTCTGTGATAATGAGTAAATGTCAAACAGTGATCAAACACTTTACAAATTGCATTGGTAAGCTTTTTGTCAAAGATGAATTCTGTGATCTTGAATAAGGTGTAAAAGTTGGTTAATGACCTAGTCACATTCTCTTTTTTTCTTTTTTCATTTTTTTTTTATAAAATGGGTTTTTTTTTAAAATTTTTTTTTAACATTTATTTATTTTTGAGACAGAGAGAGAGCATGAACAGGGGAAGGTCAGAGAAAGAGGGAGACACAGAATTTGAAACAAGCTCCAGGCTCCGAGCTGTCAGCACAGAGTCCGGCACGGGGCTTGAACCCACGGACCGCGAGATCATGACCTGAGCCGAAGTCGGATGCTCAACCGACTGAGCCACCCAGGTGCCCCTGGCCACGTTCTCTACATTGGTAAAGATTATCTCCAGTATGAATATGGTGGTGATGAATAAAAGTTGAGTGATGGAAAAAGAGACACACTTGTGGGTGACAAAATGTTCCCCTTGAGTAGGGAAATGTTTCTTTTCTTTTTTTTTTTTAATGTTTTTATTTTTGAGAGAGAGAGAGACAGAGTACAAGCAAGGGAGGGCACAGAGAGAGGGTGACACAGAATCTGAAGCAGGCTCCAGGCTTTGAGCTATCAGACACAGAGCCCACAATGTGGGTCTTTAACCAATAAACTGTGAGATAAACAGTTGAGTGACCCAAAGTCAGGCACTCAACTGACTGAACTGTCCAGGCACCCCAGAAATTTGTATTTTCAAAGGTAATTTACACACAGTTTTGCAAAGTAAATGTACTTTTTACATTCCTCTCAGCAACATAGGCAAATTGTAATTCCTTAACATTTTCATGAATATCTGGTGTTATCTTTTTTACTTTAGTCATTCCAGAAAATTTTGACAGGTTCTCATTGTAAAATATGAAATGGTATTACTACAGTTATCCTGGTGACTCAAAATGAAACTACTTAAATGTGTAAAGTTGAACAAAAATCAAAATGTCTGCAGTCAAACATCAGTAGGCTTGATATTGAAATAAGCAAAATAAGCAAAAGCAGGTCCACAATGAGACATGTTTGAATTAAATTTGCAAACTATGGTGATAAACAAAAAATCTTAGGGGCGCCTGGGTGGCGCAGTCGGTTAAGCGTCCGACTTCAGCCAGGTCACGATCTCACGGTCCGTGAGTTCGAGCCCCGCGTCAGGCTCTGGGCTGATGGCTCAGAGCCTGGAGCCTGTTTCCGATTCTGTGTCTCCCTCTCTCTCTGCCCCTCCCCCGTTCATGCTCTGTCTCTGTCCCAAAAATAAATAAACGTTGAAAAAAAAATTTTTTTTTAAATAAAAAAAAAAAATCTCAAATGCGGCAAAAGAAAAGCAGTCCTCATTTGCAAAGGAAGGCCCATCAACCTGTTGAGATTTCTCATCAGAAACTTGGGAAGCAAGAAGGGCATGGCATGATATATTCCATGTACTGAAGGGGGAAAATCTGCAGCCAAGAACTCTATCCAGCAAGGCTATTCTTCAGAATAGGAGAGATAAAGAGGTTCCCAGAGAAGCAAAAACTAAAGGAAACTCACCACTTAAACAGCCCCATGAGAAACATTCAATGGGAATGTTTGAGTGTGAAAAACATACCAAAAGTGACAAAGACTTGAGAGGATCAGAAAAAAATCTTCAGAAACAGACAAAACAAGTAATACAATGGCAGTAAATGCCAATGTATCAATAACTCCTTTGAATGAAAAGGTACTCTGAACTCCTGTCAAAACACATAGGCTGTCTGGATGGATTAAAAACCTAGACCCGTCTACATGTTGCCTACAAGAGACTCAATTTAGACCTGAAGATATCAGCAGACTGAAAGTGAGTGGGTGGAAAGATATGTTTCATGCAAATGGAGGTCAAAAGAAAGAGTACCGACACTTTTACGTTGGACAAACTAGACATTTTTGTTCCTGTATTGTGCTTATCATCCTTTGCTATCAGAGTAATTCTGGCCACATAGAATGATTTTCAATGCTTTCCCTCTATTCCACTGTTTGCAAGATTGTGATGAACACTGTCATTTGTCATTTTTTAAAAAGGTTTCTTAGCATTGGGGCGTCTGGGTGGCTCATTCGTTCAGTTGAACGACCGACTTCAGCTCAGGTCATGATCTCACAGCATGTGAGTTTGAGCCCCGTCCCTTCCCAGAGCTCAGAGCCTGGAGTCTGCTTCGGATTCTGGGTCTCCCTCTCTCTCTACCCCTAACCCATTCGCATTCTTTCTCTGTCTCTCTCAAAAATAAACGTTAAGGGGCACCTGGGTGGCGCAGTCGGTTAAGCGTCCAACTTCAGCCAGGTCACGATCTCGAGGTCCGTGAGTTCGAGCCCCGCGTCAGGCCCTGGGCTGATGGCTCGGAGCCTGGAGCCTGTTTCGGATTCTGTGTCTCCCTCTCTCTCTGCCCCTCCCCCATTCATGCTCTGTCTCTCTCTGTCCCAAAAATAAATAAACGTTGAAAAAAAAAATTAAAAAAAAAATAAACGTTAAAAAATAAAATCAAATTTAAAAAATTAAAAAATAAAAGGTTTCTTGGCATTGACCAATGAAGGCATGTGGTCTTGGGCTTTCATGTGTGGGAGGTTTTTTATTCCAAATTCAACTTTCATTCTTGTGGTCTAAGAAGATTTCCTATTTCTTGGGTTCAAGATTCTTATTTCAATTAGGTAACTTATGCATTTTTAGGAATTACCTTTTCCCCTACGTTATGGGATTTGTTAGCTTATAATTGTTCATAATAATCTGTTATCACACTATATACTATTTGGGGTATTGTTTTCTCATTTTCTCTTCCAACCATTTTCTCTTCCAAAAACCAACTCATTTGGATTTTGAGTCTTCTCTCCTGTTTTTATTCATGTAGTTAACTCAGCATCTATTATGCTTATTAAAAAAAAAAACACAGCACCATTTTCAATGTTATTTTATTATTTGGTCTGTATTTTATTTATTTCTGATTATTCCTTGTAATTTACTACCTCTACTAAGTTTCACCTGTATTCCTTTTTCCCCCCAGTTCCTTGTGGCTTAATGTCAAGAACATAAAGTTAGGGCACCCAGGTGGCTCAGTCAGTTTACTGTCCAACTGTTGATTTCAGCTCAGGTTATGATCTCATCCTTCATGAGTTCGAGCCCTGACTCAGTCTCTGTGCTGTCAGTACAGAGCCTTCCTGGGATTCTCTGTCTCCCTCTCTCCCTCTGCCCCTCCACTGCTCTTTCTCTCCACCTCTCGCTCTCTCAAAAAGAAACACTGAAACAAAAGAAAAAATGGTGGAACAAATTGATTCAAGCATTGGTAGTATAAAAATTCAAAAATAGAGTGTCTACTAGATCAGATTAGCAGAAGTAAGCAATACAAGTGATGACCAAAACAAACCAGTAACAACAAAAATAAAAAACTAAGGATTCTTGGGGTGCCTAGGTGGCTCAGTCGGTTAAGTGTCTGACTTTGACTCAGGTCATGATCTCATGGTTAGGGAGTTTGAGTCCTGCGTTGGGCTCTGTGCTGACAGCTTGGAGTCTAGAGCCTGCTCTGTTTCTGTGTCTTCCTCTCTTTCTCTGCTCCTCCCCCACTCACACTCTGTTTCTTTCTCTCCCTCAAAAATAAATAAAAACATTAAAAAAATTAAAAATAAAAGTCATGACATCCTGTAAAAATTAAAAAAAGAGAAGTAGAGAATATGAATTAATGTGGTAGAAATGAAGAAATCTTCATAGATATAAAATACTAGCTAAGTCTTCCCTAAAATGGCATGGGATTGTACATTCACGTTTTTTTAAGAATTACTGGAGGCCTGAAAGTGTGTTAGTATGGAGAATTAAAGAACTAACAACTTAAAATGCAGGGTCATAAGTAGGTCATGAGGTCATAAGCCTCATGGTAACCACATATCAAACTCGTGTTCTAGATATGTGAAAGAGGAAAGGATCGAAGTATACCGCTATAGAAAGACCTAAATGTGAGATAGGAAACTAAAAATCCTACAGGAGAAAATAGGCAGCAACTTCCCTGACTTAGGCTATAGCCACTTCTAGTGAAGATTTCTCCAGAGGCAAGGGAGAAAAACAAAACAAAAACAAAAATGATTTATTGGGACCTCATCAAGATAAAAAGCTTCTGCACAGTAAAGGAAACAATCAACAAAACCAAAAGGCAACCAAGGGAATAGGAGAAGATATTTACAAATGACATATGGGATAAGGGTTAGTATCCAAAATCTGTGAAGAATTTACCAAACTGAACACCAAACAAATTACCCACTGAAGAAATGGGCAGAAGACATGAATAGACATTTTGCCAAGGAAGACATCCAGATGGGTAACAGACACATGAAAAAAGGCTCAACATCCCTCATCATCAGGGAAATACAAATCAAATTCAAAATGAGATGCCACCTCACACTTGTCAGAATGGCTAAAATTAACAACAGCATACAGAGAAAGGAGGACACTTTTCCAGTGTTGGTGGGAATGCAAATTGGTGCAGCCATTCTGGAAAACACTGTGGAGGTTACTCAAAAAATGAAAAATGGATTTACCTGCAGCCCAGCAATAGCACTACTAGGAATGTATCCAAAAGATACAGGAGTGCTGATTCATAGGGGCACATGTACCCCAATGTTTCTAGCAGTGCTATTAACAATAGCCAACTTATGGAAAAAGCCCAAATGTCCATCAACTGATGAATCAAGAAGCCATGGTGTACACACACACACACACACACACACACACACACACACTGCAATACTACTCAGTGATCAAAAAGAATGAAATCTTGCTATATGCAACAATATGGATGGAGCTAGAGAGGATTATGTTAAGTGAAAGAAGTCAGAGTAAGAGAGATCATATGATTTCCCTCATTTGGAATTTGAGAAACCCAACAGATCAAAATAGGGGAAGGGAAGGTAAAAGGAGATAAAAACAGAAGGGAGGCAAACTACAAGAGACTCTTTAACACATAAAACAGAGTGAGGGTTTCTGGAAGGGAGGTAGGTGGGGGGATGGGTTAAATGAGTGATGGGCATCAGGGAGGGTACTTTATTGGGATGAGCACTGGGTGTTATATGTAAGAGATGAATCACTGGATTCTATTCCTGAAATCGATACCACACTGTATGTTAACTAACTTGAATTAAAAAAAAATCAAATAAATATAAAGGGATTAAATTCTCCAATCAAAACATATATATTGGCTGAATGGAAAGAAATACAAGATACAACTCTACAGTACCTTCAAGAGACTCGCTTCAGCTTTGGGAACACAGTCAGAGTCAAAGTGCAGGCAACAAAAAGACATTCCATGCAAATGGAAATAAAAGAAAACACAGTAGCTATGCTTACTTTAGACAAATAGACTTTAAGCTAACGGCAGTATTAAGATGCAGCAAAAATGCTTATAAACTAATGGGTCACTTTCTGCAGTGTTTTTAGCTATGTGGTGTTGGGAAGAATGACAGTAAGGCTTTCCCAAAATTTGTGTTTGGAAGGATATGAATAGGGTGTTTCTGTAACTCATGTAGTACTTACCACTTTTCAACCCAACACCTTTTTCCCCCCGTAAATGTTGATGGTGTTTCACCACATACCTCAATTACAGCTTGAGTAAAGTTGATGAACATCTGTATCTTAAGAGTTCCCTAAATGGTTAGTTGATATTCAAAAACCTATTACTGTGATTTGAGGATTGGGGAAAAAAAAGAACACTAAATGACAATTTGAGAAGGACCTATTATTTCCAGACTTTTATGTGTGTGGGAAAATATTGTTGCAAAGAAAGCTTGGTCCTTTACTGTAACCAGTAGCCAATAATTTATCAAAACCAACTTGTACAGGCTAATAAACATTCTACCATAATGTGTTTTCTAACCTCTTGCTACTGTACATTGTATATTTTATCACTCATATGTTGTTAAATTACCTTGTTATCTGGCATTTTAATCTCCAAATAAGTTAGTTGTCCTTTCAGGCAGGTTATCATTAAACTCCTCTGTGCACCTTGTGGTATAAATTTTTGAGCAGCTTTTCATTGGGCAGACATTCCAGAAAACGAGCAAATACCAAAGGTTTTATCCAATCAAGCTGTCCTTCCTTTGCTTCCACATCGTCTCTGTAAAAACCTTACCACTATCTGCTACTAATGGAACGTGCCTAGCCATTTGAATAGATCAATTAACCGGTCAGATTAAGTCTTGAAAATATGAACATATATCAGTTCATCTTTTAACACCACACAGTACCACCTTTCATTTTGAGCACCTTTCTCCCTGGCCTGGACAACTTGCCCACTCGCAACGTGAGCATAAGACTCAATAGGACATCTTTCCCTACCCCTTTCGGCCCACTTTTGCACATGAACATTAGACACCAATGTGACTCTGCTCTCACTTGCGCAGACTCCACTCTCGGCAACGGCTCCCCACAGCACTTGCGCAGATAGAGTTTCCCACCAAGTGCTGCACATGCGCATAGAGGATTTCCGGAAAACACCGCCTCGCTCAGGAGCTAAACCTGCAGTCATGTGTTCCTCCCTTTACCAGCCCAGAGTTACAGAGCACTAGCCTTGAACCTTAGCTCAACTGTCCACACACCGGAGTTCACAGTGGAGGCCAGCTGGGGCTAGAGTCTACAGACAGAACAGTCATACCTCGGACCAGTGTTACCACACCCAGAGTTTTCGATCCTTTTCCCGTGTCTGCCTTCAGTATCATCAAAACTTCACACAAGCACACAAAGAGAATCCCCATGAACCTGTCAAGCTGGGCACCTCCCACAATGAAGGGAGCCCGAGCAGATGGGGAGCAGGGACTGGCCATCCAGGAGCATCCTGTGTAATAGAAACGCTTAGGTGTCCATCAGTGGTACCACTGCAGGGGACCTTCTGACATCCTCAGATTCCTGTTTCATACCTTGGGGCTAAAATTCTGGGCAAAGAGCTCAGCTGTCCCAGGATTTGCATCTGGAATAGTCCTTGTCTACATGGTGCTTGGGGAGCCTGATAGACAATTGTCCCTTCAGGTTCTCTCGAAAAGGACCTGTTCCACCACAAAATTGACCTCACTGGCTCCGGTGCCAGTCCCTGATCCTCCCTTCTCAGGACAGCTCAGAGAACAGAGTTCCTAGCAGCTCCACCTCCTGGATAGCCCATTGATATCCACACTTTTCTGAGGCTCAGACTCAGATAAGGGAGAGAGCAAAGGACCTAGAATTTGGGGAGTCCGTTTCACCTTTCTGGTACCAACAGTGCTTCCAAGAGGACACATAGCATCCCACCTTCCATTCCTGGAATGTCCATTGATTTTCAACACATTAAAATAGATCAAATACGCAAATGCAAATGATAGATGCATCAGATTTCCCTCAGAGGTTCTACTCCACCCTTTCTGTCTCCTATCTGCTCTCTATATTTGTGCCTCCACATCCAACATGGCCTTCGAGAGTACTGATGTTGAAAGACAATACAAACAATCTCTACTCCCAAGAAGGCTCACCCTGGATCCAACCTTCCTAGAAAAATGAACATAGTGTACACAATCCCCAGGGTTTTACAAAGATTAATTCACACAATATACGTAAGTTTCCCAGCCCAACGTCTTGAACACGGTGCATCCTCATACACTTGCAGCATACATAAGATACTCAAGAAACATCCCTTTCATGGATGAGTACACATGTACACCAAAGAGCTCTGCTCAACCACCGCTGCCTTAGCTTTTCCTTTCCCAACTTGCAGGGGATGTGCATACAATGCCATCTTGTTGAGAGTAGTAGTCTTCACTGGCAACAACAGGGTTTGTGTTGAGATAGGATGGCTGGATAGATGGGACTCAGGTGTGCTCTTCTGCACTCTCTAGCTTTGGGCAACTGGAGATGAAGTCTGGGGACAGCAACCTCAATGTTTGTTATAAGAACAAATTAATGATCTTCATCTAGACCTAGGCAGACATGATATCTGAGTGTGGGGCCCAGAATCTGTTTTTAATGGGAACCTCAAGGGATTTGTGTATACATGAAATTTTCACAAGCAATGTTCAAAATGTCATTCTTAGCTTTGACATCATATTGTGAACCCCTGTGTAATTATTTGAACTACCTTCTCTGGGGTCCCATCCTCAAAGATTCTGGCACTTAGTTCTTGATAGTGTCCAACATCAAACTAGGTCTTAATGAAGTGGCTCAATTATTCCACTAATAGGCAAATGTAAATGCTGAGGCTCCCAGTATATTTAAGAGTACAAAGTGCCAGACAATGTCGAAGGCTCTATGAGAAAGGCTGCACTGTGTAAGTTTTCATAGGGGATGGTCAGTTTGCCTCACATTCCTGATGTTGTGCCACACTTTGTGTGTGTCTCCAGGAGATAAGAGCACCCATAACTGGGACAGAAGTAAATGACATTGGGGCCTCCACTTAGATTCTCCCTATGTGTACAGATATTCACATGTCCCCCAAATCAAGTCAGATCCCATAGAGCCTCAGGGGACATGGGGATGCTTTTGGATTTCCTGGTGAATGCCATGGTAGACACTGGCACAGAGGGTAAGCCTCAAGGAATGCAGCAGCATGGGAAGGGCATGACAGGAATGTCCTTCCATGACCACTAGAAAAAATACACCTAGGCTTTCAGAATCATTCCCTTCAAGCAGAGCTTCCCAGACCACATTTTAAGATTGAGTTTTCTCCTTTGACCTTTGACCCTCACTTGTGTCATCTGCTTCATTCATTCCCACTTACTTGGGTGTGTGGTTACTCTCTCCTGTCCTTTTTTGCACAAGGTCTCTTCCCTTTTCCAAAGATCATACCCGGATCAACTCTAGAGACAGCAAGATCTATAGATAGGAAAAAAGATGCGTGACCCTTGCTGGAGAACCTATAATTTCAAATCCAGCACTGTGTTCTATAGAGAAGAGAGCACATTTCAGAAGCTAATAGAAAACTAATTCTCCCAATGCTGTTTCCTGATGGCCTCTTTAGAACACTTAGGAAGCCTTTTCAATATTCAGTTCCCTAACTCCACTTCCAAGTAGTACTGAATCAAGAATAATAAATATTGGGGCACCTGGGTATCTCAGTTGGTTAAGCGTCTGATTTCAGCTCAGGTCATGATCTCACTGTTCCTGAGTTCAAACCCCACATCGGGCTCTGCACTGACTGCGTGGAGCCTGCATGGCCTTCTCTCCCTCCCAGTCTCTCTCTCTCCACATCCACCCCCACATACACACACACTCTCTCTCTAAAAATAAATAAATAAACTTAAAAAAATAAGATTTAACCAAAGAATAAGGAATGTATATCAGATTTTAAGATGGTGACAACAATATCCTATGCCATTTAGTTTCTAGAATTATCACTAATTCACAGTGAGGGTAACAGAGAACTTCAGAAAAGGGGAAAGTTTAAGATACAACATCATGAATATTTCATTCCTTACACCAACAAATGCCTAATTATTTCCTTGAAATGGCATCATTTGTCATTTGTGCGAAGTTGCATTACAGAATTTTAAGACCTATGAACATATAGTAGTTATAAGATATTTGTTATTTTTTTCTGGCAAAAGCTAATAATGAAGAAAACATCTGCTATGCAAATAAAAATTGAATGCAAAATAAACTATGCAAATAACTATGCAAATAAATTTACTATGCAAAATAAAATTGAAACTTAATAGATTGAGGACCAATATAAAACCTTTATTTGCAAAGACCAGGATCTCTAGTAAACAAAAGAGAGAGATTTCATTTTCTGGGGGAATCTGTCAGAGAGACCCTGATCCATGTGAACAATGTTAACATCAGCTGTAATGAGACAAATTGATATCAGGGTCTTCATGTATGTACACGGACTCATCGTTGATGTGATAGAGTTTGCAAAGGAAGAAAAAAACAACAGCAACAAAATAATACTAGGATACGAATCATGAAAATGTGGAAAATTTTTGCAAATTTCAAGTCACAGATTCCTCCCATGTCCTCTAGTCTTTAATGCTTTGTAAGTAGTAAATCTTTGAAACAATCTAGACAGCAAAGCTCTTTTTCAGAACATTGACTTATTTGGGCCCCAAAGCTAGCTGATTTGCTTTTCATGTTGTTTTTTTTTTTAAAGTTTATTTTGAGCAAGAGTGAATGGGGGCAGGGGAGAAAGGGAGAGAAATGCCAGACAGGCTCTTCTGACAGTGAGCAGCCTGACACAGGGCTCACTCAAACCATGAGATATTGACTTGAGCTGACATCAAGATTGCATTGCTTAACCGACAGAGCCCCCTGAGCCCCCTGGTTTTTCATGTTCTTAATCAGTTTACATAGACTCGTGTCACACCCAGACAGGACATAAATATATAGTCTCATCTACTGGAGTCCTCAAACCTGATGTATCTCTTATGAGAAACTTGGGTAGCAACACATCCCCATACTGATCTGTCATCAAAGGTTTATTTTAAATAATCTGCAGGTCATGAATTCATGGCAGGAATTCCTCATGCTGTATAGAAAGCCTGGTTGTAGAGAATGGAGAGAAGGCCCTGGGATGTAACAAGGAATGTCCTAAAGAGCTGAATTTGACTATCATGAAAGGGATAAATACTAGTCCAAAACAAATTTATTAGGCAGGTCCATGAGATGTAGAGAAGTAAATGTTTGCAGCGCTAAATACATGGCATTTCAGTAAGTAATGAGGATACAGTCCCTGAGATAAGCCCAGACAAAATTTATTTGAGAAGCAGCCATTTCTTCCTCTCCTTTCTGCTCTCGAGAGCTTTCTGGGGTGATGTTATGTGGAGAAATCACATCTGTATGCCTTTAAAGGCCTTAGCACACAGCCTCTTCACCGGGTTTCATCACCTCAGAGGCAGAAGAATCTTGAAATGTAGAAAACACCGCCCTCTCCTTGACTTTGTCACAGGAAAGATTCAGAAAAACTGAGCTCCAGCATCGACACTTACCTGTGAGTTTCTCCTTCCTGGTTTCAGATATCCTCTTCTGTCACAGACAGCCACACATCCTGCCACAGCTCAGGGAATGTGGGCTGCAATGACCTGCCCCTTCCAAGTGATGCTGAACAGACTGTCATCACCTCTTCTACTGAACGGCAGACACAGCCCTCCCAAGTATATTTGTGAATTCTCGTGCTTCACCCTGGCCTCACCTGAGAATCACCTGGAACCCATAGTTAAAGTAGCACCGATGCTCTCACCCTGACCAATAGAGAGACCAGCAGAGGGCACAGCTGATGCTGGTTCTTAAAACTCTCCATGGGATGTTTATTGTAAACCCATGCTGATAAGTATTTCTGTACTTTCAAGTTTTAATGTGAATACAAATCATGTGGTGTTCCAGGTCCCATAGAAGAAATGGTGATTCTGCAGGTTTGGAATGGGGTCCATGAATTGACATCTTTCACCAGTTCCGTGTTAGTGCTGATGCTGCTCCCTGAGACCCATGTTTAGTGGCACTACCTGAGAGAATACAGGCACAGCACACCTGAGCCCACAGCCACCATCTTACTCAACACAAACAACTCCTACTGAGTTCTCAGGCAAGAGTTTATCACTTACTTTCCACTGTTGTGAGTTTACTGTTTTTCCCAGCAAAGACCACTATCACCATCCTGCAGAACAACATGCTTTCATAGCACTTCAAAGTTTAGTGAAAGAAGCCTCTTGAATGCACTAATGTCTGAGCCAGTCTCTATTTGGAAAACAACACGTATAAATCAATTACTGCCATGTGGATTAAACACTAATTTCCTGTTTACAAGGAAGTTGTGATGCACCATGTAGGGAACTTCACATACATGATGTGATTTAATCCCGATAATATCCTGCAAGTGGCCACTAGTTGTCCTACAATAACCATGAAGATGTAGATACTTGGCCTGAGCCATTTGTCACCTTCTGTTTCCCTGTTGATTGAAAAAGAACATTTGCATGCCATAAGAGTGAAATATGGATGAATTGAAAAATGCAGAAAAGAAGGTTAGATTTGAAGTTCAAAGAGTTTTCATTATTGTGTGTGCATTTTTTAACAGGATAGAAAAATGTTTGTGTTTATAAGTAAATGCCAGTTTTCCTGTACTTGGTTCATTCTGATCAGCAATATATGATCAGTTTAATTCCTCCATTTTTTGAGTTTCTACATTTTTTTTCCCTCAAGTTTAATCATTTGAGAAGATAGGAAGTATTGTCTCCTTGTAGTTTCCCTGCTTTCCAGGAGGAGTGTATGGAACATGTGGTATATTATTTATGATATAAAAATAAATATCCTATAACATTAACAACTCAGGCAACAACAGATGTTGGTAAGGATGTGGAGAAAGAGGATCTCTTTTGTATTGTTGGTGGGAATGCAAGCTGGTGCAGCCACTCTGGAAAACAGTATGGTGGTTCCTGGCAAAATTAAAAATAGAACTACCCTACGACCCAGCAATTGCACTAATAGGCATTTATCCACGGGATACAGGTGTGCTGCTTCGAAGGGCCTCATGCATCCCCATGTTTATAGCAACACTATCAACAATAGTCAAAGTATGGAAAGAGCCCAAATGTCCGTTGATGGATGAATGGATAAAGAAGATGTGGCATATGTATATAGTGGAGTATTACTCGGCAATCAAAAAGAATGAAATCTTGCCATTTGCAACTATGTGGATGGAACTGGAGGGTACTATGCTAAGTGAAATTAGTCAGTCAGAGAAAGACAAAAATCATATGACTTCACTCATATGAGGACTTTAAGAGACAAAACAGACGAACATAAGGGAAGGGAAACAAAAATAATATAAAAACAGGGAGGGGGACAAAACATAAGAGACTCATAAATGTGGAGAAAAAACTGAGGGTTGCTGGAGGGGTTCTGGGAGGGGGGATAGGCTAAATGGGTAAGAGGCATTAAGGAATCTACTCCTGAAATTGTTGTTGCACTATATGCTAACTAATTTGGATGTAAATTTTAAAAAATTAAAAATAAAGTAAAAAAAATATCATAGAATATATAATGTATCAAGAATAATATATACCATATGTAATATATAATACATCTATATATCTATCTAAATATAGATATCTATATCTATCTAGCTAGTTATCATCTGTTTGTATATACACACAATATTCAGCCTTAAAAAAAGAAGGAGATCCTTTCATATGGGACAATGCAGGTGAGCCTTGAGGATGTTATACTAAGTGGAATAAACCACACAAAAATTGCAAACACTGTATTATTTCAATGGTATCTGGAATATAATAACACTGAACTCCTAAAGCAGAGTAGAATTGTGACTGCCAGGAGCTGAGTGAGGGCACAGTGGGAGATGTTGGCCAAATGGTACAAAATTTCAGGTATGCATGAAATTCTGGAGATCTAAATTGCACCATGGTGACTACTGAGGATTATATGTCTATTATACTTGAAGTTTGCTTAGAAACTATAACTTCAATGTTCTCAACAAAAAGTTAAAAATCAAAAATCCTAACCGTATGATGTGGGGGGCATGTTAATTAGCTAGATTGTTACAATCATATAAAAAATATACATATATTTGTATATTTTTTTACTTGAGCAACTACTGAATCTGCATGAATGAAAATAAGATTCTGGGTAAAAGCTTATAAAAAACAGGATTTAGTAGGAAAAGCAGAAATGAAGGCACTAAAATATGTAGTTCTACACTCCCATTTATCTGCTTCTGGATTTTTGGAATTGTGAGCACCAGCCCTGGAGAGATGAAAGGACAACCACCCAGAATCTGATCCCTCTGTCTTGGGAAGGGAGGGGGACCCAGAGCCAGGTAGACCTGGGCACAGTCTCAGAAGTGGGTGGATCTGGTTTAGGGGAGGGAGGAAGCTAGCTGCAGGCTCTGATCTCCCACTGGGCTACTTCCAGCTCTAGCAGTCTTAAAACTGTCCAGATAAATTTAACTCCCAGAGTTCTAATATTTTAATCTATTTAGTCTCTTTCCTTTCTATTTCATAAAATAAAATAAAAAGCAACTTACCATAAATACTTAGAGTTTTCTGGGACAATTATATTAGAAAACTTGTATTCTTTTTTTTAGCTTATTTATTTTTTTGTAATTTCTACCCCCAACGTGGGGCTCAAACTCACAATTCCAAGACCAAGAGTTGAGTGGTCTTCTGACTGAGCCAGCCAGGCACCCCAAAGAGACCTGTATTTTATTTTATTTTATTTTATATATAATTTATTGTCAAATTAGTTTCCACATAAGACCCAGTGCTCATCCCAACAGGTGCCCTCCTCAATGCCCATCACCCACTTTCCCCTCTCCCCCAGCACCCATCAACCCTCAGTTTGTTCTCAGTACTTAAGACTCTCTTATGGTTTGCCTTCTTCCCTCTCTGTAACTTTTTTTCCCCCTTTCCCTCCCCCCTGGTCTTCTGTTAAGTTTCTCAAGATCCACATACGAGTGAAAACATATGGTACCAGTCTTTCTCTACCTGACTTATTTCACTTAGCATACTACTCTCCAGTTCCATCCACATTGCTACGAATGGCCATATTTCATTCTTTCTCATTGCCAAGTAGTATTCCATTGTATATATAAACCCCATCTTCTTTCTCTTAAAATTTTTTTTCAACGTTTTTTTATTTATTTTTGGGACAGAGAGAGACAGAGCATGAACGGGGGAGGGGCAGAGAGAGAGGGAGACACAGAATCGGAAATAGGCTCCAGGCTCCGAGCCATCAGCCCAGAGCCTGAGGCGGGACTCGAACTCACGGACCGCGAGATCGTGACGTGGCTGAAGTCGGACACTTAACCGACTGCACCACCAAGGCGCCCCCACATCTTCTTTATCAATTCATCAGTTGAGGGACATTTAGGCTCTTTCCATAATTTGGCTATTGTTGAGAGTGCTGCTATAAACATTGGGGGACCAGTGCCTCTATGCATCAGCACTCCTGTAACCCTTGGGTAAATTCCTAGCAGTGCTATTGCTGGGTCATAGGGTAGATGTATTTTTAATTTTTTGAGGAATATCCACACTGTTTTCCAGAGCGGCTGCACCAGTTTGCATTCCCACCAACAGTGTAAGAAGGTTCCCATTTCTCCACATCCTCGCCAGCATCTATAGTCTCCTGATTTGTTCATTTTAGCAACTCTGACCATCATGAGGTGTTATCTGAGTGTGGTTTTGATTTGTATTTCCCTGATGAGGAGTGACGTTGAGCATCTTTTCATGTGCCTGTTGGCCATCTGGATGTCTTCTTTAGACAAGTGACTGTTCATGTCTTCTGCCCATTTCTTTTTAATTTGTTTTCATCTTTATTTATTTTTGAGAGAGAGAGACAGAGTGTGAGCAGGGGAGGAGCAGAGAGAGAGGGAGACACAGAATCCGAAGCAGGCTCCAGGCCCTGAGCTGTCAGCACAGAGCACCAACTCACAAACTGTGAGATCATGACCTGAGCCGAAGTTGGACGCTCAACCGACTAAGCCACCCAGGCGCCCCTTTTCTGCCCATTTCTTCGCTGGAAAACTTGTATTCTTAACAAGAATGAAAATAAATGTTACTACTACTGTTAATAAAACCTTTTTGGTCCACAGATGACCCATCAGAAGTGACACCAGAACTCACACCACAACACAGAATGGGAACTGGCCCAATTTCAGCAAAGACCCCTGTGTTCCCACCTCTTCCTCTTATTGACTCCACAATTCTAAATTAAACAATGTACCCTTTTGTTCTAGTCTAAAAATTTCTCCATGGTAGGGATCATGATTCCTCATCTGTTTTTCTAATGAGTAGATGCCTTGGAAATCTACTTGGAAATCATTTCTATCTGTTTGCATCTCTACACTTACTCAGTGTTCATTAAAGAGTAGGATTAACTTGGAATGAGTCCCACCTGCTTACCACGAAGGAGATTTCTTCTGTAGAGGGAGGAGAGGAAACTGGATGACTAACTCTTCTTTCTCTGAGATGTAAGCAGATTCAGATTCTGGTGCCAGTCTAACCCCAGCCTACATAGGACATCCCCAAATATTCCAAAGGGTCCTTGTTGCTGTAGAGATTGTCCCTATAAGACTGACCTGATGCTTCCATTGGGATCCAGGTACCAGAAACCTTAGGCTGAGTCTGGGCCATCAGGTAGACCATAGACCTGTCCTGGTGAAGCAGTATCCTTGATGAAGGTCGATATTTCCTGTCCCTGTAAAGGACTCTCTGGAGTAAAAAGCCTTCACTTCAGTTAACACAGGTTTCAAGTAGCTATAGTTGTGGTCATAATTCTAGATATTTTGTGGGTCTTATTCTTGCAATGTTAAAGGATCTTCTCTCCTCTTGGGGTTGCATTAAAGCAGGACCTATTGTGACAGGTTTTATTTTCTATGCTTGATGCTACTTAGAGATTCTTCATTGACCATCAGGAGTGTCAGTGTCTTGAAGTCAAACATGTTAAGTACCATTGTGAAACTGTCTTTAAAAACCCATGCCCAGGTAAATGTTAGGCAAATAAAATATCTCATATTGAAAGAAACACATTCGGGGGCACCTGGTGGCTTAGGCAGTTAAGTGTCTCTTGGTTTTGGCTCCAGTCATGCTCTCATGGTTCCTGAGTTTAAGCCATGCCTTGGGCTCCATGCTACCTGCATGGAGCCTGCTTGGGGTTGTCTCTCACCTCTCTCTCTGCTCCTCCCTTCTCTCTCTCTCTCTCTCTCTCTCTCTCTCTCAAAGTAAATAAAGTCAAAAAAAGAGATAGAGGGGCGCCTGGGTGGCACAGTCGGTTAAGCGTCCGACTTCAGCCAGGTCACGATCTCGCGGTCCGTGAGTTCGAGCCCCGGGTCAGGCTCTGGGCTGATGGCTCAGAGCCTGGAGCCTGTTTCGGATTCTGTGTCTCCCTCTCTCTCTGCCCCTCCCCCGTTCATGCTCTGTCTCTCTCTGTCCCAAAAATAAATAAACGTTGAAAAAAAAATTTAAAAAAAAAAAGAGATACACATTGACAGTTATTTTGAGTAACTCTGCATTCTTTCAGGAGAAAGCATTTCATTCCTTTTTTTAAATTTTATTTCTTATTTTTTAAAATTTACATCCAAATTAGTTAGCATATAGTGCAACAATAATTTCAGGAGTAGATTCCTTAATGCCCCTTACCCATTTAGCCCATCCCATCTCCAAGAACCCCTCCAGCAACCCTCATTTTGTTCTCCACATTTATGAGTCTCTTCTGTTTTGCCTTCCTCCCTGTTTTTATATTATTTTTGTTTCCCTTCCCTTGTGTTCCTCTGTTTTGCCTCTTAAAGTCCTCATATGAGTTAAGTCATATGATTTTTGTCTTTCTCTGACTAATTTCACTTGGCATAATACCCTCCAGTTCCATCCACATAGTTGCAAATGACAAGATTTCATTCTTTTTGATTGCTGAGTAATACTTCATTGCGTGTGTGTGTGTGTGTGTGTGTGTGTGTGTATACACCACACCTTCTTCATCCATTCATCCATCGAAGGACATTTGGGCTCTTTCCGTACTTGGGCTCTTGTTGACAGTGCTGCTATAAACATGGGGGTGCATGAGTCCCTTTGAAACAGCACACCTGTATCCCGTGGATAAATGCCTCATAGTGCAGTTGCTGTGTCATAGGGTAGTTCTATTTTTAGTTTTTTTGAGAAACCTCCATACTGTTTTCCAGAGTGGCTGCACCAGCTTGCATTCCCACCAACAATGCAAAAGAGATCCTCTTTCTCCACATCCTCGCTAACATCTGTTGTTGCCTGAGTTAATGTTAGCCATTCTGACAGGTGTTAGATGTTATCTCATTGTGGTTTTGATTTGTATTTCCCTGATGATGAGTAATGTTTAGCATTTTTTCATGTGTCAGTTGGCCATCTGGATTTCTTCCTTGGAGAAGTGTCCATTCATGTCTTTTGCCCATTTCTTCACTGGATTATTTGTTTTTTGGGTGTTGAGTTTGATAAGTGCTTTATAGATTTTGGATACTAACCCTTTATATGATATGTCATTTGCAAATATCTTCTCTCATTCAGTTGCCTTTTAGTTTTGTTGATTGTTTCCTTTGTTGTGCAGAAGCTTTTTATTTTGATGAGGTCCCAATAATTCATTATTTCATTCCTGATTGGACTCTGACCATATATCAGAAGACCACTGAAACAACAAAAAATTATGGATGATTATATAATAATTATAAAAGAATTCATTGTATGGTTTTAATTTATTATTCATTAATGGAAAGATTCTCTTTATTATTCACGATTTACCTACAAAGTAAGTGCCTTATAATTCTACATAACACTCTGAGTCATGAATATATAAATGACTGACATGAAGAAAACAGACTACATTTTTCTCATGAGATGAGGAAGTTTTGTAATTCCTCCAGGACACAAAGAAGAACCTGGATACACAGTGGTCTTCACTCAAGAGAATAAACTGTCTGGCAGTTGGAAAACATGCACTGATAAAGGCCTAGTTGCTCAGTTTCCTCCACAAAGTATAATGAAAAAGTGGGGGGGAGGAATACAATAATGGAAGGTAGAGTAAGAAGATTTACAAAAGTGGGGGTGCCTGGGTGGCTCAGCAAGTCAAGCAGCTTCCTCTTGATTTCAGCTCAGATCATGATCTCAAGGTTTGTGGGACTGATATCTGTGTAGGGCTCTAGGCTGACAGCATGGAGCCTGCTTGGGATTCTCAATCTCCCTCTCTTTCTGTCCTTCTCCTGCCTGCTTTCTCTCTCTCTCTCTCTCTCTCTCTCTCTCTCTCTCTCTCAAAATACATACATACACACATACATACATACATACATACATACATACATAAAAAACTAATAAATAAATAAAAACTTACAAAAATGCTCCTCAAGAAAAAGCATGCTTGGTGTAGGAGATATGTCACAGGAGGTTTCGGTGTGACTCTTCCTATGAAGGTGCTGTCCCCTCGGCTTGTGCATGCACAGAATGAAAACCATTAGTCCTAAACAGAAAACATCTGGGGTACATCTGAATGCTGCAGAGAGTAAGGCTATGTGTTTGCACAAGGTATAGCATAACAGGGTCCAATACTAGGTGTTCTGATGTATTTCTTTTTGTTCTTATCACACACATACAGAGCAACTGTGATTATTTACCAGGTCAAGTAGGATCCAGCAAAGGTTACTGGAGGGGCAAATGCAATGTGGAACTTTTCCTTAAATTCTTTGCCCACCTGGAGTTCCTGGGATTTATGGTGATGGCCTGGAAGACACTCGAGGACCAGAGTTGCCAATGGACTCACCTCTGGACACTGTGTAAAACTAGAATATAAGTCTGCATCTAAAACCATGGAGATAATGTTTCAAACCAAAAGGCTGCCCAGGTGTTTGGAATTCCATTAGAAGGAATGACCAACACTTGGCTACATTTAGATGACTCAGAAAAACCTCTCAAACTGGCCCTGGTTCCACTGCAGTAAAGGAAAATGATGACATAATAATAGAAATCTTGCAGGTTTCCAGGGAAATCTAGATCAGGAAGTTCATTCCCAGTGTCAGATTCTCAGCTGCCATTTTCCAGAGTTCAATATTTACATTCACACACAGAGAAATCAGCATGGAATCATGAGTTGTGGGTTACCTTTTCCATGAAAAATGAAATATACAATATTTACTAACATCTAAATTGATTATATAGTGTTTACAATGTATAGTCCACTATTACTAATGCTTTTTTTTCTAATGATTTGAATGTTCAGGACTTTATGTGTTTGGAATAATATTATTCCTTTTTTACTGATGCAAGATAATAGAATATCTGGTTGTAGCACAAATCTCCTAAAACTAAAACTCTTGTAAATTCCTAAATGATAAGAGCACTAGAGGAATTCATGTTCTAATATTTGTCTTTGCCCCATCTTTGACACAGGTCTCCTAAAACTCTTGTAATTCCAAAGGGATCACAGCACTAGGAGCATCTCTTGTTCTAATGAAGTGACTCTGGGTGGGCTTCTGGATGGGAGCATGTCACCAGAAATACCAAGCCATGATTAGAAGCTTGGAACATTCAGCTTCATCTCCCCACCACCCTTAATCTAGAAAAGAAAGAAGCGCTCGAAATGGAGTTAATGACCGGTCATAGGTCATGCTTACATGAAGAAGGCTCCATAAAATCCCAATAGTATGGAGTTTAGAGATCTTCCAGGCTGGTGAACACATACACAAAGGGAGGGTGACATACCCTAACTGCATGGGGACTGAAGTTCCTGAGCTTATGACCCTCCCAGACCTCACATTATGTATCATTTCAACTCTCTGTTCATCTGTACCCATTAGCATATCCTTTAATAAACTGGTAAACATAAGTGTTTCCCTGAGTTTTATAAGCCATTATCATATTAATTGAACCCAAGTAGAAGATTATTGGAATCTCCAATCTATATCTGGTCATTCACAAGTATCGGTAATAGCCTGACCTTGTGAATAGTGTCTGAAAGTGTGTGTGTTGTTGTAGGGGGTGGAGGGTGAGTCTTGTAGGACCGAGTCCCTATCTGTGAGACCTGACAACATGTCTGGGTAAATAGTGTTGAAATTGAGTTAAATTGCAAGATATCAAGGTGGTGCTGGAGACCTGCTGTTTGCTGTGGAGAAAGAAGCCACCCCGTATTTGTGACCAGCAGTGTCACGAGTGAAGTGCTCTGTGTGTGTATTAAGAAGGACACAGAAGAGAGAAGTAGAGTAGGGAAGAACTAGGCTTTTCCTTTCATAGAAAACAAACAGTATTTTCTTTACAGCTAATTGAAATAGTAAATTAAAAAATAAAATTAAAAAAACTATAAAAAATAAAATAGTTTAGGTAAAAACAGATTTTGTGCAATCTCAATACTGGTAGAGTCAACTTTTGAACATGGGTACCCACAGCAACAGGAAGAATTCAAATGCTCTTCTAGAAAAACACTTGTTCTACAAGCAATGCTTCCTCGAGAAGACTTCACATAGAATAGCCTTCATGGTCTGAGACTTCATAGTGTCACATTTCAGCCCTGGACATACACATATCCCCCGAGTGGGTATTTAATAGACAACTGAGGACAAGGCACACAGGTCAGCTTTCCAGGGTTAAAACACAGGAGAAACCCAGCCTACATATGAGCCCACTTCCACATCTGGGGAACAAAGACCAGAGTCCACCTAAAACAATGCATGATCTTCTTTGTATATGACTGCATTCTTCATGGACTAATATCTTTATTGAAGATGAAAACATAAATATGCCCCCAGACTTTCATTTGCCAAGCAAGTTCCCAAAATAGTTCCCACTGGCATCACCTGACAACATGTAAGAAAAGAAAATTAGGGATTACAGCCCAGAACTATTGAAATGGTAACATGGGAAGAGCCTGGAAATTTGATATTGTATAAGTCCTCTAGGTAAATGTTTAGCTGACTGAGCCACCCAGGTGCCCCAGTCCTCTAGGTAAATGTGATGCAAGATAAGTTTAACAGCCTCTGCACTCACTAAATCACAGGTCATCCCTGAATTATACACAGAAAAGTCACTCTTAGAATCCTTCTATGTTTGTGGTGATGTTAGCAATCTGATACACACACTCTAACAGACACACACAGAACAAGCACATTTTATTAATTCATAAATAAATATGACTCTAACATAGTCTGTTCTGACTTCCTCTTCTTCCATGTCTCACTTCCCTCAATGTCCTCCTCGGGCATCCTGGAATCACCCACAAATACACATGTCTTCACATTTTTTCATCAAAGTAATCCAAGTTAAACTAAATTGGAACTAAATTGGAACTTATTCAAATACTTTATCAAATAAGATATGAAATACATGCAGAAAAACATAAATAGATATTATGTTTGATAACAGAGTTGAATATAGCATTCTCCCTATGTCTGTATTTGACATAGGGAATCTGTATTTGATGATCTTCACTATAAAACAACAAATGAGTGCATGCTTAAGTGGCCTTTCATACTTACCTGTAAAGTATTAGCACTCCATTTGCATTCATGATAAAATTCTTGTGAATCTGGGTAGACATACTCTAAATTTCAGGGATTTTCATAACATCTGATTCCAATGCAAGGCATGATGCACTTTATGTCAGATGATTCAAAAGAGTTCCGGGGGTGCCTGAGTGGCACTCAGTGGCTTAACTGACTAAGCATTGGACTTCGGCTCAGGTCATGACCTGGCAGTTGTGAGTTTGAGCCCTGCATTGGGCTCTGTGCTGATAGCTCAAAGCCTAGAGTCTGCTTTGGAATCTGTGTCTCTCTCTGTGCCCCTCACCCACTCATGCTCTGTCTTTCTTTCATTCAAAAATTAAAGAAAAGAAAAAGAAAAAAAGAAAAACAGTTCCAGAAACACGGGCCATTCCCCACAATCTCATGGTCCACCTGTCTTACAGGTATGTGTAACTTAAAGTGGCCTTATGAGAGCATTCTGCTGAATGAGATGAAGAGAGAAGTGCCTTGAAGGGGATGCCCTTCCTTCAGCGAAAAGGAGTGTTTGGAAAACATATTCCATAAGTCCTATCAGATTTACACTCCTTCCTTGCCACGTGGAATATGGTTTGATAGCTGATAGTGGGGCAAGCATCTGTGGTCATGAGAGAGCAAGAGAACACATGCCTGCAAGTGGACAATACCAGAGGGAAGAATTAGAACAGCTAGAGCACACCATAGGGTGTCTGAGCCATGTTATCAGACCTGAGCATCTACCTACTCCCTGTGTACATAACACAAAATACACAGCTTTTTCCCTATGTACACATTGACCTTCTCATGGTATAGCTGAACAAAATAACAGCTATCCCATATTGCATCGTTATACTTCAATGTGCCCATGTTAAATGTGAGCACAACTGCTACCCAACTTCATGGTATAAGTTTCTACCACAGACAGAAGCCCTCAGAAGATGGGTGAAATGCATCATGTGCTGTGAATGAACAGAGGGGCATCTAGCCTAAAAACTAGGTGGACTGTATGAGGCAGAAGTGCTCATTGACTGTGTCTGGTGAATTGCTCCCCAATTAATCAGTACCTTGCACAATCTTCAGAGTAGAACACTCATCGTGGGGCTCATGCAAGACTGAGTTTCCTGCCAGCTGTGGATCAGCTTCCCTGGAATGTCATCCATCTACAGTGGATCAGACCAACATGCGGTTATAAACCTATGATTCTAGAGCTTTGTGGAAGGACAGCGCATGCCTCCTGATCCTGCCGGTGTCCAGAAGGACTTCTCATTTCCAGTATCTACTCTGCCATGTGACATTGGGAAGCTATGCCCACAACATTTGTATCTTCCAGCAACCCCTCTCCTTCCACTGCCACTGATTTTGGCCTGAAAAGTACAGGAATCTCTGTCATCCAACATCACGTGTCCTCAGCACTACACAGGGACATATGAAATCACGAAGATAGGATCTGACTTCTCTGAAACCCACCTCATTTGCCAAATCTCCATCTCTGTCACATTTGTTGATCAAAAGTAGATTCCTAAGGCCTTGCAGTGACTAAAAGAGACTCCCTACCATTTGTGTCCCACATTTCGAGTTCTCCATATTTGCTTTCAGTAGACCTATGTTACACTCAAAGGATACCATCATTATGTTTCATCTGCCTTCATAACTGTCTCAGTGCCAAGTGCCTGAGTTAAACCTGTGGCCCATTGACACCACTGTCCTCTTATCTCAATGAAGTGGTGATGATGTTGTATCTAAATTTTAAATATAGCCTCCAGTGATCTTTTTAAAGATAATTTCTCATTGCTCAGAAAAATTCCAAACTACTCATGAGATGTTTCTCAATTTGCCTCTCTTTTATTAATCCTTTGCCTGTTTCAGTTCTTAAATGCACCATATGCACCAGTTCTTAAATGAAATCATATGGTATTTGTCTTTTTCTGACCTATTTTGTTTAGTATAATACTCTCTACCTCCATCTATTCATTGCAAATGGCACGATTTCATTCCTTTTTATGGCTAATAGTCCATTGTGTATATATACCATATCTTCCTTATTCATTTCAGTCAGTGAACACTTGTGCTGGACTGTTGGAAGCAGAAATGCTGACTGCCACTAACAGTTGAACGGTTCCTCCAACAAATCAGTGCCTCAGACAGAACCAGAGCACAGGATTATACTCATCATGGGGCTGGCTGAAGGGAGGATGGTCCCTCACAGCAGTGAATTAGCTTCCCTGAGAGGTCATCCATGTAGACTGGATCTGAACTGAAATGGGGTTATATACCTGGGGTATTAGTGGTTTGGTGCAACAACAGCACATGCCTTGCTGACCCTGCCTATTATAGTGTTCAGAAGGCTTCTTCATCTCAATTATCTACTCTTCCATGTGACATTTTAAACCTATGCCCAAAGTGTTTGCATCATCCAATATGCCTTCCTCCATCCACTGCTCCTGATCTAGGCCTGGGCATTTACAGTAATCGTTGTCATCCAACAGCATCTATTATTCAGTAACACAAGAATTCAGTTAAATCATGAAGATAAAATAGGAATCCCTCAATCATCAGAAACTCACCACATTTGCCAATCCCTTATCTCCATTACATTTATTCATCCTAGGACACCACCAAGAGCTACTTATGACTTTGGATGACAAAAGGGAACCACCTCCATTTCCTTCCCCACATTTGAAAGAGAGTTCTTCACATCTTCTTTTAATAGCTCTTATCTTTCTCTCTAAGGATGGTGCCATCATCATTTTACTTATATTTGCATTCCACATCCTAGTGCTAAATGTCTGAATTAATAGTGTGTCCCACTGGCCAAACATCTCTATGATCTCATTTAGGATTTCAGTGACATCACTCTAGTCACAACAAAGGCAGAGAATAATGCTTTTGATGCCTATGTAGATGAAAACAAAAACGAGGAAAAATAGAATCGGATATCTAGAGATAACTAGGAATTAAAGCAAGTAGTTGTTATTTTTCTAAATCCAGAGAGTCAGTTGTGTAACTCAGGACAGGTGTCTTCTCTCCATATGCAGAATTCATTATGCTACTTCTTTACTTTGCATATTTTCTTATCTCTTCCCTGGGACTATAATATCACTCCTATTGCAATATGTTTATCCTACTTATGGGATATCTATTACACACCCAGCACTGTCATATATGCATGTTTACTTCATGTAAATATCAAAACAGCACTTCCACATATGACATGGGGCATATACCTTTATTTGGGTTCATGGTGGAGTGTTTTAGTGTCTTTAGGCTAAGTCCAAATTGGGCCATTCGCTAAGGCAGGTTTAGGCAAGCTCTGTGGGAGTCTTCTCTAGAAGACATACAAGAGTAAAGCCATGGGGGATAGGAGAGATGATTCCTCACAAGGGTGGATTGGAGATGTCCTATCAGAAGTTACATTAACTTGTGACTCTTCAGGGTGTTGTTTAGGGATCATAGTAGTGAGACGGGTTGATCCAGTTCAAGGCCCCTACAAAACTACTGGCTACACAAAGTAGAAGCCAGATAGCATTATCATGGAGTACTTGAGGTAAACGTTCAACAATACCCCTAGAAAATCTGTAATATATACATCTAATATCTCAGCAATACCAACGAGGTAAAAATAAAACAATAGATAAAGTAGGGTAAAAATAATCACACATTATTTGAAGCTTAAGGCCACTGAGAAAATGGATTACAGGATATATTATTGGATTCCATTACCAAAGAGTTGATAGGTACCATCAGTTACCTACAATCTTTAATAAAATGAGGTATGTTTACACTGGTGGTGGGATAACACTTCATGCATTACACATTGAAGTTCACACATTAAAAAAACATTGCTTTTGGGGTGCCTGGGTGGCTCAGTCAGCTGGGTGACTGACTTGGGCTCAGGTCATGATCTCATGGCTCATGAGTTCAAGCCCTGTGTCAGGCTCTGTGCTGACAGCTCAGAGCCTGGAGCCTGCTTTGGATTCTGTGTCTCCCTCTCTCTCTCTGCCCCTCCCCTGATCGCACTGTATGTGTGTGTGTCTCTCTTTGCTCCTCCCCTGCTCACGCTCTGTCTCTCAAAAATAAATAAACATTAGGGGCGCCTGGGTGGCGCAGTCAGTTGAGCGTCTGACTTCAGCCAGGTCACGATCTCGCGCTCTGTGAGTTCGAGCCCCGCGTCAGGCTCTGGGCTGATGGCTCAGAGCCTGGAGCCTGTTTCTGATTCTGTGTCTCCCTCTCTCTCTGCCCCTCACTCGTTCATGCTCTGTCTCTCTCTGTCCCCAAAATAAATAAATGTTGAAAAAAAAAATTAAAAAAAAATAATAAATAAATAAACATTAAAAAAATTTTAAAAACATTGCTTTATTAGTTAAAGTACATTAGATTCACACATAGACTAAGTTATACATTTCAAATCCACTCTGTAATCCTTGTTAAAGATACAGAATACAAGCATTCAAGAAGCTGTTTCTGGGGCTGATATCAAGCTGGGAGTAGTGATTTCCTTGACAGGCCTGAGGTAATTCTTGAGGAATGTGGATGTATGATTGTATACCATTTTATGGAAGAATTAGCTATCCTCTTTCAGATATCTGTGATAATTTCATTTCAACCACATTCACTAACTATTGCTACAATGAAGATATATCAGTATTTTATTGGACTGCCACCTATTTTTCCTTAAAGACCAATTACTAAAACATTTTATTTATAATATTCAGAAACCTTTTTAGTTTTAATTAATAGAGAAGAATGATGATCTGAAAGCCTATTTCATGGTACTTTAATCAATATTATAATCACAAAATAGCATCTGCATTTAGATTCTCTTTGTAGATCGTGTATCATATTTTCCTTCCTTTTCCATAGACAATTAGATATGCATGAGTCCCACGTAATGAAAAAGGTCATTTAATTTCTTTGATGCAGCAACAATCAGCCCCATGATTTCATAAATCCACTAGAAATAAATGAATTTTGTGGATTATAGAAATACATTAATATTTGTTAGTCACATCTCAAATAGGGTCAATGTAAAAAAGCATATATTCAAATTAGTAAACCTATGAAAATCCATCCCCTCTATCTTTTGAAGGATACCAGCAAAAACATTGTCTAAGTGTTTAACTTTGTATTATCCTTAATAATACGTATTTGGATGTAATGTCTGAATAGACTGACATACTGCTTTCTACTGTGAATTCTGTGTCATTTATTGACACTTGATGCTCAGTTAAATACTTTTCCAAATATTTGCATCTTTCAAGATACTTTCTTTTATGCACTCTTTGGTGTATGCTGAAGTGTATGCTTAATAGGGAGGACTTTGCTCATTCATTATGTTTGTGGGGTTAAAATCTAGAGTGCATTTTGAGATATTGATTAAGAATTGAATTCCAGGGGCGCCTGGGTGGCACAGTCGGTTAAGCGTCTGACTTCAGCCAGGTCACGATCTCGCGGTCTGTGAGTTCGAGCCCCGCGTCGGGCTCTGGGCTGATGGCTCAGAGCCTGGAGCCTGTTTCCGATTCTGTGTCTCCCTCTCTCTCTGCCCCTCACTCGTTCATGCTCTGTCTCTCTCTGTCCCAAAAATAAATAAACGTTGAAAAAAAAAAAAAAGAATTGAATTCCAGGTACAAGCACAACAACTCTCTCTATATTTTATGGTTTCTATCCTGTAAGACAGCTATGATGTTGAGCAAATTCTGAGTTCTGCTACAGGCTTGCTACATTCTTTATCTTTGTAATATTTCTCCTCAGTATAAACTCTGTGATGCTGAGTAGGGTTGAGCAGTCTTGAAAGTTTTACCACATTCTTTGCTTTTGTAAGTTTTTTTCTCCAGCATGAATTTTATGATGAAGAGTGAAGCTTGACCTCTGATTAAAGGGCTTGCCAAATTTTTTATATTTGAAAAATCCTCTCATATACCTACTCTGGTCAGAACTCAGAGTTTAGCATTGCTTAAAGGCCTTGCTACATTCTTTAGAATTCTATGGTTATTCTCCAGTATAAATCTTCCAATGTGAAGTAAGGGATGAATGGTTCTTAAAAGTTTTCTCACTTTCTTTAACTTTGTAAGGTTTGCTCCAGTACAGAATCTGTGATAATGAATAAAGGATGAACAGTGATTACAGATCTTGTCACATTCTTTACATTGGTAAACCTCTCGAGTGTGAATTCTGTTAGGTTGAATAAGGTGTGATTACTTCTTAAAGTCCTGCAACAGTCCTTATATTTGTAAGGTTTCTCTCTAGTATGAATTCTGTGATGTTGAGTAAGAATTGAGTGCCAGGTAAAGGCCTTGCCACATTCATTACATTGGTAAGGTTTCTCTCCACCATGAATCCTGTGATGTTGAGTAAGATATGACTGCTGGTTAAAGGCCTTGACACATTCTTCACATTTGCAAGGTTTCTCTCTAGTATGAATTCTGTGATGTTTTGTTAGGGTTGAATGCTGGATGAATGCCTTGCCACATTCTTCACATTGGTAAGGTTTCTCTCCAGTATGAATTCTATGATGTTGAGTAAGGATTGAGTGGCTCTTAAAGACCTTGCCACATTATTCACATTTGTAATGTTTGTCTTTAGTATGAATTCTATGATGTTGAGTAAGTCTTGAGCGGTTGTTAAAGACCTTGCCATGGTCTTTACATTAGTAGAGCTTCTCCCCAGTATGGATTCCCTTATGTCCATTTAGTGATGAGCCATACTTAAAGGTTTTACCACATTCTTTACATTTGTAAGGTTTCTCTCCAGTATGCATTTGTTGGTGTTGAATTAGTGTTGAGTGCCACTTAAAGGATTTTCCACATTCCTTACAAATGTAACCTTTCTGCCCAGTATGGTTTGTCTTATTTATATTTAGTCTTGATGACTGACTAAACATGTTCCCAGGTTCATTGCATGTGTATGGGCTTTTTTCCTACACGAATCCTCTGATGATCACCAACATTAAGTGATCACCAACATCATTAAGTGTACATTCTCAAGGCACTATGTTTGTATCTATCCCCTGCCACTTTTTGGAAAGAAGCTTCTATGCACATCTTTGGCAGAAAGCCCTGAGTACCAGTTGAAGACAGCTGAAAGATAACAAATAAGAGAATAGTAAAATCATTCCACTTAATCCTCTCAGATGAATATAATGAAAATTTCTAATATGCAATATTCATCTCAGAGAACTTCAGCAAGATGGCTGAGAAGGAATCATCAGGACTTCATTCCTCCATGGACACATAGAGTTGTACGCAATGCTCACAGATAGTTCTGTAGTATTGTCATGCTATAGCACACATCATGTTCTTATTCCTCCAATAATCAGGGAAAGTACCATATGAGCCCAAATTACCAGAAGAAGGAAATTTAAAAATAAAACAGAAATGAACAAAATAGGACATAGTAAACAGGAAAATATCGACAGTAGGAAGAGTTGGTTTTCAGAAAAGCCCAACAAATTGGACAGACCTATAACCAAATCAAGTAAGAATGAAGGAGAGAAGACCAACTAAAATCAGACGTGGACAAATGAAACAGTATAATAGACAGCATAGAAATAAGAATCATTTTAAGAGGTGACAATGGATAATTATGTGCCAAGAAACAGATACTGAAAAGGGGGTATAAATTTCAAAAATGATAAAACCTGCCTGGACCCCATCAAGAAGAAATATTTTTAAGCTATCTCAACGGAGCTACAACTACTACGTACATTGAAAATTAATTTTAAAAATGCCCAACAATTAAAATTCGCGTGCCAATGGATTCACTGGATAATTCATACAAACACTTAATGAAAGCGTTCTTCAAATCTCCTCAAACATTTCCAAGCAGTGAAGAGAAGAGAGTTTGTGAATACACTCTCTGTGACACCAGCATTAACAGGTTATCAAAGCAAAGGAAGACATTACAAATAAAGAAGAGTACAAACTACTATCTGTGTGGAATATTCATGGAAAGCCCACAATAAAGCAAAGCAAACTGAATCAAAAGCACTTTCACTATGTTACCACATAATCAAGTGGGAATTCTTCCTGGAATTCAAGGGTGTTTCAACATATGGAAAACTATCAATTTAAGACTGCACCTTAACAGAATGAAGATCAAACATGACATCCTATTAATTCATGCCAAACAAGAATGCAAGCATATTGGCTACCATTTCAGGATTAAAAACACTCAATAGTAGGAATAGAAGGAAACTACCACTACCTAGTAAAGTCCATATATGTACAAAGACCTGAAATCTAACATATTCAATAGTAAGACTGAAATCTTGTCCTATCAGATACAAGGTTATGAAGTGCCTTCATCACTTTTTTTCAACATAATACTGGGTATTCTAGTCAGAACAGTTATGCAATAAAAGTACATTAAAGGAACCAGTAGAAAAAGTATCCTTATTCACAGATGACATGGTCTATAAAAAATCCTAAAGAATCCTTATTTTTATATTGTTTTTTTAATCGTCACTTGTATTTTTAATTTTTGCCAATTTTTCCTACCCACCTTTCCATTTTCAATATATTTTAATGTTATAAATGCTTGAGTTAAGAAAAATAGTTCAAATAAACAACATTACACCACAAGGAAGCAGATTAAAAAAAAAACGTAGCTGGGGCGCGTGGGTGGCTCAGTCGGTTGAGCGGCCGACTTCGTCTCAGGTCACGATCTCATGGTCTGTGAGTTCGAGCCCCAAGTCGGGCTCTGTGCTGACAGCTCGGAGCCTGGAGCCTGTTTCCGATTCTGTGTCTCCCTCTCTCTGACCCTCCCCCGTTCATGCTCTGTCTCTCTCTGTCTCAAAAATAAATAAACGTTAAAAAATTTTAAAAAAAAACATAGCTTAAATTTAGTAGAGGAAAGAAATCAGAAACAAATAACTGAGATATCAGAATAAACAATAACATAACATTGAAAGTATCAAAATCCCAACGTCATTTTTGGCAGAAGGATCAAAACCCACCATAACATTCATATTCATGTCACAGGATAACACACACCCAAAATAATCCTGAAAATGTACATTGTTGGCACCACATGTCGTGATTGAAAGCATACTACAAATCCTTAGTTATCAAAATAATGTACTATAGACATAAAGACAGGCATAGAATTATGGAAAAGAGATGGTGAGCCAGACATTCTTCTTCAATGTTAGTGTGTATGACAACCAACTAAAGATCTTGCTAAAATTCATATTCTGATTTGGATTTCTGGGTAGGGTCTGAGTTTCCACATTTTTCACAAGCTTCTGTGCGATGCCTACATCGTGGGTTCAAGACCCACACTTTTAAATTCCAAAAATGAAATTTAAAAAAGAGAAGAAATCATAAATGACTTTGACCTTAAAGAATACTGTGGAAATTATGAACTCTAACACCAAGAACAGAAACAATTCTTGATGAACATTTACTACATACCATTCTGACAGTTTTTCATAAATGTACCCATAAATACACAGTAATGTAGGAGAACAATAGAATTGTTTTTCATCTTTCAAAAAATATCTTGGCAAAATTTCAGTAATAGTATAGCATGAGCTTTACCACAGATTGTCTGACTGTGAATTCATCTAAGAGGAACACAAAGACTGCAATCCTAAAAGAAGGTACAGAACAGATTTCAAAGTGAAAATGGTAGTTCAAACACAATTATACCCCGGAACATATGACGTAAATGAGGATAAAACACAAAACGCAAAAATTACAAATAAATTAAAAAAAAAGAATAAACATGACAAAGTAAAAACTTTTTATTGTGATTCAAACTAAGAAATGTTTTAGGTGCCATACAACTTGTAAATCTATGTGTGGAGGAAGGTTTTTTGTGTCTTGCAAACATGCCACAGGGAAAAAACACACACTGATATAACTGGAATACCTACTGTTTGTGAGTCTCTGATAACATCGAACTTTTTTTTTCCCCTCGTTCATCTTTTGTGGTGAGTTATATTTTACAAACTTAAGCTTAGTAGAATATATATGATGCATGTCTTTTTTTCCTCTGCAACGACAGAGAAGTTATCAGGAAGAGTATACCAGTGACAGAGTACAGAATAAAATGGAAACTAGCAGGACAGAGCCCTAATTTACAATCTCTACTTCTAACACCATTATCTCCAGTGAACACAGGAGAGACGCTTTATTTTCCAAAGCAGTCTACAAACAAAGTGAACCATAGGAGGGAAGGAGCACATGAAATGAGATGAGTGAATCCTTCCAAGGTACTTACTGGTAAATGGCGGTCGGGGGTGGGGTGGGGATAATAACCTTATAGTGTAGGGATACAGCAGAAAGCAGAGGAGGGTATAAAGCACATAAACCTGTGATGGTGCACACTGGGGTCAGGTGCCTAACGTTCTTCCAAGGACACATAATAACTGCTGTGAAATAAATGCCCAGAACAGATAAATCATAATCTACCTGCAAACATGAAAATATCTGTGTTATTCAAATACCAAGACAAATAAAGTGCTCATGCTCTGTAATCTGTATTAGTGCACTTCAGCTTTGTCTTTCATGTGTGATCAGAAGCTTTCACAGGCTCCTCTTTGCATTCCCATCAGCCCAATCGCAAAGACTTGGTCCAGAAACACTGACGTGACAGGTTAACTCATGTACAAAAACTGTGGAACTCTGATCTCCTGTAGGTGCACTTCCCTCACTTAATAATGTCCCCTAGGGTTCCTGAAACTTTGTGGGATTTCTCCACCGGAACACAGATATATTGGGAGTGTTGATAGAAGTCCTAGTCCTCACACTGACCCATGTCCTGTCTAGTTATTTTCTGTCATGGAGGAGGTTTGTTCTCCTCTCTCTTTTTTATTTTTAATTTTTTAAAATTTTATTTATTTTTGAGACAGAGACAGAGCATGAGTGGGGGAAGGGCAGAGAGAGAGGGAGATACAGAATCTGAAGCAGGCTCCAGGCTCTGAGCCATCAGCACAGAGCCTGATGCAGGGCTCGAACCCATGAACTGTGAGATCATGACCTGAGCTGAAGTTGGATGCTCAACCAACTGAGCCACCCAGGCGCCCCATCTCTCTCTTTTTTTAAGTTTATTTATTTATTTTGAGAGAAAGAGAGAGAGAGAGAGAGAGAGAGAGAGAGAGAGAGAGCGAGCGAGCATGGGGAGGGCAAAGAGAAAGAGAGAAGGGAAACAGATCATCTCAAGCAGGCATCTCAAGCCTGACAAGTGGCTTGAACTCACAAACCATGAGATTGTGACCTGAGCTGAAATCAATATTCAGATGGCCAACTGACTGAGCCACACAGGAGCTCCTAGGATGATGTTTTTCCTTTTTTCCTGAGTGTGCCCATAGCAAGGTATCTCTCTGTACAAAGGTTATTCATCTAGTAAAGTAGAAGGGTAACAGGCAAAGTTCATTTAATACCAGGGGTCAATCTATGGCTCCCTTATTTCATTGATCTCTTAGGTTTAACCAAAGAATGGTAAAAATTGATTCCTTTCTAGTAGTAAAAGAAAAGAAAAAAATAGAAGAAAGAAGCACACCTCAAATGGGAACCAAGAGATTGAATCAAGCCTGCATGGAATCCAGTTTGAGTTTAGTCAAGGTACTAAGGGTATTGAAAAAACACAACGGGGCACCTGGGTGGCTCAGATGGTTAAGCATCTGACTTGGCTCAGGTAATGATCTCACAGTTCCTGAGTGTGAGCCCCACGTCGGGCTCTGTGCTAACAGTGCGGAGCCTGGAGCCTGTTTCAAGCTCACTCACTCTCTCTCAAAAATAAATAAACATTTAAAAAATTAAAAAAAAAAAGAATTTCCCCTCCTAAATACCTCATAATTTGAAGCACACTGCCACTTCTGAGCAGTCAAACCTCCAGAATGTATGTCCATCCTAGAAATCCAAGCCTGCATCACAGAAGATGAAGTTTCAAAGGGTTCTTAATCAAGGGGTTGCGAACAAAAGAGGTCAGTCTGGAGTCCTTCCCTCCCTTCACTTCTCTTTCAACCTGACTCCACCCTTGCATGGTAAATTTGATGAACCACTTTTATTTCTCCTTCTTCCAGTTACCATGTCAAACATTCTTGCAAATAGCTCCCTCTCTGACAAGTTATGCAGGTAAAATATCCTCTGGTTACAGTGCTGGATTTCTTAGCTTGCCCCCCTGCCCCTGATTCCATAACCTTTAAAAATATCAAGTTTTCCCTGTACTTTTACTCATTCCCACTGCTTCGTGCTGCAGAATCTCTTCTGTTTTCAACTCAGGTGTCCTCCTAAAAACTGACCCTACCTGATGGGAGCATGGACAGAAAAATCGGTTGCACTTTCAGGTTTTCCCAGAAGAATCCACTTATACAGAAAAGCCATCATGAGACATGTGGCCATTATTACATACACTTTGATGGTGAGAGAGGAGAGAGAGCACTGCAGGGAAAACAATTTAAGAAGCTCTCACAGAAATTATTGTTCTTCCATGTATCTCCTGGGCTGCCAGACTCTGAGGACTCCAGGCTATTCTGTGTCTTCCTATTCACTTGTCCACCATGCTAGGCACACTCTTCTCTCCTCCGTGTCCTCTCTTTCTCCAGCAAGTTACCCTTTTCTCCTCTGGGTTACAGAGAAATTTGCTTTCCTAAGTTTATATTCTATTATTAACACCTAGGATGAGCTGGATTTGGAGAGTAGGTTAGCTTTCCTTACAGGCAACTTCTTAGAAAGTAGTTGAACCTGTATATGTATATGCATATCTGTATCTACTTTATATTTTCTCTCTTTCCATTAAAGTATACTTGAGAGGTGGCTGGGTGGCTCCGTCGGTTAAACATCTGACCCCAGGTTTCAGCTCAAGTCATGATCTCACAGTTCATGATCTCACGGTTCATGAGCCCTGCACTGGGCTCTGCACTGACAGTGTGGAGCCTGCTTGGGATTCTCTCTCTCCCTCTCTCTTTGACCCTCCCCCACTTGTGCTCTCTGAAGATGTAGCAATTTTTTTTAAAGTATACTTGGTATAAAATGTTACATTAATTCAGGTGTGCCACAAAGTGATTGACAACTCTATAGGTTCTTCTATGCTCACCACAGTGTAGCTACCATGTGTCATCACAAAATGCTAGTATGATAGCACTGAATGTATTCCTGATGCAGTAGCTTTGTCCCATGACTTATTAATTCCATAATGGTAAGCCTGTACTTCCCATCACTATTTTGCTCATCCTCCCACCCTGTTTCACTCTGGTAACCAATGGGCTGTTCATTGTATATGGGTCTGTTTCTACTTTTTTTGTTGTTTCTTGCCAATGTTGGGACAATATGGATAGATGTAGAAGGTACTATGCTATGTGAAATCAGTCAGAGAAAAACAATGCCATATGATTTTGTTTATATGTATAATCTAATTAGCAAAATGAATGAACAAAAAAGCAGAAACAGACCTAGAAATATCTATTTTGTTTTGAACAAAGTCCACAGAAAATCTCAAGAACTATAAAATTCTAAGATTACACACATTCTATAGTGTAACAAGTTGACCTGTAACAATTTTCCAATCCTGGCAGAAGACAGGAGACTCCTAGACCAAAGTCCAAGGATCTTATGGCTCATGACACAGCAAACACCATAAACATCTTGATCACACTAATTTCACTTGCCAGCCCCATACCCACAATTCATACAGGCAGATGCTGCACATGCAGTGGGTCTGTGTCCCACCTGTGAGACTCTGAGCATAGGAAATATCTTAAAGGATCATCTTAAAGATCTTAAGGATCTTAATATCTTAAAATATCATCTACAATATCTGCTTGAAACTTTGCCATTGTCAGAAACATCTCTGTTTTCCTGTCCAATAAGCAAATCTGTCCTATACCCAGGAGCAAGATACTATCACAATATTCCAAAAGGTTTTTATACACAAATATCAATGGAAACACAATTAGAATAAAAATTTCAATGCCTCTATATCCATAATACATGGAGAAACTGAAACCCATAGAAAATCATCTCCTAAAAATATCCAGAATGCAGTTTGACTGTGATTTGGCCCCTGCCTAATTTTTCCATGTGTACATCATCTCATCAAAAACTCATTAATCTGACACAGGGTCTGGGATAAATTCTATTCCATTTATGTCACAAAACATTTTCCAAGGCTATGATCAGCAGGGTACAATGCAGAAGAATCAGTGACCTGAAATATTCACTTCTGCAATGTCCCCTTGGGTTTTTCCTGATTTAAACCTGGTAAAGAAATCTCAATACCCATGAGGATCTACCTTAAATTTCTGTAGTGAACTTTCTATGGGAGCTGGGTGAAGAAGCAAGTAAACTGTGCAAAAGCATACAATTTATATGAATCTGATGAGATGAGAGAATTTTGAACTGCTTACCTGGACAAAACATGTCCTGGATACAGTGGAATCATGGTTCAATACAATAAAAGGGCTGAGCATTGGGAAACACAAAAGAACTAGGGCAGAGGTGTTCACCAACCAGTGGACAAACCCCTGGCCACTCTGTAGACATACCAAAGAAGTGTGCATCCAAAACCATGGCAGACATCTTTTCACCCAAAAGCTGTCACTGTTGGTGGGACTCCTTTAGAGACAATGACCAATGTCTTGACTATCATCACGTGTTTGGCAATAAAATCTGTACAACTCAATGTACACCCAATGTGGCAAAGACAGACATCATTGGAAAACAGCTATTAATTTGCCAAGTTTCCAATGACAGTCCTTAACAAGATTGCTGCTATTGCCAAGACCCTAGAGGCCATTCTGCTATGGAAATATAGGAATCATCTTTCTTCTAAGCAAAAAGGCCCATGGAAGGTTTTTGACATCAAACCTGACATTGAGGGTGTGGTCCTGGGAGACTGCTAAACATCAGTAGAGGCAAGAAAAGATGGAGAGAAATGACAGAAATCTTCTCCAAGATCATGATGATGTTAATCCATGTGAAGAAATAACTTGTGCAAGCAAACGAAAAGAAAGCACATACAACATTTTCAGAATATTATTTCAATTTGTTAGCAAATTTGTTGGAGAAAAAAAAGAAAAAGACTACAAAACCTCAGTCACCACAGTAATCACACATCAATTTTATTTTTGATTTAAAAAAATTTTTTTTTAACGTTTATTTATTTTTGAGACAGAGAGAAACAGAGCATGAACAGGGGAGGGGCAGAGAGAGAGGGAGACAGAGAATCTGAAACAGGCTCCAGGCTCTGAGCTGTCAGCACAGAACCCGACGCGGGGCTCGAACCCACGGACTGTGAGATCATGACCTGAGCCGAAGTCGGACACTTAACCAACCAAGCCACCCAGGCACCCCAATTTTATTTTTTAAATCATCCATTTATTTTGGGAAAGTGAGAGAGAGTGCATGTGGTCATGAACGTGTGCGGGGTTCATGAAAGAACTTACTTGTCAATCGCCTAATGAATGGGTAAAGGAGATGTAGTATATACCTACTATGGAACATTAGTCACCAAAAGAATCAAATCTTGTTATTTACAATGACATGGGTGGAGCTAGAGTGTACTATGCCTAGTCGGGTCAGTCAGAGAAAGACAAATGCCATAGAATTTCACTCATATGTGGAATTTAGGAAACATAACAGGTGAACATATGGAAGGAGGGAAAAAGAGAGAAACAAACCATTAGATACTCTTAATGATAGAGGACAAACTCAAGGGTGAAGGAGGGAGGTAGGTAGAGCATGGGCTAGAAGGGTGATAGAAATTGAGGGCATGTCTTATGACGAGCACTAAGTGTTGTAAGTAAGTGATAAATCACTGAATTCTACTGTAGAAACCAATTTTCCACTGTATGTTAACTAGAATTTAATTTAAAAAAATTTTAGGGGCACCTGGGTGGCTCAGTCGGTTGAGCAGCCCACTTGGGTTTAGGTCATGATCTCACGGTCTGTGAGTTCGAGTTCCGCGTCGGGCTCTGTGCTGGCAGCTCAGAGCCTGGAGCCTGTTTCGGATTCTGTGTCTCCCTCTCTCTGACCCTCCCCCATTCATGCTCTGTCTCTCTCTGTCTCAAATAAACGTTAAAAAAAATTTTTTTTAATAAAAAAATTTTTTTTAAATAATAAAAATTAAGCAAAAAAAATTGAGACTTTACTATAGGCAGCAAGTTCTGAGTTCTAAAAGTTCTAGGTCCCCTTTGGCATGAGCTTTTGAAATGAAGTAATAGATTAGATTTTCTCATTTTAGAGAGGTACTTTGTTATCAGATTAAATTACTCTTAATTTTGTTTGATTAAGATCAAATTCTCTGTAGGGGCACCTGGGTGGCTCAGTCAGTTAAGTGTCTGACTTTGGCTCAAGTCATGATCTTACAGTTCATGAGTTCAAGCCCCACGTTGGGCTCTGTGCTGACAAGTTGGGGTCTGGAGCCTGCTTCAGATTCTGTGTCTCCCTCTCTCTGCCCCTTCCCTGCTCATGCTCTCTCTCTCTCTTTCGCTCTCCAAACTAAATAAATATTTTTAAAAATTAAGAAAAAAAACCAAGATTAAAGCCTGTGTAACATTGGAAAGCACAAACCGGAAAACATGTGATATCTGTCTCCAGTGTTCTCAGAATTTCTGCACCAAAACCCAATATGCACACCATTACACTGACATCTGTCTCATATGAGGCAAAAATAGAACTTAGAAAGGGCTTAGCATACAGTTCCTCAAAAATACAGAGATTTCCTCCAGGGGCCTCAAAACAATGGAGAAGATCTCAGATTGTGGAGACTTTTGCACCCCAAGGGGAATCCTTTGGCTGTCACACAGTTGTGAAGAGCCATCATTGGAGCTGAAGGAGAATCCTTAGGGAATATAAGAGCATGGTAATATTGGTTAGAAGATGTCCCTATGTGAGGGGGAGGAAAACAAACAAACAAACAAACAAACAAACAAACAAATTAGGTTTCTCAAACTATTTCCTTTCAAGGAGAGCTGCCTGAACCACATTTTAAGGTTTATCTTCCTCCTTCACATTTGGACCTAACCTCTGTCATCTGCTTCATTCATTCCCATCTATCTGGGTGTGTGGCTACTGTCTCCTTTCCCTTCACATTCCAAGACTCCTTTTGCTCCAAAAAGATGACCAGGTTTGGCTTAGACACAACAAGACCTGCTTTAGAAAAAAAGAATAGAAAATCGCTGGGAATTCTAACCTTTGATTGACTATTGTGCTCAGTAGAGAAGAGAGGACATTTTGGAATTCAAGAAAATGATTTCCCAAATGCTGTAGCCCAACAGATCCTTTAAGAACACACAGGAGGGATTTCCCAAGTTCATATCTTGAACTGAACTTCCAGGTACTAGATATAATAATAAGGATTGGAAATTGTAGTTTACGTTGTGGGCAGTACTATTTTATGTCACTCAATATTTAGAATGGCCACTAATCTACAGAAATGATGATGTTATCCTAAGGAAGGGAAATCTAAAACTGAAAAGGAAACATCAGGAAAATTTTTCTCTATATCTACAAACCCCTACTTCTTTTCCTTACTACAGGGAACTGAATCCCAGCCATGCAAAGAGGAATTTTCCAAGAGACAGTCTTCAAAGGAAGGAACAAACCCCTGAGTGTGGTTTGGGAAGTTTGGAAGGAGTTATCCTCACCCAAGAAGAGGAGGTGTCCATAGGTCTCTAACATCACATCCCTGTACAGTGCCCACTGACTGTGGTTCAGGAATCCCCACTCTTCCTGAGAGAATTCTATGGCCACATCCCTGAAGGTCAACAGTCCCTGCAATAAATACCACAGTAACCAAGTGGACACAGACAGAGGTCATAATGGTACCTGAGATGAAAAAGGGAGTTAATGTCACCAGCTAGACCCCAGCACCTGATCTTTACTGCTTACCTGCTTGTACCCACCGAACTTAGTCCTACATTTTACTTAACCTCTTCTTTCCATCTTATCTTTTACTTCAGGCAAAAGACCCCATGGGCATAGTGACCTCTGGTGGAAACAGAAACTATGCAGCGAAAGATAATGACTATCCTGAGGAAGAGCTTGGGCAGGCCCAATTTGAGCTTAACCCCTGCCTCACACCTATGCAGATGGACCAAACAGTAACCCAAGGAGTGACAGGCAATTACACATACCTCATTACAATACTAAAATCTCCACCCAAGGAGGAAGACAAACCTCATTTAAATAAGAGACAAAGTAGGTATAGAACTATTGTCTTAAGGTGAATGTGTGGCCTTATACCCAGCTCTACAAAAGATGGCAAGACCCCTCTTCCTAAATATCCACTCTAACCCTAAAAAAAGGAGCCCATTCCCTTTTTCTCTCTGTGCCTCTGCTTTGGAAGTTATTCCCTGTCATCTCCTTACTGGCTGCAAATCAAGTTTCCTTTCTGTGACAACCCCACCTGGTTTTTAGTTTTTAGTTATGACTCTATTATATTTATGGGTTTTAAGGCCCTCAAATATGTTATTTATGTGATTCTTGTTTTTTGTCTGAAAATGTAAAGAAGTAAATAGGAGGATATTTCTATGACCTGAGTGTGGAGTAAAATAAAAACCCACAGAATGGAGGTCTGGTTTAGAACGTCCACTCCCAGAAGTCAGTTTCTCTACTACACCAAGGTGAAAGCCTTCATTGTCCAATAGTAGAAACTGATGTGATGTGGGCTGGAAGCGAAGGGTCAGAAAGTATTCTTGAAACATTTTTGGTGCAAAGAGATGTATTTATTTTTAAATTTTTTTTTTCCAACGTTTATTTATTTTTGGGACAGAGAGAGACAGAGCATGAACGGGGGAGGGGCAGAGAGAGAGGGAGACACAGAATCGGAAACAGGCTCCAGGCTCTGAGCCATCAGCCCAGAGCCCGACGCGGGGCTCGAACTCCCGGACCGCGAGATCGTGACCTGGCTGAAGTCGGACGCTTAACCGACTGCGCCACCCAGGCGCCCCAAGAGATGTATTTATTAAAGCATGGGTAGGATGTGTGGTAAGAAAGACCAGCACTCTTTTAGTGAAAAGCCATTGTTTATATAGTTTTAAGTTGAGAGGCAGAGATAAAGGAAGTTTCTGAAGCAATTTTCACATGTTAAAGAAGACACAGGATCCTGGAGGTCTGGCTATTATCAACCTAAAGTTGTTTTTTACCTGTAGCAAATATTAACACTAAGGCAGTTGTGAATTCCTTGAGGAATGTCATACTCTCCCTGTCCCAAATATTTATTAATGGGCTGCAAGTTGAAGGAAATTTCATTTTATCTACATTTCTTTTGCCTTTGGTCTCCTCATGTGAAACTACAAGCAAGAGAATTTGAGAGGAAAGAAGTTTCCAGTGAAAATGTGATGGTTTGTGCACATCATTAGTAATTCCATCTAAGATCCTTAGGAATGGTAAGAGGGATAATATGAACTTTATAGTGGAGGAATCTGGCAGAGAGCAACAAGCCAAATAAAAGAAGGTAACATCAGCTTTAAGGAAACAAATTAATATCAGTGCCTAAGACACACCGAAGGCACATTACCACTGGTGTGTTCTTGTGGTCACCAAACATTAAGTCAGAACATACACAAAATTTTGAGAATACAATGGATTTATACAACCTTCAACCACATATAGTTTCCATGTCCTGCAATATCTAGTATATTTTATTCATTTATTTTTGTTCATTTACTTATTTTGAGAGGGAGTGTCAAGTTGGGGTCATAGGGAGAGGGAGAGAGGCAAAGAATCCCAAGGAAGCTCTGCACTATCAGCTCAGACCCCACTGTGCAGCTCAAACTCATGGACTGTGACATCATGACCTAAGCCAATGTTGGTCGATTAACCGAGCCACATAGGCACCCCTCTAGTAGATTTTAAATAGAGTATCTTTTTCACATTCTAAAGAGCAAGCTACCCATTATTATTAGTAGTAATAATAGTAGTGAACTTTCCAAGTTATTCTGGGCCTCATATCCACTGTGTTTATTTGTAGATTTCTTTTTTTAAAAATTTTTTTTCATTGAATGAGGGAGGGTGTGGAGGGGCAGAGAGAGAGAGAATTCCAAGCAGTCTCCACACCACAGCATGGAACCAATTACAGGGCTCAAACCTGCAAAACCGGGAGATCCCAGGTCATGATTTGAGTCAAAGCTTAACCAACAGAGTCACCCAGGAACCCCTATTTATGCATTTTCTTAATACTGTCTTACACAGAGCTGATAAAGCATCCAGATGGGACCAAATATGAGCTGTTTTCCTTGACTGGAATCCCAGGACCAGATCTCATCAGCAGTAAGAATCTTGGACTCATTGACTTCCCCTGCAGATCTGTCACAAAGGGAATATTTACAATACATGCAAGACTTTAATTCAAAGTGACAATTGTTGATGCCCTATTGGCAGCCAGGTTGGGGAGAAGAGAGAGAAGATTCTGGGTTGTAGGAGAGGAGTGTTCTAAAGACCTAACCTTGAGTATCATTTTTGTGAAGGTTTTCAAAATTAGGTGAAAACATGAGATAGAAACATCAGAAGTAGAGAAATCAACACTTTCAACTTCTAAATGCACAGAATTTCAGGAGAAAAAGAAGACAAGGACTCTCACCTGGGATACCAGGCTTACCTGAGAACTGGCCATCTCTTCTTTCACCTCATGCTCTAGACTTCTTTCTGAGGATATTTGTGGAGAAATCACAGCTGCATCAGGAGAATATGGTCTCAAAGCCTACACAGCCTCTCCACTAGTATACTGCTTGCCCATAGGCAGGACTTTTAAATGCAGAAAAGGCCCAACTTTCCAGTCCCTTGTGTCTTGAGCTTTTCAGCAACTATGAGCTCTTACTTGGGGACCAATCTCCTGACTTTTCCTTCTCTGCCTTCAGGGGGCCTCCCCTCCCACAGACACCCACAAATTTTGCTACAGAATAGGAAGAATGTGCTACATGGACCTGACCCTCCCAGACTCCTGTAGAGGAGAACTAGGTGCCTCTCCTTGAGCCAAAGCCTGCACTCAACTCTCTTAAATTAATGGGAAGCCTTCCTGCTTAACCCTGGCCTCACTTACAATCACCTGGAGAACTTAATTAAGACAGCACTGTTGTTTCCACCCTCACCAATTGATGGACTCTGAGGGGGAGGGCAGCAGCAATGATGGTTTTTGAAACTCCACATGTGAACCTATAGGGAAGCATTTGGGGAAGTGACCAAGCAAACCACATGAACCAAGGCTATGGTTGTTGTCCAGATTAAAATCCATGCTTTCTCCACTGATCAGAGTTTCTCAACATTTGTACATTTTCCCTCTTTCTGCTACAAAGGGGGAGACACCTTTACAAATGGAGTTTTCCCTTATATGTGCAAATATGTCTTTCATAAGAAACTTATACTGGGTTTCAGAACTTTTCCTTTATCCATTTCTTTAAAATAACAGCCTACAATCATCCTTAGGCCAAAGATATGTTTTGGGTGACAAAATGCTTCCCTTCAGTAGGGAAATGCTTATTTCCATAAGTAACTGACACACAGTTTTCCAAAGTGAATCTACTTTTTACACTCCCATCAGCAATATATGAGAATTGTAATTTCTCGACATTTTCAACTGAGAATTGGTGTTATCCTTCTTCTTTATGTTAGCCACTCTAGAAACTATTGAGTGGTTTCTCACTATAAATATGAAGTGGTCTTACTCCAGTTGTGCTGGTGACTCAAATTGAAACCACTTAAAAACATTAAGTTGAGCAGAAATCAAAATGACTGCATGAAAACATTAGTGAGCTACATATTAAACTAAGTATCAAAAAAAAATTTTTTAAATAAACTATCATTTTTCATTTCTTCCTCAAATCTCCCCTCCTCCCTCTTTAGCTTTTCTTCAAGATGCTGGTAGCACCCTGAAAACACTGACAGAGCAGAGCCTGCTTGGGATTCTCTGTCTCCCTGTCTCTCTACCCCTCCCCTGCTGCCTCTCTCTCTCTCTGTCTCCCACTCAAAAAGAAATAAACACTTTAAAAAAAAAAAAAGCTGTACACAGAAGTAGAGAATAATAGTGCATGTGTTTCAAATGAAGAAATCTTCCCAGATATCTGTAGAAGATATCTTTTTTATAAGGTCATATGATTGTATATGACATTTTTTAATTATTTGAGGCCTGAAATTATTGAAATTATTATTCATAGGTCATTATACCAGAAAAGAACACTTCTTGAATGCTTGTAATCTGTATTTTGAACAAGGATCACATAATGGATTTAAAATGCAGCACTTAGTTTATTTGTGATCTTCGTGTGTTTTAATGATTAGAACATAATGGTTTTGAATGTGTTAACACTGATATGTAATGAATGGTGTATTATCCCGCAACGTATATTATCTTACTTTACCTTATTTCAGAATGTAGATCACAGATAGTATCTACCACCTATTTGGTAACAGAGTGGCATAATAGAAGTAGTAATATGTTTTCTTAGTAGCCTCAGACTTTAAATAATGTGTGGTTTTATTTCCCACAGTTTATTTATTGCCATGTTTTCTCCTCCTTGTAGCTCCTGGGACAACAAGATGGTTATGTTACAAACTATGTAGGAGTACTGTAGACAGTTTAGCTAAAGTACTCCATGATGGTGTTACTTGGCAACCATTTTGTGTAGTCAGTTGGCTTGCATTGGACTTGACCTGATACAAGACCTTTTCTTTTTTTTTTTTTTATTTAAAAAAAAATTTTTTTTTTCAACTTTTATTTATTTTTGGGACAGAGAGAAACAGAGCATGAACGGGGGAGGGGCAGAGAGAGAGGGAGACACAGAATCGGAAACAGGCTCCAGGCTCTGAGCCATCAGCCCAGAGCCTGACGCGGGGCTCGAACCCACAGACCGCGAGATCATGACCTGGCTGAAGTCGGACGCTTAACCGACTGTGCCACCCAGGCGCCCCAAGACCTTTTCAAATAAATAAGGTAAACAAACAATTACAAAGACAAAATAAGGTCTTCTGAGGCCTCTTCGTCCATTTCCCAATCTTCTTTCTCAATAGACACTAGGAAGTCAGCTTGTGCTCAGGCCCCAAATCCAGTGCCATCTTCCTGTTTTCTCCCTTCCTAATCTCCAGTCTCATTCTATCCCTTTGCTGTACCTTGCTTTTCCTGTGGAGCACCTTCTGCTTCCTCCTTTCCTGATCATATTAACACAGGCCCCTTTAATATTAGTCTTCTGAAGATATGAGGGGACCCAAAATTTCTTATCCTCCCTGGAGTAAGGCTGAACTTTGAGCCATAAAGATTTCTTTAAAGTGAATGAGGAACCCACAGGTTTGCTGACGACTTTAACATAGTTATTCAACATCACCTGGCTGGCTTCTCAGATTTATGTCAATTAGCCCACATGCTTATTGGTGAGGACCAGGCCAAACATTGGATGAAACTAGCCCAGTAGGAACATCATGAACAGGATCTAAAGAAACAGACCCCTGCCTTTTGGCATGATGCTAGGAAAGTCTCTGGAAAACCCCACTGATCAATTATAATGGCTTTTCCCAATTCTGTCCCAATCAGAACAAAATTCAGCCCATACACAGAAGCCTGAAGAATCTCTTCATAATGATTACAATCAACTCCAACTTCTCTTTAAAAAAAAAAAAAAAGTTCTCGTCCTTAGATGTTGAATCCACCCATGTAGCATTTAACTGTGTTCATTAATGGACTGGTCCAAAATCTTTCCCTTTTCGTGAAAATGACCAGAATGGAATGGGACGCTATCTCCACTCCTGATTTAATTAACCTGGCAAACCAGATTGCTCACACCCTAGAGAAATCACCTAGAGAAAAGATGGCTAAAATTTTTCAGTATTCAAATCCAACAAATGAATGCTCCTAACCAAAACTGGAAGCCTTGGCTCTGCAATTGCTGTAAGGAACCAGGACACTGGGGGAAAAAGAGGGCTACAAATTTAAGAGCCTCAGACACCTTCAGCTCTCTAGCCAACCTTTTTAATGTCTTCCTAGCTTCCAATGGCAGGGCTCCAAGGAACTATAGGGGCTGTTCTGAATCCTCTCTCTCAATTGGCTTGGGGAAACTACTCTCCCCATTGGGAATAAACCTGTTTCTGTCCTTACTGACACCTAAGCTACCCTCTCAGTGCTCAAGCCCACTGCTATCAAGCAGCCAGCCCCTGTCTCAGAGCACTAAAACAGTTTCAATAATATAGGTCTCTAATAAAACACAGCATGTCCCTGTTTTGGAACCTATTGCCTTGTGTCTGGACCCTAAGAGCATTACAAACCCTATTCTCCTTAGTTCATCTACCCCAACTAACTTAATGGGCTGAGGTTTCTTGGCGAAATGTCATGCCAGAATTCTTTTTCCTAAGAGGGGAAAATAATTCTACAATTTGACAGTAGTAACCACAATTGGAATAAAGGAGGAAATAAATGGCCCTTCAACATGTTTTCTATGCTCTGTCTCTGATGGCACTTTAGCTAAGGGTAGGGATACTGATCACTTATTCCTATTGGATCAGCTACCATCCTCTTTATGAGGAAAATGGTCAACTGATATTGTTGTAATCCACAGTGCACCTCCCATCAAAACTCAAATAGATCCCTCAAAATCTCTGTCTGGAATTAATCACTACCCTATAAATAAAGAAGTCCATCAGGCATCAAGCCCATAATAGAGTATTACAAGGCCCAGAGCCTCCTTATGCCCTAACCTAGTCCTTGTAACATCCTGATTTTACCTGTGAGAAAAACCAAAGCCTTAGGATGGAGGTTTGTCTAGGACCCATGAGCAACAAATAACATTTTTATCTGTTGGCATCCTGTTGTTTCCAATCCTTGCACACCTAGTGACATTGATTCCCACTGAAAGCAAATTTTTCACTGAAATGGACCTATGCAGTACATTTTTAAGTATTCCAGTTGATAAGGATAGCCAGTATCTTTTTGCCTTCACTTGGGAGGAACGGCAATACACCTGCTCAGTAATCCTCAGAGTCACACAGAGTACCCAGCCTATTGGTCACAAACCTTAAAGGCTGTTTTGAATGACATAAAGTTTTCTGTACCCTCTCCTTTGTTACATTGTATACATGATTTGCTTCTCTGCTCCCTTCTCAAGCTTGTCCACCGAAGACATCTTCTACCTGTTGAAACTTTTGCCCTTGAAGAGACATTAAGTCTCCAAAAAATAATTGCAGCTTGCTCTCACTTGGGTTAGATATTTAAGGCACCCACAGTCCTGACAAGGACTAGAATTGGATCCAGCTAGACTTTGAGGCATCCTGTGTAAGTCCAAACCTAAGACTAAGCACTAATTATGAGGATTTCTTGGACTTTGCTGGTTATTGCTGAAATTGGATTCCAAACTTCTCTTTTAGGGGTCAGCCTATATATGCTTTACTGAAACAAAACAAAACAAAACAAGACAAAACAAAACAAAACAAACAAAACAACAAAACCTAACCCTATAATTTGAAATGAGGGGATGTCATAGCTTTTGATAGTTTAAATAAAAGTCACACACAATAATGAACTCTCTGAACTTCAAATCTAACCTTCTTTTCTGCATTTTTCAATTCATCCATATTTCACTCCTATGATATGCAAATGTTCTTTTTCAATCAATAGGGAAACAGAAGATAGCAAATGGGTCAGACACAGTATCTACATCTTCATGGTTATTGTGGGACATCTAGTGGCCACTTGCAGGATATTATGGGGATTAAATCACATCATGTATGTGAAGTTCCTTACATGGTGCATCACAACTTCCTTGTAAACAGGAAATTAGTGTTTGATCCACATGGCAATAATTGATTTATACGTGTTGTTTTCCAAATAGAGACTGGCTCAGACATTAGTGCATTCCAGAGCCTTCTCTCAGTAAACTTTAAAGTGCTGTGAAAGCATGTTGTTCTGCAGGATGGTGATAGTGGTCTTTGCTGGGAAAAACAGTAAACTCACAACAGTGGAAAGTAAGTGGTAAACTCTTGCCTGGGAACTCAGCAGGAGTTGTTTGTGTTGAGTCAGATGGTGGCTGTGGGCGGCTCAGGTGTGCTGTGCCTGCATTCTCTAGAGTAGCGCCAATAAACATGGGTCTCGGGAAGCAGCATCAGCACTAACAAGGAACTGGTGGAAGATGCCGATTCATGGACCCCATTCCAAACCTGCGGAATCACCATTTCTTCTATGGGACCTGGACACCACATGATTTATATGCACATGAAAATCTGAAAGCACTGAACTGCTTATGAGCCTGGGTTCACAATAAGCATTCCATGGTGAGATTTAAGAACCAGTATCACCTGTGCCCTCTGCCAGAGTCTGTCTATTGGTCAGGGTGAGAGCATCGGTGCTGCTTTAACTATGAGCTCCAGGTGACTTCTCAGGTGAGGCCAGGGTGAAGCACGAGGACTCGCAGACATATCTGGAAGGGCAGCGTCGGCCTTTCAGTAGAAAAGACCATGATAGTCTGTTTGGCGTGGACTTGGAAGGGGCAAGTTAGTGCAACCCACGTTCTCTGAGCTGTGGCAGGATGTGTGGCTGTCTGTGGGAGGGGAGGACACCTGAAACTGGGAAGGAGAAACTCACAGGTAAGTGTCCACGCAAGAGCTCCATTTTTCTGAATCTTTCCTGTGACAAAGTCAAAGAGGGGGCAGCCCTTTCTGCACTTTGAGATGATGAATGCAGATGAAGAGGCTGTGTAAAGGTCTACAGGTATGATTTCTCCACATGCCATCACCCCAGAAAGCACTCAAGAGCAGACAGGGAGGAAGAAATTAGTGCTTCTCAGGTAAATTTGGTCTTGACTTAGCTCAGGGACTGTGTCCTCATTTCTTACTGAAATGCTATGCATTTAGAAATTGCAAACATTTACCTCTCTATCTCTGATGGTCCTGCCTAACAAATTTGTTTTGGACCAGTATTTATTCCTTTCATGATAGTCAAATTCAGCTCTTTAGGACATTCCTAAATTATGTTCCCAGGCCTTCTCTCTATTCTCTACAACCAGGCTTTCTATACAGCATGAAAAATTCCTGCCATGAATTTATGACTTGGAACTTTGAAATAATTCCCTCGGCGACAGATCAATATGGAGATGTGTTGATACCCAAGATTCTCTTGGGAGATGGGTTGTGTTTTGGGACCCCAGTGAAGGATGATATTATACAATATTTAGGTTGTGTCTGGGTATGGCATGAGTCTATGTAAACTAGATTAAAAACATGAACAAACAGGGGCTCATGGGTGGCTCAGTCATTTAGGCATTAGACTCTTTGTTTCAGCTCAGGTCATGATGTCACAGGTTGGAGTTCAAGCCCTGTGACAGGTTGCTGTCAGCACAGCTTCTCTCTGCCTTCCTTTCCCCCTATGCTGTTCTCTCTCTCACATTCAAAATAAATATAAAACCAAAAGAACATGAACAAACAGATAAGATGGCTATTTGGCCCCGAATAAGTCAGCGTTCTGGGGAAAAAAAAAAATAGCCTTCTTGTCTAGATTGTTTCAAAGGCTTACTATTTAAAATGGATTGAATACTATAGGACATGGGAGGAATCTGTGGCTTGAAATTTGCAAAAACCTTCTATATTTTCATGATTGGTATCCTATTATGATTTGTGGTGTTTTTGTTTGTTTGTTTTGTCCTTCGGAAACTCTATCAAAACAATGGTGAGTCCTTCTACATGCATGAGGCCACTGATAACAATTTGTCTCATTACAGCTGATGTTAATATTGTTCACATGGATTAGGGTCTCTCTGATGGATACCCCTGAAAATGAAGTTTCTCACCTTTGTTTACAGGAGATCCTGGCCCTTGCAGATAAAAGTTTCATTGATAGGAAACCTTGATCTCTTGAGATGCAATTTTATTTTGCACAGTATAACAGATGTATTCTCCATCATTACTTCTTTTTATTTTCAGCAAAAGGAAACAAGCATCATATACCTACTATTTGTGAATAGGTTTTAAAATCCTTGGCACAAATGTAACTTGGCACAAATGACATAATTTCAATGAAATAATCAGGTATTTGTTGGTGTAAGGAAGGATTAATGATGCTTTATCTTGACTTAACCTTCTTCTTCCCTGAGGTTCTCTGTAAGCATCACTGTAGATTAGTGATAATTCTAGAAACTAAATGGCATAGGATTCTGTTGCCCACATTTTAAAATCTGATATCTCGTCCTTATTTTTTTATGCAATAGTGCTTTGAGGTGGAGTTAAGTGGCTGAACTTTGAAAAGGCTTCCTAAGTGTTCTAAAGAGGCCATCAGGAAACAACATTTGGAGAAATGAGTTCCATATCGTTCTGTAATGTAACATCTTACTGAGGATAGTGCTGGATTTGAAATTGTAGATTTTCCAGCCAGGGTCATGTACCTTTTTGCACATCTTGCTATCTCCAGAGTGGATCTGATCAAGTTCCTGGAAAAAGGAAAGAGCCCTGGCATATGAAGAGAAGGGAGACAGTAACCATACACCCAAGGTAAGTGGGAATGAATGAAGCAGATGACACAGGTGAGGGACCAAAGTCAAAGGAGATAACTCAACCTTAAAATGTGGTTTGGGGGGGCACCTGGGTGGCGCAGTCGGTTAAGCGTCCGACTTCAGCCAGGTCACAATCTCGCGGTCCGTGAGTTCGAGCCCCACGTCGGGCTCTGGGCTGATGGCTCAGAGCCTGGAGCCTGTTTCCGATTCTGTGTCTCCCTCTCTCTCTGACCCTCCCCGGTTCATGCTCTGTCTCTCTCTGTCCCAAAAATAAATAAACGTTGAAAAAAAAAAATTAAAAAAAAAAAAAGGAAAAAAAAAATAAAATGTGGTTTGGGAAACTCAGATTGAATGGAATGATTCTGGAAACCTAGGTTTATTTTGCTGGTGGTCACAGAGGGATCTCTCCTGTCTCCCTCTTGCCATGCTCCTACATCCTCTTAGGCTTACCCTCTGTTCCATTGGAACATTGTTCCATCATCATCTTCTATGACATTCACAGTGAAATCCAAAAGCCACCCATGGCCACTGAGGGTCTCTGTGATGTCTGCTTTTCCATTGGTTTTGGGAGCACGTGAAAATCTGTACACATAGATTCTAAGTGAAGGCCTCAATGTAATTTACTCCTGTCCAAGTTATGGGTGCACTTGTCTCCTGGAGACAGACACAAAGGCTGGTACAACATCAGGAATGTCAGGTGGATTGATGCTCCCCTATGAAATCTTATACAGTGCAACCCTATCCAGATAGGCTTCCCCATTGACCAAACCCAGTACTCTGTGCTCTTAAATGTACTGGGAGCCTCATCATTTACATTGGCTGCACAGTGGAATAATGGGGCCACTTCATTAACACCTAATTAATACTAGGCTCCATCAAGGACTAAGTGCCAGAATCTTTGGGGTTGGGACACTAGAGATGGGAGTTGAAAAAAAACTACACAGGGGATCCCACTATGAAGCCAAAGCTGAGAATGACATTTTAAACATTGCTTGTCAAAATTCCATGTATACACAAATCACTTGAGGTTCCCATTAAAAACAGACTCTGGAGCCCCACATTCAGGTATCCTGACTCCTTAGGTCTAGATGAAGGTCATTAATTTGTTCTTTATTTTTTTAATGTTTATTTTTGAAAGTGAGAGTGTGAGTGGAGGAGGGGCAGAGAGAGGGAGACACTGAATCTGAAGCAGGCTCTAGACTCTGAGCTGGCAGCAAAGAGCCCGATGCAGGGCTCAAATTCAGGAACCAGTGAGATTGTGACCTGAGCCAAAGTCAACCACTTAACTGACTGAGCCACCCAGGTGCCCCCATTAATTTTTACTTTTCACAAGCATTGAGGTTGCTGTCCCCAGACTTTATTTCCAGTAGCACTAGAGAGAGCAGAAGAGCACACCTGAATCTGTTATACCCAACCATCCTATCTGAACACAAATACTGCCGTTTTCAGTGAAGACTACTAACTGCTTTATTTTTTTTATTTTTATTTTTTAATTTTTTTTCAACGTTTATTTATTTTTGGGACAGAGAGAGACAGAGCATGAACGGGGGAGGGGCAGAGAGAGAGGGAGACACAGAATCGGAAACAGGCTCCAGGCTCTGAGCCATCAGCCCAGAGCCCGACGTGGGGCTCGAACTCCCGGACCGCGAGATCGTGACCTGGCTGAAGTCGGATGCTCAACCGACTGCGCCACCCAGGCGCCCCGACTACTAACTGCTTTAAAAAAGATGGCATTCTCTGCTCATACCTTGCAAATTGGGAAAGGAAAGGATAAGGCAATGGGTCTGAACATGGCTCTTTGGGGTACACATGTGTACTCATCCACAAAGAGGATGTTTATTGAGTATCTTCTACATGCTCCAAGTGTATGAGGTTGCACTGTGTTCAAGAAGTTGGCCTGGGAATCTGACGTATATTGTGTGAGTTAATCTTCCTAAAACCCTGGGAATTGTGTACACTATGTCCATTTTTCCAGGAGGGTTGGATCCTGGGTGAGCCTTCTTGGGAGTAGAGATTGTTTCTCTTCTCTTGTAATATCAGTACTCTTGAAGACCATGTCGGATGTGGAGGCACAAATATAGAGAGCAGATGGGAGACACAAAGGGTAGGGTAGAACCTCTGAGGGAAATTTGATGCATCAATCATTTGCATTTATGTATTTGGTCTATTTTAATGTGTTGAAAATCAGTGGACATTCCAGGAGTGGAAGGTGGGATGCTATGTGTTATGTTGCAAGCACTGTTTGAACCAGAAAGATGAAATGTACTCACCAAATTGTAAGTTCTTTACAATCCTTTATCTAGTCTGAGCCTTAGGAAAGTGTGGATATCAATGGGCTATCCAGGAGGTGGAGCTGCTAGGAACTCTGTTCTCTGAGCTGTTCTGAGAAGGGAGGATCAGGGACTGGCACTGGGGCCATAGAGGTCAATTTCGTGGTGGAACAGGTCACTTAAAAAAAATTTTTTTTTAGCATTTATTCATTTTTGAGAGACAGAGAGAGCCCCAAAATGAGCAGGAGAGGGGCAGAGAGGGAGACACAGGATCGGAAGCAGGCTTCAGGCTCTGAGCTGTCAGCACAGAGCCCAATGTAGGGCTTGAACTCACAGACCTCAAGATCATGACCTGAGCTGAAGTTGGATGCTTAACAGAATGAGCCACCCAGGCACCCCTCAAACAGGTCATTTTTTGATAGAATCTGAAGGGATAATTCTGTCAGGCTCCACACACACCTGTAGACAGAAGGACTGTTCCAGATGCAAATTCCAGGACACCTGAGCTCCATGCCCAGAATGTTAGCCCTGAAGTATGAAACAGTAATCTGGGAACATCAGAAGGTTCACTCCAGTGATGGGACTGATGGACGCCTAAGCGTTTATATCACGCACGGTGATCCTGAATGGCTGGTCCCTGTTCCCTATCTTCTCAGGTTCCCCTTCATTGTGTGAGGTGCCAAACTTGATGGGTTCACCAGCATTCTCTTTGTGCACATGTGTGAAGTTTGATAATACCAAAGGCAGAAATGAGAGAAAGCATCAAAAATTTTGGGTGTGATAACACTGGTATGAGGGAGGACTGGTCTGGCCAGAGACTGTGACCCCTTGACGTTTGAAACGTAAACTCAGGTGTGTGGGCTTGGTTGAGAAGAAATTAAAGGCTGGTGCTCTGGAGGCCTGGGCCAGTAAAAGGAGGAGCACAGGATTACAGGTTTTGGCCCTGAGAGGGGCAATGCGTGCACAGAAATCCTCTGTGCACATGTGCAGCATTTGGCCAAAATCTATCTGTGCAGGTGCTGTGGGGAGCCATTACCACAAGTGAAGGCTGGGGAAATGAGGGCCGAATCACATCAGTGTCTTATGCGCATGTGTAAAAGTGGGCTGAGAGAGGCATGGAAAGGTGTCCTACTGAGTCTTATGCCCACGTTGTGAGTGGGCAAGGTGTTCAGACCATGTGGGAAAGGTGCTCAAAATGAGAGGTGGTACTGTGTGGTGTTAAAAGATGAACTGGTACGTGTTCATATTTTCAAGAGTTAGCTGACTACTTTTTTGTCTGTACAAATGGTTAGACATGTTCCTTCTGTGGAAGATAGTGGTAAAGTTTTTATAGAGATGTGGAAACAAAGGAAAGACAGTGATTTATTGGATTCAGTATTTTCCCTTATTTTTGAATGCAATTTTATACAAACAAAAACTGCCCCAAAATTAATATCAGAAACCTTACAGAGGGGTATTATGGTAACCTGCCTGAAAGGACAACCTACTTAGAGATTAAAATACCAGATAATAAGGTAAAATAAATAACATATGAATGAAAAAATGCAGTGTATAATAGCAAGAGGTGAGGAAACAGATTACTATGGAAAAGATTTATTAGCCTGTACAAGCTGGTTTTGATAAACTACTGTCTACAGGTTACAGTAAAGGACCATGACTTTCATTGCAACAGTATTTCACACACACATAAAAATCTGGAAATAAGTCCTTCTCATATTGTCATTTAGTGTTATTTTTTTCCCCAACCCTCAAGTCACCGAAATAGATTTTTGAATATCAACTAGCTAAAAACCCTGCACAAAGTGACCATTAGTCACTTTAGTCTCACACTGGTGTGACTGAGTGTTTTTAGGTTGGTGGTGTTTGGAAGAATGACAATAAGGTTTTCCCTCAGTTTGGTTTTGGAAGGATATGAATAGGGTGTTTCTTTAACTCATGTAATGCTTACCACTTTTCAAACCTACACTTTTTTTCTTCCCACAAGTGTTGGTGGTGTTTCCCCAGGTACCTCAATTAGAGCTTGTGTAAGGATTACGAACATCTGTATCTTAAGGGGTTTCTCTCCAGTGTGGATTTGCCTATGTCCATTTAGTGGTGAGCCATAAAGGTTTAACCACATATTTCACATTTGTAAGGTTTCTCAAAAGTATGTATTCGCTGATGACGAGACAGTTGAGTGTCAGTCAAAGGTTTGTCCACATTCCTTCCAAATGTACCTTTTCTTACCAGTACCATTTGTATATTTAGTCTTGAGGACTGACTAAACACGTTCCCAGGTTTATGACATCTGGATGAGATTTTTCCCCACATGAGTCCTCTGATGATCGTCATCGTTGGAGGACTGGTTAAGAGCTTTCCTGCATTCATTATATTCATAGGGATTCTCTCCCATATGCATACTCTTATATATAGTAAGATTGGAGCTTTGATAAATATCACCCCCTTAATGATTCATAATGATTGTCTGGAAAATGAGTCCTTAGACATTGTTAACAGCTGACCCTGGTTAAACTGTTTTCTCAGATTCACTGCATTGTACAGTTCTGTCTCCATTAACAATGCTCTGGTAGGATTGTGGGTTTGACTCCTTGGTGAAGGACCTCTCAAATTGAAACCACTTAGCACTTTTTTCCTTCATTTTTAAATCTATGATTTTCACAAGTATTTGACGGAAAGGTCAATGCAATCCTATTTTCGAAATGGTTCAAATAATTATTTTTAGCATGGACTAGGTAACCGTAGAGAGACAGGTCCTAAAGGTGCAGTGATGAGAGAATTGGAAAGCAGAGGGCTGAGACTTTCCAGGAGCTGAAGCATTGGTCCCCTAGCTCAAGCCTCTTTTATTTTTGCAAATTGACTGATAACAGCAAGCACATACAACATTGTGTTGGACGTCTTGACAGGTCCTGCACCTGTAGTGTATTCCATACTGGGTCATGAGTACGTCTGGTGCCAGACAACACATTCTCATCCCCAGGCCTGGTGCCCATATGATGTTCTTCTGGAGAGAACGAACAGTCCTGGCAGCCTTCTGTCCTGGGAATGAAACTGCTTTCAGTTTCTAGCTGCTCTGTCCCTTTCCTTCAGGACATTCTTACGGTGCCTCCAGCTTCTTGTCCTCCAACATCTCCCCCTTTTTGTTTGTATACAATGGACTGGAGAAGGACATTGCATAGCCCAAACTGTCGGTTGGTACGTTGACAGGCTCATTTTCCCCAGCACCAGACTGTACATGCAAATATAAATACACTGCATATTAATACAAACAGAATAGCGGTAGAGAAACTGAAAATCTTAATATGCTCTGTACGGTTTAATTTTCCCAATCCCTCTGATCTACTTTCTAAGATCTTAGAACCAGATAACATGTCCAGACTTGTTTTGAAAGTCTCCTATATCTCTGCTTGCAGATGTTAAATGTCCATGGGCACATTAGATTGCCCAAGCAAGTGTCTCTTAACATGATTCCATGGAAATTTGGTGTTATTAAATGGTACTGGGGTTACACATACTGATGTAGCATACCAAACACATTTTAATGATAGTTGCCTTTGTAGGCTCACTAATTGATCTCCCAGAAATATCACAGCCTGTTGTAGGTCTGCAATTTCTCTGGACATTCTACTGTCAATATCCCTCTCTGTCTTCCAAAGTTGGTGTGATTTCTCATGCCATTGTTGCATAAGTTGTGCTGTCTACACAGATTGATGCAATGAGACAACAGCAGTAGCTGTGGTGGCAGTGACAGCAATAATGTCTATAATAGCTTCAACAAGCATTCCAACAAATTGTAGGGATTGATAAAGAATTTGCTGTAGAGCCTGGTCCATCAGATACATTTCTGGAGAATATTGCCATGGTGGAGACCTGCAAACCAGCACCCACAGGCCAGTGTGTGCTCCAAGTAAATACAAGCTTTCGGATGACCGATTAAAGCATATGGAATTGTTAAGACAAGTGTATAATGAGCAGTTAACACAGGTTATAAGGGCCTCAGAATCATTCCAAACTATGTCCTTTTAATAGTGTGTATGGCAAACGGACGCAAGCCCATATGTACCTGGTACTATTGCCTGTGAAGGACAAAGTAGTATATTGTTGGAGCTGTCTTTGTAATACGTGCCCTTCCAGGTATGTAAAGGGTGAAGGGCAGCAGTTAATTTCCATATATGCTTTTGTAATGGTCCTTGTTGTAACTGAGGACTGGGCACAGAAAATCCCCCACCATGCCGAACAACTGAGCCATTAGCAGTGGTGCTGATAGTATGATTACGAACATACCATCGTAGGTTTCGTAACATATTTTTAAGGCAAGCTGAGCCCAAAGGGCTCCAATCAATGATGCTTCCATAGGAAGTATTTAAAAGAACTTGACCTATCTCCCCTCTACATGCTTCCCAAGTCACCCATCCATTCCATTCTGACAGTGTATGAGTAGCACAAGATGGAAGTATTGGAAGAGTGTCATTAAGATTGGAGCCAATCAGAGAATGGGCTGATAGTAAGAAAATAGGTTTGTGCTGGGTTCCATTTTTAATAATAGATAGCCATGCTTGAGGCTTACTTTTGAGGCCATTTCCCATAACCACAACATATATGAGGACCTTCAATCCCTACAGTATAATAATCCATAACAGTACCTTCTTCATCTGGCCTAGGGGGTCCTCTGCTGTCAAATGGTCCAGGTATCCATTCAGTGTCATTTGTATATACTGGCACAGGGGAGTCATACTAATTTACGTCCTGATTGAGAGGTGGATGAGGGATATAAGCCCAGTAAGTATAGTGATCAGAGTTTACTGTAGTAATGGTAGCTGAGAGCATCATATGGAAAAGGTGAGCAGGAGTTTGTGGGCTGCAAGTCTGCATCAATATTTTTTCAACATCATGCGTCAACCTCTTAACTTGTCCCCAAGTAGGAGGTTGAGCGGTCCTAGTGCACCTCAGAAGAGGGTGTGGTGCATTGGGCACAATTATTGGTTTCTGGATGGACATTCTGCAAAACTCTTCAACTAGTGGGGTCATGTCGGACCGAAGTTGCTTGGATCTTCTCATGCCTGGGTTTCAACCGGCAACTGGGTAACTACTGGTAGCCTTGATCTGTAGAGACATAAGCATACCCTTTGCCCCACACAACAACCTCTCCCTATTCCCAGTGTCCCTTCTCATCTTTCCAATATACTGGCTGGTGAACAGGGGTGACCTTTTGCTTGTGCCAGTGTACCTCAGCAGCAGGACATGTATGGGGTCTTTGTATGTCCAAGAAATTTAAAGTATATAAGGCACGATGTAATTGTTTCCGTGGTGTAGGTCTAAGTCCTTCTCCTACCCCTTTTTGTTTAATTAACATGTTTTCAAGTACCTGATGAGTATGTTCTATGATCCCTTGACCTTGAGGGTTATAGGGAATTCCAGTAAGATGAGTAATTTTTTAGGCTGCAAAGAAGTGGGCCACCTTATGAGATATATATGCGGGGCCATTATCAATTTTAATGTATTGTGGGATACCTAGAATTGCAAAGGTTTTAAGGAAATGAGCAATAATGTGCAAAGCCTTTTCTCTGGTATGTGCCATGGCCCAGATATATCTGGAGAAGATATCCATAGTAAAATGCACATAAGAGAGCTTACCAAAAGCAAAAATATGGGTAACATCAGATTGCCAAAGTTCATTTGCCTGTAGTCCACGAGGATTCACTCCAGAGTTGTATGGAGCCACAGTGAAGGGCTCGCAAGAAGGACAGGCCCTAATAATATCTTTTGACTGAGCATGTGTTACAGCATGTCTATGGGCAAGTTCTCGAGCACTAGTAGGGTGAAGCATATGCTTCTGTTGTGCCATTTGTAAGGTGCCTTGTAATAAGTCATCAGCGATGGAATTTCATAACGCTAATGGGTCAGGAAGGTTAGAATGACTGCAAATACGAATGATATATAAAGGGTGTTGCCTATACTGTATTCTTGTAAATGCAAAAACAGAAGATGTAGTTCATTTTGTGGAACAATATGTGCAGTTTCAATATTTATGACTGTGAACCACACATATTGTGAATCTGTCACAATATTGAGGGAGGCAGGTACAAGATGAAACAATTCTATAATAGCTGCTAATTCAGCCTTTTGGGTAGATGTACAGGGTGTCTTAGAAATAGGGCCATGTACAGAAGCTTTACCATGACCAATTCCATCTGTATAATACGTGTCAGTATCTGTCAAAGGCCAGTCTCAAACTAGCTTTGGCCAAATCCATGATGTAGCCTTGAGAAATGACAAAATTTTGTCTCTTGGATAGTGATTGTATAATTTCCCTACATAATCAGACAAAGCTATTTGTCCTTGTATATTAGTTTGGTAAGCCATATTAATTTGTTGATCAGGGAACAATTATAGAGGAGGGATCGTCACCATTAAGCACACATAATCAGGATCGGCCTCTCCAAATTACATTCCCAATTTTATCCAGATATATGGTAAGAGTTTTAGTGTCCTTATTTGGTAAAAACAGCCACTCAATGATTCCCCTGTCCTACCATAAGACCACAGTTGGAGAATGTGGAGTAGAAAAATCAATAATTGAATAGGAATATTAAGTCAAATATAAATGAGCTGACAATTTTGAATATGATTTTCAATCCATTGTAATTCAGCCTCTGCCTCTTTTGTGAGGACCCTAGGGCTGTTAAGGTTGGGATCACCGGCTAATGTTTAGAAAAGATGAGATAAGGTATAAGTTGGGATACCCAAAGCAGGTTGCAACCAATTTATATCTCTTAATAACTTCTGGAAATCAATTAAAGTTTTTAAATTATCTTTAAATTATCTTTTGGGGGAATGATGGTTGCCTTGTGAATTTTTGCACCAAGATAAAGGAAAGGATCTTGGGTTTGCACCTTAACCTGTGCTATTATTAGGTCGTATTTGGGTAACAATAATCTAGTGGCCTGATAAAGATCTTCTACCTGTATAGGTGTTTCTGCAGCAAAAAAATATCATCCAAGTAATGGATAATCAATGCCTGTGGAAACTGAATATGTAATTGTGAAAGTGGCCGATTTAACAAAATGCTGACACATAGTAAGGCTATTAAGCATACCTTGTGGAAGAACTTTCCATGGTTAGCATTGCACAGGAGCCATATGATTGTATGAAGATACAGAAAAAGCCAATTTTTCTCTATTATCTGGCTGTAGAATTGTGAAAAAGCAATCTTTTAAATCTGCTATAATTAATGACCAGTTCTAAGGAATCATAGGAGATGGGAGCCCAGGTTGCAAAGGTCCCATGGGTTGTATCACCTCGTTTACCTTTCTTAAGTCAGTAAACATTCTCCATTTTCCAGATTTTTTCTTTATCAGACACACAGGAGAATTCCATGGACTGGTGGACATTTCTATATGACCTGCATCCAATTGTTCTTGCACTAATTGCCTTAAAACCTCTAACTTCTCTTTTGGAAGGGGCAACTGTTCCACCCACGCCAGGGCAGTTGTTAACCATTTTAATGGTAAAGTATAACGTTGTTCAGGAACAGTTATGTATATATGTATGTTCAAAATTACACTAAACTTGAATTCTGCACAGGATATATGGGATATCGCAGGCCCATATAAGGAGGCTGCATTTCAGCAGTAATTGGCTCCATAGGCCCACTTCCTTGTTGTCTAAGCCCTTTTAATGGATTATAATTCATTTTGGACATAATATTGGTTGCAGCAGGGGAAACATAGGGAATATTAATATATGTTCTCCATTGACTTAATAGGTCTCTTCCCCACAGATTAATAGCTATATCAGTAACATAAGGCTAGAGAATAACAGCCTGGCCTTCAGGCTCTTTACATAGAAAAATTTCAGATATCCACTCTGTTGGATATCGGCAGCTTTTCCTACACCCAGAAAGACTGCGGATAGAGGTCGAAGTCACCAATTCTTAGAACAAAACTTAGAAGCAAGGATGGTGATGCTGTCAGCTCCTGAGTCTACCAGGCCAGTAAACAATTTTCCATTAATTCGTAAGGTCATCTCAGGCCTTCTGTCCTTTAGAAATGTTTGCCAAAATACCTGTTTTCTGGTAGATCCAAACCCTCCCTGCCGTTAGATCAGTGTGGAATTTAAAACAATGTAAGGCAACAACAATAGTTGAACAATGCAATCTCCCGCCATGACACGATAAGGAACAGAATTACTCTCCATTACTAAAATCTCAACCTTAAAATCAGCATCTATGACTCTTAAGTGGCCACGGTTCCCCGACTAGGAGTTGAACCCTGGTCACAGCAGTAAGAGCACAGAATCCTAACCACTACACCACCAGGGAGATTGAACTACAATTGTCTCTGGGCTATTAACCTGGGACCCAGTAGGTTTCCATTCCTCCAGTAGTGGGGGTAGCGGCTCAGATTCTGAGTCCTCATTATCTACAAGCTCATGGTTACTTTCAGCCAGTGAAGTGTTGCAAGGGCCAATACCCCTGTCTTTCCCCAATTCTGACTGCAAGGGCTGCCACGCCAGGGAACTTAAATTACATAAAGACCATAGGGAGAGAAGGATGGTTTCTCCATGCTGATGAGCAAGGAGCAAAGCACGTAAAACCAAATTCCATTGTTTCTGATTCAAAGCATTTTTGCTAGAGGGAGTAAACCAGTAACAATGTTTCTTTACTAAATAAAACAAATCCTCAAAACGGGAACATTTCACTTTTATCCCTGAGCTCTTTAATAAAGTCTGCAAGAGCTGAATATGTGAGTTATAAGTAGATGGGGTGGAATCCCCAGTACTTACTCTGCAGAAACCCCGAAGGAGGAGCTTCTCTGGCTCTAAAGTTCCCTTCAGTTCCCTGGGCATTTCTTCAGTGGTGCTGCACATGTCCACCTTCAGGTCCCTGTTGGGGCACCAGAGAGACAGGTCCTAAATGTACGGTGATGAGAAAATTAGAAAGCAGGGGCTAAGACTCTTCAGGAGCCGAAGCATTGGTCCCCTGGCTCAAGCCTCTTTTATTTTTACAAATTGTCTGATAACAGCAAGCACATACAACATAGTATTTGACGTCTTGACGGGTCACGTACCTGCAGTGTATTCCATACTGGGTCATTAGTACATCTGGCATCAGACAACACATTCTCATCCCCAGGCCTGGTGCCTTCTGGAGAGAACAAGCAGTCCCAGTGGCTTTCCATCCTGGGAATGAAACTGCTTTCAGTTTCTAGCTGCTCTGTCCTTTTCCTTCAGGACATTCTTACGGTGTCTCTGGCTTCTTGTTCTCCAACATCCAACCATGTTTATCAAAATTAAGGGACTTTGGAACGAAAAGGGATTGTGTGTTGGTTGAAGAATCAAGAACCCTCCAAAAAGAACTTGTCAAATCAATCACATTTAGAATTAAAAAAAAAAATTAATGTTTATTTTTGAGACAGAGACAGAGCGTGAGAGAGGGAGGGGCAGAGAGAGGGAGACACAGAATCTGAAGCAGGCTCTGAGATGTCAGCACAGAGCCCAACGTGGGGCTCAAACTCATGGACCACGAGATCATGACCTGAGCTTAAGTCGGATGCTCAACTGACTGAGCCACCCAGGCACCCCGATCACATTTAGGATTTTTATCTCCATTGTTAAATGTCTAACTTTCAGAAGTGTTTCAGTGAATGATTAAACCCATGTTATATATGAAATGGTTTGAATGATTACTTTCAGCATGGACTAGGTGATTTTCCAGAATTTCCAAATGTCCTTTCAGAGAATATGTATTTTAATAATGGATTTGGGTCCTTTCATTCAAAGACAGTATTCTGCAAACATAACTGACTTAATGTTGGGTTTTGCCTCCAATTTTTATATCCTTGACCTCTTTTGTCAGTAAGGATTTCATCATGGTAATACAGCCAGTTTTGTCATATCCATCATAATATCATTTCTACCCTTCTCTACCCACCCCCCATAATTATTGCTGTCATTCATTAAGTATAAATACTCAGATGTGAATGCAAACTGGTGCAGCCACTCTGGAAAACAGTATGGAGGTTCCTCAAAAAATTAAAAATAGAACTACCCTACAACCCAGCAATTGCACTACTAGGTATTTATCCAAGGGATACAGGTGTGCTGTTTTGAAGGGACACATGCACCCCCATGTTTACAGCAGCACTATTGACAATAGCCCAAGTATGGAAAGAGCCCAAATGTCTATAGATGGATGAATGGATAAAGAAGAAGTGGTATATCTATACAATGGAGTATTAGCAATCAAAAAGAATGAAATCTTGCCATTTGCAACTATGTGGATGGAACTGGATGGTATTATGCTAAGTGAAATTAGTCAGAGAAAGACAAATATCATATGACTTCACTCATAGTAGGACTTTAAGGGACAGAACAGATGAACATAGGGGAAGGGAAACAAAAATAATATAAAAACAGGGAGGGGGACAAAACAGAAAAGACTCATAAATATGGAGAACAAACTGAGAGTTACTGGAGGCATTGTGGGAGGGGGGATGGGCTAAATGGGTAAGGGGCTTAAGGAATCTACTCCTGAAATAATTGTTTCACTATATGCTAACTAATTTGGATGTAAATTAAAAAATAGATTTAAAAAAGAAGCATAAATACTCAGGGCCACAGCCTCCAGATCTTCCCAAATTAAGTCTAAGGAATTAATCTTTTTTGACAATCATTGCCAACAAGGCTAGGATGTTATGGAAAGATGCAACTACAAGATAGAAAAGAAGTTATCTCACTTATTAAACCTACATTTATATATATTAAAATGATAATGTAGAAAATTTTACCCATCCATAGGACATAGCAGAATGGAGAAATAGGAAATACCAGTACTTTGCTGTTCCATGAAATTAAAAATGGACCAAATGACCTTTTGGAATGCTCCAGAAGCCAGTTGGGAGAACACAGCACACCTAAACAAGTACAAATGAAAAAGAACCACATCAAAGAGACAAGGAAAGTTTGTGAAACTTGCCCACTACAGCTGCTCACCCTCTCTGGCACTCCATGGCAAGACTGTGAGAAAACTCTTACCTCCTCTAAGGAGGGAAACAAAAGACTGACCTGTATGTTCAATGATCTGGCTTGTTGGCAGCTGCCTGAAGGGCTTGTTTCTGTCTGGGAGGACATGCAAAGCCAAGGGACTGACAGCACTCTCTGAATGCACTGTGGTGGCTGCTCAGACAGAAGATGAGTATTTTTTCAAACAATGGAAACTACAGAGGTGAAGGCTGAGAGATTGAAGGTATCACGCACTCTCACGTAACTACACTTTCTTAAACTGGGAAATTTCAAAACCTCAGACATGATAATGGCCAGTACATGTGTGACTGAATTACTGTTATTTATCTTTTCCTCTACAAAGCAAGTTGATAAGCCTGTGCCCAGAGGATTTTTTTTTTAACTTCCCAAATCTCAAGGAAAGATCACAAAGTATAAAAAGAAATAGAAAAATACATTCTAATCAGATGAATAAAAGAATAAAATAAATCTTTTTTTTTAATGTTTATTTTTTGAGACAGAGAGAGACAGAGCATGAATGGGGAAGGGTCAGAGAGAGGGAGACACAGAATCTGAAACAGGTTCCAGGCTCTGAGCTGTCAGCACAGAGCCCGACATGGGGCTCGAACTCATGGATCACAAGATCACAACCTGAGCCGAAGTCGGATGCTTAACCGACTGAGCCACCCAGGCACCCCTAAAATAAATCTTTAAAACTGGCCCTAAAGTAATAAAGAACTTATAATTGCCTGGCAAAGATTTCAAGAAATGATCATAAATGAGGCACCTAGCTGGTGCAGTCAGTGAAGGGTGTGATGCTTGATTTCAGGGCTCTGATACTGGGTGAAGAGATGAATTAGAAATAAAATCTTAAAAAAATATATCCTAAAGATGCTCTTGGAGAAAGAAGAGGAAACAGGTAGGTAATTAAATAATATCAGAATACTATGCATGAACAAAATGAAAATCCAAAGAGACAAGGTACAACAAACAACCCAGAATTGGGAGGTGAAGAGTACAATTACTGAGTTAAAAATACACTAACAGGACAGCAACGGACTTGATCGAGCAGAAGAAAGGATCAGACAAGCAAGACTCCTTGTTATAAATTCTCTATGAAAACCAAAGGAAAATGTGGAAAAGAATAGGGACTCATGGGACATGAACAAATCTCACTCCCCATAAGGAGAGGAGAGTGAAAGAGACTACATAAACAACTAAAGGTTTGTAGTTCCCAACTATATGGAAAGAAGAAATTCAATAAGTTCAGTAAATTCATAGGAGGATACATATCAAGACCTGAACGCAGTGACACATTATAATTAACATATCAAAAATCACAAGTGATAATTGTTAAACACCATGACAAAAGCAGCTCATCTTATACAAGAGAGCTTCTTTAAGAAGCTTAAGCTCTCTTCTTAGTGGGATTCTCAGCAGACCTTATAAGAAGAAGTGCGGGAATAAAGAAGAAGTGGGACAATGTATTCAAGTAATGAAGGATAAAAATATATCCACCAAGAATGCTTTATCTAGGAAAGTTCTTTTCCATGAATGTAGAAATGAAGATTTTCCCAAGTGAAACCAGCCCCATCCCAAGTTTACCAGTAGACCTGTCCTATACAAATGTTCAAGGAAGTTCTTCTAGTTGAAATAAAAAGATTCTAAACAGTAACTGAAACCACATGACAACATGTAGCTCTCTGCTAAATTTAAACATTTACACAATTATAGAGATGTTTAGTGTTGTAACTGGGTAGTTCATGTCGCTTTCATTTCTGCTAGCAATTATTTTTCAAATAAAAGCATAAAAATCCTATCTAGGTAATAAAGTATAAAACATAAAGAAAATAATTCGTGATAGTGGTTGGGTACAGGGTTGGAGATGACAAGTATGGATTTTGCATGTAATGGACAATGTCAGTTTATGATGGTTTATTATAACCTTGAGATGTTTTAAGTAATCTCTAAGGTGAGAATGAAAATACATACGGAGGACATAAAAGTTAATGAGAATGATATCAAAGCATGTCATGGGTATAATGACACAATTAGGGATAAAATGATACCTAAACTTGATACCATGGTATAAAATGTTTAAAAATACCTTCAGGGGTGGGGCACCTGGGAGGCTCAGTTGGTTGAGCGTCCGATTTCGGTTCAGGTCATGATCTCAGGATCTGTGAGTTAGAGCCCCAAGTCGGGCTCTGTGCTGATAGATCGGAGCCTGGAGTCTGCTTCAGATTCGGTGTCTCCCTCTCTCTCTGCCCCTTCCCCCACTCATGCTCTGTCTCTGTCTCTCTGTTAAAAATAAATAAACATTAAAATTTTTTTTAAAAAATTACCTTCAGGGGTGCCTGGGTGGTTCAGTCAGTTAAGCAACTCCAGCCCAGGTCATAATCTTATTGTTCATGGGTTCAAGCCCACAGCAGGCTCTGTGCTGATAGGTCAGAACCTGGAGCCTGCTTCAGCTTCTGTGTCTCCCTCTCTCTGTGCCCCTCCCCCACTCACATTCTGTCTCTCTCTCTCTCTCTCAAAAATAAACATTTAAAAATTACTTTCAATTCACAAAAAGTGTTTTTCTCATGCAAAGGGAATATAAATTTACCAGTAGATCATGAAATTCTATTATTATGACAACTCCCTTAGATATGACACAACATTCACAGAACACTAACCAAGGAAAGAAATGAACAACATGAGTCGCAATCAAAGTATGTATGGGTGATATTTATACAGGCAAATACATACATAATTTTATGGGTAAAGGGCATAAAGCTGTTTTATATTTTAGTTAAATTCACACTGTCTTAAAATGCACTGAGATGACAATCGTCAGCCTATAACAAAATTCACAGTACATTGAAACCACAATTACCTAATGTTGTGGAAGGTCCTTGGATGGATTTAACAGATATATTCAGATCATTTCATCCTAAAGCAGCAGAATACACATTCTTCTCAAATGCACATGGAACATTCTCCAGAATAGATCATAAACTGGGACATAAATCAGCCCTCAACAAGCACAAAAAGATTGAGATCATACCTTGCATATTGTCAGACCACAACACTATGAAACTCAAAATCAACCACAAGGAAAAATTTGGAAAGATAACAAATATTTGGAGACTAAAGAACATCCTACTAAAGAATGAATGATTTAACCAAGAAATTAAAGAGTAATTTAAAAAGTGCATAGAAACCAATGAAAATGAAAACACGACAGCCCAAAACCTCTGGGATGCAGAATGGTTGGTCCTAAGAGGGAAGTATAGAGCAATCCAACCCTTCCTAAAGAAGAAAGAAATGTCTCAGATACACAACCTAACCTTACACCTTAATGAGCTGGAAAAACAACAGCAAATAACGCCCCAAACCAGCAGAAGATGGGAAATAATAAAGATTAGAGCAGAAATCAACAATATGGAAATTAAGAAAAGCAAAACAGTAAAACAGATCAATGAAACCTGGAGCTGGTTCTTTGAAAGAATTAACAAAATTGATAACCCCCTAGCCAGTTGATCAAAAAGAAAAAAGAAAGGACCCAAATAAATAAAATCAAGAATGAAAGAGGAGAGATCACAACCAACACTGCAAGCATACAAACAATAACAAGAGAATATTATGAGCAATTATATGCTAACAAATTGGGCAATCTGGAAGAAATGGACAAATTCCTAGAAACATATGAACTACCAAGACTGAAGCAGGAAGAAATAGAAAATTTGAACAACCCAAAAAATGGTTAGAGAGGGAGGGAGCCAAAACAGACTCCTAAAAGCTGAGAACAAACTGAGGGTTTATGGGGGGTGGGAGGGAGGGGTGGGTGGGTGATGGGTATTGAGGAGGGCACCTATTGGGATGAGCACTGAGTGTTGTATGGAAACCAATTTGACAATAAATTTCATAATAAAAAAAAAAGAAAATTTGAACAGGCCCATAACCAGTAAAGAAATCAAATTAGTAATAAAAAAAAAAATCTCCCAAAAAACAAGAGTCCAGGGCCAGATCCTTTCCAGGGGAATTCTATCAAATATTTAAAGAAGAGTTAATGCATATTCTTTTGAAGCTTTTCCAAAAAACAGAAATGGAAGGAAAACTTCCAAACTCATTCTATTAGTCCAGCATTACCTTGATTCCCAAACCAAAGATCCCACTAAAATGGAGAACTACAGACCAATTTTCCTGATGAACATGGATGCAAAAATTCTCAACAAGATATTAGCCAACCAGATCTAACAATACATTAAAAGAATTATTCACCATGATCAAGTGGGATGTATTCCTAGAATGTAGGGCTGGTTCAATATCCACAAATCAAGCAATATATCACACTAATAAAAGAAAAAAAATAAGAACCACATGATCCTTTCAACAAATGCAGAGAAAGCATTTGACAAAATGCAACATCCTTTCTTTATAAAAACCCTGAAAAAAGTAGGGTTAGAAGGATTATACCTCAAGATCATGAAAGCCATATATGAAAGACCCACGCTAATGTTATCCTCAATGGGGAGAATCTGAGAGCTTTACTCCTAAGATCAGGAACATGACAGGGATGTCCACTCTCAGAACTGTTATTCAACATATTATTGGAAGTCCTAGCCTCAGCAATAAGACACAACAAAGAAATAAAAGTCACCCAAATCAGCAAGGAGGAAGTCAAATTTTCACTATTCTCCGATGACCTGATATTCTATGTGGAAAACCCAAAAGACTCCACCCCAAAACTATTGGAACTGATCCATGAATTCAGCAAAGTCACAGGATATAAAATCAATGCACAGAAATTGGTTGAAATTCTATACATCAATAATGAAGAAACAGAGAAATCAAGGAATCTATTCCATTTACAACTGCACCAAAAACAATAAAATATCTAAGAATAAACCTAACCAAAGAGGTGAAAAATCAATGCACTAGAAACTATAGAAAGCTTATGAAAGGAATTGAAGAAGACACACACAAAAAGGAAACACATTCCATGCTCATGGATTGGAAGAACAGATATTGTTAAACTGTCAATACTACTGTCAAAGCAGTATTGTCAAAGCAATCTACATATTCAGTGAAATCCCTACCAAAATAACACCACCATTCTTCATAGAGCTAGAATGAATCCTAGAGCATAGAAACAATCCTAAAATTTGTATGCAACCAGAAAAGATCCTGAATAGCCAAAGCAATCCTGAAAAAGAAAACCGAAGCTGGAGACATCACAATTCTGGACTACAACTGTGTTACAAAGCTATAATCATCAAGACAGTATGGTACTGGCACAAAAACAGACCCACAGATCAATGGAACAGAATAGAGAACCCAGAAATGGACTCACAAACATACTGCCAAATAATCTTTGACAAAATAGGAAAGAATATCCAATGTAAAAGAGACAGTCACTTCAGCAAATGGTGTTGGGAAAACTGGACAGTGACATGCAGAAGAATGAACCTGGACCACTTTCTTACACCATACAGAAAAAATAAACTCAAAATGGATGCAAGATCTAAATGTAAGACAGGAAGCCATCAAAATATTACAGGAGAAAACAGGGAACAACCTCTTTGACCTCGGCCACAGCAACTTCTTACTTGACATGTCTCCAGAGGCAGGGGAAACAAAAGCAAAAAATCAACTATTGGGACCTTATTAAGATAAAAAGCTTCTGCACAGAAAAGAAAATAATCAGAAAAACTAAAAGGCAACAGAGTGGGAAAAGATATTTGCAAATGACATATCAGATAAAGGGTTAGTATACAAAATCTATGAAGAACGTATCAAACTCAACACCCAAAAAACAACCGAGTGAAGAAATGGGCAAAAGAATTGCATTGACAATTTCCAAACAAGACATCCAGATAGCTAATAGACTAATGAAAAAATGCTCAACATCACTCATCATCATAGAACTACAAATCAAAACCACAATGAGATACCACCTCACACCTGTCAGAATGGCTAAAATTAATAACCCATGCAACAACAGATGTTGCTGGGGATGGAGAGAAAGAGGAACGCTTTTGCACTGCTGATGGGAATGCAAACTGGTGCAGCCACTCTAGAAAACAATATGGAGGTTCCTCAAAAATTAAAAATAGAGCTACCCTATGACCCAGCAATTGCACTACTAGGTATTTATCCAAAGGATACAAGAGTGCTGTTTCTAAGGGGTGCATGTACCCCAATGTTTATAGTAGCACTAAAGACAATAGCCAAAGTATGGAAAAAAACAAGTGTCCATCGACTGATAAATGAATAAAGAGTACACACACACACACACACACACACTGGAATATTACTTGATGATCAAAAAGAATGAAATCTTGGGGCGCCTGGGTGGCGCAGTCGGTTAAGCGTCCGACTTCAGCCAGGTCACGATCTCGTGGTCCGTGAGTTCGAGCCCCGCGTCAGGCTCTGGGCTGATGGCTCAGAGCCTGGAGCCTGTTTCCGATTCTGTGTCTCCCTCTCTCTCTGCCCCTCCCCCGTTCATGCTCTGTCTCTCTCTGTCCCAAAAATAAATAAAAACGTTGGAAAAAAAAATTAAAAAAAAAAAAGAATGAAATCTTGTTATTTACAGCAACGTGGATGGAACTAGAATATATTATGCTAAGCGAAATAAGTCAGTTAAAGACAAATATGACTTCACTCATATGTGGAATTTAAAATAATGCTGTTGAAGAACAGAAGAAGGCATATTATTATGGGATTGCAAAACCAGAATAACAAAATTTAACCCCCAAAATACTACGTAAAAGAGATAAATTTTTAAAAGGAAACCTTCTATATAATTTTAAACTGTGTATCCATGAAGAGCAAACATTTTGACTTATTTCCATGTCTTCACTGATAGTAAAATAGTAAAGAATATTCATTGAAATCAACCATAAAAGACTCTAATGAAAAATTCTATGAATAAGCACTGGAAATACATTTAAAAATGTAGTATGTTTCAAATATATTCCTCCTGTTACAATGAAAGTAGGGCTATAATCCATTCCTAGTACCAAGCAGACAAACAATACCTTTAATTTCCAAATAAAGAAACACCATAAACATTGTAAAATATACCAGCAATTGCTTTAGAAAAAAATAGATATTTGGGATTAAATTCAGAAAAATAAATATTTCAGATTACCTTCAGAAAAACCAAATGATTAATTTTTTCCTAAAGTAAAATTTCATTTCTAAACAAAACTTTTTTAAATATGAGAATTTTACTAATTATCTACCTCACTTCTTATAACAACATGCCCACGTCATATCAGAATTTTTGTTCTAAAAATTCAGAGATGAGGAGCAGCTGGGTGGCTTAGTCAGTTAGGCACCTGCCTCCTGGTCTCAGTTCAGGTCATGATCTCATGTTTTGTGAGTTCAAGCCCCATGTCCCTATGTTGGGCTCTGCTTTGACAGGGTGGAGCCTGCTTGGGATTCTCTCTCTCTCCACCTCTCTGTCTGCCCTATTCCTGCTCACTCTCTCTCAAATAAACTTAAAAAAATTAAGAAAATAAAAATTCAGAGGTGAGTCTCATACACAATCAGAAAGTGAAAACACATATGAAAAGTAACTTCATATCATACAAAATTATAAAATTATGCATTTATGAATGACTAGAGTAACAACTTAAAATTGATTATAGGCTGCGTATTTCCAGTTCTAAATGTTCTACCTCCCCTGGTATTAATTTCCTTAGGAATTCTAGGATACAAATAGATACATTAAATTATTTCCTCATGGAGGAATGGAACACAGAGAGTGGAAATTTCTAACTTCAGTTAATACAAAGAAAAATGAACTTTGGAAGTCAAATAAAGGATTAGATTTTCTCATTTTAGGGAGGTGCTTTGTAATGAAATTACTGAGTCCCAGATTTGTATGATTAGGATTAAAGCCTCCATAGCATTGTAAAGCATAAAGAAGAAAACATGTGATATCTGTCTTCATTATTTCCAGGGTTTCTGCGCCAAAACCCAACATGGCCACCACTACCCTGACACACTGCCAACACAAAGCAAAACAGAACTTATAAATGGGTTAGCACAGAGATCCTCAGAAATATGAAGATTTCCTCAGGGGCCCTCAAAGCAATTGAGAAGCTCTCAGATTAAGGAGGCCCTCACACTCCAAGGGGAATCTCCTGGCCCCTCATTGTGGATGTGATGGACCATCACTGCAGCTGAAAGAGAATCCTTAGAGAATATGAGAGGTTGATAATATCAGATAGCAGATGTCCCTCTGTGAGAGGGAGAGGAATAAAACTAGGCTTCTTAGACTAATTTGCATTCAAAGAGAACTACTCGAATGACTTCTTACGGTGTCTCTTCCTCCTTCACATTTGGATCTCACCGCTATCATCTGCTTTATTCCTTCCTGCCTGCCTGGGTGAGTGGCTAATGTTCCTTTTGCTTCACATTCCAATGCTTGAACTTTTGTTCCAAAAAGATGACCAGGCCTTGTTTTGACACAATGAGACCTGTTTATAGAAAAAAAAGGAATATTTAGGGTACCAGAGGTACTCAGTCGGTTTAGTGTCTGACTCTTGATCTCGGCTCAGGTCATGATCTCATGGTTCATGAGATCCAGACCAAGTTGAGCTCTGTACTGACAGTGAGGAGCCTGTTTGGGATTCTCTCTCTACCTCTCCCCATGTTCTTTCCTGCTTGCGTTCTTTATCTAAAAATAAATAAACTTTTTTTTTAAAGGAATATGAGTGTTGATGGAGATTCTATCTTTCAATCCACTATTGTGTTCAGTAGAGAAGAAAGGACATTGTAGAATTCTGGAAAATGATTTCCCAAATGCTGTAGCCCAACAACCCCTGTGGAACATGCAGGAGGAATGTCCCATGTTCAGATCTTGACCTTCACTTTTGAATACTAATAAGGGAGTGTGGAGCAAGCTAAGGGCAAAATACAGGCTAACAACACCCCAACCCCAGGTGGTATATGTATGATATTCCTCAGATGCTTCTGGTTGTCCAAGAACCAGGGAAAGGAAAGAAAGCAACTGATAGAGATCACAGTCATGCAGGAAAGGAACCTCCTTTAGATTACAGATCATTTAATAAACTGCAAGAAAGAGGCAATCTTATCCATAGCTTAATTTCTGGAAACTTAGAGACCCTGTTTCCTGGAGTCCTCATATCACCCTCATCAAGATGTAAGAAGGTTTAAGTGCTTGCTGTGGTGGCGATGTGGGAAACTAAGGCAAATGAAAAATTAAATTCCCTTACTGCCTATAGTCCATTCCCAAGTCCTTGAAACAGGCAGAGTGACCTTCCCTAGGACATCAGCTGCCTCAATAATGACACTTCGCTGGGAGCAAAAGAGAATCTTAGCTTAACATTAATCAAACCTCAAGGATCCTGTAAGTATACTTCCTTTATCTCAACTGCCCCAAGATATATGCTGGCAATCATATGCCACGCTTATGGCCTCCCAATATACATTCAAAGGGTCTCATGACTGAGGTTTTACTAAACAGTAATAAATGGTGCTTCTCTAGCAACAGCTAGCCCCTCAAAGTCCTGGAAAACTTGCTTTCAAAATTGCTTAGAGACTTACTCTATCCCTGAAGCCCTTCGAACCTGAAGGTATATAATGAGTTACCTGTCACAACGCCAGTGTAACTATTCTGCCCATGGGTGCTGTCCCCATGCTTTAATAAAATCACCTTTTTGCACCAAAGACATCTTCAAGAATTCTTTCTTGGTTGTCGGCTCTGGACCACCCCACCATCACCCCAAAACTTCATCACTACCACTACCTCAGTGAGTAGAAATTGGTATTTAAGACATGGGAAATACCATTTTATGTCACTCAATGTTTAGAACTGCCATTAATCTACAGAAATGATGCTACCTTAAGGAAGGGGAAGCAAAAGCTGAAAAGGAAACACTAGGAAGAATTTTCTCTCTACACACAAATAAGTAACTTTCCCCTTACTGCAAGGATATGAATTCCACTCTCATAAAAAGGAATCTTCCAAGAAACTGTCTTCAAAGAAAGGAACAAAACACTTGAGTGGTGTTTGGGAAGTCTGGAAGGAGTTATGCTCGCCCAAGAGGAGGTGTCCATAGTTCTCTGACATCACATCCCTGTACAGTTCCTGCTGACTGTGGTTCAGGCATTCCCACTCCTCCTGAGAGAATTCTGTGGCCACATCCCTGAATATCAGTGGTCCCTGCAATAAATAACACAGTTACCAAGTGGACATAGGCAGAGGTCATAATGGTACCTAAGATGAAAGAGGTGTAATAGGTCAACTTACAAGATATCAGAAAGCTTATTGTATATAAGTTTGGCTTAAACTCACCTTTCATGAATAATTGAGATAAAAGCTTATGCAGTTCCCTTTTAGGGTTATCAAAAATTACTAACTGCCCTATCTCGCTTCTGTGACCTCGCCTGCTTGCTAAATAGATAACTTAGGTTGCAAAACGCTCCCCTACACCTTCTACCAAGATCTGGCCTAGGCAAGATCAACATGTAAAAAGTCACGAACTCACTGCCCCACGGTATCTTAGGTGTCTAACTATGACTGGTCATTTTAAACCCTCTTAGGACAAAGAACTTTAAATTGATAGGTTCCCGCCAAAACTAACGTCTGTGTGTCACAATATAATTGCCTACTGTGAAATGCTATAAATTGTAATTGGTTAACCAAATAATGATGTATTCTGACTTGCTAAAATCCATATAAGCTCACTGCTACCTTTGTTCGGGGCCATTCTCTGCACTTTTCTCTTTAAGATCAGGAGATCAGGTTTGCCCGGCCATGAATAAAATCTTGCCTCACTTCTACTCAGTGTCTGGTGTTTTTTTTCGACAACCCTCTGTTTCAGAGGGAGTTAATGTCACCAGCTGGAACCCGAGACCAGACCTTCATTGCTTACCTGCTTGTGCCCACAGACCTTAGTCCCTCATTTTACTTACCCTCTTCTTTCCACCTTATCTTTTACTTGAAGCAAAACACCCCATGGGCATAGCATCCTGTGGTAGAAACAGAAAGCATTCAACAAAAGGTAATGACTGCCCTGAGGAAGAGTTTGAGCCTGCTCAATTTGAGCTTAACCCCTGACTCCTACCTCTCGAGATGACCCAAGGAAAACCAGAGTGACCACCAGTTACTTTTACCTCATTATAATAACTAAAACTGCCACCAAACATACAAGTTATGTATAGAACTGTTCTCTTAAGGTGTACGTGTGACCTTAAGCCCAAATCTACCTAAGACAACAGATCTCAGAGCACCTGGGTGGCTCAGTCAGTGAGGATCTGACTCTTGATTTCAGCTTTGGCCATGATCTCAGGGTTCCCAGGATCCAGTTCCCTGTGGGGCTCTGAGCTGACAGAATGGAGCCTGGTTGGGTTTCTCCCTCTCCCTTTCTCTGCCTGTCCTCTGCTCATGTGTACACTTGCTCTATCAAAATAAATAAAACTCTGAAACAAAGATGACAATGCCTGTCTTTCTAAATTTCCACCCCAGCCCTAAATAAAAGGAAACCATTTCCCCTGCCTCTGTGGGTCTCTGCTTTGGAAGTTATTCCCTGTGATCTCCTTATTGGCTGCAAATCTAATTTTCTTTGAGTGACAATCTCACCTGGGGTAGTTTCTAGTTATGATTCTGTTTCAGGGTTTTAAGGCCCCCAAACACGTCATTATGTGATTCTTGTTTGCATTTTCTGAAAATATAAAGAAGTAAATAGAAGGGTATTTCTGTGACCTGATGTGGAGTGAATTAAAAACATCCTGGGTGGAGGTGTGATTTAGAATCTCTATTCCCACAAGTCAATATCCTTACAACAGGTGAGTCCTTCCTTGTCCAGTGGACACTGATGTGATGTGGGCTGGGAACCAAGAGTCAAGAAGTATTCTTGAGATGTTTTTGGTGCCAAAAACTGGTTTTACTAAAGCATGTGGACTTCTGGGTAGATTCATTTTGTGAGGGCATTGATTATGTACTTTTAATTTGGGGAGTAAAGATAAAGTTAGTTTCCAAAGGGATTTTCATATGTTAACAAAGACCAAGTTAGATCTTGGCAGGTCTGGCTCTTGTGAAGGTAAAGCCACCCTTTGCCTCTAACAAAGCATTAAATTAAGGCACTTGGGAATTCCTAGAGGAATGTTATACTCTGCCAGTCTCAAGTATTTATCAAGGTGCTGCAAATTGAGGGAAAGTTAATGTTATCTACAGTTCTTTTGCCTTTGTTTTTCTCACCAAAAACTATGGCAAGAGAAACTCAAAAGTTTCCAGTTTCTGCACATCATTTAGTTAATTCCCCTAAAAGTCTTACAAATGAGGAGAGGCAAAATATGAACTTTATACTAGGGGAGAAATCTGGCAAAGATAGCAAGCCAAATACTAGAAGTTAACAGCAGCTGTAAGGAAACAAATGGATATCAGTACCTAAATCACACCAAAACACCTGTATTACTGGTATGTTCTTGTGGTCCCAAAAGAAAAAATCAGATACAACTCTGATTATGAGGATAGAGTAGATTTATAGAAAGTTATATCACATATACTTTTCATGTCCTGTAATATCTATGGTATTTATAAAAAATTTTTTTAACACGTATTTACTTTTGAGAGAGTGAGAAAGAGAATGAGTGGGATAGGGGCAGAGAGAGGGGGAGGACAAAGAATCCAAAGCAGGCTCCAGGCTCTGAGCTGTCAGCACAGAAATTGACACAGGGTTCAAACTCAACTAACTGCGAGATGATAACCTAAGCCAAAGTTAGACACTTAGCCGACTGAGCCACCCAAGAGCCCCCGTAGCTATCATTTTCAACTCTGCCTGTGTACCCATGAAAAAAGAAACATTTTGAATAACTGGCATGTCTTCAAGGACAGTAAAGTTGTAAACAATATTCATAAAATCATGGGAAACTCTAATAAAAACTTGTATGAATGAAGCACCTTAAAAAAATAAATGTATTATGTTAATAAATCCCTATTACACAGAATTTAAGGGCTTAATCCATTCTTTAAGAAAACAAAAACCTTTCATTATTTTTTGTTTTGTTTTTAAGTTTATTTTGAGAGAGAGAGAGAGAGAGAGAGAGAGAGAGAGAGAGAGAGAGAGAGGAGGGGTAGAGAATTCCAAGCTGGCTCCACACTGTCAGTGTAGAGCGGGGCTGGAACTCATAAACCACGAGATGATGTCTTGAACTAAAATCAAGAGTCAGATGTTCAAACCTCTGACCCACCAAGGTGCTCCTAAACCTTTCATTTCTAATAAACAAACAGCATCAAAGTTGTAAAATATGCCAATAATCACTTTACCAAAAAGTCTTTTGGGTTAAATTCAGGTACATTTTCAGGAAAGTAGAAAAACTAATGATTCATTTTTCCAGAAGTTGAAGTTCTCTGATTTTAGTTTTGTGAATAAGAAATTTTAATTGCATTCATCTGATAGTAGAAAGTGGAATGATTTTACTTTTATTTGTTATCTTTCAGCTTTATCTTCAAATGGCACCCAGAGCCTCCTTCCAAAGATATGCATAGAAACTTCTTTCCAAAGTGTCGGTGGGTAGACATAACCATAGTGCCCTTGAGAATGTATACTTGATGATAGACTGGAATAGTGTTGGGGAGAGACAAGTGCATCAAAGATATCATGAAGGACATACCCAAAAGGTGACAACTGCCCATAATAAGAATCTCACTGCCCAAAATGCTGAAGGATATAAAATATTTTGGAAAACTCCCCTTTCTACGTCCACTACTTCTGCAAAGTGGCATGTTTCTATAATCAAAGGCTCAAATCAAATGGTCAAACATACATATCTGCAGAACAAAAGTTAGGAAATCTAGAAAGTGACCTGGTCCATGCTGAAAATACTTACTTATACCATTTTATCAGTAGAATTACATTGACCTTTCAAACATTTCTGAAAATCAGAAATTTTAAAAATAAAAAAATAAGTAGTATCCCTTTGAGGGATCTTCACTGAGCAGTCAATCTTACAACATAACCACAGCATTTTTAATGAAAACAGAATCGCTCAGAACAGTGAATCTGAGAAAATATTTAACCAGGGTTCAAACATTAATAAACATCTGAGGACTCATTTGCCAGAGAACCATTATGACTGTAATAAATGCAGGGAAGTCTTTTATCAAAGTTCCAACCTTATCATATAGAAGAGTATTTGTCTTTAGTCAGATTCCTGAGGGGAACCTGAGAGGGAGTAGGTCACGTCTGTTACATCCTTAAGAGCAACCTTACTCCTGAGGGGGTTTGCTGCAGTCAGACACTCCCTGCATTGTTCCAAAAAGTGTTTTTCCCCACCCAGGGACCTCAGGCCCTAATCTTTCCCTTTCTGCCTACTGAGTCCTATCTTTTCCTATTATAATTCTAAGTGAGTCCCAGAGGTGAGCAGGAAGGTTTCCCATTAATTTATCAGAGTTGAGTGCAGGCTTTGGCTCAAGGGTCTCCTGTACAGGAGTTGGGGAGGGTCAAGTCCTGTAGCACACTGTTTCTATGCTCAAGCAGAATTTGTGGGCTTCTGTGGGAGGGGAGGCCCCCTGAAAGCAGAGAAGGGAAACTCAGTGATTGGTCTCCAAGTGGGAGCTGACAGTTTCTGAATAGCTCCTGACACAAAGGACTAGGAACTTGGGCCTTTTTTGCATTTCAAAGCCCTGCCTGCAGGCGATCAGGTTACAGGAGGTGAAGAGGCAGTGTTGGTGTCTTTACCGACATTTTCTCCTACTTGTGCTGTGTTTTCTCCACAAAGATCTTCTGAGAAAGAAATCTTGAAGAGGAGGTGAAAGAAAAAATGGCCAGTTCTCAGGTAAGCCTTGCGCCCCAGGCCGGAGGACCTGTGATCTTTTTCTCCTGAATTCCGGGCGTGTAGAAATTGCAGGGAACCTGGGTGTCTCAGCCATTTGAGCATCAGACTCTTGATTTGGGCTCAGGTCATGATCCCAGGGACCTGTGATCCAGCCCTGAGTTGGGGTTCCTGGCAAGCTTAGAGCCCACTTAAGATTTCCTCTCTCTCCCTGTGTCCCTGTCCCCCATTTGCATGCATGTTCTCTCTCTCTCTCTCCCTCTAAATAAAAAAAATTTTTTAATGCCAATGATTTTTTTTTATCAGTTCTGATGGTTTGCTTTGTGTTTTCACCAAATTACTAACCTTTCAGAAATGATACTCTAGGTTATGTCTTTAGAACACTCCTCCCCTATATCCCAGAGACCTCTCTCTCTTCTGTCCAACATGGCTATCAGTATGGCAACAGCAGTTGTCACTTTGAATTAAATTCCTGCAAGTATTGAAAATATTCCCTTTGTGACAGATCCAGCGGGGAAGGTGTTGAGGCCAAATTTCCTGTTGCTGATGGGGTCTGGTCCTGGGATAGCAATCAAGAAAAACCATTCCCATGTAGGTCTTATCTGAATGCTTTCTCTGCCCTGGGTAGAGTAGGATTATGAAAATGTGCAAATACACCAGACAGATATGAGGCACAGAATAACTGGAATGCTCCTGCTCTTTAGGATGTGGAAAAGTCACTTTAAGATATTCTAGATATTACAAGACCTGGAAACTATATGTAATTGAAGGCTGTATAAATCCACCGTATCCTCAAAGTTGTTTATATTGTGATTTACTGTTTGGGGTCACAAGAACACACTGGTGACCATGTGTCCTGAGGTGTGTCTTAGGCACTGACATGAATGGTTTACTTGCAGCTGATGTTACCTTCTATTCCTTGGCTTTGGCTCTCTGCCAGATTTCCCCCCAATAACGTTCATATTTTCCTTCTTATCAGTTATAATGATTTTAGGCCTATTCCCTGAGCGATTTCCAGACACCATCACATTTAAACTGGAAACTTCTTTCTCCTAGTTTCTCTTTCCTTGCATATATATTTTTCTACCTTGTAGTTTTTTTCTTTTCTTTTTTAAGTTTATTTATTTTGAGAGCGATAGAGTGAGAGCAGGAGAGTTGTAGAGATTGCAAATCCCAAGGAGGCACCACAGGGTCAGCACTGAGTGGGACATGGGGCTCGAGCTCAAAAATCAAGAGATCTTGACCTGAGCCAAATTCAAAAGTCAGAAGCTTAACTGATTGAGCCACCCAGGCACCCCTTCCTTGTAGTTTCTGATGAGCAGAACAAAGCCAAATGAAATGTAGATGAAATTAAATTTTCTTACAACTTAAAACCCACGGAGAAATACTTGAGACTGGCAGAGGGAGATATTCCTCCAGGAATTCACAACTGCTTTAATGTTAATGCTTTTCTAGAGGCAAAAAGCTAGCTTAACTTTACAATAGTCAGACTTCCAGTATCCTGTGAGTCTTCTTTAACATATGAAAATCGCTTTAGAAACGTCTTTTATTTCTACTCCCCCCCCCCCCCACTTAAAGTCATGACACATACTCTATTTACTTCTATGTATTTTCAGAAAGAGAAGAATCACATAATTAACAGGTCGGCATATCTTAAAATCCCGAAATAAAACAGAGCACAAATGATGAATGCAACAAAAGCTTTCAATGAGGGGCACCTGTGTGGCTCAGTCGATTAAGCATCTGACTTGAGCTCAGGTCATAATCTCACCGATCCTGAGCTGGAGCCCTGCATGAGGTGAACAGGAGTCAGGTCTCTCCATATTTATTTCTCTCTCTCTCTCTCTCTCTCTCTCTCTCTCTCTCTCTCTCTCCCCCCCCTCCCCCTCCCCCCCTGCCCCTCCTGGTATTCTCTCTCTTCTTCTCTCTCCACCCTCTCTCTCTCTCAATAAAAAATAAAAAAAGCTTTCAAAGAAATACTATGTTAGGAGATCATGGAGTACTACGGTCAAGACAATTCTTGAGATACTCTCTGGTGCCAGATAGATTATTGAAGTAGCACAGGGACAGGACCCATGGGCAGAAAGAACTGTACTTTGGCTGCATGAAGCTTCTATGTTCAAGGGGAGGGTAGGTGCACAGAGTGTTCAATCACAAATGTTTCTTTAAATTTCTACTTGTAAAACTGCTTCTGCAAGATTTCTCTGGTGCTCATCATTCAGTTCCATATTAAGCAGTGGTGAGATGTACTGGCAGTCACCAGACCCTGTAAAAATGTAGCAACCAGTGCTACCTGGGTTGTTCAGTCACAGCCTGGAGTCACAGCTTGAGTTCTCTCCCTCTCTCTGCCTCTCCCCCTTTCACACTTTGCTTACCCACACTCTCTCTCACAATATAAATAAACATTAAAAAAAAAGAATATAGGAACCAGCATTTATTTGATGTATATTAAAATTATAGAATTATATGTTAGCTGTATGCGCAAAAGGTGGAAATTTTTCTCATTGTATCCCTCATCATACTAGACTCAGAAATAATAACATTATATATATCATAATGTGTGTTTGTGTTGATAGTGTGAGTAAAAGACCTAAGCATCATCATCTACAACTAGTTTCATGAGTTTTATGTCATTGAAAAAAATTTTTTTTCTTTTTTTTTTCTTTTTTTTTTTGAGAGAGAGAATCCCAAGCAGGCTCCACACTGTCAACACAGAGCCTGAGGTGGAGGCTGGAACTCAGGAACCATGAAATCATGACCTAAGCCAGAATCAAGAGTTGGGCACTTAACCAACTGAGCCACCCAGGCGTCCCTCATTGAAAATGTTTCTTAGTCACCATTACACTTTCTTACTTTATCATATTTAATGCCTATACAAGAATTTAATGCCTTAATATTTATGGATATGAGCATGGAATGTATAAAGATAGATCAATTTTGTGTGCATACCTTATTCTTTCCATCATTCTTCTCAGGTTTGACACCTGTTATGAACATTGCTTTAGGGTCCCTTCTCCATATTGACCAGTGTGTTATTTTGGGTCAACTCTAGGTCAGATGACCTGTGTTAAAATATGATCCCTACCAGGTACTGGATGACTGACAAAACATTTGCTAAAAATAGAAGAATAATGTGTTTCTTCTTTTAGATTGTTATTATTTATTTTCCATGAATTTATGAAACTGTTAGATGCTATCTACTAACCAGGAAATGCCTTGAAAGGCTTGCTGTCACGTTTCTTGCTATTCTAGAAGAACCTGTAATTGTTATAAATCCCATTCAGTTCCAAGTCCTCCAAGAGTTCTTGTCTTTGAGTTCTACTTCCTCGTTATTGAAATATGTATCTCCTGGCCCATAGACTAATGCTTTGTAGAAATGCAGACAACTACCTCATCCTAGAACTCCTGAACAGTATCTGCATTTTAACAAGATCCCCAAGGTCCTGTTGTGAAATTCTCATTCACATTACAATATGCTAAATACATTTGTCACTCCCCAGAAGTTTCCATTGAAGAAATAGATAGCACATGTACTGTATGATGTAAATACAATATTCAAAATGTATATGCCTGTGTTGATGCCTTCATTTTACAAATTCCCTTGAATAAACACAGTATTTATAAAGGTTCTTACCTCCAAGGTAAAGAATATACTAGAGCATAATACTGGGTGACAAATTATATTACCTCATCAAGCAGGAAACTCACCTAAGCCAGAACCAGTTCTCCTGATATAACTGAACTAACAGAAGTTCAGTCATTGGTGAATCACAAAAAAACTATACCAGGTGAGGATGTGAGCAAAACAAAAATGATTTACAAGAAATAAGGAAATCACAGGGAAGAACTTCCAAATCAGATACTCATGGAGGAAGGGGGAATGGTGTCCTTTCATTTAGGGTTAGCGTGGATATTCAGAAAGGGGAGGCTATTATCTTATGTCAAGTGGAGTATAAGGTTGCACATAAGCCTTAAGAGAACAGTTGTGTACATACTCTGCATATTTCATAGGAAATGAGGTTTTTGCTCCTCCTTGGGTGAGATTTTAGTATTATAATGAAGTAAAAGGGAGCTCCTGGGTGGCTGAGTCTGTTGAACGTCCTACTCTTAATTTAGGGTCAGGTCATGATCTCAAAGTCCTGAGATCAGGCCCCAAGTCAGGCTCCACTCTGAGCATGGACCCTGGTTGGAATTCTGTCTCTCACCTTCTGTCCTACCCCCTCTTGTGTGTGCTCTCCCTCTCAAAGACATAACATTAAAAAAAAAAAGTTTATATATACACACATATACGTATATATATGTATACATATATGTATACATGTATATATGTATATGTATAAATGAGGTGAAGGTAACTGTACATATATGTATATATACATATACATATATGTATACGTATATATGTATATGTATAAATGAGGTGAAGGTAACTGTACTCACTGCCATGGTTTACTCTATTATCCATGTGCTTAGGTGTGAGTCAGGGGTTAATCTCAAACTGAGCCAATCCAAACTCTTCCTCAGGGAAGTCATTACCTTTTGTTGGATACTTTTTGTTTCCACCACAGGACAGTATGCACATGGGGTGTTTTGCCTGAAGTAAAAGGTAATGTGGAAAGAAGAAGTTAAAATATGGGACTAAGGTGAGTGGGTACAAGCACATAAGCAGTAAAGGTCAGGTCTTATGGTCCAGTTGCTGACATTAACTCCCTCTTTCATTTGACTTAGCATTATGAAATCTGCCTATGGCCACTTGGTAACTGTGTTATTTATTTCAGGGACTGCTGACATTCGAGGATGTGGCCATAGAATTCTCTCAGGAAGAGTTAATATACCTGAACTACAGTCAACGCGAACTATACAGGGATGTGATGTTAGAGAACTACGGACACCTCCTTTTCTTAGGTGAGGATAACTCCTTCCAGATTTCCCAAATCACACTCAGGGGTTTGTTCCTTCCTTTGAAGACTGAATCTTGAAATTTTCCTCTATTGCATGACTGGGATTCAGATCCCTGCAGTCAGGGAAAGAAGTAGGGGTTTGTAGATATAGAGAAAAATCTTCATGATGTTTCCTTTTCAGCTTTGTCTTTCCCTTCCTTAGGATAACATTATCATTTCTGTAGATTAATGGCAATTCTAAGCACTGAGTGGCATAAAATGGTATTTCTGACATCTTAAATACCAATTTCTACTCATTACTGTCGTGGTAGTACTCAGAAGTGGAGGTCAAGATCTGAACATGGAAAGTTCATCCTGTGTGTTCTAAAGGGGGTGTTGGGCCACAGCATTTGGGAAATCATTTTCTAGCATTCTACTCTGTCCTCTCTGCTCTACTAAGCACAATAGTGGATCAGAAGTTAGAATCTCCAACCACACTCATATTCTTTTTTTTTAATAAATAGGTCTTATTGTGTCAAAGCCAGACCTGGTCATCTTTTTGGAACACAAGAAGGGTGTCTGGGCCGTGGAGAGAAAGGAGACAGTAGCTACACACCCAGGTAGGTGGGAATGAAGCGGATGACAGAGGTGAGGTCCAGTCGTGAAGGAGGAATTGGACCTCAGAATGTGGTTGAGCAGCTCTCCTTGAATGGAAATTAGGTTGAAAAGGCCAGTTTCAGGGCTCTTCCTCTCACATGGGACATCTGCTTTCCAACATACCATGCTTTCCATTCTCTAAGGATTCTCCTTCAGTTCCACTGAGGGTTCTTCACATCCACAGTGAGGTCCTCCATAATCTGATTGGTTCTCCCTTTGCTTTGAGGTCTTGGGGAAATGTCTGCCTTTCTGAGGAACTGTACGCTAATCCATTTCTGACTTCTGTTTTGCTTCTTGTGTGAAGTGTGTCAGGGTAGTGGTGGAGAAATCCCAGGAAGGCTGGAGTGAGACATTACAAGTTTTCTGGCTTATCCTTTCAGTATTACAGAGGCTTTAAACTTAATCATACAAAATAGAGATCCAGTGATTTCATCAGGTAACAAAGCAACTCCCTAAAGTGAGAAAATCTCGTCCTTTGTTTCACCTCAAAAGTTCATTTCTTGGGTTGCCTGGTTGGCTCAGTTGGTTAAGCGTCTGGGTTGAACTCAAGCCATGATCTCAGTTTGTGAGTTTGAGCCCTGCACCAGGTTCTCTGCTGTCAGTGAAGAGCCCATTTGGGATCCTCTGACTCTTCCCCTCTCCCGCGTGCTCTCTTTTTCTCAAAGGCAAAATATTAAAAAAAAAAAAAAGTTCAGGATGCCTGCATGGCTCAGTTGGTTAAGAATTTGACTCTTGGTTTTGGTTTAACTCATATCTCAGGGTTTCTTAGTTCAAGCCTCTCATAGGGCTCTGGGTTGACAGCATAGAGACCATTTGGTTTCTGTCTCCCTCTTTCCCTCCCTCCATCCCTCTGTCTCTCTCTCTCTCTCTCTGCCTGTCCCTTGCTTGCTCTTTGCCCTTCCTTCAAATAAATAAATAAAAGTTTTAAGGTTCATTTTCTTTGTATTAACTAAACTAAGAAATTTCCACTCAATGTGTTGCATCCTCAATGGTGAAATAATTTAAAGCATCTATTATTTTCCTAGAAGTCTATGTAAATTAATGCCATAGGGGAGCTAGAATATTTAAAAATTAAAACTCAGAGCCTAAAATAAAGTCTCAATTGTTACCGTATTTCTTAATTATTGAATATTCTTATGATTTTGTCTTGTACAGTATGAAGTTCCTGTGACCTTGGCATATGTTTTCACTTTCTGATTACTTACATATCAGATTCCTTTATGTTTTTTTTTAAAGTTCTGATATAACATGGGCATGTGCTTTATAAGAAGGTATATAACTAGTAAAATTCCTATATTTAGAAAAAATTTTTAATTATAAATATAATTTTACTCCAGGAAAAATGAATCATTGGTTTTTCTATTTTCCTCAGAATATCTGAATTTAATACCAAAGATTTTTATAATAAAGTGATTGTTGGCATATTTTACAATTTTTACGATGTTTATTCAGAAATGAAAGCTTTTGGGGCACTTGGGTCGCTCAGAAGGTTGAGCTTCTGATTCTTGGTTTCAGCTCAGGTTATGATCTCATTGTTTGTGAGTTCAAGCCCTAAGTCCAGTTCTGCACCTACACTGTGGATCCTCCTTGGGATTCTCTCCCTCTCTCTCTGCCCCTCTTCCTCCTCTCTTTTTCTCTCTCTCAAAATAAACTTTAAAAAAAACATAAAAAGAAATGAAAGTTTTTGTTTGCTTGATTCTAAAGAATGGATTATAGGGGCACCTGGGTGGCTCACTGTTTAAGCTTCAGAGTTTAGCTTAGGTCATGATCTTGTGGTTCATGAGTTTGAGCATCCCCCATCGGGCTCTATGATGACAGGTCAGAGCCTGGAGCCTGCTTCGAATTCTGCATCTCCTTCTCTTTCTGCCTCTTCCCTGCTTGCACTCTGTCTCTCTCTCTCAAAGGTAAATAAACATTAAAAAAAATTAAAAAATAAAGAATGGATTATGCCCTTAAATTATTAACTATTATTAATATATTAGGGATCTATTAACAGAATACATTTTTTAATGTCTTAAGTGCTTAATGCATAAAAGTTTTCATTAGAGCTTTCCATGGTTGATTTTAATGAATATTCTTTACAGTTTTACTCCCCATGAAGACATGCCAACAACTCAACATGTTTCTTTTTCATGGGTACACAGTCACAGTTGAAAATTATAGCTACATAGGGATGCCTAGATTCTGGTCATGATCTCGCGGTCTGGGAGTCTGAGGCCTGCATTGGGCTCTGTGCTGACACTGTGGAGCCTTCTTGGGATTCTTTCTTTCTCCCTCTTTGTCTGTTCCTCCTTTGCTTTAGCTTTCTCTCTCTCAAAGTAAAGGAGGTTGAAAAAATACATATATACATATATATGCCTCTATATCTCTATATATAGGCTTCCTTTAAATAATTCATCTTTTATTTATGTAGAATTTTTTGAGTTATATTTTGTCTTACTCTGGTTTGGCAATTCATAAACCATGAGATCATGACTTGAACAGAAGTTGGACGCTTAACCAACCAAGCCACCTAGGCACCCCTAGAAGAACTTTAACATTTCCTATAGGACAGGTCTGCTGATAAACTTAGGTTTTTCCTTGGCAAAGTGTGCATTTCTACATTCATGGAAAACAGTTGTGCCAAGTAGGGTATTCTTGGTGGATTTTTTTAAATATAATTTTTTGTTCTTAATTTACATCCAAATTAGTTACCATATAGTGCAACAATGATTTCAGGAGTAGATCCCTTAGTGCCCCTTACCCATTTAGCCCATCCCCCCTCCCAAAACCCCTCCGGTAACCCTCAGTTTGTTCTCCATATTTATGAGTCTCTTCTGTTTTGTCCCCCTCCCTGTTTTTATATTATTTTTGTTTCCCTTCTTCTATGTTCATCTGTTTTGTCTCTTAAAGTCCTCATAGGAGTGAAGTCATATGATTTTTGTCTTTCTCTAATTTCACTTAGCATAATACCCTCCAGTTCCATCCACATAGTTGCAAATGGCAAGATATCTTTCTTTTTGATTGCCAAGGAATACTCTATTGTATATGTATACCACATCTTCTTTATCCATCCATCCATCGATGGACATTTGGGTTCTTTCCATACTTTGGTTATTGTTGATAGCGCTGCTATAAACATGGGGGTGCATGTGCCCCTTTGGAACAGCACAGCTGTATCCCATGGATAAATGCCTAGTAGTGCAAATGCTGGGTGGTAGGGTAGTTCTATTTTTACTTTTTTGAGGAACCTCCATACTGTTTTCCAGAGTAGCTGCACCAGCTTGCATTCCCACTTGGTGGATATTTTTTGATCTTTCAGTATTTGAATACATTGTTCCATGCTTTTCTTTCTATAAGGTCTACTGGAAATCCCAGTAACAGTCTTGTAGGAGCTCTTATACAAGATGAGTTGCTTTTGTCATGCTTTTCAAAATTCTTCCACTGGTCATTTATGATAGGTTAATTACAACGTGTCACTGTGTTCATGTCTTGTCTTTTTTTTCTTGAATTTTTATTTAAATAATAGTTAACATACAGTGCAATATTGATTTCAGTATAATTCAGCAGTTCATCAATTACATGTAACACACAGTGTTCATCATAACAAATGCTTTCCTTAATACCCATCTCCCACCATTGATATTTATCCTGCTGTGAATTTGCTGAGCTTGTTAATTTGTCTCCTTTCTACATACATGGGACCTACAAGTCTTTAGTTCTTTATGGAAACTCTCTGCCCCCTTTCACTCTCCTTTCCTTATGGGGTCCCCTTAATGTGTATATGGTTCACTTGTAGGTGTCCTATGTGTCCCTAGACTTTGTCATTTTCCACATTTTTTTTTTTTTTGGTCCGCTTAGATAATTTAAAACAAGCGGTCTTTAGATTGTCCGATTCTCTCTTCTGCTTCATAAAGTCTGTTGCTGTCCCCTTCGTGTATGTTTAAATTCAGTGGTTCTACACTTCAGGTCCTAATTTCTCAGTGATTTTTACAGTTTGTTTCTTTGGGTTTACATTTTGGTCCTGGATAGTTTTTCTGCTATCATTTAATTACCTATCTGCTTTCTCTTTTTCCTACATGGACATTTAAAAAAAAAATTTTTTTTTAAATGTTTATTTATTTTTGAGACAGAGAGAGACAGAGGATAAACGGGGGAGGGTCAGAGAGAGAGAGGGAGACACAGAATCGGAAACAGGCTCCAGGCTCGGAGCTGTCAGCACAGAGTCTGACGCGGGGCTTGAACTCAGGAACCAGGAGATCATGACCTGAGCCCAAGTCAGACGCTTAACCGACCAAGCCACCCAGGCGCCCCAACCTACGTGGACATTTTTATGACTTTTTTTCCTTTAATTCTTTGTCTCACCATTAACACTACCTTATTAATTTAGGGTCAGTTTCGGAGATACATTTCATTCCTGTGATTGGAACTAGTTCTATTTCTTTATGACCTTGTGATCTTTTGTTGAGATTGGTGAATTTAAGAAAACAGCCTCGGGGTTCAGGATTATGAACTTGTTTGTACAGGAGAACACAAATAACCAATTGTAATGTCTGAATTTTTGTAATTTCCTAGTTTATGAAAGTATAGTTACTTCTTTAGAGCCCATGATGCCTTCCTCTGTTGTCCTCAGCTCTGGAGTCTCTCCAGTGTGTAAACAAAAGCTCACCTGTTGTCTGAGCAGCCATCATAGTGCATCCAGAGGGTGCCCTCATTCCCTCTGCTTCCATGTCCTTCATGACAGAAATAAGCCCCTCAGGCACCTGCAAAGAACCCAGATCACTGAACATAGAGGTCACTCCTGTGTTTGTCTCCTGATGAGAGGTAACTGTTTTCACACAGTGTTGGCAAGGAGTGTCAGGAAGGGTGAGTAGCTGTTGTGGGCCAGTGTCACAAACTTTGTTTCTTTGATGTTTCTTTTCTTCATTTCTACTTGCCTGCATGGGCTGGGTTCTCCTAATTGCGTTCTGGAGCATTCACAAGGTAATTTAGTCCATTTTTGTCTCCATGGAGGAGCACCGTCCCGATGCTCCCTATTTCCCCACTGCTGATGTCCTGTGATGGGTATTAATTTTGCATATTAGCATTTAACATATATGCATGTGAGTGTAATAAGTGGGAGAACTGATCATGTATCTTTTACTTGTGTCTTTCCATAACACCATAGGCCTATTGGCAAAGTCAGGTAAAGAATATTCTTTTTAAAGAGTGATGTAGGAACAAATGGAAGCTGTGGCTCTTAGTATTTACCCTCAGTGATGACTTGGATGAAGATGGAGGGTAGAGAAGGGCAGAAATGAGGTTACGATGGATATCACCAAAGCGGGACAATTGCCCTTAATGGAACCTGTACTGCCAGAAGAGATCGAGTGTATAAAATACTTGGGGGGAAAACCCCACCTTAAGTCAATTATATTTGAACCCAAAGACCAAAATCCATTTTTGTAAATTTTTAAAAATATTTTACTCATTTTTGAGAGATAGAGTGCAAGCAGGGGAGAAGTAGAGACAGAGAGATGGAGACACATAATCAGTAGCAGGCTCAAGGCTCTGAGCTGTCAGCACAGAGCCTGATATGGGGCTTGAACTCATGAAGCATGAGCTAGTGACGTGGGCTGAGGTAAGATATCCAACCTACTGAGCGATCCAGGTGCCCCTCCAAAATTCATTTTTAATCCTACATGATCTCTGGAAGGACATTTGGAAATTCTGGAAAATAAACCAATGCATGCCAAAACTACTCATTGGAATTATTTCAGATATAAGATTGGATTAATCGTTCAGTGATTCACTGAAATACTTCTAAATTTAGACATTGAAAAAGGAAGATAAAAACTCGAAATGTGATTGTGTTGAGATGTCTTTTCAGAGGGTTCATTATTCTTCCACCAGGTATAATCCCTCTTTTTTCAAAGTCTCTAAATTTGATAAAAACCAGACAGTCTGTATGCAAACATCACTGTTCAATGTTATCACATAGTACCTAATATGGAACTAGTTTTTATGTGTGGTGAACTTCAGAAGGCCTTTAATGAGAACTCTATCTTCCATAATTACCAAGGTGTTTAGTATGGAATTACAACTTACCAATGTAAAGAATCTGGGAAGAAACATGAAGCAAGGGTCAAATCATCAATTTCAGAGAACTCCGTTTCCAGATATCCAGTATAAAAGTAATAAATGTGGGAATGTGTCTTATGAAACCTCAAATCCTATTGTACATCACTGTATCCTTACTGGAGAGAAGACTTAAAATGCAGCAACTCTAGTAAAGCTTTTAATTAGTCTTCAAAACTTGCTCAACAGCAGAGATTTCATAATGGGAAGAAACCTTACAAATATAACAATATGGCAAAGGTTTTCAGTACCACTCAAAACTTGTCAACATGAGGTGTGATATATACTGGGGAGAAGGCTGAAAAATGTTTTGGCAAAGGCTTTAGGCAGAACTTCAAACTTTGTGACCACCAGAGAGTGCATACTGAAAGAAATATTACCAATGTAAAAAAATTTGACAAAGCATTTAATCGTCATCAACCTTCAACATGAGATTGTCCTGAGGAGATACTTTACAGATGTCAAGAATGTTGACAACGTCTACCTAGAACTGAATTTATAAAACATCAGAAAAACTACACTGGATATAAACCCCAGAAATGTAATGAGTGATGAAAAATGTTTGCTTTCCATCTATATTAAAAAAATTTCTTTATAAAGATAAAAAATTATAGTTGTGAACAATTGGCAAGCTATGTAATGGAATGTGAAATCTAAATAAACTGAGAGAATTCTCAGCAGAAAGAAGTCAGTACCACTTTGGAGACATGATTCTAAATCAGAGTATTTATTATAGAGAAAAATCCAAAATTAAAACACTCAGGTCACTTATTTAGCCTTGGACAACAGAGGTGCTATGGGGTGCCAACCCCTCCACAAGTGAACATCTGCTGGTAACTTGTGAGCCCCCAAATTTAAAAACATAGGTACTTTCCCATGGAAATAGCCTATTGTTGACCAGAAGCCTCATCTAGAACATAGTCAATACCCCATTATTAATATGTGGTCTGTATTATAGGCAGTATTTTTATAATAAAGCAAGCATGAGGAAAGAATATTAAGGAAATCATAATGAAGAGAAAACACATTTACAGTATGTATATATAAATTTGTGTATAAGTGGACCCACACTATTAAAACCCATGTTCTGCAATGGTCAATTGTGTTTGTTAATATGCGTGAAAGAATCAAGGGAAGATGGATGTCTGTCTGGAGAGGAATAATTTTACTGTCTCCTTTTTCTTTTGACCATGATTGTGATTTGTGAGGGGGGGGGGTGTGGAAAATATTATAGGCTTGTGTGCATGCAAAAGGATTTGATTGTTTCTGTCTCTCAGACATACACGGCTGTTGTATGATGGGGAATTCTCTAGTACCAGCTTTTCCATGGAAGATAAAGAACACTGTCATGTACAATGTACGAAGAAAGTCTACATTCACATGCTGTTTGTGGTTGACATATAACTGTGATGTAAGTAACCATGAAATGATCATTCAAGGCATCATTATTTGCATTAAAGTAAGATAGAGGAACATTCTGAATTTTAAATAGATATGACAGTTTTTTTGCAAGGAGATTATGGTGGCTGTTGATTTAAAATTTGCATGCATCTTCATAATAGCAATCGATGGAAGTCAAGAATATTCGGCAGTTGAAATAGAGATGTTCACACATCGTAGGCAAGGATAGCTAACTCTTCCATAAAAGGGTGTAAAATTGTTATAAATCCACATTTATTCAATAATGAGCATCAGTTTGAACAGAATGGAAAGCACAACTCACAGATCAGAGGAATAGAATGGTTCTTGAATGATTGAAAGGGGTGTTTTGACCAAGGATCATATAGTGGTTTTGCACTGGTTTGGTTAGAATGCATTTGAATTTAATATATTTTGAATAAGAACACTGAATGGATTTTAATGTGTTAACTCCGTGTTAATGAATGAACTGTTCCCCTACATCAACATTAGCCTGCCCCACCTTCATTAAGGTTGCAGGTAAACAGTAACACAAAGTATAATCGACCATTGAACAACATGGGTTTGGACTATGTGGGTACATTTATAGTAAGGTTTATTTATTGTACAGAAATATATTTTCTCTTCTGAGTTTCTTAACATTTTCCTTTCTTGAAATTCCTTTATTGTAGGAATGGCATATATAACACATATAACATAAAATATACATTAATTGATTGTTCTTGATCAAATTCTTTGTCAATAGTAAGCTATTAAAATGTAGTGTTGGGGAGTAAAAGTAATACACGGATTTTTAACGGCATGAGGGGCGGGCACACTGAAACTTCCCTACTTTGGCTAAGGAAACAGTAAGATCCAGAAGGCACAGAGAACTCCTGTCAAAATCAACAAAAGCAGGCCCACACCAAGATATATTAGATTAAATTTATAAAATACGGTGATAAAGAAAAACTCTTCAAAGCAGGAAGACATCTTTCACTTATCAGGGAGAACCATAAGGTTACCTCGTGATTTTTCGACAGAAACTTGGTAAGCCAGAAGGGAGTTGCGTCATCTATTCCACGTGCTGACTGGGAAAAATAGGCAGCCAGGAATTCTCTATCCTGCAAAGCTGTCATTCAGAAGGGAAGGAGAGACAGAGTTTCCCAGACAAGCAAAATCTAAAGGAATTCCTCACCACTGAACTAGCCCTGCAGGAAATGTCAAAGGGGAATCTTGAAGTGCAAAGAAGACACCAAAATTGACAAAGAAAAAGGATCCAGAAAGTATATAGAAATGAGAAAACAATTAATAAAATGGCAATAAATATGTATCAATAAATACTTTCAATGAAAATGTACTATACCTTCCAATCAAAACATATAGGGTCTCTGGATGGAATAAAGCACAAACAAAAACAACAAAAAATAAACCCCAGGCCCATCTATGTGCTGCCTACAAGAGACTCCATGTAGACCTGAAGACACTTAAAGATAGAAAGTGAGGGTGGTAGAGAAACCTTTCTCACACAGATGAAGGTCAAAAGAAAGCCAGAGTAGCAATACTTAGGATGGACAAACCAGATATTTTATTCTTGTGTGGTAATTATCCTTGGTACCAGGGTAATGCTGGCCTCCTAAGGTTATTTTGAATGGGTTCCTTCTATTCTATTTTTAAGATTTTGATGAAGCGTGCCCTAAATTTGGTTTTCTTTTTAATGTTTGTTAGAATTGACCAATGAAGGCAAGAGGCTGTGGGCTTTCCTATGCTGGGAGGTTTTTTATTCCAAATTCAACTTGTATATTTGTGATGATCTAAGAAGATTCCTTATTTCTTGAGCCCAAGATTCATTTTTCAATCTTGGTAAATTGTGCGTTGTTTAAAATTACATTTTTTTCAATTTTGTCTAACTTGTTAGTATATCATTGTTGATAGTGATCTGTTATCACACTATATATTTCTGTGGTTATCTGTTGTGAGGTTTCCATTCCATTTCTCCATTTGGTGTTTGAGTTCTCTCTCATTTTTTCTTAGTTAATGTAGTTGAAGAATTTCCATTTCTGTTTGTTTTGAAAAACCTGGGCATTATTTTCTATGTTATTCTTTATTCTGGTCTCTTTTATTTCTAATTTTAATTTTTTGATTTTATTTATTTATTTATTTATTTATTTATTTATTTATTTATTTAGAGAGCGAGCGAGCGAGCATGCAAGCTGGGACAAGGGGCAGAGTAAGAGAGACAGAATCTTAGACTCCTCACTGAGAGTGGAGCCCTACCTGGGACTTGATCCCACAACCCTGGGATCATGACCTGAGCTGAAATCAGGAGTTAGATGCTTAACGGACTGAGATACCCAGGTGCCCCAACTATTTTATTTATTTCTGATTTTTCCTTGGTATTTCCTTCTGCTCCTGTAGAACTGAAGTGGGGCTTGAACTGGCTAACCACGAGATCATGAACTGAGCCAGAGTCAGATGCTCAAACGACTGAACGACCTAGGCACCCCTGTTGTTGTTTTTAATATTTATTTGTTTTTGGAAAGGAGAGAATCCCAGGCAGGCCCTGTATGGACAGCACAGAGCCTGAGAAGGGACTGGAGTCACAAACCATGAGATCATGAAAGCCAAAATCAAGTGTCTGATGCTAACCTACTGAGTCACTCAGGCGCTCCTTAAAGGCAAAGACCATTTTGTGTGTTTCAATAGGTCTATGTATGTCTGGTTCTTCAAAATCAGAGGCACAGTTGTTTTAACAATCATTTCTTGGGGATGTGGAAAAGAGGAGAATGATCTTTCCTCTAAAATGTTGGGTAGGAGTTGCTTTCTGACCACAAGAGTACTGGTACAATTCTCAAGGCTGTAAGGGAGGGTGTCAAAATGCCATTGTGGTACACGCCTATGCTCTTGCTCTACTGTCCAAATGAACTTGAACAGTGTGCCAAAATGCACCTTTCTTTTCCCAGTTACCCAAAATCTGTATGGTGTGTTAAAGACCCCAGATTGATTGATAGGGAGATTCATACATATACATAGATGGATGGATGGATAGGTACATAGATGATAGATTTCTTCATGATGGAGTCCAGGTAAGTTTTATCTTTTTGAAATTCATAACCATTCTTTGGATCGACTTCTTGCCATATAATTATCTATTGTGGGCCTATTTATTTCTATGGGATCAGTTGTACTGTGTCTGCCTTCACTTCATTACTTCTGATTTTAGTCAGCTTTCTCTGTCATTTTGATGATTAGATATAGCTCTGTTGATTTTGGGGGGGTTTCTGAACACCACCTTTTCCTATTGTTGATTTTTCCTATTTTTGGTACATATTTTTCATTTTTGTTTTAGTTATCCTTTCTTCTGCTAATTTTGAGCACATATGGTACATTTCCTGAGTTTCTGAGATGTAAGAGAATGATTTCTGCTACATCAAGATGTGCTACACAATTTTCTATTAAGCTATGTGGTCAGTTCCTTGTGTGCAAGTTTATGCGTCCATGGAAGAATGAAGTCCTGGTGATTTCTTTCAGCTATATTCCTGATGTTCTCTGATTTTAAGGTTCTATATTAGAAGTTGTGAGTACATTTATCTGAGAGTAGTACCTGGAATGATTTTACTTTTGTTATTTGATCTCTTTCAGCTGTATTTTCACCTGGCACCCAGACATTCCTGCCAAAGTCATGCATTGAAGCTTTTTCCCAGAAAGTGTCAATGAGTAGATATAAACATAGTTCACCTGAGAATGTACACTTATTGACAGACTGGAACAAGGGTAGGGAGAGTGAAGGGCACCAAAGATATCTGGGGACTCTTTTTCCAGAGAACGATGATGAATGTAATAAATATGGGGAAGCCTTTTATCAAAGCGCCGACCTTATTACACACAGGAGTATCCCTAAGGGAGAGAATCTTTATAAATACATTGAATGTGAGAAAATTCTTAACCAGTCTTCCAATGTTGTTGATCAGAGGGTTCATGTGGGAAGAAACCATTACAGATGTAATAATCCTGGGAACATGTTTAGTCATTCATCAAGACTAAGCACACATAAGACAACTGGTACTGGAGAGGAAAGTTATATAGGTAACGAATGTGGAAAAGCCTTTGACCACCAACAAATACATACTGGACAGAAACCTTACAAATGTGAAGAATGTGGCAAGACCTTTAAATTCTGCTCAACCCTTACTCAACATAAGTTAACTCATATTGGAGAGAAACCTTTCCAATGTAAGGAATGTGGCCATGTCTTTAAACGGCTCTCAACCTTTACAGAACATCACAGAATTCATAGTGGAGTGAAACCTTACCAATGTAATGAATGTGGCAAAGCCTTTAACCGGCACTCATCCCTTACAAGACATCAAAGAATTCATACTCGAGAGACACCTTACAAGCGTAAGGAATGTGGTAAGGCCTTTATTCATTCACAACCATCTGAACATCAAAAAATTCGTACTGAGGAGAAACCTTACAAATGCCAACAATGTGGCAAGTCCTTTAACAGGTCCTCAGACTTTATTCCACATCACAGAATTCATACTGGAGAGAAACCTTACCAATGCAAAGAATGTGGCAAGACCTTTAACTGGCCCGCATCCCTTAGGGTACATCACAGAATTCATACTGGAGAGAAACATTACAAATGTAAAGAGTGTGGCAAGGCCTTTACCCACCTCTCAAGCCTTACCAACCATCACAGAATTCATACTGGAGAGAAACTTTACCAATGTAATGAATGTGGCAAGGCCTTTAGGTACTTCTCAACCTTTACACAACATCGTGGAATTCATACTGGAGTGAAACCTTACAAATGTAAAGAATGTGGTAAAGCCTTTAACTGGCACTCAGCCCTTAAGACACATCAAAGAATTCATAGTGGAGAGAAACCTTACCAATGTAAAGAATGTGGCAAGGCCTTTTCCCGCCAGGCACATCTTAATGTACATCACAGAATTCATAGTGGACAGAAACCTTATGAATGTAAAGAATGTGGCAAGGCTTTTAGCTACATCTCAAACTATACACAACATCACAGAATTCATATTGGAGTGAAACCTTACAAATGTCAAGAATGTGGCAAGGCCTTTTACCGCCAGGCATATCTTAATGTACATCACAGAATGCATAGTGGAGAGAAACCTCACAAATGTCAAGAATGTGGCAAGACCTTTAACCAGCATTCAACCCTTAGAGAACATCAAGGAATTCATACTGGACAGAAACCTTACCAATGTAAAGAATGCGGCAAAGCCTTTAATTGGCAATCGGCCCTTAAAAGACATCACAGAATTCATAGTGGAGAGAAACCTTACCAATGTAAAGAATGTGGCAAGACCTTTAGCCAGCACTCATCCCTTAGAGAACATCAAGGAATTCATACTGGACAGAAACCTTACCCATGTACAGAATGTGGCAAAGCCTTTAACTGGCCATCAGCCCTTAAGAGACATTACAGAATTCATAGAGGAGAGAAACCTTACCAATGTAAAGAATGTGGCAAGACCTTTAACCACCACTCATCCCGTAGTAGACATTACAAAACTCATACTGGAGAGAAACCTTACCAATATGAACAATGTGGGAAAACGTTTTATCACTGTTCAACCTTGACTTATTAACATAGAATTCATACTAGAGCAAAGCTTCTAAATGTTAAGATTGTGACAGAATTTTAAGGAGTCCTCAACTCTTATTCCATATCAGATAATTCATACCGAAGAGTAATGATACCCATTGGGAATGTGGCACGATATTAAAGCAATGCTTAAACCTGGATTCTTCATCAGAGAATATATACTGGAGATGATTTTACCAATACAAAGAATTTGGCAAGCCTTTTAATCAGTACTCAAACCTCATTCAACATCACAGAATTCATACTCCAGAGAAAAATGATAACAAATGTGGTAAAAACGTGTTTCAGACTGCTCAAGCCTTACTCATCATCACAGTTCCTGTTGTGGAGAGACATTACAAATGTAATGAATGTGGGAAACCTCTAGCTGGAACTCACAACTACCTCAACATCACAGTTATTATACAGGAGTGAAACTGTAAAATGTAAAGAGAGTGGCTGATCTTTAGCTGGAATTCAGTCATGACCCAGTATCCCCAAATGCATACTCGGGGATAATGTATGAATAAGGAAAGACGTTTTTGAATATACACTTTAGAAAACAAACCATACAGAGAGGAAAGTAACCTGAAAGATATAAATATTTAGTCATCTAATTACCTGAACATCAACTGTCAATAAACGTCACAGAATTCATACTAGAAAGGAGTACATTGGTCACTCTATTCAGACCTTATTCTCCACAAAAATACTTAACTATGTGGGATAAAACAAAGTTGAACACTTAGATAATGAATATGCGGGTATGCCTGAAAATAGAGAAGGGGTGGTGTTTTGCATAGGAATAAGTAATTTCAATGTGCTTTTGTTTTACCTTGGCCCTTTTTAAGATGTTGACTACAAGTATTAATGTATTTGTGCTCTGAAATCACTTCACAAAACTCATTGATTCCTAGTGGGTGTTGAAAGTATGTGGCTGATTCTTCCTGCCTCAAAGATATCAGATGCCCTTCCCTGGTAGGTGGGACTCCTGCATACCTGATTTTCCATGGAAGATGAAGGACAATATGATGTACAATCTATGAACAAACCTAACTGGAGAGGTCATTATGTTTCTAACACTGATGTAAGTTATTACGAAATGAGTGTTCAGAACATCATTCTTGAACATTTATTAAAACTAAAAATGTTTCTGAATGTTATAAAAAAAAGTGTTATAGTTATTGGTTTTGTGCAGTCCAGGCACATACTGAGACAACTTCTTACCAGCAAAAGTTAGAACTAGAGAATATCAGTTGATGTGGTTGAAAGGAAGAAACCTTCACACATATCAGAAAGGGAGTAACTAACTCTTCCCTATCATGGCATAGGATTGTACATTGACATCTTTTAAGAATTACCTCAGGTCTCAAAGAGTTTTAGTATGCAAAATTAAGGTGTTAACAAAATAGATTTTTATAAGATGTCTCCTTAAAGCCTCCTGGTAACCACAAAGCAAAACCTGTAGTAGATACACAAAACATAAAGAGAAAGGAATCAAAGTACACCACTAGAAAATCAACAAATCACAAAGAAAAAGACCAAAGGGATAAGAAAGGGGCAAGTAATTCTACAACAACTAAAAACATGGAAAACAATGACAAGAGTAACTCCATCCATACCTGTGTCAATACTTATTTTAAATATAAAGGGACTAAATTCTCCAACCAAAAGATATATTGCCTGAAAAGAAAGAAGTACACAAATTAAGGATATGTGCTGCCTTCAAGAGACTCACTTCAGCTGTAGGAACACACTCAGGCTGAAAGCGCAGGTGTGGAAAAGATCTTCCATGCCAATGGAAGACAAAAGAATGTGGAGTAGCCATGCTTCCATCAGACAAAACAGACTTTAAGCCCAAGACTGTAAGAAGTCACAGTGCATGTCCTTACAAAATAGAGGGGTCACGTCATGCAGCGTTTTTAGTTATGTGGTGTTTGGCAGAATGGCAATAAGGTGTTCACCCATTTTTGTTTGGGAAGGACACCAAGAGTGTGTTCGTGTAACTCATATAGTGTTTAACACTTTGAAAACCCACACATTTTTCCACTACTCTTGGTGGTGTTTGTGTAGGCACCTGAACTGTAGCTTGTGTAATGTTTATGAACATCTGTATCTTAGGAGTCTCCTAAATGGCTAGTTGATATTCAAAATCCTATTCCTGAGATTTGATGGTTTGGGGGGAAAAAGAACCCTGAATGACACTTTGAGAAACACCTATTGCTTCCAGGTTTTGATGAGTGTGGGGAAAATAACTGTTGCAGTGAAAATCTGGGAATTTTACTGTAACAAGTGGCCAATGGTTTCTCAAAACCAACTTGTAGAGGCTAATAAATCTTTTCCACAGTATTCCATGCTAACTTCTTGCTGTAATACACTGCATTTTTTTCCTCTCACATGTCAATGAATTTACATTGTTATCTGATGTTTTAAGCCCTCAAATAAGTTATTGGTCCTTTCAGGCAGGTTACCACAATATCACTCTAAAATTCCTAACATTCATCTCTGAGGATTTTTTCTTTGTATGAAATTGCCAATCATCACTTTTTATGGATCACCTTTGCAATACTTGTGATAGTGGATATATTTCATGTTGGGTTCTTTCTGAAATGATAGACAAAAACCTGAGATTCTACTTTGCTCACACTTTGTAGAACTGCAGTACTTGTTACTAAAGGTTTTATACATTATATATGTATTCACCAAATAGAAAACATGAATCCTTTCATGAATCCTTTCATCCTCGCATGTATTTAGAATTTGTCTGTGTTACATTAAACCAATAGATTTGTATATTCATGTAGTGTCTGCATTGACAAGACATTTAATTGTGTTTATTGCCTGAGCTACTTAATAATCTTTTTGTGCATCAGATAGTTGTGTTGATGTGGTCAAAGTTTGATACATTAGAGTTATTTATTTTTAAAAACTAGTTTTGTTTGTTAAATATATATGTATATATATAAGGTGATATATATATATATATCTTTTATAGTTTTTTAAAGCAATATAACAAGCTTTCCCTAAAAAAAGAATAAATAGAGGGGCACTTGGGTGGCTTAGTCAGGTAAGCTGCCTACTTCCGCTCAGGACATGATCTCGTGGTCTGTGAGTTTGAGCCCCACATTGGGTTCTGTGCTGACAGCTCAGAGCCTGAAGCCTGCTGCAGATTCTGTGTCTCCCTGTCTCTCAGACTCTACCCACTCAAGCTTTGTCTCTCTTGTTCTCAAAAATAAACAAAAAAAAATTTTTTTAAGAAAAGACGTAATAGAAAATAAAAGTCAATTCAACACAAGGATAGAACTTTGGTAAATATTTGTCCGCCCCACATAAAAGCACCTAAATATAAAGCAACTATTAACAGACAAGAATAGAGAAAAAGGCAAGATATATTAGCAGGGGACTTCAATACTGAACCTTCCCATAATGAGTAGATTGTCCAGACAGAAAATCAATAATATCAGACTTCAATGCCATTAAGTAGGTGTCTTACAACATTCCATCCAACAAGTGAAAGAAACACGTTCTTCTCATGTACATATGGAACATTCTCTAGTATATGTTATATGCTGGGTCACAAAATCAATCTTAATAAATTGAAGATTGAAATCCAATGAAGCAGGGTGCCTGGGTGGCTCAAAAGTGTCCAACTCTTGACTTTGGCTCTGGTCACAATCTCACAGTTCTTGGGTTTAAGTCTCCCATCAGACTCCACAATCACAGTGTGGAGCTTGCTTGGGATTCTCTCTCCCTCCCTCCCTTTCTGTCCCTCCCCTGCTCGTATGCTCACTCTTGTGCTGTTTATCTCCAAAGGAACAAAATTTAAAAAAAAAAATCATGAAGTATCTTTTTCAAACACAATGACATAAAACCAGAAGCCAATTAGAAGTACAAAACAAGAATCTCAAGTGTGTAAAAACTCAACAAAATGTAACATTCATAAAAGCCAAGACTTGAAAAACATTTGTGGCCCCATCAGAAAAGTAGATAATGTGGTATGTATATAAGGTGTATGCTGGCTTTAATTCACAATACTGTATTGCCTATTTGAAAGATGCTAAAGGGAGTAGCTCCTAAAACTTATCACACCCAAGAAATTTCTGTGAGGTGATGGATGTTAACTAGATTTATGGTAAATACTTTGCAATATATACATGTATCAAATCCTTAAGTGACACATTATATTAGACTAAGGTGTACAACTTCTTTCTGAATAAAAGTAGGAAAAAAAACTTAAGCAGACTAGTGGTTGTGCATACATAAGGATAAGGGAATGAGGGTGGTGACCCAGAATATATTTGCCTCATGAAACCTTGACTTTTAACCTCACAAGACCCTGAACAGAAAGTAAAGCCAAGTCCACTGAAATTCCACACTTATTAACAACACAATTGTGTGAACATTTGCCCATAAAATCATGATGACTGGTTATGGTAGTGATAGAAAACAACTACATTAGGCATATCATGAATTATAATATGAAAATTATAAAGTATATGCTTATAAAATATTTAAATAAAAAGTAGCAGTAATTCCTGTCAATCAAAAATAGCTAGACCTTCAGAGATAACTATTTTTCAAGTAGAGGTGGATCCTCCCTCTTATGCAAATTCAGAGTGTATGTGAAATTGCACTTGAAATTGAGTAACATACAGGTGCTAAAATACCTTGTGCTTGGTTCAATGTTTATATAAATATTGTCACATCAAACTTATTCTCAACTTGCTTTTCTTAATGCTACACGAGGGTGGTATTTTCACACCAGTAGAAATCGATTTCACAAAAACAAAAATGCATCATATACCATGGTAATTGTAAAGAAAACATCCTTTTTCCAACAGTTTCTTGTTTATGTGCTTACATAGTTGAATGACTATCAACATCTCTTCTAGTGAAAGGCTGGCCAATACGGCCCTCCCAAATATGGCTGTGAATCCTCCTGCTTCACCCTGGCCTCACCTGAGAATCACCTGGAGCTTGTAGTTAAAGCAGCACCGATGCTCTCACCCTGACCAATAGACAGACTCTGGCAGGGGGCATAGGTGATGCTGGTTCTTAAAACTAGCCAAGGGATGTTTATTGTAAACCCAGGCTGATAAGCACTTCTGTGCTTCCAAGTTTTCATGTGCATATAAATCGTTTGGTGTCCCAGGTCCCACAGAAGAAAAACCTGTCAACCTTGCTTGGTTCCACTACAGTAAAGGAAAATGACGACATTAGAAATCCTGCAGGTTTCTGGGGCACCTGGGTGTCTCAGTCGATCAAGTGTCCGACTTTGGCTCAGGTCATGATCTCACGGTCTGTGAGTTTGAGCCCCATGTCGGACTCTGTGCTGACAGCTCAGAGCCTGGAGCCTGTTTCAGATTTTGTGTCTCCCTCTCTCTCTCTGACCCTCCCCCATTCATGCTCTGTCTCTGTCTCAAAAATAAACATTAAAAAAAAAAAAAAAAGAAATCCTGCAGGTTTCCAGTGAAAATCTGGACCAGGGAAGATCATTTCCACTCTCAATACACAGCTGTCATTTTCCTTGGTTCAATATTTATATTCAAAAACAGTGAAAACAGCAGGGAAACATAAGTTGTGGGCTATGTACTCCATGAAAAATGAAATCCAAACTACACTATTCACCAAAGTCTGAAGTCATTCTATAGCCCTTAAAATGTATGGTTCACTGTTATTAATGCTTTATTGTAAAGATTTTAACCCTTATGATTTTATGCACGTGGACAAATCTGATTGCTTTTCACTGATGTTAACAGTGATGATCTTTTTTTAGATGTTAACAGTGATCTTTTTTTTTTTTTGAATGTATTTTTGAGAGAGAAAGAGCAAGTAGAAGCTGGAGAGGGGTGGAAAGACTAGGAGATAGAGGATCTGAAGCAGGCTCCATGCTCAGTGCACAGCCTGATGAGGAGCTTATACTCACAAACCATGAGATCATGACCTGAGCCGAAGTCGAATGCTTAGCCAACTGAACCATTCAGGCACCACCATGGGATAATATTTTTATTGAAGAGGACAACCATAAATATTCCCCCAGATGTTTATTCTCCAAGTAGGTTCCAAAACATGGCCCTTAGGCATCACCTGAGAACGTGTGAGAAAGGAAAATTGGGGAGTTACAGCCTAGAAGTATTGAAATGGTAACATGGGAAGAGACCTAGAAATCTATTTTATAAGTGCTTCAGGTAAATCTGATTCAAAATAAATTTGACAGTCTCTGCAGTAACTAAATCAAAGGTCATCCCTGAGTTATACACATTAAAGGTCACTGTTAGGGGTGCCTGGGTGCCTCCATCGGTTGGGCATCCGACTTTGGTTCAGTCATGATCTGACAGTCCGTGCGTTTGAGCCACACATCGGGCTCTGTGCTGTCAGTTCAGAGCCAGGAGCCTCCTTTGGACTCTGTGTCTCCCTCTCTCTCTCTGCCCCTCCCCCACTCATGCTCTGTCTCTATCAAAAAATGAATAAACGTTAAAAAAAATTTAAAGTCACTCTTAGAAACCTGTGTTTGTGGTGATGTTAGTGGTGTGATACACACACACACAACATACACATTTGCTTTATTCATAAATAAGTCTGACTCTAACATAGTCTGGTTCAGTTTTCACATCTTCCATGTCTCATGTTCCTCATTGAGCATGCTGGAATCACCCAAAAATACACTAGTCCTCAGATTCTTTCATCAAATAATACAAATTTACATGAATTGGAATTTATTCAAATATTTCATCAAGTAAGATATGAAACACATATGGCCACACATTAATTAATCAGGTATAGAGAATTAGCACTCCATTTGCATACATGATAAATTCTTGTGAATCTGGGTAGGCATACTCTAAATTTCAGGGGATTTTTCATGACCTCTGATTCCAGTGTAAGGCATGATGTCCTTAGTGTCAGATGCCTTGAAGCACTTCAGGTTACACTGGCCATTCCCAACCATCTCACGTATCCACCTGTGTTACAGATACGTTCTTAGTTAGAGTTGTGGTTTGCCAACGTTCAGGTCCATGAGATGAAGAGAGAGGGGCCTTGAAAAGGATGGCCTTCCCTGAATGAAACAGGAGTGGTTGCAAAATAAATTCCCGAAGTCCCATCTGATTTATACTCCCTCCTTGCTGCATGGAACACAGTCTGATAGCTGATGGCGGGGCACACATCTGTGGCCATGAGAGAGCAACTGTGAACACATGGCTGCAGGTGGACAATACCACAGGGAAGAAACGGAGAAGCCAGAGTGCACCATAGGGTATATGAGCCATTTTATCCGACATGGGCATCTATATACTCACTGTATGCATACTAGAAAATATACATCTTCCTTTCTACAAAGTACACATTGGCCTTTTCATGGTATAGCAGAACACAAAACAACAGCTACCCCAAAATGCATCGTTATCATCACTTGTTCCAGTGTTAAATGTGAGCACAGCCTGGTTCCTAACTTCATGGTGTCAGTCTCTATAATGGACAGACATCCTCTTTCTGCTCCCCACCAGATGGAGGAAAAAATGCTACGTGAGCTGTGCATAAAGAGGGGCATCTAGCCTTAAAACTAGGTGGACTGTATGAGGCAGAAATACTCACTGCCTATGACTGGTGAACTGCTCCTCAACTAATCAGTACTTTGCACAATCCTCAGACTAGAACACATCATGGAGCTCAAGCAGGACAGTTTTCTGCCAGCTGTGGATCAGCTTCAGTGGAATGTCATCCAACTACAATCGCTCAGACTGACATGGGGCTAGTGACACATATAATAGTTGTTATACCTTTAAGATGTTTTAAGTAATCTCTAAGGGAACCACAATGAAAATACCTACTGATAATACATTCACCAATAAATAGATGATGTAATGGATTCTATTATTCTAACAATTCCCGTAGACATAATACAACATTCACTGACCACTAACCAAGGGAAGAAATACCCAAGGTGAGTCACAAAGGACGCATGGGTAATATTTCTACAGACAAACACATAGATACTTTTAATGGCAAAGGGAACAAAACCAATTCATATTTGAGTTACACTCACATTGTCCAAAAATGTAACGAGTTGAAAATTGTCACTCTATAACAAAACATACAGGTAAAAACAAAACCACACCTAAATAATGCTGTGGAAATTTCTATACAAAAGGAAGCATATTATTATGGAATTGCAAACCAGAATAAGAGAAAATATAACCCAAAAAATTCTACATAAGAAAGATGAATTATTTAGAGGACACCTACTATAATTTTATTTTAAAGTTTACTGATTTTGAAAGAGACAGAGCACAAGGGGGGGGGGGGGGAGGATCAGGGAGAGAAGGAGAGAGAGAGAATCCCAACCATGAGATCATGACCTGAGTTGAAATCAGGAGTTGGATGGTGAAGCAATTGAGACACCCACGTGACGCTGTGTATGTATAATTTTAAAGTGTGACTGTGAACCCATGAAGAAAGGAACATTTTGAATTATTGGCATGTGTTCATGGACAATGAAGGTGTAAAGAATATTCATTAAAATCTCCCATGGAAAGCTCTCATGAAAACTTTTATGAATTAAGCACTTAAAAGACCTTAAATGAATTATGTTAATAGTTCCGTCCTATTCCACATAATTTAAGGGTATCACCCATCCTTTAGAATCCAGCAAACAAAAAGTTTTCATTTCAGTATTTTTAAGTTTGTATTAAAAGTGTATTTTGAGAGAGAGAGAGAGAGAGAGAAAGAGAGAGAGAGATAGAAAGCGGCAGAGGGGCAGAGAGAAAGGGAGGGAATCCCAAGCAGCCTCCACTCTGTCACTGCAGAGCCAGGCATGGGGCTTCAACTCACAAATCATGAGATGGCGACCTGAGCTGAAATCAAGAGTCTGATGCTCAATCCCCTAAGCATTTCATAATAAACAAATACCATCAAAGTTGTAAAATGTGCCAACAATGACTATATATCAAAAAAACTAAAACAAAAACTGAGAGATGAAATTCAGATACACTCTGAGTGAAGTATAAAAACTAATGATTCATTTGTCCTTAAGTTGAAGATCTCTGATTTTAGGTTTTTTTTTTTAATTTTTTTTTCAACGTTTATTTATTTTTGGGACAGAGAGAGACAGAGCATGAACAGGGGAGGGGCAGAGAGAGAGGGAGACTCAGAATCTGAAACAGGCTCCAGGCTCTGAGCCATCAGCCCAGAGCCCGACGCGGGTCTCGAACTCAGGGACCGCGAGATCATGACCTGGCTGAAGTCCGACGCTTAACCGACTGCGCCACCCAGGCGCCCCTGATTTTAGTTTTGTGTATCAGAAATTTTAGCTGTATTCGTCTGACAGTAGTGGATTGATTTTACTTTTATTCATTATCTTTCAGCTGTATCTTCAAATGGCACCCAGAGCCTTCTCCCAAAGATGTGCATAGATACTTGTTTCCAAAGACTGTCAGTAGGTAGACATAAACATAGTGACCGTGAGAAAGTATGCTTAATGAGAGACTGGAACAGTGTTGGGGACGGTGAAGGGCATCAAAGCTATCATGAAGGACATATCCAAAGGGAGACAATTACCCATAATAAGCCTCTCACTGCACAAAATGGTGAAGGATATAAACACTTTAGAACCCCCCTTTCTAACTACACTACTGCAAAGCGGTGTGTTTCTATAAGCAAAGGCTCAAATCAAATGGTCAAACATACATATTTGCAGAACAAATATTTGGAAAACCTGGAAGGTGACCTAGTCTATGCTGAAAATACTTATTTGTACCCTTTTCACAATAGGATTGCATTCACCTTTCAAAAATTTTTTTTCAACGTTTATTTATTTTTGGGACAGAGAGAGACAGAGCATGAACGGGGGAGGGTCAGAGAGAGAGGGAGACACAGAATCGGAAACAGGCTCCAGGCTCTGAGCTGTCAGCACAGAGCCCGACGCGGGGCTCCAACTCAGGGACCGCGAGATCGTGACCTGGCTGAAGTCGGACGCTTAACCGACTGCGCCACCCAGGCGCCCCTGCATTCACCTTTCAATCAAATATTTCTGAAAATCAGAGATTTAAAAATGAAAAAAAAGTGGTAGGTGGTATCCCGTTGAGAGGTCTTCACTGAGCAGTCAACCTTAAAACAAAACCACAACACTTTCAATGAAAACAGGATTCCTCAATGCAGTCAGTCTGAGAAAATATTTAAGCAGCGTTCAAACGTTAATAAACATCTGAAGACTCATCTTCCAGAGAACCATTATGACTGTAATAAATGTAGGGAAGTATTTTATCAAAGCTCCAACCTTAGTATACAGCAGAGTATATATTTAGGAGAGAATCCTTACAAATATAGTGAATGTGGGAAAATTCCTAACCTATCCTCCAATGATGGTGATCATCAGAGGATTCATGTGGGAAAAAAAACCCATACACATGTCATGAACCTGGGAACATGCTTAGTCAATCATCAAGACTGAAAGTGGATAAGACAACCTACACTGGACAGAAAGGTCAGATTTGTAACAATTTTATGAGAAGCCACTCATTCGTGTACAGGCTGGTCTACCTTGAAGCCATTGTATTGATTGTACTAGGCTACCATAAAGCAATTAGATTGTTGTGTATTCATTATCAGTGCATGAATCATGATACCTCTCAATAAATATGAATTTCTGGGGCGCCTTGGTGGCCCAGTTAAGTGTCTGACTTCGGCTCAGGTCATGGTTTCATGGTTTGGAGGGTTGGATCCATGTGTTGGGCTGGGTGCTGACAGCTCAGAGCCTGGAACCTGCTTCAGATTCCATGTCTCCCTCTCTCTCTGTGCCTCCCCTGCTCATGTTCTGTGCCTCTCTCTCAGAAATAAATAAACATTAAAATATATATATTGCATTTGGAAAACTACCTGGCAGTGACTTAGGGAAATAAACTTTCCTCCTGAAGGACAACAGCTCATCAAGTCTAATTATGTCCCTTTGCCAGAAGGATTATTTGAAACAGACCAAGAAAAAGCTCTGAAACCCAGGACAGGTTTCCTTTGTAACAGACATTTGCATGTATCAGGGTAAGTTCCATTTGGAAGGGTGTCTCCCTCTGTGTAGCAGAAAGAGGGAGAATGTGTAAATCTCCACACGCTCTGGTCAGTGGAGAAGGCATGGGTTTTAATGTGGACAACATCCCTAGCCTGGGTGACTGTGCTTTGCTGATCTCCTCCCCAAATGCTTCCCAGTAGGATCACCTGTGGAGTTTCAAGAAGGATCATTGCTGCTGCCCTCCGCCCTCACATTCCCTCAACTGGGTGGGTGGAAACACAGTGTAGTTTCAGGGAAGTGCTCCAGGGGATTCAGGTGCAGGATTTTTGACCTCAACACCAGGGATTCCTGGTCTCCCCGCTTCAAAGAATGAAGAGGTGGGCACAAATGCGCCACAGGCAGAGGTGATTAGTGTCTAAGAGAGAGAGAGTGGTAGGAAAGCTCGCTGTACAGAGAGGGGCGTCTGAGGATGAAAACCTGAGACAATAGGCAAGGATCTTTGTTTTGTGAGGATTGGGTCTCTCCCACCTTCCCTTTCCCCTATTTCCTTTTCACCACCTACTCGTATTGGCTTGCTAACTCTAGGTGTTGGGTTTTCCATTCCTGATTGTCTCATTCCCACTGTACTCGGGATGGTGAGGCCCCACAGTTCCTTGTGGGTCATACGTTTTATGGTCTACCACTAAGTTGGGTCTTCTGTCAAATTCCTGAGGGGAACCTGAAGGGAAGTCGGTGATATGTGTTACATCTTTAGGGGGAACCTTACACCTGAGGGGGTTTGCTGTGGTCAGACACTCCCAGCATTGTTCCAGTGTTTTGGAAAAAAAGTGTTTTTCCCCACCCCAGGGACCTCAGGTCCTAATCTTTCCCTTTCTGCCTTCTGAATTCTATCTTTTCCTATTATAATTCTTTTTTTTTTTAATGTTTACTTATTTTTGAGAGAGACAGAGACAGAATGCGAGTGGGTTGGGGCAGAGAGAGAGGGAGGCAAGGATCTGAGGCAGGCTTCAGGCGCTGAGCTGTCAGCACAGCGGCCGACATGGGGCTCGAATGCACAGACCGCGAGATCGTGACCTGAGCTGAGGTCGACCCTGGACCTACTGAGCCACACAGGTGCCCCTCCTATTATAATTCTAAGTGAGGCCCAGGGTTGAGAAGGAAGGCTTCCCCAATAATTTATGAGAGTTGAGTGCAGGCTTTTCCTCAAGGGGAGGTAACAGGGTCTCCTGTACAGGAGTTGGGGAGTGTCAGGTCTGCGTAGGAACATTTTTCTATGCTCAAGCAGAATTTGTGGGCTCCTGTGGGAGGGGAGGGCCCCTGAAAGCAGAGAAGGGAAACTCAGTGATTGGTCTCCAAGTGGGAGCTGACAGTTTCTGAATAGCTCCTGACACAAAGGACTAGGAACTTGGGCCTTTTTTGCATTTCAAAGCCTCGCCTGCAGGCGATCAGGTTACAGGAAGTGAAGAGGCAGTGTTGGTGTCTTTACCGACATTTTCTCCTACTTGTGCTGTGTTTTCTCCACAAAGATCTTCTGAGAAAGAAATCTTGAAGAGGAGGTGAAAGAAAAAATGGCCAGTTCTCAGGTAAGCCTTGCGCCCCAGGCCGGAGGACCTGTGATCTTTTTCTCCTGAATTTCCGGGCGTGTAGAAATTGCAGGGAACCTGGGTGTCTCAGCCATTTGAGCATCAGACTCTTGATTTGAGCTCAGGTCATGATCCCAGGGACCTGTGATCCAGCCCTGAGTCGGGGTTCCTTCTGAGTTTCGAGGCTACTTAAGATTTCCTCTCTGTCCCTGTGTCCCTGTCTTCCATTTACATTGATCCTCTCTCTTTAAGAGAAATTAAAAAAAAAAAAAAGGCAATGATTTTTTTGTTTGTTTGTTTGTTTGTTCTGATGGTTTTACTTTAAGTTTTCACCTACGTTTTAAGCTTCTCAGAAATGATATTCTAGGGGCGCCTGGGTGGCTCAGTCGGTTAAGCGTCAGACTTCAGCCAGGTCACGATCTCGCGGTCCGGGAGTTCGAGCCCCGCGTCGGGCTCTGTGCTGACAGCTCAGAGCCTGGAGCCTGTTTCAGATTCTGTGTCTCCCTCTCTCTCTGCCCCTCCCCCGTTCATGCTCTGTCTCTCTCTGTCCCAAAAATAAATAAAAGTTAAAAAAATTAAAAAAAATGATATTCTAGGTTATGTCTTTAGAACACTCCTCCCCTATATCCCAGAGACTTTGCTCCCTTCTCTCCAACCTGGTTTCCAGTGGGACATCAACAGTTGTCACTTTGAATTAAATTCCTGCAAGTAATGAAAATATTCCCTTTGTGACAGATCCAGAGAGGAGAGTGTTGAGTCCAGGTTTCCTGTTGCTGATGGGGTCTGGTCCTGGGACAGCCCTCAAGGAAAACTGTTCCCATTTAGGTCTGATCTGGATGGTTTCTCTGCTCCGGGTAGAGTACGATTATGAAAATGCAAAATACATCAGATAGATATGAGGCACAGAATAATCTGGAATGTTCCTGGTCATTAGGATGTGGAAAACATACTGTAAAATAGTCTAGATATTACGGGACATGGAGACTATATGTGACTGAAGGCTGTATAAATCCATTGTATCTTCAAAATTGTTTATTTTATTTATTTTTTTTTATTTAAAAAAAATTTTTTTTCAACGTTTATTTATTTTTGGGACAGAGAGAGACAGAGCATGAACGGGGGAGGGGCAGAGAGAGAGGGAGACACAGAATCTGAAACAGGCTCCAGGCTCTGAGCCATCAGCCCAGAGCCCGACGCGGGGCTCAAACTCACGGACCGTGAGATCGTGACCTGGCCGAAGTCGGACGCTCAACCGACTGCGCCACCCAGGCCCCCCTTCAAAATTGTTTATATTCTGATTTACTGTTTGGGGTCACAAGAACACATGGTGATCCTGTGTCCTGAGGTGTGCCTTAGGCACTGATAACAATTTGTTTCCTTCCAGCCATTATTACCTTCTTTTACTTGACTTTGTGCTCTGTGACAGATTTCCTCCCTATAACGTTCATATGATTCCTTCTTATCAGTTTTAATGATTTTAGGCAGATTCCCTGAGCGACTTCCAGACACCATCATATTTAATTTTTTTTTAATGTTTATATATTTTTGAGAGAGACAGAGACAGAATGGGAGTGGGGGAGGGGCAGAGAGAGAGGAAGACACAGAACCTGAAGCAGGCTCCAGGCCCCGAGCCATCAGCACAGAGCCAAATGTGGGGCTCGAACTCACAGAGTTGTGAGATCATGACCTGAGCTGAAGTCAGAGGCTCAACCGAGTGAGCCCCCAGGTGCCCCAAGACACCATCACATTTAAAATGGAAACTTTCTGGGGCTCCTGGGTGGCGCAGTCGGTTAAGCATCCGACTTCAGCCAGGTCACGATCTCGCGGTCCGTGAGTTCGAGCCCCGCGTCAGGCTCTGGGCTGATGGCTCGGAGCCTGGAGCCTGTTTCGGATTCTGTGTCTCCCTCTCTCTGTGCCCCTCCCCCGTTCATGCTCTGTCTCTCTCTGTCCCCAAAATACAATAAAAAATGTTGAAAAAAAATTAAAATGGAAACTTTCTTTTAGTTTCTCTTTCCTTGGTTTTTTTTTTTTTTTTTTTTTTTAAGTTTATATATTTTGAGACACCCAGAGAGAGCAGGAGGATTGGAGTTGCAGAGAAACCATGAATCCCAAGCAGGCTCCACAGGGTCTGTGCAGAGCATCACTCAGGGCTCAAACTCACAAAACCATGAGTCCTTGACCTGAGCTGAAGAGTCAAACGCTTAACTGACTAAGGACCCAGGCACCCCTACCTTGCAGTTTCTGATGAGGAAAACAAAGGCAAAAGAAATGTAGGTAAAATTAAATTGTCTTACAACTTAGAACCCACTGAGAAATACTTAAGACTGGAAGAGGAAGATATTCCTCAAGGAATTTACAACTGCTTTAATGTTAATGCTTTTCTAGAGGGGAAAAGCAAGCTTAGCTTGACAATAGCCAAATTCCAGGATCCTGTGAGTCCTCTTTAACCTATGAAATCCCTTCAGAATCTTTATTCCAACCCCCCCCCCAACTTAAAGTATATAATGAATGTCTCCTCACAATCACACTGCAGCTCATTCTTCCCACATGTCCCGTCCCTGTGCTTTAATAAGATCAGCCTCGTTCACCAAAAAGGTCTCAAGAATAGTTTCTTGAGCATTTATTTACTCCTGGCCCACCTCACATCAGTTTCCACTGAGCAATGAAGTCCCTCAACTTGTGTAGTAAATGTAATGACTTATGGGAGTAGAGGTTCTAAATCAATCAGACCTTCATCCTGTAGGTTTTTATTTCACTGCATAGTCATGACACAGACATACTCTTCTATTTACTTGTTTGTGTTTTCAGAAAGAGAAGAATGACATAATATGTTTGAGTGACTTAAAATCCTGAAATACCATAGAGCACAAGTGATGATTGAAACAAAAGCTTTCAATGAGGGGCGCCTGGGTGGCTCAGTCGATGAAGTCTCCATCTTGATTTCGGTGCAGATCATGATCTCGAGGTTCATGAGATAGAGCCCCATGTTAGGACACATGCTGACAGCGGGAGCCCTCCTGGGATTCTCTGTGTCTGTCACTCCCCTGCACCTGCACTCTTTCTGTCTCAAAATAAACAGACATTAAATTGAAAAAAGCCTTTCGAGATGCCTGGGTGGCTCACTTGATTAAGTATCTGATTCAACTCACAGTTCATGAGTTTGAGTCCCACAACTCTCTTTCTCTCTCCCCCTCTCTCTTTTCACCCTCCCTTACTTGTGCCCTCTCTCTCTTTCAGTAAAGAATAAATAAATTAAAAATCTAAAACAAAATATAAAACAAGGTTTCCAAGGACTATTATATTACGAGATCATTGAGTACTATGGTCAAGATACTACTTTTGAGGTACTGTATGGTACAAGACGGGATTTACTGAAATAGGACAGGGGCAGGACCCATGGGCAGAAAAAAATGTACTTTGGCTGCGTGAAGCTTGTATGTTCATGGGGGAGGGTAAGTGCACAGTGTTCAATCACAAAACTTTCTTTAAATTTCTACTTGTAAAACTACCTCTGCACGATTTCTCTGATGCTTATCATTCAGTTCAATATTAACAATTGATGAGACACACTAGCACTCATGTGACCCTTTAAAAAATCCAGCATCCTTGGGGCGCCTGGGTGGCGCAGTCGGTTAAGCGTCCAACTTCAGCCAGGTCACGATCTCGCGGTCCGGGAGTTCGAGCCCCGCGTCGGGCTCTGGGCTGATGGCTCAGAGCCTGGAGCTTGTTTCCGATTCTGTGTCTCCCTCTCTCTCTGCCCCTCCCCCGTTCATGCTTTGTCTCTCTCTGTCCCAAAAATAAATAAACGTTGGGAAAAAAAAAAAAAAATCCAGCTTCCAGAGGCACCTGCGTGGCTCGGTCACAGCCAGGAGCAGGCTTACAGTCTCTCCCTCTCTCTGCCTCTCCCCTTTTTACACCATGTTTGCCCATGCTCTCTCTCACAATATAAATAAACATGGAAAAAGAAAAATTGAATGCAGGAACCAGTCTGTATTTGATGCTCATCCAAACTATGCAGGCTCTAGGTCAGCCTTCTATGGTGAAGGTGAACATGTTTCTGTTTGTATCCGTCATAGTAGACTCAGAAATAAAAACTGTTATATCATTCTATGTGTTTGTGTTGATAGTGTGAGTAAAAGACTTAAGCATTATCACCTACGACTAGATTGAGAAGTTTCAGGTCATCGAAATGTTTTTTGTTCGTTTGGATTTTTTTTTTTTTTTAAGTTTTGAGAGAGACAAGGAGGGGCAGAGAAAGAGAGGGAGAGACAGAATTCCAGGCAAGCCACACTGTCAGCACAGAGCCTGAGGTGAGGCTTGAACTCAGGAACCCTGAGATCATGACATGAACTGAAATCAAGAGTTGTAAACCTAAGGTACTAAGCCATCCAGGTACTGCTCTTGAAAACTTTTTCAGTCACCCTGATAATATTCTATTCTACCATGTTTAATGTTATAACTACTTTCAAAATGTATGGATGTGTGCATGGAATGTATAAATATAGATGAATTTTGTGTGCATATCTTCTTTCCATCAGTTTTCTCAGTGTTTAACACCTGTTATGAACATTGATTTAGGGTCCTTGTGTATATTGCCCTGTGTGTCATTTTAGATCAACTCTAGGTCAGTTAACCTAGATTAAAATCTGATCCATACCATGTACTGGGTGCTTAACAAATATTTACCAAAAATAGAAGAATAATGTGTTTCTTGTCTTAGATTATTATTATTTATTTTCCATGAATTTATGAGAAATTGTTTAATGCTCTCTACTAACCAGGAAATGCTTGAAAAGCCTTGTCACCTTTCTTGCTATTCTAGTAGAACTTGTAATTGCTGTAAAACCCACTCAATTCCAAGTCCTCCAAGAGTTCTTGAATTTGAGTTCTACTTCATTATTGGAATATGTATACCTTGGCCCATAGACTAATGCCTTGTTAGAAATGCAGACACCTACCCCATGCTAGAACTCCTGAACAGTTCCCTCATTTTAACAAGATCTCAAATGCACTGTTGTGAAATTATAATTCACATTAGAAGATGCTAAGTACATTTGTAACTCACCAAAACTTCCCATTAAGAAATAGACACCACATGTACTGTATGATGGAAATATAGGATTCCAAAATGTGTATGCCTATGTTGATGCCTTCGTTTTACAAATTCTCTTGAATAAACACAATATTTATAACAGTTCATACTCAAAGTTAAAGAATATATTAGAGCATAATACTGTGTTACAAATGGTCTTACTGCAGAAAGCAAGAAACTCATCTAAGCAGGAACCAGTTCTCCTAATATAACTGAACAAACAGGAATACAGTCCTTGGTGAATCACAAAAAAACTATACCAAGTGGGGATGTCAGACAAAGGAAAATTGATTTACAGGAAATAAGGAGATCACAGGAAATAATTTCCAAAGCAGAGACACAGAGGAAAGGAGAATAATTTCCTTTTTTTAAAAAAAATTTTGTTGGGGCGCCTGGGTGGCTTGGTCGGTTAGTTGTCTGACTTCGGCTCAGGTCATGATCTCATGGTCCATGAGTTCGAGCCCCGTGTCGGGCTCTGTGCTGACGGCTCAGAGCCTGGAGCCTGTTTCAGATTCTGTGTCTCCCTCTCTCTCTGCCCCTCCCCTGTTCATGCTCTGTCTCTCTCTGTCTCAAAAAAAATAAATAAACGTTAAAAAAAAATTAAAAAAAAATTTTGTTTAAATTTATTTATTTTCAGAGACAGACTGAGTGGAGGAGGGGTAGAGAGAGAGGGAGAGAGAGAGAATTCCAAGCAGGCTCCGTGCTGTCAACGCAGAGTCTGATGCAGGGTTTGAACTCAGAAACTGTGAGATCATGACCTGAGCTGAAACCAATAGTCGGATGCTTCAGCAACAGAGCCACCCATGCACCCTGGAATGCTTTCCTTTTATTTAGGGTTAGGGTGGATATTTATCAGAGGAGACTGGGGATAAGGTTGCACATGAGCCTTAAGAAAACAGTTCTATACATTCACTGTATGCTACATAGTAAATGAGGTTTATACTCCTCCTTGGGTGGAGATTTTAGCATTATAATGAGGTAAAAGGGAGCTCCTGGGTGTCCCAGTCCCTTGAGCTTCTGACTTTTGATTTAGGCTCAAGTCATGATCTCATAGTCTTAAGATCAAGCCCCAAGTCAAGCTCCATACTGAGCATGGAGCCTGGTGGGATTTCTTCTCTCTGCCCCACCCATACTTGTGCTCTCTCTCTCTCAGGGAATAAACTTAAAAATATATACAATGAGATATAGGTAACTGTTCTCATTTCATGCTTACTCTAATGTTCATCTGCATAGATGTGAGCCTGGGGTTAAGGTCAAATTGAGACAATGGAAGCTCTTCCTCAGGGCAGTCATTACCTTTGTTGGATACTTTCTGTTTCCACCACAGGACAGTATGCCCATGGGGTATTTTCCCTGAAGTAAAAGGTAAGGTGGAAAGAAGAGGTTAAGTAAACTGAGGGATATGGTCAGTGAGCAAATGCAGGTAAGCAGTGGAATGTCAGATCGTGGGTTGCGGCTTGTGACATGAACTCCCTCTTCCATCTTAGGGACCACTTGAACTCTTCATGTGTCCACTTGGTAACTGTAGTGTTTATTGCAGGGACTGCTGACCTTCAGGGATGTGGCTGTAGTATTCTCTCTGGAGGAGTAGGGATGCCTGAACCAGAGTCAGCGAGAACTGTACAGGGATGTGATGTTAGAGACCTATGGACACCTCCTCTTCTTGGGTGAGGATACCACCCTCCAGATTTCCCAAACCACACTCAGGTTTTGTTCCTTCCTTTGAAGACTGTCTCTTGGAATCTTCCTCTTTGCATGACTGGGATTCAAATCCCTACATAAGGGAAATAATTATGAGTTTGTAGATGTAAAGAAATATCTTCATGTTTCTTTCAAAGTTAGTTTTCCCTTCCTTAGACTAACATCATCATTTTTTAGATTAATGACAATTCTAAACATTGAGTGCCATAAAATGGTATTTCCATCTTCAATACCAATCTCAACTCATTATGGTAGTGTAATACTGGGAAGTAGAGATCAAGATGTGAACCTTGGAAACCATCCTGGGTGTTCTAAAAGGGCTATTGGGCATTTTCCAGAATTGCACAATGTCCTCTCTACTGAGTCCAATACTGGATTGAAAGGTAGAATTTCCAGCAATACTCCTATTCCTTTTTTCTAGCATCCAGGTCTTGTGACAAAGCCGGACCTGGTCCTCTTTTTGGAACTTAAGAAGGAGTTCTGGGAATGGAAGAGAAAGGAGACAGTAGCTACACACCCAGGTAGGTGGGAATGAATGAAGCAGATGACAAAGGTGAGGTCCAAATGTGAAGGATGAAGACTGACCTTAAAACGTGGATTGAGGAGCCCTCCTTGAATTGAAATTAGTTTTAAAAGGCCGGTTTTATGTCTCTTCCTCTCACAGTGGACTTCTGCTTTCCAACACATCATGCTCTTACATTCTCTAAGGATTGTCCTTCAGTTCCACTGTAGGTCCTTCACGTCCACAGTGAAGGCCTCCGTAATCTGATTGATTGGTTGTCCATTGCTTTGAGGGTGGGGGAAATCTCTGTATTTCTGAGGAAGTCTATGTTAATACATTTCTGAGTATTTGCCTTGTGTGAGAAGTGTGTCGGGGTACTGATGGACATATTGGGGGTTGGTGCAGAAATCCCGGAAACAATGGGGACAGATATCACATGTTATCTGTTTCCCGATATTATGGATGCTTTAATCTTAATCGTACTGAATTGACACCCACTCATTTCATCAGATAATAAAGCACCTCCCTAAAATGAGAAAATCTAACCCTTTATTTTACTTCAAAAGTTCAGTTTTGAGGGCGCATGGTTGGATCAATTGGTTAAGCATCTGACTTCAGCTGAAGTCATGATCTCACAGACAGTGAGTTTGGGGCCAGCATAGGCCTCTGTGATGACAGCACAGAGCAAGCTTGGAATTCGGTCTCCCTCTCTCTCTCTGTTCCTCCCCTACTTCGTCTTTATCTCTCTCTCAAAAACAAACAAACAAACAAAAAAAGTTCAGTTGTTTGGTATTAACTAAAATAAGAGATTTCTATTCTATGTGTTCCATTCCTTAATGGTGAAATAATTTTAAGCACCTATTATTTTCCTAGAAATCCTACATGAATTAATGCCATAGGGGAGATAGGACATTTAGAATTTAAAACTCACAACCTATAATAAATCTCAATTGTTACATTATTTCTTAATAATTGAATCATTTTATAATTTTGTCTTGTATAATATGAAGTTCCTGTGACTTTGCCATATATGTTTTCACTTTCTGAGTAGTTATATTTGAGATTACTTTATGATTTATTGGATCAAAAATTTTTTTAATTTTTTTTAATGTTTATTTAAAAAAATTTTTTTTTAACGTTTATATATTTTTGAGACAGAGAGAGACAGAGCATGAATAGGGGAGGGTCATAGAGAGAGAGGAAGACACAGAATCGAAACAGGCTCCAGGCTCTGAGCGGTGAGCACAGCCCTACGCGGGACTCGAACTCTCGGACTGCGAGATCATGACCTGAGCTGAAGTTGGCTGCTTAACCGACTTAGCCACCCAGGCGTCCCTTTAATGTTTATTTTTGAAAGACAGAGTGAGTAGGGGATGGCAGAGAGAGAGGGAGACACAGAATCTGAAGCAGGCTCTAGGCTCTGAGCTGTCCACACAGAGCCTGACATGGGGCATGAACCCACAAATTGTGAGATCATGACCTAAGCCGAAGTCTCATGCTTAACTGACTGAGCCACCTAGGTACTCCTAGATTAAAAGTTCTGATATGACATGGATGTGTGCTTCATAAGAAATGAGGTAGATGATTAGTGAATTTCTTATATTTAGAAAAAAAGTTTTGATTATAAATGTAATTTTGCTTCAGGAAACATGAATCAGTCTTTTCTACTTTCCTCAGAATGTATCTGAATTCAATATAAAAAGGTTGTTTTTTGTTTGTTTTTTAAATAAAGTGCTTGTTGGCCTATTTACAATGCTGATGGTGTTTGTTTATTTAGAAAAGAAAGTTTTTGGGACACCTGTGTAGCTCAGAGGGTTGAGCATCTGACTCTTGATTTCAGTTCAGTTCATGACCACTTCATAGTTTGTGAGTTCTAGCCCTGTATCCAGCTCTGCCCTGACAGCATGGAGCCTGCTTGGGATTTTCTCCCTCTCTCCCTGTCCCTCCTACTCTCTGTCTCTCCCTCCCCCTCTCTCTCTCTCTCTCTCTCTCTCTCTCAATATACTTAATAAAACTTAAAAGAAGGGAAAGGTTTTTGTATGCTTGATTCTATGGATGGGTTATACCCTTAAATTCTGTGTAAATGGAGATATCTATTAACATAATACACTTTTTCATGCCTTTTAACTGCTTCATTCATAAGAATTTTCATTAGAGCTTTTGATTTTAGTGAATATACATTACAATTTTACTGTCCATGAAGACATGCCAATAATTCAAAATGTTCCTTTTCTTTTATGAGTACACAGTCACAGTTTAATATTATAGCTACATAGGTGCATCAGGGTGGCTCAGTTGGTTACATGTTTGGCCCTTGACTTTGGCTTACGTCATGGTCTCACAGTTTGTGAGTTCAAGCCCTGTGTCAAGCTCTCTGCCAGCAGCACATATAATGGTTTGTTATACCTTTAAGATATTTTGAGTAATCCCTAAGGAAACCACAATGAAAATATGTACACAATAAATATGTACACCAAAAAATAGATAATGAAATTAATTCTATTATTATGACAACTCACGTAGACATGAAACAACATTCACTGACCACTAACCCAGGAAAGAAATACACAGGATGATTCACAAAGTAAGCATGTGTAATATTTCTACATGCAAATACTTAGATAATTTTGTTGGCAGAGGGCATAAAGCTGATTCATATTTGAGTTACACTGATATTTTCTGAAAATGTAATCAGTTGAAAATTGTCACCCCATAACAAAATACACAGGTAAAAAACAAAACCACACCTAAAGCTGAGGTTGAAAAATAAAGATGTGGAAAGTCCCATACAAAAGGAAGCACATTATTATGGAATTGCAAAACCAGAATAAGACAAAATATAAGTCAAAAACGTCTACATAAAAAAAGGTGAATTATTTATTTATTTTATTATTATTATTATTATTTTTTTATAAAATTTATTGACAAATTGGTTTCCATACAACACTCAGTGCTCATCCCAAAAGGTGCCCTCCTCAATACCCATCACCCACCCTCTCCTCCCTCCCACCCCCCATTATTATTATTTTTTAAAATTTTTTTTAAAGGTGAATTATTTAAAGGAAATCTATAATATTATTTTTTATTTGAAGAGAGAGCACAAGGAGGGGAGGAACAGAGAAACAGAGAGAGAGAGAGAGAGAGAGAGAGAGAGAGAATCCAAAGCATGCTCTCCCCTGTCACTGTAGAGCCCAGTGCAGGATTTGACTCCTAAAATGTGAGATCATGACCTGAACCGAAATCAATAGTTGGACTCTTAACCAGTTAAGCCACCACCCAGGATCCCCTTTGTCACTATGATTATAAATTGTTTCCTTTCTTTAAAATTTTAATGTTTATTTATTTATTTTTGAGAGAGAGAGAGAGAGAGAGACAGACAGACAGAGTGCAGACATGGGAGGGGCAGAAAGAGAGGGAGACACTGAATCTGAAGCAGGCTCCAGGCTGTGAGCTCTCAGCACAGAGCCCAACAGGGGACTCCCACTCATGGACCATGAAACCATGGCCTAAGCTGTAGTTGGACATGACCTACTGAGCCACCTAGATGCCCCTGTAGCTATAATACTAAACTCTGATTGTGTACCCATGAAAAAAGCAAACATTTTGAATTATTGGCATGTCTTCATGGATAGTAAAACTGTAAAGTATATTAATTAATATCAACCATGGAAAGTTCTAATGAAAACCCTTATGAATTAAGCACTTAAAAGACATTATTACACAGAATTTAAGGGTGTAATCATTTCTTTAGAATCAAGCAAGCAGAAACTTATTTTCTTAAGTTTTTTTTCCATGTATTTTGAGAAACAGAGAGAGAGAGAGAGAGAGTGGAGGAAGGGAAAAGATAGACAAGAGAATTCCAAGCAGGCTCCACACTGTCATTGCAGAGCGGGATGTGGGGCTGGAACTCATAAACGGTGAGACGATGACCTCAGCTGAAACCAAGAGTCAGATGTGCAACACTCTGAGCCACCCAGGCATGCCACAACTTTTCATTTATAAATAAACACCATCAATGTTGTAAAATATGCCAACAGTAAGTTTATAAAAACATATTTGGGATTAAATTCAAATACAATCTGAGTGTTGTAGAAAGACTAATGATTGATTTTTCTTGAAGTGAAAATTCTCTGATTTCAGTTTTGTGTATAAGAAATATTAATTGTATTTATCTGACAGCAGAAAGAGCTGTATCTTCAAATGATACCCAGAGCCCCCTTCCAAAAATGTGCAGAGAAACTTCTTTCCAAAGAGGGTTAGTGGATAGATGTAAACATTGTGCCCATGACAATGGACGCTTAATGATAGAGTGGAACAGTGTTGGGGAGAGACAAAGGCAACAAAGATCTCATGGAGCACATAATGCAAACACAGACAACTGCCCATTATATGAGTCTCATTGCCCCAAACGGTGAAGGATATAAAACATTTTGGAAGATCACCCTCTCTAAGACTTACTTCTGCAAGGCAGTTTGCTTCTATAGTCAAAGGCTCAAATCAAGTGGTCAAACAGACATATTTGCAGGACAAAAATTTGGAGAATCCGGAAAGTGACCTAGTCCATGCTGAACATACTTCTTTGCACCATTTTGACAATAGGATTGCATTAACCTTTCAGTCAAATATTTATGAAAGTCAGAGATTGAAAAAGGAAGAAAAAAATGATAAGTGGTATCCATTTGAGGGGTCCTTCCCTGAGCAGTCGACCTTACAACAAAACCACAGCATTTTCAATGAGAACAGAATTGCTCATTGCAGTGAATCTGAGAAAATATTGAACCAGGATTCAAATGTTAATAAATATCTACGGACTCCTTTGCCAGGGAACCATTGTGACTGTACTAAATGTAGGGAAGTCTTTAACAAAGCTCAAACCTTATTAGACAGAAGAGAATATATTTGGGAGAGAATCCTTCTGAATATACTGAGTGTGGGAAAATTCTTAACCAGTCCTCCAATGTTGGTGATCATCTGAGGAGTCATGTGGGAAAAAACCCGTACACATGCAATGAACCTGGTAACATGTTTAGTCAGTCATCAACACTTAATATCAATAAGACAATCCATGCTGGACAGAAAGGTTACGTTTGTAAGGAATGTGGCAAAGCCTTCAACTGGCACTCAACACTAATTCAAAATCACCTAGTGCATACTGGAAAGAGACCTTACAAATGTGAAGAATGTGGTAAAACTTTTAAGTATGGGTCATCGCTAAATGGACACAGGAAAATCCATACTGGAGAGAAACATTACAAACTTAAAAAAGGTGGGATGGCCTTTACCCAAGACTCACCTCTTACTAAACACCACAGAATTCATGCTGGAGAGAAATCTTTGGAATGTCAACAATGTGGCAAATCCTTTAACTGGCCCTCAAGCCTTATTCAACATCACAGAATTCATACTAGAGGGAGACCTTACCAATGTAGAGAATGTGGCAAGACCTTTTTTTGGCCCTCAGGCTTTAATCGACATTCCAGAATCCATACCGGAGAGAAACCTTACCAATGTAAAGAATGTGGCAAGGCCTTTAAGTGGCACTCCTACCTTAATCAACATCACAGAATTCATACTGGAGAAAAACCTTACCAATTTAAAGAGTGTTGCACGGCGTTTACCTGCACCTCAGATCTTACTGGACATCACAGAACCCATACTGGAGAGAAACCTTACAAATGTCAAGAATGTGGCAAGGCTTTTAGCCAGCAATCATCCCTTATTCAACATCCCAGAATGCATACTGGAGAGAAGCCTTACAAATGTAAAGAATGTGGCAAGGCCTTTAACCAGCCCTCAGTCCTTACTAGACATCACAGAATCCATACTGGAGAGAAACCTTACCAATGTAAAGAATATGGCAAGGCCTTTAAACAGCTCTCACACTTTAACCAACATCACAGAATTCATACTGGAGAGAAACCTTACCAATGTAAAGAATGTGGCAAGGCCTTTAACCAGCCCTCAGTCCTTACTAGATATCACAGAATCCATACTGGAGAGAAACCTTACCAATGTAAAGAATATGGCAAGGCCTTTAAACAGCTCTCACACTTTAACCAACATCACAGAATCCATACTGGAAAGAAACCTTACCGATGTAAAGAATGTGGCAAGGCCTTTAACCAGCCCTCAGTCCTTACTAGATATCACAGAATCCATACTGGAGAGAAACCTTACCAATGTAAAGAATATGGCAAGGCCTTTAAACAGCTCTCACACTTTAACCAACATCACAGAATTCATACTGGAGAGAAACCTTACCAATGTAAAGAATGTGGCAAGGCCTTTAAGAACTATCCACAGCTTACTCGACATCACAGAATCCATACTGAAGAGAAATCTCACCAATGTAAAGAATGTAGCAAGGCCTTTAGTCAACAGTCACACCTTATTAAACATCACAGAATTCATACTGATTGAAACTTTACAAATGTAAAGAATATGACCAGGTCTTTACCCGAACCTTACAACTTACTCAACATCACAGAATTCATACTTGACAGAAACCTTAATAATGTGAAGAATGTAATAAGGTCTTTAATCACTCTTCAAACTTTAGTCATTATCACAGAATTTATACTGGAGTACATCTTCCAAATTTAAGGAATTGTGGACTGCTCACCCCTTACTTTACATTGGAAAATTTACACTGGAATATAACCATTGAATACTAAAGCATGTGGCCAGGTGTTTAACCAATGCCAAACCCTGACTCCTGACCAGAGAAGGTATACTGGGGAGGATTTTGCAAATATAAGAATTTGGTAAGCTTAAAAATAAGAGGTGAAGCTTCATTCTGTATCACAGAATTCATACTGGAGAAAAACTTTAAATGTGAAGAATGTGGTAAAACTTTTGTGACTACTGAACCCTTCTCAATATCTCAGACTTTATACTGAGGAGAAACATTACAGAGGAAAAGAATGTGTCCAACCAAAGCTGGAACTCAACTTGCTCAAGATCATAGCTATCTTTCAGGAGAGAAACTAACATGTAGAGAAAGTTGCCATGCTTTTAAGTGGATTTGGATCCTTAATCAATATCCCAAAGTACACATGAGATTAAATCCTACAGACCTGGGGCGCCTGGGTGGCGCAGTTGGTTAAGCGTCCGACTTCAGCCAGGTCACGATCTCGCGGTCCGTGGGTTCGAACCCTGTGTCGGGCTCTGGGCTGATGGCTCAGAGCCTGGAGCCTGTTTCCGATTCTGTGTCTCCCTCTCTCTCTGCCCCTCCCTCGTTCATGCTCTGTCTCTCTCTGTTCCAAAAATAAATAAAAAACGTTGAAAAAAAAATCCTACAGACCTAATGAATGAGGAAAGGCCTTCATAGTAAACGAACACTTTAGCCAACACCAGACAGTGCATAAAAGAAGGTAACTTGAAAGTTATAAATATTTAGAGAAATATTTAATTGAGCATCCAATGTCAATAAATGTCACAGAATTCACAGGAGAAAGTACTACATCAGTCTATTTAGACATACATCAAAATACTGATGATAAGGAATAATACAAAGTTAAACATAATGTATAGGCTGTTATGCCTCAAAAGATTAAATGGATCAATTATAATTTTTTTCAATATATGAAATTTATTGTCAAATTGGTTTTCATACAACATCCAGTGTTCATCATAAAAGATGCCCTCTTCAATACCCATCACCCACACTCCCCTCCCTTCCACCCCCCATCAACCCTCAGTTTGTTCTCAGTTTTTAAGAGTTTCTTATGTTTTGGCTCTCTCCCACTCTAATCTCTTTTTTTTTTTTTCTTCCCCTGCCCCATGGGTTTCTGTTAAGTTTCTCAGGATCCACATAAGAGTGAAAACATATGGTATCTGTCTTTCTCTGTGTGGCTTATTTCACTTAGCATCACACTCTCCAGTTCCATCCATGTTGCTACAAAGGGCCATATTTTATTCTTTCTCATTGCCATGTAGTACTCCATTGTGTATATAAACCACAATTTCTTTATCCATTCATCAGTTGATGGACATTTAGGCTCTTTCCACACTTTGGCTATTGTTGAGACTGCCGCTATAAACATTAGGGTACAAGTGCCCCTATGCATCAGTACTCCTGTATCCCTTGGGTAAATTCCTAGCAGTGCTATTACTGGGTCATAGGGTAGGTCTATTTTTAATTTTTTGAGGAACCTCCACACTGTTTTCCAGAGCGGCTGCACCAATTTGCATTCCCACCAACAGTGCAAGAGGGTTCCCATTTCTCCACATCCTCGCCAGCATCTATAGTCTCCTGATTTGTTCATTTTGGCCATTCTGACTGGCGTGAGGTGATATCTGAGTGTGGTTTTGATTTGTATTTCCCTGATGAGGAACGACGTTCAGCATCTTTTCATGTGCCTGTTGGCCATCCGGATGTCTTCTTTAGAGAAGTGTCTATTCATGTTTTCTGCCCATTTCTTCACTGGGTTATTTGTTTTTTGGGTGTGGAGTTTGGTGAGCTCTTTATAGATTTTGGATACTAGCCCTTTGTCCGATATGTCATTTGCAAATATCTTTTCCCATTCCGTTGGTTGCCTTTTACTTTGTTGGTTGTTTCCTTTGCTGTGCAGAAGCTTTTTATCTTCATGAGGTCCCAATAGTTCACTTTTGCTTTTAATTCCTTTGCCTTTGGGGATGTGTCAAGTAAGAAATTGCTACAGCTGAGGTCAGAGAGGTCTTTTCCTGCTTTCTCCTCTAGGGTTTTGATGGTTTCCTGTCTCACATTCAGGTCCTTTATCCATTTTGAGTTTATTTTTGTGAATGGTGTGAGAAAGTGGTCTAGTTTCAACCTTCTGCATGTTGCTGTCCAGTTCTCCCAGCACCATTTGTTAAAGAGACTGTCTTTTTTCCATTGGATGTTCTTTCCTGCTTTGTCAAAGATTAGTTGGCCCTACTTTTGTGGGTCTAGTTCTGGGGTTTCTATTCTATTCCATTGATCTTTGTGTCTGTTTTTGTGCCAATACCATGCTGTCTTGATGATGACAGCTTTGTAGTAGAGGCTAAAGTCTGGGATTGGGATGCCTCCTGCTTTGGTCTTCTTCAAAATTACTTTGGCTATTCGGGGCCTTTTGTGGTTCCATATGAATTTTAGGATGGCTTGTTCTAGCTTCGAGAAGAATGTTGGTGCAATTTTGATTGGGATTGCATTGAATGTGTAGATAGCTTTGGGTAGTATTGACATTTTAACAATATTTATTCTTCCAACTCATGAGCATGGAATGTTTTTCCATTTCTTTATATCTTCTTTAATTTCCTTCATAAGCTTTCTATAGTTTTCAGCATACAGATCTTTTACATCTTTGGTTAGATTTATTCCTAGGGATTTTATGCTTCTTGGTGCAATTGTGAATGGGATCAGTTTCTTTATTTGTCTCTCTGTTGCTTCATTATTGGTGTATAAGAATGCAACTGATTTCTGTACAATGATTTTGGATCATGCGACTTTGCTGAATTCATGTATCAGTTCTAGCAGACTTCTGGTGGAGTCTATCGGATTTTCTATGTATAATATCATGTCATCTGCAAAAAGTGAAAGCTTAACTTCATCTTTGCCAATTTTGATGCCTTTGATTTCCTTTTGTTGTCTTATTGCTGATGCTAGCACTTCCAACCCTATGTTAAATAACAACAGTGAGAGTGGACATCCCGGTCGTGTTCCTGATCTCAGGGAAAAAGCTCTCAGTTTTTCCCCATTGAGGATGATGTTAGCTGTGGGCTTTTCATAAATGGCTTTTATGATCTTTAAGTATGTTCCTTCTATCCCGACTTTCTCAAGGGTTTTTATTAAGAAAGTTGCTGAATTTTGTCAAATGCTTTTTCTGCATCGATTGACAGGATCATATGGTTCTTATCTATTCTTTTATTAATGTGATGTATCACATTGATTGATTTGCGAATGTTGAACCAGCCCTGCTGCCCAGGAATGAATCCCACTTGATCATGGTGAATAATTCTTTTTATATGCTGTTGAATTCGATTTGCTAGTATCTTATTGAGAGTTTTTGCATCCGTATTCATCAGGGATATTGGCCTATAGTTGTCTTTTTTTACTGGGTCTCTGTCTGGTTTAGGAAAGTAATACTGGCTTCATAGAATGAGTCTGGAAGTTTTGCTTCCCTTTCTAATTTTGGAATAGCTTGAGAAGGATAGGTACTATCTCTGCTTTAAACGTCTGGTAGAACTCCCCTGGGAAGGCATCTGGTCCTGGATTCTTATTTGTTGGGAGATATTTGATGACTGATTCAATTTCTTCGCTGGTTATGGGTCTGTTTAAGCTTTCTGTTTCCTCCTGATTGAGTTCTGGAAGTGTGTGGGTGTTTAGGAATTTGTCCATTTCTTCCAGGTTGTCCAGTTTGTTGCATATAATTTTTCATAGTATTCCCTGATAATTGCTTGTATTTCTGAGGGATTAGTTGTAATAATTCCATTTTCATTGGTGATTTTATCCATTTAGGTCCTTTGTTTTTTGTTTTTGAGAAGCCTGGTTAGAGATTTATCAATTTTGTTTATTTTTTCAAAACACCAACTCTTGGTTTCATTGATCTGCTCTACTGTTTTTTTTAGATTCTATATTGTTTATATCTGCTCTGATCTTTATTATTTCTCTTCTTCTGCTGGGTTTGGGGTGTCTTTGCTGTTCTGCTTCTAGTTCCTTTAGGTGTGCTGTTAGATTTTGTATTTGGGATTTTTCTTGTTTCTTGAGATAGGCCTGGATTGCAATGTATTTCCTCTCAGGACTGCCTTCACTGCATCCCAAAGCATTTGGATTGTTCTATTTTCATTTTCGTTTGTTTCCATATATTTTAAAATTTCTTCTCTAATTGCCTGGTTGACCCATTCATTCTTTAGTAGGGTGTTCTTTAACCTCCATGCTTTTGGAGGTTTTCCAGACTTTTTCCTGTGGTTGATTTCAAGCTTCATAGCATTGTGGTCTGAAAGTATGCATGGTATGATCTCATTTCTTGTATACTTATGAAGGGCTGTTTTGTGACCCAGTATGTGATCTATCTTGGAGAATGTTCCATGTGCACTCGAGAAGAAAGTATATTCTGTTGCTTTGAGATGCAGAGTTCTAAATATATCTGTCAAGTCCATCTGATCCAATGTATCATTCAGGGCCCTTGTTTCTTTATTGATCCTGTGTCTAGATGATCTATCCATTGTTGTAAGTGGAGTATTAAAGTCCCCTGCAATTACCACATTCTTATCAATAAGGTTGCTTATGTTTGTGAGTAATTGTTTTATATATTTGGGGGCTCCCGTATTCGGCACACAGACATTTATGCCTGTTAGCTCTTCCTGATGGATAGACCCTGTAATTATTATATAATGCCTTTCTTCATCTCTTGTTACAGCCTTTAATTTAAAGTCTAGTTTGTCTGATATAAGTATGGCTACTCCAGCTTTCTTTTGACTTCCAGTGGCATGATAAATAGTTCTCCATCCCCTCACTTTCAATCTGAAGGTGTCTTCAGGTCTAAAATGAGTCTCTTGTAGACAGCAAATAGATGGGTCTTTTTTTTTTTTATCCATTCTGATACCCTATGTCTTTTGGTTGGCACATTTAGTCCATTTGCATTCAGTGTTATTATAGAAAGATATGGGTTTAGAGTCATTGTGATGTCTGTAGGTTTCATGCTTGTAGCAATGTCTCTGGTACTTTGTCTCACAGGATTCCCCTTAGGATCTCTTGTAGGGCTGGTTTAGTGGTGATGAATTCATTCAAATTTTGTTTATTTGGGAAGACCTTTATGTCTCCTTCTATTCTAAATGACAGACTTGCTGGATAAAGGATTGTTGGCTGCATATTTTTTCTGTTCATCACATTGAAGATTTCCTGCCATTCCTTTCTGGCCTGCCAATTTTCAGTAGAGAGATCCGTCAGGAGTCTTATTGGTTTCCCTTTATGTGTTAGAGCACGTTTATCCCTTGCTGCTTTCAGAATTTTCTCTTTATCCTTGTATTTTGTCAGTTTCACTATGATATGTCATGCAGAAGTTCGATTCAAGTTATGTCTGAAGGGAGTTCTTTGTGCCTCTTGGATTTCAATGCCTTTTTCCTTCCCCAGATCAGGGAAGTTCTCAGCTATTATTTCTTCAAGTACACCTTCAGCACTTTCCCTCTCTCTTCCTCCTCTGGAATACGAATTATGCATAGATTATTTCTCTTTAGTGCATCACTTAGTTCTCTAATTTCCCCCTCATACTCCTGGATTTTTTAATCTCTCTTTTTCTCAGCTTCTTCTTTTTCCATAATTTTATCTTCTACTTCACCTATTCTCTCCTCTGCCTCTCCAATCCAAGCTGTGGTCATCTCCATTTTATTTTGCAGCTCTGGCTGTTCTTTAGTTCCTTGATCTCTGTAGCAATAGATTTTCTGCTGTCCTCTATACTGTTTTCAAGCCCAGCGATTAATTTTATGACTATTATTCTAAATTCACTTTCTGTTATATTGTTGAAATCCTTTTTGATCAGTTCATTAGTTGTCGCTGTTTCCTGGAGATTCTTTTGAAGGGAATTCTTCCGTTTTATCATTTTGGATAGTCCCTGGAGTGGTGCAGAACTGCAGGGCACTTCCCCTTTGCTGTCTTGAATAACTTGTGTTGGTGGGCGGGGCCGCAGTCAGACCTGATGTCTGCCCCCAGCCCACTGCTGGGGCCACAGTCAGACTAGTGTGTACCTTCTCTTCCCCTCTCCTAAAAGGGGGATTCACTGTGGGGTGGTGTGGCCCATCTTGGCTACTTGCACACTGCCAGGCTTGTGGTGCTGGGGATCTGGTGTATTAGCTGGGGTGGATCAGCAAGGTGCACAGGGGTGGGAGGGGTAGGCTCAGCTCACTTTTCCTTAGGTGACCCGCTTTGGGAGGGGCCCTACGGCACCGGGAGGGAGTCAGACCTGTTGCCGGAGGGATAGATTCGCAGAATTACAGCGTTGGGTGTTTGCTCAGTGCAAGCAAGTTCCCTGACAGGAACTGGTTCCCTTTGGGATTTTGGCTGGGGGATGGGAGAGGGAGATGGCTCTGGCTAGCACCTTTCTTCCCCGCCAAGCTGAGCTCTGTCATCTGGGGCTCAACAACTCTCCCTCCTGTTGTCCTCCAGCCCTCCTGCTCTCCGAGCAGAGCTGTTAACTTATAACCTTCCAGATGTTAAGTCCCGCTTGCTGTCAATACACACTCCGTCTGGCCCCTCCGCTTTTGCCAGCCAGACTTGGGGGCTCTGCTTTGCCAGTGGGCTGTCCCTCCGGCCTGGCTCCCTCCTGCCAGTCCGTGTAGCACACACCGCCTCTCCGCCCTTCCTACCCTCTTCTGTGGGCCTCTCATGTACGCTTGGCTCCATAGAATCTCTTCTGCTAGTCTTCTGGAGGTTTTCTGGGTTATTTGGGCAGGTGTGGGTGGAATCTAAGTGATCAGCAGGACGCGGTGAGCCCAGCGTCCTCCTACGCCGCCATCTTCCTCCAGCTAACTCTAAATGGATCAATTTTTGCATGGCATCATTAATATCAGTGTGTGCTTTGTTTTTTTCCCACCTCAACCCTATCTGACCCTTGTGACTAGCAAATACTAATATATTTCTACTCTCAAATTACTTCCAAAATTCATTTATTGTGAGTGGTTTCAGAAAATTATGTGGCTGATGTTGATGCATCAAAGATACAACATGCCTTTCTTCATTTGGTGTGACTCGTGTGTCATTTCCCATGGAAGATGAAGGACGACACAATACACAATATATAAAGAAAATCTCCATGGAGATGCTGTTTTTGGTGAAGACATTGATGTCAGTTCTCATGACACAGGTGTTGAGAACATCATTCTTTTCCCCATATTAAAACTAAAAATCTTTAAAGAAAATTTTTTATTGTTTATTTATTTATTTTTTTTGAAAGAGAGAGAGACAGAGAGCAAGCAAGGAAGGGGCAGAGAGGTAGGGAGACACAGAATCGGAAGTAGGTTCCAGGCTCTGAGCTCTCAGGACAGAGCCTGACACGGGGCTCGAACTCACCACGAGATTATGACCTGAGCTGTAGTCGTCAGTCGCCCAACTGACTGAGGCACCCAGGCGCCCCAAACTAAAAATCTTCTTGAATATTATGGAGAAAATAATTTCCCAACTGGTCTTTAAGGAAACAAGAGGTGGCAGTGCAGTGAAGCACTGGTATATCTTCATCACAGCAATAGTTAGAGAATGTCAGTTGGTGTGGTTGAAATGATGAAATCTTCCGAGATATTAGAGCATAACCAACTCTACCACAATGCATACAATTACACATAAACATGTTTAAAGAATGACCTCAGGCTGGGAAATTATGGAAATGTCTATTTCCAGTCATTTTATCAACAAACACTTTCTGAAGGCTTGTATTCTAGACTTTGAACAATGGTTATAGAGTGGATTTGAAATGCATAACTTAGTCTATGTGTGAACTTAATACATTTTCATTACTAAAACATAATTGTCTTTAATGATGTGTACCAAGTGTTATCCCAATACCAATGTTAACCTATCTTATATTATTTAATGTTGTAGGAAAGGGATAGAAAGTAAGAAAATGTAAAGATCTCTTTCCAGTGTAAGGTGGGAACTCGAAGTGGCTCCCTTTTGAAACTTCGAAGTCACAGGCAGCTCTTGGTGGCATCATCTGATGAATAAATGTCATGGAAATAAGGAATTGGCAAATGTGGTGAGATTCTGAGGATTCAGGAAATGCTATTTAATCTTTATGACTTAATTGAATTTCCGTGTGTTACTGAGAAGCATGATAATGATTACCGTGACTCCCCACCCCTTGATCAGTGACAGTTATGGAGGCAGGCATATTGGATGATGTAATCATTTAAAATGATTTAAAATGACAAACTTTAAAATGTCACATGTTACAGTAGATATTGGAGATGATCCTCAAAGGGCCTAGATGCACGAGAATACGTTCAGAGATAGGGACCTGATGAGATTTATTAGAAAGCCATAAAATTTGAACTGTTTTAGTTCTTGGAAGCAGGAGTTGTAGAAAATCTACAAAGTCTCATAGCAAGCAGGGAGTTTTAAGGGGGGAGTCACAGAACTACTCAGCATTGATAGGTAGGGGAAACAGTGCTACAGTCCTGAATGATTCTCGATATGATCCTAAGACTTGCTGGCATCAGAAAAGGCCACTGTCTACCACAGTCAAGCTTGATCTTCTAGTAACATCAGGTTCCTTCTTTCCCCAGCATCAGTGGTCTGTTGAAATCTCAAGGAAGCCACTATTAGTCAAGCCATAAGCTAGAGAACAGAGATCAGTGAGTTAGATGTATGTACCCATTACAGTATTTGGAACAGTTCTAGTCTGAGAAAGCCTGTATTTGGAAGGTAACATAGATACATTATTAAGGCAGTGTTTGCTGAGCTTTTACTCTGTGCACACACACAGGTCACATGGTGTTGTGGTGGGTACCTCAGGAACATGTATGTGAGTTAATCATCATACTTTAGGACTTGAAAATAGGTGTCCCATATTTCCCCCAGAATATAGATGCTGTCTCCTGCCTTTCTGTTTACTTTTCTTTCAAAACATGGATTGCATAAAAGAGCTAAATATGGTTTGGAAGAATATACAAAAGCATGAATTGGAACCTCATGGGAAGTTCTCACTGTTGACCAAGAATCAAGTAGCATGAGGTAAACAGGAGAAAATCAAATTTAATAGTATATGTATGGAGACTCCACAAACACAAGAAAGTTGCAAAGAAAGGAAAAGGAAGGTATATATCTCTTTGAAGAGGAGACAAGGAGGAGAAGACAGTGGAGGAGGAGAAGGAAGAGGAGGAGGGAAGAATTAGAAGTCTGGGGCCTCCAAGGGAAAGAATGTAATTCACAGGAAGATGAAAAAGTAAATATTTGGTAAGCAATTATTTTCTGGGCCACTCTGAGACAATAGGACAGAAACCTTTGTTCACATAGTCCTTAGTGGGTTCCTCCCTGTTGACCACACCTAGCTTCTATCCTAATGTGGTCATGTATGGTGATTGCTCTCATCCTGGGCAGCTTTTCTATGTATATTATTTTTAGAGAGTAGGGAAAAGTAAACATTTTTCATGAAATCGCTTAATTTTTATTGCTTATTAACTCTAATCTTCCTGCCAAAGTGGTCCATCATAGAGAAGCCTGGGTGTAGCTCATAGAAACTGGAGGATATTTTGTTGAATTGAATAAGAATTGCACAGAAAAAAAAATACTGTATGGAATCACATGGAGTCTGAACTAAGTCAAAATCAGGGCACCTGGGTGTCTCAACTGGCTAATTGCCAACTTTGGTTCAGATCATGACCTTGTGGTTCATGAGTTCCAGCCCCGTTGGGCTCCCGGGCTTACATTGTGGACCTTGCTTGGTATTGTTCCTCTCTCTTCTCTCTCTGCTATTCCCCACTCATGCTTTCTCTAGTTAACTTTCCTTCAACTTGAAGCACAACTGATACATTCTTGAGACTTGCAGAGAATGACATTCCTCTAGGAATTCCCAAGTGCCTTAATTTAATGCTTTTTTAGAGGTAAAGAGACCCTTTGCCTTGACAATAGCCAGACTTGCAAGATCCTATTCATTTTTTTTAATGTATGAAAATTCCTTTAGAAACTTTGTCTTTACTCCCCAGATTAAAAGTATATAATCAATGTCCTCTCAAAATGACTGTGTAGGTCTTCCTGCCCAGGAGACTACATGCTTTATTAAAAACTGCTTTTTGCACCCAAACATCTCAAGAATACTCCTTGGCCCTTCCAAGCCCATATCACATCTGTTTCCACCGGTTAAGGAAGGGCTCACCTTTCTGTTGTAAGGATATTGACTGGTGGGAGTGGAGATTCTATATCATCCTTCCACCCAGCATGTTTTAAATTTATTTCACATCAGGATTTCTATAGATCATGTCATCTGTGAACAGAGATCATTTTGTTTTATCTTTTCCACTTACGATGCCTTTAATCTATTTTTTTCTTGCCCAGTTGTTCTGAACAGACTATTCATTGCTGTGTTGAATTGAAATGGTGACGTGACTTCATTACCTTGTTTCTGTTCATATGGGAGAAGCTTTTAGTCTTTTATTATGGAATATGTGAGATTTATTTTATTATGGAATATGTGAGATTTCAGCTTTCCGTTCATAAATGGCCTTTATCAGGTCGTGGTTGTTTCCTTCCATTCCTGCTTTATTGAGTATTTCTAACCATAAAATTATGTCCAATAAGCTCACTTCCTGTTTTGCATCACTTAATATCATGTCATTTTGATCTTCATTGTTTAATGTGCAGTTTTAAACAGATGGTTATCCATGTGCTGAAACACCCTTGAATTTCAGGAAGAATTCCCACTTGCTTATGGTTTAAAATACTATTTTTTAAATTATTTTCTTCATCTCTACTTACAATGTCTTCCTATGTTTTTTTTTTTTAATTTTTTTTTCAACGTTTATTTATTTTTTGGGACAGAGAGAGACAGAGCATGAACGGGGGAGGGGCAGAGAGAGAGGGAGACACAGAATCGGAAACAGGCTCCAGGCTCTGAGCCATCAGCCCAGAGCCTGACGCGGGGCTCGAACTCATGGACCGCGAGATCGTGACGTGGCTGAAGTCGGACGCTTAACCGACTGCGCCACCCAGGCGCCCCTGTCTTCCTATGTTTTGATAACTTATTAATGTTGGTGTCACAGAGAGTGTGTTCTTAATCTCCCTTCTCTTACTCCTTGGAAATGTTTGAGGAGATTTGAACAATTTTCTCATTCAATGTTTGTATGGATTATCCAGTTCATTCATCTGGATAAATACTTTTCCTTTTTGGGAAGTTTTTTGTTTTTGTTTTTGATTTTAATTAATTTTTTATCATCTACCTAGTATATGTAGATCAGTGGAGATTTTTAAAAATATTTCTTCACAAGGGGGTCCAGATAGGTTCTATATTTCTGAAATTTATTCTCATTTTTCAATATCTATCTTGGCATGTAATTCTCTACTGTCACCTCTTGCAATATATTTATCTCTATGGTATCAGTTATACTGTGCCTGCCTTCAATTCTTCACTTTGATTGTAGTTGTGTTCTTTCTCCCTTTCCTTCCTGATTTAAAGGTTTGTCAGTTTCGTTCATTTGTTCTGAAAACCAAGTGTTTCTATTTTTTATATTTTCCTAGTTTTGCTGTATCCTACTTTGTTCATTTCTGTTTTATGTTTGAATTTCCTTCTTGCTGATAATTTTGGGTTCATATGGTATTTGACCTGAGTATTTGAGGTAGAAGAAAGTGATTTGTGCTATGGCACAATACTATAGCATTATCTATTATGCTATGTGGTCAGTGCATCATGTGCAAGTTTATGTGTCTATGGAGGAATGATGTTCTCATGATTCCTTCTCAGCCACATTGCTGACATTCTCTGAGTGATTTTATGGATGTAGATTAGATGTCAGCACATTCTGTGAGAGTAATAAGTGGAATTTTACCTCTCTGTTATTTGATATCTTTCAGCTGTAACTTCCCATGGCACCCTGAGCTTTTTGACAACATCGTGCATAGAAGCTTCTTGTCAACACATGTCAATGAGTAGATATAAACCTAGTGCCCTTGAGAATTTACACTGAATGATAAACCAGGACAATGATGGGAAGAGTGAAGTTTATCAACAGTATCAGGAAGGCCATACCCAAATTGAGACAGCTGTGTGTAATGAGAATCTCACTGCCCAAACTGGTGAAGGATATAAACCATTTTGGAAAACCTTCCTTTTAAGTCCAGTACTTTACTAAAGCAGTATGTTTCTGTCAGCAAAAGCTCAAATCAAATGGTGGAACATGCATACCTGTAGAACAACTATTTGGAAATCTGAAAGTGACCTAGTGCAATGTAAAATGTTGTTCTGAAGGATGGTGATGGTGGTCTTTGCTGGGAACCAATAGTAAACTCACAAAAGAAGAAAGTAAGTGGTAAACTCTTCCTTGGAAACTAAGCAGGAGTTGTTTGTGTTGAGTCAGATGGTGGCTATGGGGGGCTCAAGTGTGCTGTGCCTGCATTCGCTCGTGAGGTGCTACTAATTATGGGTCTCGGGGAACAGCATCTGCACTAACAAGGAACTGGTGAAAGATTCCAGCTCATTCGTGGACCCCATTCCAAACTTACAAAATCACGGTTTCTTTTATGGGCCCTGGAGACCACATAATTTATATGCACATGAAAACTTAAAAGCACAGAAGTGCTTATCAGCCTAGGTTTACAACAAACATCCCTTGGTGAGTTTTAGGAACCAGCATCACCTCTGCCAGAGTCTGTCTGTTGATCAGGGTGAGAGCACCGGTGCTGCTTTAACTATGAGCTCCAGGTGATTCTCAGGTGAGACCAGGGTGAAGCACGAGGATTCGCAAACTACTGGGGAGGGTTGCATTCGCCTTTCAGTAGAAGAGATGATGATAGACTGTTTGGCGTGGACTTGGAAGGGGCAGGTCAGTGCAGCTCATGTTCCCTGAGCTATGGCATGATGTGTGGCTGTGAGAGGGGAGGACATCTGAAACCCGTTAGGAGAAACTCACAGGTAAATGTCCACACAGGAGCTCAGTTTTCCTGAATCTTTCCTGTGACAAAGTCAAGGAGAAGGCGGTGTTTTCTGAATTTCAAGATTCTTATGCTTTTGAGGTGATAAGAACAGGTGAAGAGGCTGTCTGAGGCCTTGAAAGTCCTACAGACGTGATTTCTTCATATAACATCACACCAGAAAGCACTCAAGAGAAAGGAGAGGAAGAAATGGCTGTTTCTGAGGTAAATTTGGTCAGGACTTAGCTTAGAAGCTGTGTCCTCATTACTTAATGAAATGCCATGTTTTTAGAGGTTGCAAACGTTTACTTCTCTACCTGGGTCTGCCTAATAAATGTGTTTGGACTAGTGTTTATCCCCTTCATGATAGTAAAATTCAGCTCCTTAGGACATTCCTGTGTTAGATCCTAGAGTCTTCTCTCCATTCTCTACAACCAGGCTTTCTATATAATATGAGGAATTCCTGCCATGAATTCGTGACCTGCAGATTATTGAAAATAACACTTTGGTGACAGATGATTATGGGAATGTGTTGCTACCCAAGTTTCTCATGGGAGATATGTCAGGTTTGAGGACCCCAGTAAAGGATGAGATTATATATTCATGTCCTGTGTGGCACGAGTTGTATGTAAACTGATTAAGAACCTGAACAACCAGGGTGTCCAGGTGGCTCAGTCAAGCAATGCAATCTTGATATCAGCTCAGGTCATTATCCCACGGTTTTAGTGAGCCCTGTGTCAGGCTGCTCACTGTCAGAAGAGCCTGTCTGGCATATTCTCTACCTTTCTCCCCTGCCCCCATTCACTTTTGCTCAAAATAAATAAACTTAAAAAACACACACACGCAAAGCATGAAAGGCAAATCAACTAGCTTTGGGGCCCAAATAAGTCGATGTTCTGAAAAAGAGCTTTGCTGTCTAGATTGTTTCAAAGACATACTATTTAGAAGGCATTAAAAACTAGAGGACATGGGAAGAATCTGTGACTTGAAATTTGCAAAAATCTTCTCTATTTTCATGATTCATATCCTAGTATGATTTCGTTGCTGTTTTTTTTTCCTTTGCAAACTCTATCACATCAATGATGAGTCCGTCTACATGCATGAAGCCCCTGATATCAATTTGTCTCATTACAGCTGATGTTAACATTGTTCACATGGATCAGGGTCTCTGACAGATTCCCCCTGTCAGAAAAAGAAGTCTCTTTCTTTTGTTTACCAGAGATCCTGGTCTTTGCAAATAAAGGTTTTATATTGGTCCTTGTTATGCCCAGAATTCATGATCCCCAAAGACCACCAGGGAGCTGAGTCCAATGCAAAAGCAAATAGCCTTTATTCAAGCTAGCTCGAGCTCAATCTCCTACCTGCACTGAGGCAGCGGTGAGATACAGGAGAGAGAGAGCAAGTTTCAAAAAGCACAAAGGTTTTATAGGGACCATGGCCTTAGCCGATTGGCTGGGGAAGGGTCGTGGACTCAGCCGATTGGCTGCCAAAGTGTGGTCCCAGATCAGCAATTCTCAGCATCACCTGGAACTTGTTAAAAATGCAAATGTTGGGCCTGGTGGTCACAGACCTACTAAATCAGAAACTCTGGGGGTGGGGCTCAGCAATCTGTGTTTGAACAAGTCTTCCAGGAGATTCTGATGCACCTGAAGTTTAAGAACCACTGTGTCTGAGGATCTCTAACATGTTTGGCCTCAGTGTATACAGAACATTTCTCACTGGTCACCTATTAACCATTGGCTGTCAGCCTTGCTGTGCTATATAAATATCTAGCACCAAACACCATCCCCAGAGACTCTGATTAATTGGTTTGGGGAGGGGTAAAATGCTCCCAGGTCATTCTAAGCCTGGACAGGGTTGAGGGCTCCTGCCTCTGGCCCCTGAGAGAAGCCCTCCCTCTTCTACTCACACTTTCCACACCTCTCACACTCCCCTTCCTCGCACCTCAGACTTTGGAAGAATGCATCAATTGGTAGCCTGCTTTGTTAGAAAACATAAGTTACTAAAGGGGAGGAGTAGGCGTGGTCTGAGGTTTGAGCAGGAACTTCTTTCTGCAGCCATGTCGGGGACATAGTCACTAGTCAGCCGGCCTAGGTCTGCTCTTTCAGCCCTTAATCTATTAAGTTTCAATTTTATTTTGCATAGTGTAGCAGATGTTTTCTTCATTATTAACTTTTGCTGAAAAAAAAAGTAACAAGTATCTTATAACTAGTATATGTTCATAGGTCTTAAAATTCTATAATACAACTTGGCACAAATGCCAAATGATATCATTTCAGGGAAATAATTAGGCATTTGTTTGTGTAAGGAATGAACTATTCATGATGTTGTATCTTAAACTTTCCCCTTCTTTGAGGTTCTCTGTTACCCTCACTGTGAATTAGTGATAATTCTAGAAACTAAATGGCATAGGATATTGTCACCATCTTAAAATCTGACATACATTCTTTATTCTTTGGTTAAATCTTATTTTTTTTAAGTTTATTCATTTACTTTTGGAGAGAGAGCATGTGTGTATGTGGGGGTGGAGGCGAGAGAGAGAGACTGGGAGGGAGAGAATGCCATGCAGTCTCCATGCAGTCAGTGCAGAGCCCGATGTGGGGTTTGAACTCAGGAACAGCGAGATCATGACCTGAGCTGAAATCAGACGCTTAACCAACTGAGATACCCAGTTGCCCTAATTTATTATTCTTGATTCAGTACTACTTGGAAGTGGAGTTAGGGAACTGAGTATTAAAAAACTTTCCTAAGTGTTCTAAAGAGGCCATCAGGAAACAGCGTTGGGAGAATTAGTTTTCTATTACCTTCTGAAATGTGCTCTCTTCTCTATAGAACACAGTGCTGGATTTGAAATTGTACGTTCTCCAGCAAGGGTCATGTATCTTTTTTCCTATCTATAGATCTTGCTGTCTCTAGAGTTGATTCGGGCATGATCTTTGGAAAAGGGAAGAGACCTTGTGCAAAAAAGGACAGGAGAGAGTAACCACACGCCCAAATAAGTGGGAATGAATGAAGCAGATGACACAAGTGAGGGTCAAAGGTCAAAGGAGAAAACTCAATCTTAAAATGTGGTCTGGGAAGCTCTGCTTGAAGGGAATGATTCTGAAAGCCTAGGTGTATTTTTCTAGTGGTCATGGAAGGACATTCCTGTCATGCCCTTCCCATGCTGCTGCATTCCTTGAGGCTTACCCTCTGTGCCAGTGTCTACCATGGCATTCACCAAAGAAATCCAAAAGCATCGCCATGTCCCCTGAGGCTCTATGGGATCTGACTTGATTTTGGGGACATGTGAAAACCTGTACACATTGGGGCCTCCACTGAGATTCTCCCTATGTAATTTACTCCTGTCCCAGTTTTGGGTGCCCTTATCTCCTGGAGACACACACAAAGTGTGGCACAACATCAGGAATGTGAGGCAAACTGACCCTCCCCTATGAAAAATTACACAGTACGGCCTTCCTCATAGAGCCTTCGACATTGCCTGGCACTCTGTATTCTTAAATGTACTGGGAGCCTCAGCAATTACATTGACCTCATAGTGGAATTATCGGGCCACTAATTTAAGACCTTATTGATGATGGGCCCCATCAAGAACTAAGTGCCAGAATCTTTGGGGATGGGACCCCAGAGAAGGTAGTTCAAATAATTACACAGGGGTTCACAATATGATGTCAAAGCTAAGAATGACATTTTGAACATTGCTTGTGAAAATTTCATGTATACACAAATCCCTTGAGGTTCCCATTAAAAACAGATTCTGGGCCCCACACTCAGATATCATGTCTGCCTAGGTCTAGATGAAGATCATTAATTTGTTCTTATAACAAACATTGAGGTTGCTGTCCCCAGACTTCATCTCCAGTTGCCCAAAGCTAGAGAGTGCAGAAGAGCACACCTGAGTCCCATCTATCCAGCCATCCTATCTCAACACAAACCCTGTTGTTGCCAGTGAAGACTACTACTCTCAACAAGATGGCATTGTATGCACATCCCCTGCAAGTTGGGAAAGGAAAAGCTAAGGCAGCGGTGGTTGAGCAGAGCTCTTTGGTGTACATGTGTACTCATCCATGAAAGGGATGTTTCTTGAGTATCTTATGTATGCTGCAAGTGTATGAGGATGCACCGTGTTCAAGACGTTGGGCTGGGAAACTTACGTATATTGTGTGAATTAATCTTTGTAAAACCCTGGGGATTGTGTACACTATGTTCATTTTTCTAGGAAGGTTGGATCCAGGGTGAGCCTTCTTGGGAGTAGAGATTGTTTGTATTGTCTTTCAACATCAGTACTCTCGAAGGCCATGTTGGATGTGGAGGCACAAATATAGAGAGCAGATAGGAGACAGAAAGGGTGGAGTAGAACCTCTGAGGGAAATCTGATGCATCTATCATTTGCATTTGCGTATTTGATCTATTTTAATGTGTTGAAAATCAATGGACATTCCAGGAATGGAAGGTGGAATGCTATGTGTCCTCTTGGAAGCGCTGTTGGTACCAGAAAGGTGAAACGGACTCCCCAAATTCTAGGTCCTTTGCTCTCTCCCTTATCTGAGTCTGAGCCTCAGAAAAGTGTGGATATCAATGGGCTATCCAGGAGGTGGAGCTGCTAGGAACTCTGTTCTCTGAGCTGTCCTGAAAAGGGAGGATCAGGGACTGGCACCCAGGCCAGAGAGGTCAATTTTATGGTGGAACAGGTCCTTTTCGAGAGAACCTGAAGGGACAATTGTCTATCAGGCTCCCCAAGCACCATGTAGACAAGGACTATTCCAGATGCAAATCCTGGGACAGCTGAGCTCTTTGCCCAGAATTTTAGCCCCAAATTATGAAACAGGAATCTGCCCATCACTCATTTAACCCATCCCCCCACCTACCTCCCTTCCAGAAACCCTCACTCTGTTTTATGTGTTAAAGAGTCTCTTGTAGTTTGCCTCCCTTCTGTTTTTATCTCCTTTTACCTTCCCTTCCCCTATTTTGATCTGTTGGGTTTCTCAAATTCCAAATGAGGGAAATCATATGATCTCTCTTACTCTGACTGACTTCTTTCACTTAGCATAATCCTCTCTAGCTCCATCCATATTGTTGCATATAGCAAGATTTCGTTCTTTTTGATCACTGAGTATTATTGCAGTGTGTGTGTGTGTGTGTGTGTGTGTGTGTGTGTGTGTGTGTACCATGGCTTCTTGATTCATCAGTTGATGGACATTTGGGCTTTTTCCATAAGTTGGCTATTGTTAATAGCACTGCTAGAAACATTGGGGTACATGTGCCCCTATGAATCAGCACTCCTGTATCTTTTGGATACATTCCTAGTAGTGCTATTGCTGGGCTGCAGGTAATTTCATTTTTCATTTTTTGAGTAACCTCCACAGTGTTTTCCAGAATGGTTGCACCAATTTGCATTCCCAGCAACACTGGAAAAGTGTCCTCCTTTCTCTGTATGCTGTTGTTAATTTTAGCCATTCTGACAAGTGTGAGGTGGCATCTCATTTTGAATTTGATTTGTATTTCCCTGATGATGAGGGATGTTGAGCCTTTTTTCATGTGTCTGTTACCCATCTGGTGTCTTCCTTGGAAAAATGTCTATTCATGTCTTCTGTCCATTTCTTCAGTGGGTAATTTGTTTGGTGTTCAGTTTGGTAAATTCTTCACAGATTTTGGATACTAACCCTTATCCCATATGTCATTTGCAAATATCTTCTCCTATTCCCTCAGTTGCCTTTTAGTTTTGTTGATTGTTTCCTTTACTGTGCAGAAGCTTTTTATCTTGATGAGGTCCCAATAATTCATTTTTGTTTTTATTTGTTTTGTTTTTCTCCCTTGCCTCTGGAGAAATCTTCAGTAAGAAGTGGCTGTAGTCTAGGTCAGAGAAGTTGCTGCCTATTTTTTCCTGTAGGATTTTGAGTTTCCTATCTCACATTTAGGTCTTTCTATAGCGTTATACTTCGATCCTTTCCTCTTTCACATATCTAGAACACGAGTTTGATATGTGGTTACCATGAGGCTTATGACCTCATGACCTACTTATAACCCTGCATTTTAAGTTGTTAGTTCTTTAATTCTCCATACTAACACACTTTCAGGCCTCTAGTAATTCTTAAAAAAACATGAATGTACAATCCCATGCCATTTTAGGGAAGACTTAGCTAGTATTTTATATCTATGAAGACTTCTTCATTTCTACCACATTAATTCATATTCTCTACTTCTCTTTTTTTAATTTTTAAAGGATGTCATGACTTTTATTTTTAATTTTTTAAATGTTTTTATTTATTTTTGAGGGAGAGAAAGAAACAGAGTGTGAGTGGGGGAGGAGCAGAGAAAGAGAGGAAGACACAGAAACAGAGCAGGCTCTAGACTCCAAGCTGTCAGCACAGAGCCCAACGCAGGACTCAAACTCCCTAACCATGAGATCATGACCTGAGTCAAAGTCAGACACTTAACTGACTGAGCCACCTAGGCACCCCAAGAATCCTTAGTTGTTTTTTTTTTAATTTTTTTTTCCCAACGTATTTATTTTTGGGACAGAGAGAGACAGAGCATGGACGGGGGAGGGGCAGAGAGAGAGGGGGACACAGAATCGGAAACAGCTCCAGGCTCTGAGCCATCAGCCCAGAGCCTGACGCGGGGCTCGAACTCCCGGACCGCAAGATCGTGACCTGGCTGAAGTCGGATGCTTAACCGACTGCGCCACCTAGGCACCCCAAGAATCCTTAGTTTTTTATTTTTGTTGTTACTGGTTTGTTTTGGTCATCACTTGTATTGCTTACTTCTGCTAATCTGATCTAGTAGACACTCTATTTTTGAATTTTTATACTACCAATGCTTGAATCAATTTGTTCCACCATTTTTTCTTTTGTTTCAGTGTTTCTTTTTGAGAGAGCGAGAGGTGGAGAGAAAGAGCAGTGGAGGGGCAGAGGGAGAGAGGGAGACAGAGAATCCCAGGAAGGCTCTGTACTGACAGCACAGAGACTGAGTCAGGGCTCGAACTCATGAAGGATGAGATCATAACCTGAGCTGAAATCAACAGTTGGACAGTAAACTGACTGAGCCACCTGGGTGCCCTAACTTTATGTTCTTGACATTAAGCCACAAGGAACTGGGGGGAAAAAGGAATACAAGTGAAACTTAGTAGAGGTAGTAAATTACAAGGAATAATCAGAAATAAATAAAATACAGACCAAATAATAAAATAACATTGAAAATGGTGTTCTGTTTTTTTTTTTTTTTTAATAAGCATTATAGGCGCTGAGTTAACTACATGAATAAAAACAGGAGAGAAGACTCAAAATCCAAATGAGTGGTTTTTGGAAGAGAAAATGGTTGGAAGAGAAAATGATAAAACAATACCCCAAATAGTATATAGTGTGATAACAGATTATTATGAATAATTATAAGCTAAGAAATCCCATAACGTAGGGGAAAAGGTAATTCCTAAAAATGCATAAGTTACCTAATTGAAATAAGAATCTTGAACCCAAGAAATAGGAAATCTTCTTAGACCACAAGAATGAAAGTTGAATTTGGAACAAAAAACCTCCCACACATGAAAGTCCAAGATCACATGCCTTCATTGGTCAATGCTAAGAAACCTTTTATTTGTTATTATTTTTTATTTTGTTAATATTTTTTTAACGTTTATTTTTGAGAGAGACAGAGACAGAATGCGAGTGGGTTAGGGGCAGAGAGAGAGGAAGACACAGAATCCAAAGCAGGCTCCAGGCTCTGAGCTGTCAGCACCTGAATCTGACACGGGGCTCAAACTCACATGCTGTGAGATCATGATCTGAGCCGAAGTCGGACACTCAAACAAATGAGCCACCCAGGTGCTCCAATGCTAAGAAGCCTTTTTAAAAAATGATAAATTACAGTGTTCATCACAATCTAACAAATGGTGGAATAGAGGGAAAACATTGAAAATCCTTCTATGAGGCCAGCATTACCCTGATAGCAAAGGATGATAAGCCTAATACAGGAACAAAATGTCTAGTTTGTCCAATGTAAGTGTCAGTACTCTTTCTTTTGACCTCCATTTGCATGAAACATGTGTCTCCACCCATTCACTTTTAGTCTGCTGGTATCTTCAGGTCTAATTTGAGTCTCTTGTAGGCAACATGTAAATGGGTCTGGGCTTTTTAATCCATTCAGACAGCCTATGTGTTTTGACGGGAGTGTAGAGTACCTTTTCTTCAAAGTATTATTGATATATAGGCATTTATTGCCATTTTATTACTTGTTTTGTCTATGTTTCTGGAGATTTTTTTCTGATCCTCTCAAGTCTTTGTCACTTTTGGTGTGTTCTTCGCATTCAAAGGTTCCCTTTGAACGTTTCTCATGGGGCTGTGTCAGTGGTGAGGAATTCCTTTAGTTTTTGCTTCTCTGGGAACCTCTTTATCTCTCCTGTTCTGAAGAATAGCCTTGCTGGATAGAGTTCTTGCCTGCAGATTTTTTTCATTCAGTACATGGAATATATCATGCCATGCACTTCTTGCTTCCCAAGTTTCTGTTGAGAAATCTCTAGGTTTATGTGTGTTCCTTTGCAAGTGAGGACTGCTTTTCTTTTGCCGCATTTAAGGTTTTTTGTCTTTATCACTGTAGTTTGCAAATTTAATTCAAACATGTCTCATTGTGGGCCTGCTTTTGCTTATTTTGATGCAAATACTATGTGCCTTCTGAATGTGGATGTCTGTTTCCTTCCCCAGAGTAGCAATGTTTCCTATTATTTCTTGAAATAACTTTTCTTTCCCTTTTCCTCCTAGAGTTCCTAAAATTAAAATGTCATTCTTTTTGATGAAGTCAGAGTTCCCTAAGTCTCTTCTCATGTTGGAACACTTTTCTCTCTTTTGTTCAGGTTCACTAGTTTCTATTATTTTGTCTTGTAGGTCACTAATGCATCGCTCTGCTTCCTCCATGCTGCTGTTCATGGCAGGAAGCTGATTTCTAATCTTGTTTATTACATTTTTCATCTCTGTTGGGCTGTTTTTTCACTCTTTTACCCCTGCGGAAAGGGTCTCCTTATGTTTCCTATTCTTTTCTCAACCCAGTGAGTAGTTCTTATTATTATTGTCTTCCATTCTCTATCTGGCATGTTACTGACAACTGTTTTTGCATAAATCTCTGGCCGAGGCCATATGTTGTTTTTTCATTATGGAAGCATTCTTCTATCTTGGCAATTTTTCTAAGTCTCTGCTTTCTTCTGTATGTTCAAAAAGCTAGTTCTGTCACCGCACTGCAGGCCAGTGCTCTGCAGATGCTCCCCTTGCCTGTTATAGACAGTGTTTCATGCCTGGACTGAATGTGATGAGTGTTCACTGGGTGTGCTGAGGTCAGTTTGCAAAATCATACCTCACACCGAATCCACTAGGACTATGGCCCTGCAAGACTGTCTAGTCCAGAGACATGGTGTGGCCAGGGGCTTGTGCAGGTCTCTGGAGAGGGGCTGACCTTGCTGGGCTTAAGGGAAGATTGATTAAGAAGGATACTCCCACCACAACATGGGGGTGGCGGTGGGGGAGTGGGGCTGTGTGTAACCAACTTAGACAACCAGGGACCATGCTGAGATGCTTTGCTCAGGGGCCCTGTGTTTGTGCTGGGGGCGGGGGGGGGGGGAGAAGGAAATGGTGTCACCCAACTCCTTTCTTTTCAGACAGGTATCTCTGTGAATGTTGCCTCTGAGGTAAGTCTCCTAGAATAGTGGATAATCTCACCCCAGTGTGCCCCCCAGTGATCTTCAGATCTCTGTTTCTAACCTGTCTGCCCCACTCCACAGTTGTATGCCTGCCTTCTCTCCAGGAACACTGCAATGCCCTCCTGTCTACAGCTGACCTTTAAAACTCTAGGCATGAAGCCATGCTGGTTGAAAGAACTCAGAAAGTTCAACTCTCTTGTTTTCCAAGCCACTAGCTATGGGGAAACATTCTCCTTGGGCATACCTGTGTGGTCCTCTTTCTCTGCCCTCCTCCACAACCACAGCTTGCTGCCTTCTAAGTGATTAACTTTGTATTCTTCCCTACAATGAATATTTTGATGTAATGTCTGAATAGAATGACTGACATAGTCCTCTCTGAATTCTCTGACAGTTACTGATATATGATGTTAAATTAAATACTTTTCCAGGTATTTATGGCTTTCAAGTTACTTTTATGTATCTCTGGTGTTTGTTAAAGTGTACTTTTAATTCAAAGGCCTTTTCTCATTCAATATGTTTGTAGTGTTTAAATCTAGTGTGCATGCTGGGATATTAAGGATAGACTTCCAGTGAAAGGCACTGAAATTTTCTCTACATGTTTTGGTTTCTATCTTGTAAGAAAGCTATGATGTTGAGCGATTTACAAATTCCAGTTACAGGCTGGACACATTCATGACGTTTATAATGTTGCTCCTCAGTGTAAATTATCTGACGTTGAGTAAGGGTTCAGCAGTCCTAGAAATTGTACCACACCTTGACATTTTTAAGTTTTTTCTCCAGTATGGATTCTGTGTTGTAGAGTGAATCTTGACCTTTGATTAACAGGATCACCAAATTCTTTATATTTGAAAAATCCTCTCTCACTATACATTCTATGATCAGTAGTCGGGGTTTAGCACTCCTTACAGTCCTTGCCACACTCTTCTGTATTCAATTGTTATTCTCCAGTATAAATTCGCCAGTGTGAAGTAAGGGGTGAGCAGTGCACAAAGATTTTCTCACATTCCTTAAATTTGTAAGGTTTGTTCAAGTATGAATTCTGTGGTCAATGTGGTAAATGTCAAACAGTGATCAAACACTTTAGAAATTGCATTGGTAAGCTTTTTGTCGAGGACGAATTCTGTGATGTTGAATAAGGTGTGAAGGGTAGTTAAAGACCTGACTACATTCTTTACATTTGTAAGATGTCTCTCCATTGTGAATTGTCTGATGTTCAGGAAGGGGCTGAGTTCTGGTTCAAGGCCTGACTGCATTCTTTACATTGGTAAGTGTTCTCTCCAGTATGAGTTCTGTGATGTTAAATAACGTTTGAGTGGTGGGTAAAGGCCTTGTCACATTCTTTTTTTTTTTTTTTTTTTAAATTTACCTCGAAATTAGCATAGAGTGCAACAATTATTTCAGGAGTAGATTTCTTAGTGCCCCTTACCCATTTAGCCCATTGCCCCTCCCATGATCCCTCTAGTAACCCTCAGTTTGTTCTCCATATTTATGAGTCTCTTCTGTTTTGTCCCCCTCCCTGTTTTTATAGTATTTTTGTTTCCGTTCCCTTATGTTCATCTGTTTTGTCTCTTAAAGTCCTCATATGAGTGAAGTCATATGGTATTTGTCTTTCTCTCTCACTAATTTCACTTAGCATAATACCCTCCAGTTCCATCCATGTAGTTGCAAATGGTATGATTTCATTCTTTTTGATTGCCAAGTAATACTCCATCGTATATATATGCCACATCTTCTTTATCCATTCATCTGTCAATGGACATTTGGGCTCTTTCCATACTTGGGCTATTGTTGATAGTGCTGCTATAAACATGGGGGTACATATGTCCTTTCGAAACAGCACAACAGTATCCTGTGGATAAGTGCCTAGTAGTGCAATTGCTGGGTCTAACGTAGTTCTATTTTTAGTTTTTTGAGGAAACTCCATACTGTTTTCTTTTCTTTTTCTTTTTTTATTAAAAAAAATTTTTTTATTAACGTTTATTTATTTTTGAGACAGAGAGAGACAGAGCATGAACGGGGGAGGGTCAGAGAGAGAGGGAGACACAGAATCTGAAACAGGCTTCAGGCTCTGGGCTGTCAGCATGGAGCCCGATGCGGGGATCGAACTCACAGACTATGAGATCATGACCTGAGCTGAAGTTGGACGCTTAACTGACTGAGCCACCCAGGCGCCCCGTCCATACTGTTTTCCAGAGTGGCTGCACCAGCTTGCATTCCCAGCCACATTTTTTACATTGGTAAAGATTCTCTCCAGTATGAATTCAGTGGTGATGAAAAAGAGTTGAGTGAGGGGCGCCTGGGTGGCGCAGTCGGTTAAGCGGCCGACTTCAGCCAGGTCACGATCTCGCGGTCCGTGAGTTCGAGCCCCGCGTCGGGCTCTGGGCTGATGGCTCAGAGCCTGGAGCCTGCTTCCGATTCTGTGTCTCCCTCTCTCTCTGCCCCTCCCCCATTCATGCTCTGTCTCTCTCTGTCCCAAAAATAAATAAACGTTGAAAAAAAAAAAAATAAAAATAAGAAAAAGAGTTGAGTGATGGACAAAGAGACATATGTGGGGGTGATAAAATGCTCCCCTTCAGTAGGGAATTGTTTACTTCCTTTTTTTTTTTATTTCTATTTTTTTTATTATTTATTTCTATTTTTTTTATTATTATTTAAAAAAAAATTTTAACGTTTTCTTATTTTTGAGAGAGAGGGAGACAGAGCATGAACGGGGGGGAGGCAGAACGGGGGGGAGGCAGAGAGAGGGAGACACAGAATCAGAAGCAGGCTCCAGGCTCTGAGCCATCAGCCCAGAGCCTGACATGGGGCTCGAACCCATGGATCGTGAGATCGTGACCTGAGCTGAAGTCGGACGCTTAACCGACTGAGCCACCTAGGCGCCCCTCCTTTTTTTTTTTTTTTTAACGTTTTTATTTTTATTATTATTTTTTTTTTGTAATTTTTTTTTTCAACGTTTATTTATTTTTGGGACAGAGAGAGACAGAGCATGAACGGGGGAGGGGCAGAGAGAGAGGGAGACACAGAATCGGAAACAGGCTCCAGGCTCTGAGCCATCAGCCCAGAGCCCGATGTGGGGCTCGAACTCACGGACCGCAGATCGTGACCTGGCTGAAGTCAGACGCTTAACCGACTGCGCCACCCAGGCGCCCCTAACGTTTTTATTTTTGAGAGAGAGAGACAGCACAAGCAAGGGAGGTCACAGAGACAGGGTGACACAGAATCTGAAGCAGGCTCCAGGCTTTGAGCTACCAGCACAGAGTCCCCAATGTGGGTTTTTAACCAACACAGTGTGAGATCATGACCTGAGCCCAAATCAGATGCTTAAGTGACTGAACTGCCCAGGCACCCCGGAAATTTGTATTTTCAAAAGTAATTGCCACACGACTTTGCAAAGTAAAGGTACATTTTACATTCTTCTCAGCAACATAGACGATTTCTAATTCCTTAACATTTTTTGGATATTTGGTGTTATCTTTTTTTATTTTAGTCATTCCAGAAAATACTGAGTGGCTTCTCATTGTAAAATATGAAATGGTGTTACTACAGTTATCCTGGTGACTCAAAATGAAACTACTTAAATGTGTAAAGTTGAACAAAAGTCAAAATGGATGCATTCAAACATCAGTTGGCTTGATATTGAAATAACCTTTTTCCTCTCTTCTGCAAAATTTCCCTCCTCCTTCTTAGCCTTTTTTTCAGGAAGCCAGCACCACCTTGAAAACATGATGAACAAGACCAGCAGTGATGTGGGGAACAAAGGCAAAAGAAAAATTAAATTTTCCTACTAGTTCTAGCCCATTGACAAGTCCATGAAACAGGCAGAACGACCTTCCTCTGGGAGCTCAGCTGCCTAGAGGATGACTCTTTGGTAAGAAGAATGGGCCACCTTAGGTTAACAGTATCCCAATCTCAAGGATCCTGTAAGTCTACATTAACATACAAAAATTCCTTTGGAAACTTCCTTTCTCTATCCCCCAAGATATATTTTGGCAGTCATACTCCAAACATCTGGCCCATGGATATACATTTGAAGGGTCTCATGACTGAGTTTTTTCTAAAAAGTAATGAATGACCTTCTCCTAGCAGTAGCTAGCCCCCTTAAGTTCCTGGAAACCTTGCTTCCAAAAATTCCTTAGAGACCTATGATGGGAGAAACAAAGGCAGATGGAAATGGTAGATAACATTAAACCTCCTTATAACTGGCAGCTGATTAGCAAGTAGTTGAGGCAGGCAGAGTCTACCATTTCTCCAGGAATTCCCTACTGTCTTCATGCTTTGCTAGAGGGAAAAACCATTTTAGTTTACAATAGCTAGGCCTCTAGTATCCTATGAATCTTTAGCATAGGACAATCCATTTGGGAACTTGCCCTTGACTTTACTTCCCTCAACTCCTAAGCATATAATCTGTCTCTCCTCAGGATCTGGGGAAAACCTTCTGCCCAGGGGTCCTGTCCCAGGGCTTTAATAAAACTACCCCTTTGCACCAAAGATGTCTCAGGAATTCTGTCTTGGCCTTTGGCTCTGGACCCCCACCCCCACTCCAAAACCCCATCAACTTACACTATCCCCAACTTGAAGTCCTATAATGAGTCACCTGTCACAACCGCAGTGCAGCTCTTTCTGCCCAAAGGACCTGTCCCCATGTTTTAATAAAACCATCTTTTGGCACTGAAGTTGTGTCAAGAATTCTTTTTTGGCCATTGGCTCTGAAGGCCAAAGCTTCAAACTACTTCAGTAGCACAAACACAATTCCTCTTGAAACCAGCTAGACCCTGTATTTCCCTACATAACCCCCAGCCCTTCCTTCTGGGTGGCTTGCAGTCCTGAAGGCCCTAATGTGCTCCAGTCTCCTTTGCTTGACAAAGCAAGAAAGCTGTTGTTCCTCTTTACTCCCCACTATTTTTCTCATTATGTTTTGGCTCTGAAGCACAGAGGTCAGTTTCCACAACAGAATGTGTAGGAGAGGAAAACTTTTTTCTTGCTCCCTTCTCTATTCTTTGGCTGGTCTAGTAATTAAACTGACTTAAGATAGATTCACAAGACAAAAAAATTATTTCTTAATTATGGGAACCTTAAAGATAGGAGTCTCAAAGATGATTGATGGTTATAACATGGGTACATTGAAGAAGGCAGTAGGAATTTAGAATTTCAGAGCAGGAGAAATATATTCAATACAGAAGAAAGCAAAGAGCAACTGATTGTCACATACTGGTTTGCCACACCAGGCACCAACGTCTTATGATATAAACAGTTAATCTCTGGAATTAGCTCTCTTTCCGGTACAGTTGTCCCTCCTAATTTATTCTTGGTAACCATATCAGCCTCACAAAAGAAGGAACTGATGGAGCACCTGGGTGGCTTCATAGGTTAAGCATCAGACTCTTGATTTTGGCTCAAGTCATGATCTCCTGGTTGTCTGTGAGTATGAGCCCCACATCATGCTCTGCACAGGTAGTCTGGAGCCTTTTTAAGATTCTTTCTCTCTGCTTTTCTCTCTGCCTCTCCCTGATTGAGCAGTCTCTGTCTCTCTCAAAATAAATACATAAATTTAAAACAGAAAAGGAAGTCCTTCATTTGCAGCAACAATAAACTTAGAGGTCCTTTTGTTTTTGTTTTTTTTTTTTTTTTTTTTTTTTTTTTATGTTACATTGAAGCCATAATGCAGCCCCTCTAGCCAAGTAAGCAGTCTTTACGGTTTTTTTGTTTGTTTGTTTGTCTGTTTTTAAATTTAATACTGTTTTCATCTTGAGAGAGAAAGAGATTGCAAGTTGGGGAGGGATAGAGGGAGAGAGACAGAATCCTGAGCAGGCTGTTTTCTGCCAGCATAGAGTCCAAGGTGGGGCTTAAGCTCCGGGAACTGTGAGATCATGACCTAAACCAAAACCATGAATCAGATGTATAACGGACTGTGCCACCCAGGTGCCCCAGGGATCAAGTTTTAGCATGCACCTGTGGCCTGCGTAATTGATTAACCAAATCTTTCTTTGTAGATGTGTATATCATGCATTGTTTCTTAGACTTTGGTCCCAAACCCTCTTGCCCAGCCTCCCCCTGTGGCACCAATACACAACATTCCAGCACCCAGTAATGTTTGTAGCTGCCTGAATTGGGTCTACACACAGTCAAGAGGTGTTACACATTACTGTCCTTCCCTTTTACTGCTTAACTGCCCTAAAGTGCCTTTAAAAAAATTTTGATCAGGCAGAAACCTTGAAGGTGGATTTTGGACAAGAGTCTGCTTGCTTCCCAAGTGGCCAGCTTCCTAAAAAGAGCTCCTATTCCTTTTCAATGAAGCTCCTGTTGAGTATTGGCTTTTCAAGTGACTGGCTATCAAATGGGTGGTTAGGTCACAAAACTGTTGTGGAATTATTGGTCAGGAAAGAATTCTTGAGATGTTTTATGGTGCAACTTAGTAAGTTCACTCAAGTAGCACAGGGACAGGATCTGTGGGCAGAAAGAGCTGCACTTTGGCTGTATGAAGATGATGGTTATATACTTAGTGCTCAAGGGGGTGGGTCATGCAGGGAGTATTAGATCATAAATGGTGTTTTCAAATTTCCACTCCTGAAACCACTATTACAGGATTTCTCTGGTGCTTATCATTCAGTCCAATATTGATAATCAATCAGGTATAGATGCAGTCATGAGACACTTTAAGAATACAGCACCCAGGGGCAACTGGATGCCTCAGTCAGTTAAGCATACAACTTTGGATCAGGGCATCATGTTGCATTTCCTGAGTTTGAGCCTTGCTTTGGCCTCTGTGCTGACACCTCAGAGCCTAGAGCCTGCTTTGTATTCTGTGTCTCCCTCTCTGTCTACCCCATCCCACTCATGCTTTCTCTCTCTCAAATTAAAAACAAAAAACATTAAAAGAATTTCTTAATCCTCGGGCTCCTGGGTAGCTCAGTCGGTTAAGCTTAAGACTTTGGCCCAGGGCATGATCTCATGGCCCAGTGGTTTGAGCCCTGCTTAATGTTCTGTGCTGACAGCTCACGGCTTGGAGCTGGCTTTGAATTCTGTGTCTCCCTCTGTCTCTATCCCTCCCCCACTTGTGCATGTGCTCTCTCTCTGTCTCTCTCTCAAAAATAAATAATAATCATTAAAAGATTTTTTTTTTTTTAATGTCACATGGCAGACTCTATGTTGAAGGTGAAGAAGCCTCTTGGACAATGTTACAGGCAGGATCAGCAAGGTGTGTGCTGTGATTCCACAAAGCACAAGTATCCCAGGTACATAACCCCACCATAGGTTGGGTCCACTATAGATGGATGGGTAACTCCAGGGATTCTGATTCTAGCTGGCAGGTACCTCCTTCCTGCCACTTAGCCCATGATTAGGGTAGTCACGTGCTCTGGGCTCTGTACCTGTTAGAAATTAGTGGGGTCACAAGTCAGTAGTCAGAAGCAGCAAGTACAACTGCTTCAAACAGCCCACCCAATATTTAGCCAGAAAGCCCATGGTTTTCACAACCGTTGCTCTTCTGGAACTGATGCTGTCTGGGATCTGAGAATCATTCTCAATACGATGAGATTTATATTAATCATGTTGATTAAGCACTGTAGCACTGCTTCTCTTACATATCAGTGCTCACTAGTTCTGTGTGCCTCCCCCTTCAATACTCCCTGCTTGGTAGGTGACTTTGTAGATAGTCTTTGGACATAAGTCTACCTTATTCCTGTAATGCCAGCCTCCTGAACAAAGCAAATTTTCCTTTCCAACGGTAAAAATTGGTAATAGGATACCTCACTAAAATGGAGTCAGGGGATATGGCAGGAGATCTTTCTGCATACCACTGGTAGACATCTGCAGACCCAATAGCAAGGGTTGGACTTGATCTTGCTCATGGATCCTACTCCTCTATTCCAGCTGAAGGAACAGATGCCTTCCTGATGTTTAAAAAATACTTTGCTTCTGGGACACCTGCATGGTTCAGTCCGTTGAGTGTCTGACTTATGCTCAGGTCATGATCTCATGATTCGTCAGTTCAAGCCACCTGTCAGTCTCTGCCCTGACACTGTGGAGCCTGCTTAGGATTCTCTTTCTCCCTTGCTCTCTGTCCCTCCCCTACAGGTGGCTGGTGTCTGTCTGTCTCTCTTTCTCAAAATAAATAATTTAAAATATATATATTTAAAAAAATACTTTCCTTCTGCCTGGATGTTTGTTCATAAATGAACTGACTTAGCTAGAAGTAATTTAGATCTTCTGTGGCCATTACTGGTTTCTTTGATCTTTCCCAAGTTATTGTTGTCAAAGATGACTTGCACGACGACCAAGGTACAAAGTTGACAAAACTGAATGGGATTCCTATCTTAATTGATGTTTTCCGGCTTCAAGCACTATCAGAAATGGAACATTGCCTCCTTCCTACATACAGTTTTCAAACAAAAAAAGATAAGCAAACTATAATGACCAAAAAGAGCTTCTGTGACCTGTTCTTCCCCTTCCCCATCTACTTTGTCAACAGACACTCCAAAGCCACCTTGTGCTCAGGCCCCACCTCCAGTGTCATCTTCCTCTGTTCTCCCCTCACCTCCACTTTTTTTTTTTCTTTTCCTCCACTTTCATTCTACCTTTTGCTGCACCTTCCTGTTCCGTTAAGTTCTGTCTGCTTTCTTCTCTCCTGAACCTATTAAAACCTGCTCCTTTAAAGGTAAGTCATTTGAGGAATTAGGTGGACCCATAGTTTCTTTTTTTATTATTGAATGTTAAAAATTTTTTTTTCTGGGTTTATTGTGGAGTTTATTATTTTTTTTCTTATGGAAAGAATTTAATTTACATTTTTAATTTACATTCAAGTTCACCTATACTGCAATAATGACGTCAGGAGTAGATTCCTTAATGCCCCTTACCCGTTTATCCCGTCTAACCACACAAAACCCCTCCAGTAACCCTCTTTTTGTTTTCCATATTTATGAGTCTCTTCTGTCTTGTCCCCCTCCCTGTTTTTATATTATTTTTGCATCCTTTCCCTTATGTTCATCTGTTTTGTGTATTAAATTCCTCATATGAGTGAATTCATATGGTACTTGTCTTTCTGTGACTGGCTTATCTCACTTAGCATAATACCCTCTAGTTCCATCCACATAGTTGCAAATGGCAAGATTTAATTCTTTTGATTGCCAACTAATATTCAATTGTATAGATATACCACATCTTCTTTATCCGTTCATCCATCAATGGACATTTGGGCTCTTTCCATACTTTGGCTATTGTTGATAGTGCTGCTATAAACATTGAGGCGCATGTGTCCCTTCGAAACAGCATACCTCAAAACAGCATACCTTGGCTAAATACCTACTAGTGCAATTGCTGGGTGGTAGGGTAATTCTATTTTTAATCTTTTGAGGAACCTCCATACTGTTTTCCAGAGTGGCTACACCAGCTTCCATTCCTACCAACAGTGCAAAAGAGATCCTTTTTCTTGGTATCCTTGCCAATATCTTTTATGTGCTGAGTTGTTAATGTTAGCCATTCTGACAGGTGTAAGGTGGTATGTTTTTCTGGCTTTGATTTGTACTTCCCTGATGATGAGTGATGTTGAGCATTTTTTCATGTGTCGGTTGGCCATCTGGATGTCTTCTTTGGAGAAGTGTCTATTTATGTCTTTTGCCCCTTTCTATACTGGGTTATATGTTTTTTGGGTGTTGAGTTTGATAAGTTCTTTATAGATGTTAGATATTAACCCTTTATCTGATATGTCATTTGCAAATATCTTCTCCCAGTCCATTGGTTGCCTTTTAGCTTTGTTCATTGTTTCCTTCACTGTGCAGAAGATTTTTATTTTGATGAGGTCCTGGGGCTCCTGGGTGGCTCAGTTGGTTAAGCGTCCGACTTCAGCTCAGGTCACGATCTCACCATCCGTGAGTTCGAGCCCCGCGTCGGGCTCTGGGCTGATGGCTCAGAGCCTGGAGCCTACTTCCAATTCTGTGTCTCCCTCTGTCTCTCTGCCCCTCCCCCGTTCATGCTTTGTCTCTCTTTGTCTCAAAAATAAATAAACGTTAAAAAAATTTAAAAAAAAAGTATTTTGATGAGGTCCCAATAGTTCATTTTTGCTTTTGTTTCCCTTGCCTCCAGAAACGTGTTGAATAAGAAGTTGCTGCAGCCAAGGTCAAAGGGGTTTTTGCCTGCTTTGTCCTCAAGGATGTTGATGGCTTCCCATGTTACATTTAGGTCTTTCATCCATTTTGAGTTTGTTTGTGTGAGTGGTGTAAAAAGTGATTCAGGTTCATTTTTCTGCATGTCACTGTCCAGTTCCCCCAGCACCATTTGCTGAAGAGACTGTCTTTATTCCATTAGATATTCTATACTGGTTTGTCAAAGATTAGTTGGTAATACGTTTGTGGGTCCTTTTCTGGGTTCTCAGTATTGGCTACTTCTTAGATTTTAATTTCCACTCCTTGTTATTGTATCAATAATAGTTGGAAGTGGAGGTTTTTTTTTCTTCTTTCTTTTTAATGGATGCTTTTTAAATAAATATCGATGATTTATTCAGGATTGTGTTGGTTAACATTTCTTTTATTCTTGTTAGACAATTCTGTAACCATTCTTCATTTTGATCGGTTCCACAACATTAATTAATTTTGTTTTTGTTTTTTATCTACATTTTCTGCTTGTGGATAACAATTTTAAACTCAGTACATTTTACAACAGTTTAAGGTGGTTTTTTTTTTTAATTTTTTTTTTAACGTTTATTTATTTTTGAGCCAGAGAGAGACACAGCATGAACGGGGGAGGGGCAGAGAGAGAGGGAGACACAGAATCGGAAGCAGGCTCCAGGCTCTGAGCCATCAGCCCAGAGCCCGACTCGGGGCTCTAACTCGCGGACCACGAGATCGTGACCTGAGCTGAAGTCGGACGCTCAACCGACTGAGCCACCCAGGCGCCCCACAACAGCTTAAGGTTTAATTCAAATAGGAATCAGCCATATGTCAATTGCCAATAAATTACTTGTATATTTGTCTATGTTAATATTACCCATACATTTTTTGCTTATGATTTACCTTGTTTCTTTTCTTGGTTAGTGATCAGTGGTTGTTTTATCCTGTTTTGGTGAATAGTTATAGTAGAATTAAGGTCATAATCTATTTCTGTATGGAAGTGTATTCGCATTATATGAGAAATGCCATCTTAAATAGAAGGTAATATTTTAAAACTCATAACTGTGTATCAACTTTAAGTTTTATATTTTACTCTTAATTGTGGTTGAAACATATCCTATAAAATTTACCATTCTGACCATTTTAAACTGTAGCGTTAAGTATACTTATGTTGCTGCAAAACCAATCTCTGGAATTTTCTCATCTTGCAAAACTGCAACTCAGTGCCTCTTAAACAACCACTTCCACGTTTGTATCTATTCTCAGCCCCAACTACATTTTCTGTCTCCCTCCTTCTGTCTCTTTTTTCCTTCTTTTATTCATAAGGTTCACTACATTGCATTAGTCGGGTAAGTGAAATCAGTGTATCTGTCTCTGTGACTCCTTGATTTCACTGAGCATAATGTCATCCCATTTTAGCCACGTTGTATAATGTGATGAGATAGGTTCTTTCAAAGCTGAATATTCTTTCATTGTGTGTATATGGTGGTTTTTCTTTACCCATTCATGCACCTGTGAACATTCCTATTGCTTTCCTTATTATTGGGTTTTCTGAATAATGCTGCTAGCAATCTACTTGTGCACATGTCTTTGCAGAACCTACATTGAATTCTTCTGATTTTATACCCACAAGTGGGATGCTGGATTTTATAATATTATTTAATTTTTTTTGACAAACCTTCATCTTGTTTTCCAGTGTAGTTGCACCATTTGTGTTTACTCTAGCAGTGTATAAGTGTTCCAGTCTGTCCACATCCTTTGCAACATATGTTTGTTTAATAGTCCAAAGTAAACTGGTGGAATGTGATAACTCACTGTGGTCAGATTTATATTTTCCTAAGGAATAATGGTTTTGAGCATCTTTCATATGGTTGGCCACTTGTATATCTTCACTGGATGATGCTCATTCTATCCTTTCTCCAAATTTAAATCGTGTTATTTGCTTTCTGGTTGTTGATGCACGAGTTCTTTCTCTATTGTGGATATTACTTCCTTCTGCTCTAAGTGCTCTGCAAAAAATTTCCTTCCATTTCACAGGTTGTCTATTCATTCCTCTGTTTCCTTAGAATTACTTTGTCTGAATTCCGTATGTTTGAGTATATTGTGTGTCATTTCACTTGGCTCAAGAAATTTTCTGGTCGTTTTGTTCAATATCTGACTTTTTAAGAGCATATTGTTAAGCTTCCAAATGTTTGTGGAATTTACAATTTTCCATCTGCTCTTAAAACTTAGTTTCATTCCATGGTGGACAAGAAACATACTTGTATGATGTCAATCTTCCCAAATGTCTTAAGACTTGGTTTGTAGACTACCACAGTATCTATACAGGATGATGATCAGTGTGTAATTGACAAGATTGTGTATTCTGCTCTTCCTTGGTGGAACTGTCTCTTGATGTTTATTATGTGTAATTGGTATGTAACGTTGCTTAAGTGCACTTCTTACTGGAGTGCAATTCGGTCTTTCTATCCAGTTAAACTGGAGTGTTGACCTCTGCTACTCTTATGATGCTGTTTACTTCTTGCTTCAATTCTGTCATGTGTGCTTCATATGTATGGGATCCTTGACGCTAGGTGCACACATAAATATAATTGTTATAGTGCCCTGGTAATTTCATGAGTTTATATAATATCCTTTTTCTTTTTTTTTTTAAATTTTTTTTTCAACGTTTATTTATTTTTGGGACAGAGAGAGACAGAGCATGAACGAGGGAGGGGCAGAGAGAGAGGGAGACACAGAATCGGAAACAGGCTCCAGGCTCTGAGCCATCAGCCCAGAGCCTGAAGCGGGGCTCGAACTCACGGACCGTGAGATCGTGACCTGGCTGAAGTCGGACGCTTAACCGACTGCGCCATCCAGGCGCCCCTAATATCCTTTTTCTATGGTTGACACTTTTTGACACTTAATGTGTATTTGTTTGATAACAGTATGGCCACGTATGCCTTCTTTTGGCTCCCATTTGCATGGAATGTCTGTTGACACACTTTTACTTGCATCCTATGTGTGTTAAGTCTACTGTGAGTCTCTTATATACAGGAGACTGTAGGATTTTGTTGTTAACTCACTGAACCAGTCTATGCTTTTTGATTGGAGGACTTGAATCCCTTTACAATCATGTATTACTGAAAGGGAACCACTCCTGCTACCAGTTTTTTATAGTTTTCTGTATTTGTTGTGGCTATTTTATGTCACTTCCTCGCTGTTCCTGTGTCCCATTAGGTTTTTGTGGTGTTTGTAATGACATGCTTTGATACCATTCTCCTATCCTTTCTATGTCTTCTATAGGCATTTTCTATGTGGTTTCCATGAGAATGACTGAAAACCTCTCACACATGCCATGTCAACCACTGCACCCCCTTTGTCTTACCGATATCCCAAATTCTGTCTTTTATTTTGCATACACTATGATATGCATTCGTGATTTTTATACTTTTAAATTTTTTAATATTCTGTCACAGAAATAAAAGTGATTTGTGGTGTTATGTCCAGAATTCGTGATCCCCAAAGACCACTAGGGAGCCGAGTCCGATGCAAAAGCAAAAGAGCCTTTATTCGAGGTAGCTCGAGCTCAATCCCCTACCTGCACTGAGGCAGCGGTGAGATACCAGGGAGAGAGAGCGAGTTTCAAAAGGACAAAGGTTTTATTGGGGCCTAGGGCCAGTTGGTGAGGTAATGGCTATAGCCTCAGCCGATTGGCTGGGGAAGGGTCCTGGGGAAGGGTCCAAGTCCTGTTAGGCAGGTGGGGGGGGGGTTACTCAAGGGGAGGAGGTGTGGTCAAGGTGAAGGACACAGAACCAGATGGAGTCTGCCAGGGTAGGCCCGCCCTTTCAGTGGTACCTTATTACAAACGACGGATTTCTCTATTTAAGTATTTACATCGAGCAGAGAGTTTTATATGTTCCTTTTGCGTCCTTTTATATGTTCCTGTAAACTTGTAAGGGTTTGTCTTCATTTCTGGGAAATGAAAGGGAATGTGTCCATTTCTCCATTTTTGAAGGACGGTGTTACCAGTTAACAATATTGTTGGTTGATATTTTTTTGGTATTTTAGTACTTGAGTGTACCATCCTATGCCTACTTCCTATAGGATGTGTTGAGAAACCACTACTAACTTACAGTGGATCTGCTGCACAAGATGAGTTGTTTTTCTCCTAGTGTTTCAAAGTTTTGTGTTCACCTGTGATTTATGATCAGTTAATTACAGTGTGTCACTGTGTTTAAGTTTCGGCACTTATCCTGTGTAATAATTCACTGAGCTTCTTGCATGTTTGTTTCTTTCCACCAACGTGGGAATTATGAGCCATTGGTTTTTCATGTAAGCTTTCTGTCCCCTTTGACTCTCCTCTCATATGGGGTGCCCTTAATGTGTATGTTGGTTCACTTCTTGGTGTCCCCTAAGTCCCTTGGCCTCTGTCCTATTCCAATGTTAATTTGTTCCCTCAGTGCTTAATTGAAAACAAGATGCCTTTAAGTTGTCTGATTCCTTTTTCTGCGTGATCAAGTCTTTTCTTAACCCATTACTATCTTTTTCTTCTTTAAAACATTAAATATATATATTTAAGTAATCTCTACACCCAACATGGGGCTCAAACCAAGAACCCTGACATGAAGAGTTGCATGCATTACCAACTAAGCCAGCCAAGCACTGCCACCCCTTCTACCGGTTTTCAAAATACATTTACTGGACTGTTGAACTCCTAAATTTTGTTGCAATTTTTTGATACTTGCTGTCAGTTTGAATTTTTATTTTGGCCATACATAGTTTTCCTGATATCATTTAGTTCCCCATGTGTTCTCTCTTCTTCCTCCACGAGCCTGGTTATGATGATTCATATATGTGATTTTATATATGTGATTTCCTACAGTGTGTATTTTGCTGTGTGGGGCTCATTTAACTTAAAATGTCCTCTAGGATTATTCTGTTGCTGCAAAGAGAAAGACTTACCTCTTTCTGAGGCTTTTAGACAAACCACAAATTAGATGAGGGACCTCTACGTGGAAAAGAGCTAATACCAGATGGGAACTTTTTATAAAGCATTACCTGCCTGGCATAGCAAACATTGGTTTGGCAAACATTTACTCTTTACTTTTTCCTGTGAATGCACTTCCCCCTTTTTGAAATTCTAAAGCCTACCCATTCTCCTTAAGACCCAATGGAATGTAAGCATCACCTGCCTGACCTTGATCCTCATATCATTGATGTTCCTCTAATTAAATAGTTTTCTCTTGTGGACCTGTCTCGTGTCAGTTTAATTATTAGAACCACCAAAGAATTGAGAAAAGATGAAGAAAAATGTTTTCCTCTCCTACACATTCATTCCCTTGTTGAAAACTGACGTGTGTACTTCAGAGCCAAAATACACTGTGAAGACAGAGTTTGGGATAAAGAGGAACAATAGCTTTCTTGCTCTGACAGGTGAAGGAGGCTGTAGCAGGTTAGGGTCTTGAGAACTACAAGCCCACCCAGAGGAAGGGGCTGGGGGGGTTGTAGGGAAATAAAGGATTCATCCGGGTTCAACAGTTATTGTGTTTGCCCTGCCATCCTTGTTCATGTTTTCAGTGTGGTCCTCCGTGTCTCATTAAAAGAAAAAGGGGGGGGTGTAAGAGGGGTGCCTGGGTGGCTCAGTCATTTAGGCATCCCACTTTGGCTCAGGTCACGATCTCACAACTTGTGAGTTCAAGCCCCACTTTGGGCTCTCTGTTGTGAGTGTGGAGCCTGTGTCAGATCCTCAGTCTCCCTCTACTCTTCCCCACTCCTGTGCCTCTCTGTCTGTCTCTCTCTCTCTGTCTCTCTCCGTCCCTCCCTCTTCCTCCCTCTCTCTCTCTCAAAAATTAGAAAAAAAATTAAGGCTAAGAAGAGATGAGTGGAGGTTTACCCAAGGGAAGAAAAAGGTTACTTGGTTAAAAATGAAGCCTCCCTGATGGTTTAATGCCGCCAGTTTTATTTTTGTTCAACTTTATACTTTTAAGCGATTTCTGTTTCAGCCACCAGGGCAACAGTTTTAAGACCACTTGATATTTACTGTGAGAAACCACTCAATATTTTCTAGAATAGCTTAAAAAGAAAATAGTGTAACACCAAATGCCAATGAAAATAATGAACAATTCGAATTATCGCATGTGGCCAATGGGAGTTTGAAAAGTATGTCCTATTTGGATAATTATTTGGAGGTTGATGTGGCAAACAAAGGCTGAAGGAAATGGCAGATAAAATTAAATTTCCTTATAACCTTCAGCCCATTGACAACTACTTGAGGCAAGAAGAGTAAAAGTTTCACCAGGAATTCCTTACTGTCTTAATGCTAATGATTTGCTAGAGGGAAAAACAATTTTAGCTTGACAATAGCAAGGTCTCCATATCCTGTGAGTTTTCTTTCCCATATGGAAATCTCTTTGGAAACTTCACCTTGACTTTGCCTCCCCTGATTCCCAAGTATATACTCAGGGTCTCTTCAGGGTCCTGGGACAGCTCTTCTTAAACTTGGGTCCTGTCCCCATATTAAACAAATCCTCTGGGTGCACCAAAGATGTCTTTAAGAATTCTTTCTTGGCCATCAGCTCTGGACCACCCCACTATCACCCCAAACTTCCTCATTCACATACATCAGGGAAAGCTCCATTTGTAAAGGTGTCTCCTTCTGTGAAGCAGAAAGAAAGAGAATGTGTAAATTTACAGAAACTGATCAGTGGAGAAGGCATGGATTTAAATCTGGACCCTAACCATACGTATGGTTACTGTGTTTTGCTTGCTCACTTCCCAAATGCTTCCCCATAGGATCGTGTGTGGAGTTTGCATTAATAATCATTGCTGCTACCCTCCCCCTCAGATTCCCTCAACTGGTGTGGGTGGAAACAACAGTGTTGTTTTAGTGAAGTGCTCCAGGGGATTCTGTTAGGGGATTTTTTACATCAATACCTAGGATTCAGGGACTTGTTTTCTCAGTGATTCAAAGAATAAAGAGGTGGACACAAAATGAGCAACAGGCAAAAGTTTATTAGACTATAAGAGAAGAGACTGGTAGGAAAGCTCTGTTTACAGAGGGGGGGCATTGAAATGTGAATACCGGGGCGCCTGGGTGGCGCAGTTGGTTAAGCGTCCAACTTCAGCCAGGTCACGATCTCGTGGTCCGTGAGTTCGAGCCCCGTCAGGCTCTGGGCTGATGGCTCAGAGCCTGGAGCCTGTTTCCAATTCTGTGTCTCCCTCTCTCTCTGCCCCTCCCCCGTTCATGCTCTGTCTCTCTCTGTCCCAAAAATAAATAAACGTTGAAAAAAAAATTTAAAAAAAAAATGTGAATACCAGTGACAATAAGCAAGGGCCTTTGTGGTATAAGGTTCTAGTCTCTCCCCCCTTCCCTTCCCCCTTGTTCCTTCTCAAGTCCTACACTTACTGGATTAACAACTCCAGGTGCTGGGCTATCCCTTCCTGATTGGCTCATTTCCGTTGCAGGAGGGGTGGTCTATGGCCATATTGTTCCTTGTGGGTTTTAAGTTTTATCATGTACTACTAGTTTTTAGTTAGGTCTTTAGTCAAATTCCTGAGGGGGAGGAGGTGGTGTCTGTTACATTCTTAAGAGGAACTTTACAGCTGAGGGGGTTTGCTGTAGTCAGACATTCCCATCATTGTTCCAAAATGTGTTTTCCCTACCCAGGGGCCTCAGGTCCTAATGGTTCCCTTTCTCCCTACTGAATCCTATCTTTTCCTATGAAAATGTGAAGAGAAGCCAGAGTTAAGCAGAAAGGCTTCCTATTAACTTATCAGAGTTGAGTGCAGGCTTTGGCTCAAGGGTCTCCTGTACAGGAGGTGGGGAGGGTCAGGTATGTAACACACTGTTCTATGCTCAAGCAGAATTTGTGGGCTTCTGTGGGAGCGGAGGCCCCCTGAAAGCAGAGACAGGAAACTCAGGCTGGTCTCCATGTAGGACACCATAATTTCTGAATAACTCCTGACACAAAGGATGAGGAACTTGGGTCTTTTTTGCATTTCAAAGCCCTGCCTGCAGGTGACCAGGCTACTGGTGAAGAGGTTCCAGTCGTGGCTTTAAAGGCATTTGCTCCCACTTCAGCTGGGATTTCTCCACAAAAATCTTCTGAGAAAAATCTTGAAGAGGAGAGGAAAGGAGAAATGGCCAATTCTCAGGTAAGACTTGAGTCCATTGCAAGAGGACCTATCACCTTGTTCTCAGGATAATCCATGCATGTAGAAATTGCAGGGCACCTGGGTGGTTCATTCAGTTGAGCATATGACTCTTGATTTAGGCTCAGGTCTTGATCCCAGGGACCTGCTATCCAGCCCTGCATCAGGTTTCCTTCTGAGCTTGGAGTCTACTTAAGATTTTCTCTCTCTACCTGAGTCCCTGTCCTCCATTTGCATGCATTCTCTCTCTCTCTCTCTCTCTCTCTCTCTCTCTCTCTCTCTCTCTCTCTAAATGAAAAAACTGTAAATACCAATGGTTTTATTTGTTTAGTTCTTATGGTTCTGTTTTAGGTTTTCATCTAATTTTTAAAAATTTTTTTCAACGTTTATTTTGTTGAGACAGAGACAGAGAGCATGAACGGGGTAGGGTCAGAGAAGGAGGGAGACACAGAATCCGGAACAGGTTCCAGGCTCTGAGCACAGAGCCCGATGCAGGGCTCAAATTCACAGACCTCGAGACCACGACCTGAGCTGCAGTCGGACGCTCAACCGACTGAACCACTCAGGTGCCGCAGGTTTTCACCTAATTTTTAACATTTCAGAAATGATATTCTAGGTTATGACTTCAGAACACTCCTCCCCTATATCTCAGAGACCTCTCTCCCTTTTCTCCAACCTGGCTTCTGGTAGGGCAACAGCAGTTGTCACTTTGAATTAAATTCCTACAAGTATTGAAAATATTCCCTTTGTGACAGATCCAGAGAGGAAGATGTTGAGTCCAAGTGTCCTGTTGCTGATCGGGTCTGGTCCTGGGATAGCAATCAAGGAAAACCATTCCCATTTAGGTCTTATCCGAATGCTTTGTCTGCCCCGGGTAGAGGAGGATTATGAAAATGCACAAATACACAAGATGGATATGAGGCACAGAATAATTTAGAATGTTCTTGCTCTTGAGGATGTGGAAAAGCTACTTTAAGGTATCCTAGATATTCCAGGACATAGCAAGTATATGCGATAAAGTCTGTATAAATCCACTGTGTCCTTAACTTGTTTATATTGTGATTTACTGTTTGGGGTCACAAGAGCACACCGGTGATCACGTGTCCTGAGGTGTGCCTTAGGCACTGATATCCATTTGTTTCCTTACAGCTGATGTTATCTTCTATCACTTGGGTTTGTGCTCTCTGCCAGATTCCTCCCCTGTAATGTTCATATTTTCCTTATCAGTTGTGATGATTTTAGGCTGATTCCCTGAGCAATTCCCAGACACCATCACATTTAAATTAGAAACATCTTTCTTCTAGTTTCTCTTTTCTTGTATTTTTTTCCTTGTAGCTTTTTTCTCTTTTAAGTGTATTTTGAGAGAGAGAGAGAGTGAGAGCAGGGGAGTGGCCAAGAGAGAGCCAAGTCCCAAGTAGGCGACACGGGGCCAGCACTGGGCCTCAAACTCACAAATCAAGAGGTCTTGACCTCAGTCTAATTCAAAAGTCAGAAGCCTGACTGAGCCATCCAGGAACCCCGTCCTTGTAGTTTCTGAGGAGGAGGACAAATGCAAAACAAATGTGGATAAAATTAAAATTTCTCGCAAGTTACAACCACCGGAGAAATACTCGAGACTGGCAGAGGAAGATACTCCTCAAGGAATTCACAACTGCCTTAATGTTGATGCTTTTCTAGAGGCAAAAAGCAAGCTTAGCTTTACCATAGTCAAACTTCTGGGGTCCTGGAAGTCTTCTTTAACATATGAAATCCCTGTAGACACTTATATATTTCTCCCCCCCCCCCAACTTAAAGTATATAATCAACAGTTCCTCTCAATCACACCGCAGCTCACTCTTCCCACAGATCCTGTCCCTGTGCTTTTACACAAACAGCCTCGTTAACCAAAAAGGCTCAAGACTATTTCCTTGAACATTGACCCCTGCCCACCTCACATTAGTTCCCACCAGACAATGAAGACCCTCAGCGTTGTGTAGTAGATGTAATGACCTCTGTGGGTCGAGGTTCTCAATGAGTCAGACCTTCATCCTTTGTGTTTTTATTTTGCTGCATAGTCATGACACAGGCATACTCTATTTACTTCTGTGTGTTTCAGAAAAAGAAAAAAGAATCACATAATTACCATGTTTGAGTGTCTTAAAATCCTGAAATAAAACAGCACAAATGATGAATGAAACAAAATCTTTCAATGAGGGGCACGTGCATGGCTCAGTTCATTAAGCGTGGGACTTCCACTCAGGTCATGATCTCACCATTCCTGAGCTGGAGCCCAGCATCAGGTGAACAGGAGCCATGCCTCTCCATTTCTCTCTCCCTCTCTCTCTGCCTCTCCTGGTATTCTCTCTCTCCCTGTCTCTCCCTTCTCTCCCTTCCACCCTGTCTCTCTCTGTCTCTCTCTCTCTTTGTCAATCATAAGTAATAATTAATTAAAAAATAAAATTTTAAAAAGCTCTCAAATAAACACTATATTAGCAGATCATGGAGTACTACGGTCAAGACAACTCTTGAGATACTCTGTGGTGCCAGATAGTTTATTGAAGTAACACAGGGCAGGACCCGTGGGCAGAAAGAACTGTACTTTGGTTGCATGAAGCTTTTATGTTCAAGGGGAGGGTAGGTGCACAGAGTGTTCAATCACAAATGTTTCTTTAAATTTCTACGTGTAAAACTGCTTCTGCAAGATTTCTCTGGTGCTTACCATTCAGTTCAATATGAAGCAGTGGTGACATGTACCCATGGTCATGAGACCCTGTAAAAATGTAATAACCAGGGATACCTAGGTGTCTTAGTCACAGCCTGGAGCCTGGAGTCACAGCTTGGGGTTCTCTCCCTGTCTCTGCCTCTCCACCTTTCACACCGTGCTTACCCACGTTCTCTTTCACAATATAAATAAACTTAAAGAAAAATGTAGGAACCAGCCTTTATTTGATGAATGTCCACATAATACAACTGTATGTTAGCTTTCTGTGCTACAGGTGAAAATTTTTCTGATTGTATACCTCATCATACTAGAGTCAGAAATAACTGTTGTCTTTGTATCTTAATGTGTGTTTGTGTTGATAGTGTGAGTAAAAGACCTAAGCATCATTATCTACAATTAGTTTTATGAGTTTCATGTCACTGAAAATGTTTTTTTTTTTTTTTTAAATTTTTGTTTTTCAATGTTTATTTATTTTTGGGACAGAGAGAGACAGAGCATGAACGGGGGAGGGGCAGAGAGAGAGGGAGACACAGAATCGGAAACAGGCTCCAGGCTCTGAGCCATCAGCCCAGAGCCTGACGCCGGGCTCGAACTCACGGACCGCGAGATCGTGACCTGGCTGAAGTCGGACGCTTAACCGACTGCGCCACCCAGGCGCCCCTGTTTTGTTTGTTTTTGAGGAAGAGAGAGGCAGGGGCAGAGAGAGAGAATCCCTAGCCCCTCCACATTGTCAGCACAGAGCCTGAGGTGGGGTTTGAACTGGTGAAGTGTGAAATCATGACCTGAGCCAAATTCAAGAAGTGGACACTTAACCACGTGAGCCACCCAGGTGTCCTTCATTGAAAATGTTTCCTAGTCACCAGCATACTTTTCTATGTTTAATATCTATACAACTTCTTTGAATATTTGTGGATGTGAGCATGGAATGTATAAAGGTAATCAATTTTGTGTGCATACCTTCTTTCCATCATTCTTCAGGTTTGACACCTGCTATGATCATTTGGTTAGGGGCCCCTCCGTATATTTTAGGTGTCATTTTAGGTCAACTCCAGGTCAGATGACCTGGGTTTAAACCTGATCCCTACCACGTACTGGATGCTTGAAAAAATATTCACATGAAAATAGAAGAATAATGTGTCTGTTGTCTTAGATTATGATTTATTTTGCAATAAGTTATGAAAAACTGTGAATGCTCTCTACTATCCAGGGAATGCTTGGAAAGGTTTATTGCCTTTCTTGCTATTCTAGTAGAACCTGTAATTGCTATGAATCCCATTCAGTTCCAGGTTCCCCAAAAGTTCTTGTCTTTGAGTTCTACTTCTTCATTATTGAAATATGTATCTCATGGCCAATAGACTAATGCCTTGTTAGAAATGCAGACATCTACCCCATCCTAGAACTCCTGAACAGTATCTGCATTTTAACAAGATCCCCAAGGTCCTGTTGTGAAATTCTAATTCATATTAGAATATGCTAAATACATTTGTCACTCCCCAGAAGTTTCCATTGAAGAAATAGATAGCACATGTACTGTATGATGTAAATACAATATTCAAAATGTATATGCCTGTGTTGATGCCTTCATTTTACAAATTCTCTTGAATAAACACAGTATTTATAAAGGTTCTTACCTCCAAGGTAAAGAATATACTAGAGCATAATACTGGGTGACAAATTATATTACCTCATCAAGCAGGAAACTCACCTAAGCCAGAACCAGTTCTCCTGATATAACTGAACTAACAGAAGTTCAGTCGTTGGTGAGTCACAAAAAACTATACCAGGTGAGGATGTGAGCAAAGCAAAAATGATTTACAAGAAACAAGGAAATCACAGGGAGGAACTTCCAAATCAGATACTCATGGAGGAAGGGGGAATGGTGTCCTTTCATTTAGGGTTAGCGTGGATATTCAGAAAGGGGAGGCCGTCATCTTATGTCAAGTGGAGTATAAGGTTGCACATAAGCCTTAAGAGAACAGTTGTGTACATACTCTGCATATTTCATAGGAAATGAGGTTTGTGCTCCTCCTTGGGTGAGATTTTGGTATTATAATGAGGTAAAAGGGAGCTCCTGGGTGGCTGAGTCCATTGAGCGTCCTACTCTTAATTTAGGCTCAGGTCAGGATGAAAGTCCTGAGATCAGGCTCCACTCTGAGCATGGACCCTGGTTGGAATTCTTTCTCTCTCTGGCCCCCCTCCACTTGTGCACGCTCTATCTCCCTCAAAGATAAAAGATTTAAAATAAAATGTTTGAATGAGATGAAGGGAACTGTACTCACTCCGTAGTTTAATCTATTATGCATTTGCTTAGGTGAGTCAGGGGTTAATCTCCAACTGAGCTCATCCAAGCTCTTCCTCAGGGCAGTCATTACCTTTTGTTGGATGGTTTCTGTTTCCACTACAGGAGACTATACCCATGGGGTGTTTTTTGTGAAGTAAAAGATAAGATAGAAAAAGAGGTTAAGTACAATGTGGAACTAAAATCGGTGGGTACAAGCACAAGCATTAAAGTCAGGTCTTGGAGTCCGGCTGGTGACATTAACTGCCTCTTTCATTTGACCTAGCATTAGGAACTCTGCCTATGGCCACTTGATAACTGTGTTTTTTATTGCAGGGATTGCTGACATTCAGGGATGTGGCCATAGAATTTTCTCAGGAAGAGTTGCGGTGCCTGAACCACAGTCAGTGGGAACTGTACAGGGATGTGATGTTAGAGAACTACGGACACCTCCTTTTCTTGGGTGAGGAATACTCCTTCCACACTGCCCAAACCATACTCAGGGATTTGTTCCTTCCCTTGAAGACTGTCTCTTGGGATCTTCCTCTTTGCATGACTGGGATTCAGATCCCTGCAGTCAGGGAAAGAAGTAGGGGTTTGTGGATGTACAGAAAAATCTTCTTGTTGTTTCCTTTTCAGCTTTACCTTTTCTTCCTTAGGGTAACATCATCATTTCTGTACATTAATGAGAATTCTAAAGGCTAAGGGGCATAAAATGGTATCTCTTTTGTCTTAAATACCGATTTCTTTTTTTTTTTTTTTTTTTTCAACGTTTATTTATTTTTGGGACAGAGAAAGACAGAGCATGAACGGGGGAGGGGCAGAGAGAGAGGGAGACACAGAATTGGAAACAGGCTCCAGGCTCTGAGCCATCAGCCCAGAGCCCGACGCGGGGCTCGAACTCGCGGACTGCAAGATCGTGACCTGGCTGAAGTCGGACGCTTAACCGACTGCGCCACCCAGGCGCCCCTTAAATACCGATTTCTACTCATTGTCATGGTAGTACTCGGAAGTGGAGGTCAAGATCTGAACATGGAAAATTCATCCTGCATGTTCTAAAGGGGATGTTGGCCCACAGCATTTGGGAAATCATTTTCAAGCTTCTACTCTGTCCTCTCTGCTCTACTAAGCACAATAGTGGATCAGAAGTTAGAATCCCCAACCACACTCACATTCTTTTTTTTCTAATAAACAGGTCTTGTTGTGTCAAAGCCAGACCTGGTCATCTTTTTGGAACACAAGAAGGATGTCTGGGCCGTGAAGAGAAAGGAGACAGTAGCTACACACCCAGGTAGGAGGAACTGAAGTGGATGACAGAGGTGAGGTCCAGTCGTGAAAGAGGAGTTGGACCTCAGAATGTGGTTGAGCAGCTCTCCTTGAATGGAAATTAGGTTGGAAAGGCCAGTATTAGGTCTCTCCTTTCACATCAGGCATCTGCTTTCCAACACATCATGCTGTTACATTCTCAAAGGATTGTTGTTCAGTTTCACTAAGCTTGTTCACATCCATAGTGAGGTCTTCCAGAACCTTATTGGTTCTCCATTGCTTGGAGGTCTTGGGGAAATCTCTGCATTTCTGAGGAAGTCTAGGTTAATCCATTTCTGACTTCTGTTTTGCTTCTTGTGTGAAGTGTGTGAGGGTAGTGGTGGGCATCTTGGGGTTAGGTGCAGAGATCCCAGGAATGCTAGAGGGAGACATCACAAGTTTTCTTGTTGATCCTTTCCAGGATTAAGGAGGCTTTCATTTTAATCATACAAAATAGAGGCCCAGTAATTTCATCAGGTAGTTGAGTAGTTGTATATGAGATTCCTTTATGATTTATTATATCAATAGTCCTGATATGACATGGGCATGTGCTTTATGAGAAGTGAGGGAGACAATTAGTAAACTTCCTATATTTAGAAAAAGAGTTTTAATTATAAATGTAATTTCACTTCAGGAAAAATTAAGTTTTTTTTTTGTATGTTTTTTTGTTTTTTTGTTTTTTTTACTTTTCTCAGAATGTATATGTATTTAATACCAAAGATTTTTTTGATAAAGTGATTGTTGGCCTATTTTACAATTTTTTTGAAACTTGTTTATTTAGAAATGAAAGGTTTTGGGGCACTTGGTTGACTCAGAGGGTTTAGCATCTGAGTCTTGATTTCAGCTCAGGTCATGACTTCATGGTTTGAGTTTAAGCCCTAAGTCCATTTCTGCACCCAGTGTGGAGCCTGCTTGGAATTCCCTTCTCTCTCTCCCTCTCCCTACCCCCACTCCCTTTCTCTCTCAAACTTATTAAAAAATTACCAAAAAGAAATGAAAGGTTTTTATTTGTTTGATTCTAAAGATTGGATTATAGGGGCGCCTGGGTGGCACAGTTGTTTAAGCATCCGACTTCAGCCAGGTCACGATCTCACGGTCCGTGAGTTCGAGCCCCGTGTCGGGCTCTGGGCTGATGGCTCAGAGCCTGGAGCCTGTTTCCGATTCTGTGTCTCCCTCTCTCTCTGCCCCTCCCCCGTTCATGCTCTGTCTCTCTCTGTCCCAAAAATAAATAAACGTTGAAAAAAAAATTAAAAAAAAAAAGATTGGATTATAGGGGAGCCTCGGTAGCTCAGTTGGTTAAGCCTTCAACTTCAGCGTAGGTAATGATCTTGTGGTTTGTGACTTTGAGCCCTGTGTCTGACTCTGTGCTGAGAGCTCACAGCCTGGAGCTATGGATTCTATGGATTCTATGTCCCCCTCCATCTCTCTGAGAGTCTCCCTGGCTTGTCCTCTCTCTCTCTCTCTCTCTCTGATACATGCACATTAAAAAATAAACAATTGATTATACCCTTAAATCTGTGTGATAGGAGGGATCTATTAACATAACACATTGTTTAATGTCTTAAGTGCTTAATTCAGAAAAGTTTTCATTAGAGGTTTCCATGGTTGATTTTAAGGAACATTCTTTACAATTTTAATGCCCATGAAGATAAGCCGGTAATTCAAAATGTTCCTTTTTCATGGGTGCACAGTCACAGTTGAAAATTAGAGCTAAAGCTAGGGGTGTCTGGGCTTAGGTCATGATCTCATGGTTCGAGAGTCTGAGCTCTGCATCGGGCTCTATGCTGACACTGTGGAGCCTGCTTGGGATTCTTTCTTTCTTCCTCCTCTGCTTTACCTTTTTCTCTCTCAAAGTAAATAAGGTTAAAAAATATATATATGTATATATAGTGGGCCTGTTTTAAATAGTTCATCATTTTTATGTAGAATTTTTTGGTTTACATTTTGTCTGGTTTTGAAATTCCATAATAATGTGCTTCCTTTTGTATGGAACTTTCCACAGCATTATTTAGGTGGGATTTTGCTTTTACCTGTGTATTTTGTTTTAGGGTGACAATTTTCAACTCATTATGTTTTTGGACAATGTGAGTGAGTCTAAGTCAGATAAGATCAGCTTTATGCCCTTTGCTAATAAAAGTATGTATTTGTAGCAGTATTACCTATGCATACTTGTGAGTCATCTTGTGTATTTCTTTCCTTGATTAGTGGTAAATGAATGTTGTATCCTGTTTAGGTGAGTTATGCTAATAGAATTAATTTCATCATGTATTTATTGGTGAATGTATTGGCTGCATGTATTTTCATTCTGGTTACCTTAGAGAGTACTTAAAACATCTTAAAGGTATAGCAAACCTTTATGCATGCTGCTAATGCAGACCTCAACACAGGGCTTGCTTTTTTTTTTTTTTTTTTTTTTTTAACGTTTATTTATTCCTGAGAGACAGACAGAGAGAGAGACAGAGAGAAAGAGAGACCGACCGACCAAGCCCACGCAGGGGAGGGGCAGAGAGGGAGGGAGACACAGAATCTGGATCTCCAGGCTTCTGGCTGTCAGCACAGAGCCCAATGCGGGGCTCAAACTCATGAACCCCGAGATCATGACCTGAGCTGAAGTTGAGCACGTAACCAAATGAGCCCCTGAAGCAACCCTCAACACAGGATTTGAATTCCCAAACTGGGAGAACGTGTCCTAAGCTGAAATCAGGAGTTGGACACTTAACCGAATGAGCCACCTTCATGCCCCTAACACAGTTTTAAGCCGATAGTGTCAATTTTATTTTATTTTATTATTTTTTTTTTAAATTTTTTTTTCAACGTTTATTTATTTTTGGGACAGAGAGAGACAGAGCATGAACGGGGAAGGGGCAGAGAGAGAGGGAGACACAGAATCGGAAACAGGCTCCAGGCTCTGAGCCATCAGCCCAGAGCCTGACGCAGGGCTCGAACTCACGGACCGCGAGATGGTGACCTGGCTGAAGTCGGACGCTTAACCGACTGCGCCACCCAGGCGCCCCTCGATAGTGTCAATTTTATACAAAACTCTTCTACTTATCATCTCTGCACCAGTACCCACTTTATATTGATGACATCATAAATCTTTTTTATATTGCATATATTATTACCTAGATTTGATTTTTCTGCTTTTATTTAAGAAAAAGTCTGTAGCAGAAATAAATGTGACTTGTCCTACCTTGTTACAACACTACAGGTTTCTATAATTGTGTAAGTATTTATACTTCTCAGAGAGCTTTATGTTATGTCTTTTCAGTTACTGTTTAGAATCTTTTTAGTTCAACAAGGACTTTTTAAAAAAAATTAATGTTTATTTATATTTTGAGAGAGAGACAGAGACAGAATCTGAAGCAGGCTCCAGGCACTAAGTCTTCAGCAAGATCACAACACAGGGCACGGACTCACCAACCGTGAGAACATAACTTGAACCAAAGTTGGATACGTGACCAACTGAGGCACCCAGGTGCCCCTAGAAGGACATTCTTTAACATTTTTGTAGGACAGATCTGCTGATAAACTTAGAGGGGTTTTGCCTTGGCAAAGTCTTCATTTCTACATGCATGGAAAACAGCTGTGCCAGGTAGGGTATTCTTGGTGGATAGTTTTTGATCCTTCAGTATTTGAATACATTGTTTCATGCTTTTCTTTCTATAAGGTCTACTGAGAACCCCACTCACAATCTGATAGGAGCTCTCTTGTACATAAGTTGCCTTTGTCATGCTTTTCAAAATTCTCTTTTCACTGGTCATTTTTGGTAGGTTAATTATAACGTGTCACTGTGTTCATGTCTTGTCTTTTTTCTTCTTCTATTTTTACTTAAATTCTAATTAGATAACATACCGTGCAAAATTGATTTCAGTATAATTCAGTGGCTCATCACTTACGTACAGTGCTCATCATAACAATTGCTTTCCTTAATAGCCATCACCAAGCAACCTGTCCCTCACCCATCTCCCGCCATTGATACTTATCCTACTGTGAATTTACCGTGCTTGTGAATTTGTCTCTTCTTTCCACATACAAGAGAGCTACAAGCCTTTAGTTCTTCATGGAAACTCTCTGCCCCCTTTCACTCTGCTCTCCTTATGGGGTCCCATTAATGTACACATTGTTCCACTTGTCGGTGTCCCGTGTGTCCCTAGACTTTGTCCTTTTCCACATTTTTCTTTGGTCCTCTTAGGTAATTTAAAACAAGTGGTCTTTAGATTGTCCACTTCTCTTTTCTGCTTGATCAAGTCTGTTGCTGACTCCTTTGTATATTTTTAAATTCAGAGATTCTCCACTTGAGCTCCCAATTGTTTCTTATACTTTGCCTCTTTGGGCTTACGTTTTGGTCATGCATAGTTTTTCTGCTCTCATTTAGGTACCTGTTTTCTCTTCTTCCTCCATGAGCATCTTTATGATGATTTCTTCTTGACTTCTTTGTCATTGATACTTCCTAATTAATTTAAGGTCAGTTTTGGAGATTTATTTCATTCCTGTGAGTGAAACAAGTTCTTCTATTTCTTTATGGCCTTGTGGCCTTTTGTTGAGATTAGTAAATTTAAGAAAACAGCTTCTGGGCTTAGGCTTATGAACTTGTTTTTACAGGAGAACACAAGTAATTGGTAATGTCTGAATTTTTGTAATTTCCCAGTTTACGAAAGTCTAGTTACTTCTTTAGAGCCCATGATACCTTCCTCTGTTGTCCTCAGCTCTGTGGTCTCTCCAGTGTGTAAACAAAAGCTCACCTGTTGTCTCAGCATCCATCATAGTCACAAACTTTGTCTCTTCAATGTTTCTCTTCTTTTCTACTTGCCTGCTTGGGCTGGGTTCTCCTAATTGCCTTCTGGAGCACTCACAAAGTAATTTAGTCCATTTTTGTCTCCATGGGGGAGCCACCGTCCTGATGCTCCCTATTTCTTCACTGCTGATATCCTGTGATGGGTATTAATTTTGGATATTAGCATTTAACATATATGCATGTGAAGATAGTAAGTGAGAGAACTGATCGTGTATCTTTTACTTGTGTCTTTTCATAACACCATAGGCTTGTTGGCAAAGTCAGGTAAAGAATATTCTTTTTAAAGAGTGATGTAGGAACAAATGCAAGTTGTGGTTCTTAGTATTTACACTCAGTGATGACTTGGATGAAGATGGAGGGTAGAAATGAAGTTACGATGGATATCGCCAAACCAGGACAATTGCCCTTAGTGGAACCCATACTGCCAGAAGAGATCAAGCGTATAAAATACTTGGGGGAAAACCCCACCTTAAGTCAGTTCCATTTGAATCCCAGGACCAAAATCCATTTTCGTAAAGTTTTATTTTTTTAAATATTTATTTATTTATTTTTGGTTGCTTCTCATTTTTTTAAATATGAAATTTATTGTCAGATTTGTTTCCATACAACAACCAGTGCTCATTCCAACAGGTGCCCTCCTCAATGCTCATCACCCACTCTCCCCTCCCTCCCAGCCCCCACAAACCCTCAGTTTATTCTCAGTTTTTAAGAGTCTCTTATGGTTTGTCTCCCTCCCTCCCTTTTTCTTTTTCCTTCCCCTCCCCCATGGTCTTGTATTAAGTTTCTCAGGATCCACATAAAAGTGAAAATATATGGTACCTGTCTTTTCTGTATGACTTAGCATAACACTCTTCAGTTCCATCCACGTTACTGCAAAAGGCCATATTTCATTCTTTCTCGTTTCCAAGTAGTATTCCACTGTGTATATAAACCACAATTTCTTTATCCATTTGTCAGTTGATGGACATTTAAGCTCTTTCCATAATTTAGCTATTGTTGAAAGTGCTGCTATAAACAGAAGTACAAGTGCCCCTATGCATCAGTACTGCTGTATCCCTTGGGTAAATTCCTAACAGTGCTATTGCTGGGTCATAGGGTAGATCTATTTTTAATTTTTTGAGGAATCTCCCCACTGTTTTCCAGAGGAACTGCACCAGTTTGTATTCCCACCAACAGTGCAAGAGGGTTCTCGTTTCTCCACATCCTCTCCAGCATCTATAGTCTCCTGATTTGTTCATTTTAGCCACTCTGACTGGCATGAGATGATATCTCGGTGTGGTTTTGATTTGTGTTTCCCTGATGAGGAGTGACGTTGAGCATCTTTTCATGTGCCTGTTGGCCATCCGGATGTCTTCTTTAGAGAAGTGTCTATCCATGTTTTCTGCCCATTTCTTCACTGGATTACTTGTTTTTGAGGTGTGGAGTTTGGTGAGCTCTTTGTAGATTTTGGATACTAGCCCTTTGATATGTCATTTGCAAATATCTTTCCCCATTCCGTTGGTTTCCTTTTAGTTTTGTTGACTTGTTTCCTTTGCAGTGCAGTAGTTTTTATCTTGATTAAGTCCCAATAGTTCACTTTTGCTTTTAATTCCCTCGTCTTTGGGGATGTGTCAAGTAAGAAATTGCTGCGGCTGAGGTAAGAGAGGTTTTTTCCTGCTTTCTCCTCGCGTTTTGATCATTTCCTGTCTCACATTCAGGTCCTTTATCCATTTTGAGTTTATTTTTGTGGATGGTGTAAGAAAGTGGTCTGGTTTCATTCTTCTGCATGTTGCTGTCCAGTTCTCCCAGCACCATTTGTTAGACTGTCTTTTTTCCATTGAATATTCTTTCCTGCTTTGTCAAAGATTAGTTGACCATACTTTTGTGGGTCCAATTCTGGAGTCTCTATTCTATTCCATTGGCCTATGTGTTGGTTTTTGTGCCAATACCATGCTGTCTTGATTACAGCTTTGTAGTAGAGGCTAAAGTCTGGGATTGTGATGCCTCCCACTTTGGTCATCTTATTCAATATTACTTTGGCTATTCGGGGTCTTTTGTGGTTCCGTACAAATTTTAGGATTGCTTGTTCTAGCTTCAAGAAGAATGCTGGTGCAATTTTGATTAGGATTGCATTGAATGTGTAGATTGCTTTGTGTAGTATTGACATTTTAACAGTATTTATTTTTCCAATCCATGAGCATGGAATGTTTTTCCATTTTTTTGTATCTTCTTCAATTTCCTTCATAAACTTTCTATAGTTTTCAGCATACAGATTTTTGGTTCGGTTTATTCCTAGGTATTTTATGCTTCTTGGTGCAATTGTCAATGGGATCATTTTCTTTATTTGTCTTTCTGTTGCTTCGTTATTAGTGTATAATAATGCAACTGATTTCTGTACATTAATTTTGTACTCTGCGACTTTGCTGAGTACTGAAAGCTTGGCTTCATCTTTGCCAATTTTGATGCTTTTGATTTCCTTTTGTTGTCTCATTGTTGATGCTAGAACTTCCAACACTATGTTATATCGGTGAGAGTGGACATCCCTGTCGTGTTCCTGATCTCAGGGGGAAAGCTCTCAGTTTTTCCCCATTGAGGATGATATTAGCTGTGGGCTTTTCACACATGCCTTTTATGATATTTAAGTATCACGACTTCCTCCAGGGTTTTTATTAAGAAAAGATGCTGAATTTTGTCAATTGCTTTTTCTGCATCAGTTGACAGGATCATTTTATTGAAAGGATCTTTATTAATGTGATGTATCACATTGATTGATTTGCGAACGTTGAACCAGCCCTGCAGCCCAGGAATGAATCCCACTTGATCATGGTGAAGAATTCTATTTATATGCTGTTGAATTCAATTTGCTACCATCTTAATGAGAATTGTTGCATCCATATTCATCAGGGATATTGGCCTGTAGGTCTCTTTTTTTTTGCTGGGCCTTGGTCTGGCTTGAGAACCAAAGTAATGCTGGCTTCATAGAATGAGTCTGGAAGTTTTCTTCCCTTTCTCTTTTTTGGAACAGCTTGAGAAGGATAGGTGTTAACTCTGCTTCAAATGTCTGGTAGAATTCCCCAGGGAAGCCATCTGGTCCTGGATTCTTATTTGTTGGGAGATTTTTGATAACTAATTCAGTTTCTTCACTGGTTATGGGTCTATTCAAGTTTTCTATCTCTTCCTGTTTGAGTTTTGGAAGTGTTTGGGTGCTCAGGAATTTTTCCACTTCTTCCAGGTTGTTCAGTTTGTTGGCGTATAACTTTTCATACTGTTCCCTGATAATTGCTTGTATTTCTGAGGGATTGGTGTAATAATTCCATTTTCATTCATGATTTTATCCATTTGGGTCCTCTCCCTTTTCTTTTTGAGGAGCCTGGCTAAAGCTTTATCAATTTTGTTTATTTTTTCAAAACACCAACTCTTGGTTTCATTGATCTGCTCTACAGTTTTTTTTAGATTCTATATTTTTTATTTTTGCTCTGATCTTTACTATTTGTCTTCTTCTGCTGGGTTTGGGGTGTCTTTGCGGTTCTGCTTCTATTTCCAGTAGGTGTGCTCTTAGGTTTTGATTTGGGATTTTTCTTGTTTCCTGAGGTAGGCCTGGATTGCAATGTATTTTCCTCTCAGGACTGCTTTCGCTGCATCCCAAAGCGTTTGGATTGTTGTATTTTCATTTTCATTTGTTTCCGTATATTTTAAAATTTCTCCTCTAATTGCCTGGGTAACCCATTCATTCTTTAGTAGGGTGTTCTTTAACCTCCATGCTTTTGGAGGTTTTCCAGACTTTTTCCTGTGGTTGATTTCAAGTTTCATGGCACTGTGGTCTGAAAGCGTGTATGGTATGATCTCAATTCTTTTATACTTATGAAGGGCTGTTTTGTGACCCAGTATGTGATCTATCTTGGAGAATGTTCCATGTACACTCGAGAAGAAAGTGTATTCTGTTGCTTTGGGATGCAGAGGTTTAAATATATCTGTCAAGTCCATCTGATCCAGTGTATCACTCAGGGCCCTTGTTTCTTTATTTTATTTATTTTTTTTTTTTAAATTTTTTTTTCAACGTTTATTTATTTTTGGGACAGAGAGAGACAGAGCATGAATGGGGGAGAGGCAGAGAGAGAGGGAGACACAGAATCGGAAACAGGCTCCAGGCTCTGAGCCATCAGCCCAGAGCCCGACGCGGGGCTCGAACTCCTGGACCGCGAGATCGTGACCTGGCTGAAGTCGGATGCTTAACTGACTGCGCCACCCAGGCGCCCCAATGCCCTTGTTTCTTTATTGATCGTGTGTCCTAGATGATCTCTCCATTGCTGTAAGTGAGGTATCAGAGTCCCCTGCAATTACCATATTCTTATCCATAAGGCTGCTTATGTTTGTGATTAGTTGTTTTATATATTTGGGGGCTCCTGTATTCAGCTCATAGACATTTATAATTGTTAGCTCTTCCTGATGGATAGACCATATAATAATTATATAATGCCCTTCTTCATTTCTTGTTACAGCCTTTAATTTAAAGTCTAGTTTGTCTGATATAAGTATGGCTACTCCAGCTTTCTTTTGACTTCCAGTAACATGACAGTTCTCCATCCCCTCACTGTCAATCTGAAGGTGTCCTCAGGTCTAAAATGAGTCTCTTGTAGACAGCAAATAGATTTTTTTTTAATCCATTCTGATACCCTACGTCTTTTGGTTGGAGCATTTAGTCCATTTACATTCAGTGTTATTACAGAAAGATATGGGTTTAGAGTCATGATGTCTTTAGGTTTCATGCTTGTAGTGATGTCTCTGGTCCTTTGTGGTCCTTGCAACATTTCACTCACAGAATCCCCCTTAGGGTCTCTTGTAGGGCTGGTTTAGTGGTGGTGAATTCCTTCAGTGTTTGTTTGGGGAAAACTAAAATACATTATTGTAAATCTTTAAAAATATTTTACTCATTTTTGAGAGAAAGAGTGCAAGCAGGGGAGAAGCAGAGAGAGAGATGCATATTCAGAAGCAGGCTAAAGGCTCTGAGTTATCAGCAGAGAGTCTGATGTAGGGCTTGGATTCTCGAACCATGAGATGGTATCTTGGGCTGAGGTCAGATATCCGACCAAGTGAGCTACCCAGCTGCCCCTCAAAAATTCATTTTTATTCTTAAATATTCTCTGAAAGGACTTTGGAAATTCTTGAAAATGAACCAATCCATGCCAAAACTAATCATTGAAATCATTTCAAATATAAAATTGGTTTAATCCTTCATTCACTTATTCACTGAAATGTTTCTAAAAGTTAGAATTTTTATCTTCCTTTTTCAGTGTCTAAATGTGGTTGTTTTGAGAGGTCTTTTCAGAGGATTAATTATTCTTCCACCTTGCCTTAGCCTTCCTTTTCCAAAGTCTCTAATAACCAGACAGTCCGTATGCAAACATCACTGTTCAATGTTATCACATAGTGCCTAATTTGGATTTAGTTTTTATGTGTGGTGAACTTCAGAAGGCCTTTAGTGAGAACTCTATCTTCCGTAATTACCAAGGTGTTTAGTATGGAGATACAATTTTCCAATGCCAAGAATCTGGCAAGAAACGTGAAGCAAGGGTCAAATCCTCAATTTCAGAGAACTCCATTTACAAACATCCAGTATAAAAGTAATAAATGTGGGAAAGTGTCTTATGAAAGCTCAAATCCAACTGCACATCATTGCATCCTTACTGGAGAGAAGACTTAAAATGCAGCAACTCTGGTAAACTTTTAACCAGTCTTCAAAACTTGCTCAACAGCAGAGATTTCATAATGGGAAGAAAGCTTACAAATGTAACAATATGGCAAACGCTTTCAGTACCACAAAACTTGTCAACATGAGGTGTGATATATACTGGGGAGAAGGCTGAAAAGTGTTTTTAAAAATGTGGCAAAGGCTTTAGGCAGAACTTCAAACTTTGTGACCATCACAGAGTGCATACTGAAAGAAAGATTACCAATGTAAAAAATTTGACAAAGCATTTAATCCTCATCAAAACTTTGCAACATGAGACCGTCCTGAGGAGATAGCTTACAGATGTGAAGAATGTTGGCAAACTCTACCCACAACTGAACTCTCATAAAACATCAGAAAACCACACTGGATATAAACCCCAGAAATGTAATGAATGATGAAAAACTTTGTGTTTAATGTATATTTAAAAAACAGCAAACTTATTTGAATATAAAAACACTACAGTTGTGAACAGTTGGCCAGCTGTGTAATGTAATGTGAAATCTAAATAAACTGAGAGAATTCTCAGCAGAAAGAAGTCAATACCACTTTTGAGATATGATTCTAAATCAGACTATTCATTATAGATGAAAATCCAAAGTGAAAACATTCAGATCACTTATTTAGCCTTGGACAAGGGAGGTGCTATGGGGTGCCAACCCCTCCACAAGTGAACATCTGCTTGTAACTTGCGAGTCCCCAAATTTAAAAACATAGGTACTTTCCCATGGAAATAGCCTATTGTGGACCAGAAGCATCATCTAGAACAGCCAATACCCCTTTTTTAATACATGGCCTATATTATATGCAGTATTTTTATAATAAAGCAAGCTTGAGGAAAGAAAATATTAAGGAAATAATAATGAAGAGAAAGCACATTTACAGTATATATACAAATTTGTGTATAAGTGGACCCACACGGTTCAATCCCATGTTCTAACATGGTCAACTGTGTTTGTTAACGTGCATGAAAGGATCAAGAGAAGATGGATGTGTGTCTGGAAAGGAATAATTTCACCGTCTCCTTTTTCTTTTGACCATAATTGCAATTTTGGGGGTGAGGGGGTGGAAAATATTATTAGCTCGTGTGCATGCAAAAGGATTTGATTGTTTCTGTCTCTCAGACATGCAGGGCTGTAGTATGATGGGGAATTCTCATACCAACTTTTCCATAGAACATAATGGACACTGTCATGTACAATGTATGAAGAAAGTCTACATTCACATGGTGTTTGTGGCTGATCTATAACAGTGATGTAAGTCACCATGAAGTGATCGTTCAGGGCATCATTATTTGTATTAAAGTAAGATAGAGGAACATTCTGAATTTTAAATAGATATGCCATTTTTTTTCCAAGGAGATTATGTTGGCTGTTGATTAAAATTTGCATGCATCTTCATAATAGCAATCGATAGAAGTCAAGAATATTAGGCAGTTGAAATAGAGATTTTCACACATCTTAGGCAAGCATAGCTAACTCTTGCATAAAAGGGTGTAAAATTATTGTAAATCCACATTTATTCAATGATGAGCCTCAGCTTGCACAGCATGGAAAGCACAACTCACAGATTCTTACATCAGAGGAAAAGAATAATTCTTGAATGCTTGAAATGGGTGTTTTGACCAAGGATCGCACAGTGGTTTTGCAACGGTATGTTTAGCATGTGTTTGAACTTAATACATTTTGATTAAAAACACTGAATAGATTTTAATGTGTTAACACTGTGTTAATGAATGAACTGTTCCCCTACACCAACCTGAGCCTGCCCCACCTTCATTAAGGTTGTAGGTAAACAGTAACACAAAGTGCACTTGACCATTGAGCAACATGGGTTTGGTCTATGTGGGTACATATATAGTCAGGTTTGTTCATTGTACAGAAATTTATTTTCTCTTCTGAGTTTCTTAACATTTTCCTTTTTTGAAATTCCTTTACTATAGGAATGTCATATATAACACATATAACATAAAATATACATTAATCGATCTCGATCAAGTTCCTTGTCATCAGTAGGCTATTAAAATATAGTATTGGGGAGTCAAAGTAATACACAGATTTTCAATGGCATGAGGGTGGCCACACTGAACCCCTGCATTGTTCAAGGGTCACTCATGCTTGGGAAAGCAGTGGGATGATATCACTAATAATCTATTCTCCGCAAGTTTATGTATTCTACCTTCCTTATTGTGACTGCTGGAACATTAGGGTGCTGTTAATATGGAGGACACGGAAGTATTCTTGAGAGCATAGCTAGTCAATTTCTTCTTTTTATTTTTTATTTTTTTAACATTTTTTCATTCTTGAGAGACCGAGCGTGAGTGGGGGATGGGACAGAGAGAGGGGGGGAGATACAGAATCTGAAGCAGGCTCCAGGCCCTGAGGTGTCAGCACAGAGCCCTATGCGGAGCTCAAACCCACGAACTGTGAGATCATGACCTGAGCTGAAGTTGGACACTCAACCGATTGAGCCACCCAGCTGCCCCTAGAGCATAGCTACTCAATTTCTTGATACTGTGGCCATGGGATCCATTTTGTATAACCACACTGGCTACAGGGGGATTGAAGGGATTCTAGCTAGACCCAGCAGCCAATAGAGTAGATAATGCCCTCAAAGTCTCAAAGTAGTTCCTGCTTGGGCTTCCCCAATAACCTTTGTGAAAGAGCACCCACTCCCAGTGTGTCTACCTTCAGCATCCCTTAGAGAAGAGCCCCGCAGAGTTCACCATGCCCTTCTCATGTGGGTTTGAATTGTACATTCTAGACTTAGCTTAGGAAGTGCAAAGCACTCCCAACTGTAGACCCTACAAAATGCATCTGCCCCAGTTTCTGCCACTGTCTCTGCCTTCACTCAGCCTTGACCTCAAGGCATATTGGGTACATCCTCTAGGATCAGTGAGTAGCAAACTTTATTGTTTCACATTCTTTGTTTTCTTTTATTCAACCATGGCTCACAATCCAACGTCCCCAGGTTCTATTTAACTCCTAAGGGAACAAAGTTATTACAACTATAATTATAAGCCATATGTACAGAATTATCAATTATTGTTTTTAACATTTTACACTTTTTTTCTCTGCTTATGTTGTTTTTAGGAGTATACAGAACACAAATTTTTATGGTTTGGGTACGCACAGAATACAGTATGTTATATTAAGCTAAAGATACATTTTACTTTTTGTTCTTTTGTTTTTAATATTTTTTGATGTTCATTTAGTTTTGAGAGAGAGAGAGAGAGAGAGAGAGAGAGAGCGAGCATGAGCAGGGAAGAGCCGGCAAGAGACAAAGACATAGAATCCAAAGCAGGGTCCAGGTTCAGAGCTGTCAGCAAACAGACCAACATAAGGCTTGAACTTATAAATCACAAGGTCATAACCTGAGCTGAAGTTGGATACTTAGCCAACTAAGCCACCCAGGTGTCCTGCTAAAGATGTAATTTGGAATAAAAGAACTAACTAGAAAGAAGTGCAAGTATAGGGGTGTGTATATTTAAGTGTGTGTACCTATATCTTCAGAAGGAAAGGGAATATTAGATCCAATGAGGTAATTTCAAAATTGATGCTGATGTAGTAAACAAAAATGTTACAGATTGAAAATGGGAATAATTTTCTATAGATCGTATTCCATTCATTTCTCCTAAATCTCCTGCATCATGGCTTGAAAATCTCCCCCATGCAAATCCTGTCTTGTCTACCTGCCTATTAGTTATGTAGCATATACTCTTCCTCATTCAAATGTTTAGGAACTGCCGCTTATCAGGTATACTCAGGGATGTTAAGAATGGTTTGCATGAAATGACATGGTGTTCCAAAATTAATTTGATTATGGGAGTAGTTCAACAGTGAACATAGTAAATTCCGTATAGTTTTATTAACACATTTCACTTCTCTCAATTGGAGAAGAACACAAAGTAAGATTTCTTTAGTTACTGTTCTTTTTCCTTCTTGGAAGTGATATCATCCAAGTTCTCCAATTGGAGAGTGAAAACTTCAGAGTGAAAACTTGCAGATTTATGTGTCATGGGTTGTTTTAACATTGACTTGATGAGACCAAGCATGCGATGTTGCTTGGTGCTTACTAGATGTTCTACATATAGGGAGAAAACAATCTTGTATTAGGAATAATTCTGCAGCCCAACGAATACTGAAAAACATCTAGGCTGAAGCATTGCCATGAATTCTTCACGTGGGGAGAGGACACCATCCAAGATGTGTTGCTGACTCTGGATGGAGAAGGATACATTTTGCTTGTTTTCTTTCCAAATCATCTCCAGTTTTTTTAATGTTCTCATCTCCATTACAGTCATGCAGGCATCACAGCTGTCCTTCTACGCTGTGTTGTGGATATCCCATTTTTACCACTCTACCACTCCCACATAAGCCGCACAGACTCTGGTAGTTTCTTCGGTGTGATTTGGAACTTTTAATTCAATGGGAAATGGTTGTTAACGCGTATGGAGGCCATACCTGGGATTTAAATACAATGTGGTCATCACTTCCCTGGAGGAAAAGGAAAACATCAATGGGCTACAGGATTTTCTCATTCACTTGGCATAGAGACAGTTGTAAGGACAGATAGAATATGAGGATGCTATCCTTGACGAGGACGATAGGTCCTACTAAAAGCACATATGGAGAACTCTTGAAATGCAGGGAAAGATCTGGTAGGAAGCCTCCTTTATTCACTGTAAAGTCTTAGGAAGATACTTGTGATGAAGAAATGTGACAGACATGGGGACATGGGAAATGTGGTAGGTTCTCAGATTGATGGAAGTCAGATCCTTTCCTCATATGTTCATGAATTCCCTGGCAGTCCTGAGGACCAGTTGCCTTGGATGCCATAGGTAACCATCCTCTCCCAGGCCCAGATATGTGGCAGTAGCTGGAAAGGGGAAATACGAGGATTTAAACATTGTGGCCACTGCTTTAAGATGTCATGTGACGGAATGGAAGTTGAAGATGAAGCAGGCTTCTGAACACTAATAGTCAGAACCAGCAAGGTGGGTGTGGTGTGTCCACACAGCACTGGCATCCCAGGTATACAACCCCAACACCTCTCTGATCCCTAAGGTTGATGACCTCCCAGGTATCTTGACTCCCCGCCAGCAGGGACCTCCCTGACTTCCATGCAGCCCCACGGTCAGGGTAGTCCTGTGCTCTGGACTGTGTGCAAGATACAGATTAGTTGGGTACCAGATCACCAGTCACCAGCAGGGAGGATGTCTGCTTCACAGAGCCCACGTGGTTTTTGGGTTAGATGTCCCTGTGTTGTTTTACAGCCCATGGTCTTTGTCACCCATCCTGATTTGAGTGGAAAGAGGATTTTTATCAGTTGTAGAAACTGATAAGATAAAGTTGGGTAGCATGTGATAGTCACATTTCACATTCGTTCAATTGAAAGATAATAATTCATTTTTCGGTACCTGTTATTCTGTGGTAAGCCACACCATGAAATGTTGATATGTACCTACAGAAAAGACAATGTAAATGGAGGGATGCCTGGCTGGGTTAGGCAGTAGAGTACCTAACACTTGAATGCTCGGCTGGAAGTCAAAACCCTATGTTGGGTGTAAAGGTTACTTCACACAGAAAAAATTAAAAATAGAGCTGCATCATTTAGTTAAGCCTCTGAATTTGACTAGGTCATGATCTCACAGTCCATGAGTTTGAGCCCCACATCGGGCTGTGTGCTGCTTCAGATTCTGTGTCTCCCTCTCTCTCTCCCCCTCTCCTCATTTTCTGTCTCTCTCTGTCTCAAAAATAAACAAAAAGTTAAAAAATTTTTTTTTAAATAAAGAATAAAATGCACAGGGAACTCCCGTCAAAATCAACACAAACAGGCCCAAGCCAAGATATATTAGAATTAAATTTACAAAATACGGTGATAAAGAAAAACTCTTCAAAGCAGGAAGACATCTTTCACTTATCAGGGAGAACCATAAGGTTACCTGGTGGTTCTTCAACAGAAACTTGGCAAGCCAGAAGGGAGTGGCACGATCTATTCCACTTGCTGACTGCGAAAAATAGGCAGCCAGGAATTCTCTATCCATCAAGGCTATCATTCAGAAGGGAAGGAGAGACAGAGTTTCCTAGACAAGCAAAATCTAAAGGAATTCCTCACCACTGAACTAGCCCTGCAGGAAATGTCAAAGGGGAATCTTGAAGTGCAAAGAAGACACCAAAAGTGACACAGAAAAAGGATCAAGAAAGTTTCTAGAAACAATGACAAAACGAGTAATAAAATGGCAATAAATGTATATCTATCAATAAACACCTGCAATGAAAATGTACTATATATTCCAATCAAAACACATAGAGTCTCTGAATGGAATAAACCAACCAAACAAAAACAACAAAAAAATAAACCCCAGGCCCATCTATATGCTGCCTACAAGAGACTACATATAGACATGAAGACACTTATAGATAGAAAGTGAGGGTGGTAGAGAAACCTTTCTCACGCAGATGAAGGTCAAAAGAAAGCCAGAGTAGCAATACTTAGGATGGACAAACTACATATTTTGCTCTTGTGTGGCAATTATCCTGCTTTGGTACCAGGGTAATGCTGGCCTCCTAGGGTTATTTTCAATGGGTTCCCTCTATTCTACTTTTAAGATTTTCATGAAGATTGTCTTAAATTTTGTTTTGTTTTTAATGTTTGTCAGAATTGGCCAATGAAGACAAGAGGTTGTGGGCTTTCCTATACTGGGAGGTTTTTTATTCCAAATTCAACTTATTTTTTTGTGAGGGTCTAAGAAGATTTCCTATTTCTTGAGCTCAAGATTCATTTTTCAATCTTGGTACTTGTGCGTTGTTTAAATTTACATTTTTTTCTATTTTGTCTAACTTGTTAGTATATAATTGTAGATGTGATCTGTTATCACACTATATATTTCTGTGGTTATCTGTTGTGAGGTTTCTGTTCCATTTCTCCACTTGGTGCTTGAGTTCTCTCTCCTTTTTTCTTAGTTAATGGAGTTCAAGAATTTCCAATTTTGTTTGTTTTGAAAAACCTTGGCATTATTTTTCATATTATTGTTCTGGTATCTTATTTCTAATTTTTAAGTTTTTAGTTTTATTTATTCATTTATTTTGAGTGAGAGAGAGAGAGCGCATGCAAGTTGAGGCAAGGGGCAGAGTGAGAGAGACAGAATCTTAAGCTACTCACTGAGACTGAAGCCCTACCTGGGACTTGATCCCACAACTCTGGGGTCATGACCTGAGCTGAAATCAGGAGTTAGACAGTTAGCAGAAGTAGCTACCCAGGTGCCCCAACTATTTTATGAATTTCTGATTTTTCCTTGGTATTTCCTTCTCCTGCAGAGCTGAATGTGGGGCTTGAACTCACCAACCACAAGTTTGTGAACTGAGCTAAAGTCAAATGCTCAAACGACTGAGCCCCTCAGGCAACCCTGTTGTTGTTTTTAATATTTTTTTGTTTTTGGAAAGAGAGAATCCCAGGCAGCCCCTGTATGGACACCACAGTGCCCGAGAAGGGACTGGATGTCACAAACCATGAGATCATGAAAGGAGCCAAAATCAAGAGTCTGATGCTAACCTACTGAGTCACCCAGGCACTCCTTAAAGGCAAAGACCATTTTGTGTGTTTCATTCACACTGCAGAATTTGGGTTCCCAATTCTCCAGTTTACATTTGCACACACATTCATTGCCAAGTGATTGTGGGAAGGGTGCACTAGCTGAGGGAAATTTGAGAGAGCCACAACTGCTGGCCTATGAAGCAGACTCAAGCCAGAAATACTGAACTCAGACTATGTGCCTTAAAAGATCAGCAAGAGTCCAGTCATCTATGGGTGATCTTGTGAAGAAACAGGTATTCTTGCTATTGGGGGTGAAATTCTTTTAGTACCTGTGGAAGATAATTTGGCAATATCTAGCAAAATTATGTATACTTTTTTGTCTCTTCACTAACAGCTTTCCCTCAAATTTACCTACACAGTACTTGCAAACTTGCACAACAGTGACCTTCAAGTATTCACCACCCCTATGTAAAAGCCAAAGATTGGGAACAACCCAAAATACTTTGGTAGAAAACCAATGAAGTAGAATAATGCCCAACTTTAAGGGTGCAGGAAAATAATCTACATTTATAATTGCATTAAAAAGAAACACTCTTGGAGAGTACCTAAGGAAAGGAAGCTTTTTATTTTGGTAGAGTATTAATAGGTGGGTATGTAGATAATTATACGGATAATAATTTTATAATCCTTTAAATGATAGGAGGAGACTTTTCTATCATTTTAAGATTCTCATCCTTAGGATCTATTAAAAACTTGAAAGTCAGTGTAAATATTAGTGTCACCTAAGAAACTAGCTTATTCCAATAAAGCAACAACCAGTATTCTCCCTTTAGACCACAGTTCTCATTATATTGCAATTGTTGGCAGGTGTTCAAAAAATCCTGCCCAATGCCATTACATTCGAAATGTGCCCCAAGCCATAGAAAACCACCATGAGGTGACCAGGATCTACTGGCTAGCTCTTACATGGAAATGAGATGCTGCTTGCCCACAGTCTACCTCATCTCAAATGAGCCCCTCCTCAGACTATGGAGGCTTCAGCCCCAGTATTGCCTCTGGTCCTGGCAACCAATGATTGTGCCAGGACAGGCCTGCAAGGACCAAATGTGCAAGGCAGACCACCTGTTGTAAATAATCAAGCCCTGTTACCCTGTGGAGCTGTGCCAACTTCCCCTCCTGACACTGCAAATATGAGGAAATCTATCTATGTCTAGTTCTTCAAAATCAGAGGCACAGTTGTTGTAACAATCATTTCTTGGGGATGTGGAAAAGAGGAGAATGATCTTTCCTCCCAAATCGTGGGCAGGAGCTGCTTTCTGACCACAAGAGTACTGTACAATTCTCAAGGGTGTAAGGGAGGGCATCAAAATTCCATTGTGGTACATGCCTGGGCTCTTGCTCTACTCTCCAAATGAACTTGAACAGTGTGCCAAATTGCACCTTTCTTTCCCCAGGTACCCAATATCTCTACAGTGTGTTAAAGACCCTAGATTGATAGGTAGGTAGGTAGGTAGGTAGCTAAGTCAGTAGGTAGACAGACAGATTTCTTCATGATGGAGTCCTGGTAGGTTTTATCTTTTTGGAAATTCATAACCATTCTTTGGTATCTACTTCTTGCCATATAATTATCATGGGCTGGATTTATTTTTATTTCATTTCTATGGGATCAGTTATACTGCGTCTGCCTTCACTTCGTCACTTGATTTTAGTTAGTCTTCTCTATTATTCTGGCTTCATTAGACATACACCTGTTGATTTTAGGGGGTTTTCTGAACACCAACTGTTTCTATTGTTGATTTTTCCTATTTTTGCTTTATTCTATAGTTTTCTTTCTGTTTTACGTTTCAATTGCCTTTCTTCTGCTAATTTTGAGCACATAGCACATAGGGTGCTTTTCTTCATTTTCTGAGCTACAAGAACATGATTTGTACTACACCCAGAGATGCTACAGAATTCTCCACTAAGCTATGCTGTCAGTTCCTTGTGTGCAAGTTTATGTGTCCATGGAAGAAGCAAGTCCTGATGATTTCTTCTTAGCTGTCTTCCTGATATTCTGATTGATTTTAAGGTTCTATATTAGAAGTTGTCAGTCCTTCATCTGACAGTAGTACCCTGGAATGATTTTACTTTTCTGTTATTTGATCTCAGTCAGCTATATTTTCACATGGTACCAAGACATTCCTGTTAAAGTCATGCATTGACGCTTCGTTCCAAAAAGGGTCATGAGTAGATATAAACACAGTCCCCTTGAGAATGTACACTTAATCACAGACTGGAACAAGGTTGGGGAGAGTGAAGGCCAAAGGTATCTGGGGACTCCTTCCCAGAGAATGATGATGAATGTAATAAATATGGGGAAGTCTTTTATCAAAACGTCAACCTTATTACACACAGGAGTATCCCTAAGGGAGAGAATCATTATAAATATATTGAATGTGGGAAAATTCTTAACCAGTCTCCCAATGTTGGTGGTCATCAGAGGATTCATGTGGGAAGAAACCGTTGCAGATATAATCAACCTGGGAGCATGTTTAGTCATTCATCAAGATTCAGTACAGGTCAGACAACTGGTACAGGACAGGAAAGTTATATAGGTAACGTATGTGGTAAAGCCTTTGACCACCAGCAACTGCATACTGGACAGAAACCTACAAATGTGAAGAATGTGGCAGGATCTTTAAATTGTCTCAACCCTTATTCAACATAAATTAACTCATACTGGAGAGAAACCTTACCAATGTAAGGAATGTGGTCATGTCTTTAACCAGTTCTCCACCCTTACAGGACATCAAAGAATTCATACTGGAGAGAAAACTTACCAAGAAAAAGAAGGTGGCAAGTCCTTTATCTGGTCCTCCTCCCTTTCAGGACATCAAAGAATTCATACTGTAGAGACACCGTACAAACTTCAACGATATGGTAAGACCTTTCGGCATCATTCACAACTTTCTGAACATCACACGGTTCATGCTGAGGAGAAACCTTACCAATGCAAAGAATGTGGCAAGGCCTTTAACTGGCGCACAGCCCTTAGGAGACATCACAGAATCCATACGGGACAGAAAACTTACCAATGTAAAAAATGTGGCAAGGCCTTTGTGAACTTCTCAAACTTGACACAACATCGCAGAATTCATACTGGAGTGAAACCTTACCAATGCAAAGAATCTGGCAAGGCCTATATGCGACAGTCAAGCCTTACCAAACATCACAGAATTCATACTGGAGTGAAACATTACCAATGTAAAGAATGTGGCAAGGCTTTTGGGTCCTTCTCAAACTTGAAACAACATCGCAGAATTCATACTGGAGTCAAACCTTACAAACGTAAAGAATGTGCTAAATCTCTTATCTGGCACTCAGGCCTCAGGACACAGGACACAGTTAATAGTGGAGAGAAACCTTACCAATGTAAAAAATGTGGCAAGGCCTTTAGCTGGCTCTCAGCCCTTACAGTACATCACAGAAGTCACCCCGGAGAGAAACATTACCAATGTAAAGAATGTGGTAAAGCCTTTTACTGGTACTCAGCCATTAAGTTACATCAGAGAATTCACAGTGGAGAGAAACCTTACCAATGTAAAGAATGTGGCAAGGCCTTTAGCCAGAAATCAAACTTTAAAGGACATAAAATAATTCATACTGGACAGAAACCTTACCAATGTAAAGAATGTGGCAAGGCCTTTACCTGGTCATCAGTCCTTAAGATACATCACAGAATTCATAGTGGAGAGAAACCTTACCAGTGTAAAGAATGTGGCAAGGCCTTTTACTGCCCATCACATCTTGATGTACATCACAGAGTCCATACTGGAGAGAAACCTTACCAATGTAATGAATGTGGCAAGACCTTTAACCAGAAATCATACCTTAAACAACATAAAGTAATTCATACTGGACAGAAACCTTACCAATGTAAAGAATGTGGCAAAACCTTTAACTGGCAATCAGCCCTTAAGTCACATCACAGAATTCATAGTGGAGAGAAACCTTACCAATGTAAAGAATGTGGCATCGCCTTTAGCTGGCTCTCAGCCCTTACAGAACATCACAGAATTCATACTGGGGTGAACCCTTACCAATGCAAAGAATGTGGCAAGGTCTATACGCGATATTCAAACCTTAGCAGACATCATAGAATTCATACTGGAGTTAAACCTTACCAATGTAAAGATTGTGGCAAAGCCTTTAACTGGCAATCGGCCCTGAAGGCACATCACAGAATTCACAGTGGAGAGAAACCTTACCAATGCAAAGAATGTGGCAAGGCTTTCATCCGGCCCTCAGCCCTTACAGTACATCACAGAATTCATACTGGAGTGAAACCTTACCAATGTAAAGAATGTGGCAAAGCCTTTAACTGGCAATCGGCCCTGAAGGCACATCACAGAATTCACAGTGGAGAGAAACCTTACCAGTGCAAAGAATGTGGCAAGGCCTTCATCCGGCCCTCAGCCCTTACAGAACATCACAGAATTCATACTGGAGTGAAACCTTACCAATGCAAAGAATGTGGCAAGGCGTATCCGCGACAGTCAAGCCTTACCAAACATCACAGAATTCATACTGAAGACTGATTTTACCAATGTAATGAATGTGGAAAGACCTTTTCCCCCGAGGCACATCTTAATGTACATCACAGAATCCATCTTGGAGAGAAAGGTTACCAATGTCAAGACTGTGGGAAGGCCTTCTCCCACCAGGCACATCTTAATGAACATCACAGAATCCATACCAGAGAGAAACCTTACCAATGTAAAGGATGTGGGAAAACCTTTCTTCACTGTTCATCCTTGACTTATTAACATAGAATTCATACTAGAGCAAATCTTCTAAATGTTAAGACTGTGACAGAATTTCTAAGGATTCCTCAACTCTTATTCCACATCAGATAATTCATACTGAAGAGTAATGATACCCAATGATACCCATTGGAAATTGTTGAGATAGTAAAGCAATGCTTTACAAGTAAACCCTGATTCTTCCAGAGAACATATACTGGAGATGATCTTACCAATACAAAGAATTAAGCAAGCCTTTTAATCAGTACTCAAGCCTCATCCTATATCACAGACCTCATACTGCAGAGAAAACTTACAAAGAATGTGGTAAAAAACATTTCAGACTGCTCAAGCCTTACTCATTGCCATAGTTCCTGTTGCACAGAGACATTACAAATGTAATGAATGTGGCAAACCTCTAGCTGGATCTCACAACTGTCTCAATATCACAGTTATGATACAAGAGCAAAACTGTAAAATGTAAAGTGAGTGGCCATACCTTTAACTGGAATTCAATCATGACTCAGTATCCCCAAATGCCTACTTGGGGATAATGTATGAATAAGGAAAGACCTTTTTAAATATACACTTCAGAAAACAAAACCATACAGAGAGGAAAGTAACCTGAAAGATATAGTTAGTCGTCTAATTACCTGAACATCAACTGTCAATAAACGTCACAGAATTCACAGTAGAAAGAAGTACATTGGCCACTCTATTCAGACATTATCTCCATAAAAATACTTAACCATATGGGATAAAACAAAGTTGAACACTTAGATAACGAATATGCGGGTATGCCTGAAAATAGAGAAGGGGAGGTGTTTTGCATAGGAATAAGTAATTTCAATGTGCTTTTGTTTTACCTTGGCCCTTTTTAAGATGTTGACTACAAGTATTAATGTATTTGTGCTCTGAAATCACTTCACAAAACTCATTGATTCCTAGTGGGTGTTGAAAGTATGTGGCTGATTCTTCCTGCATCAAAGATATCAGATGCCCTTCCCTGGTAGGTGGGACTCCTGCATACCTGATCTTCCATGGAAGATGAAGGACAATATGATGTAGAATCTATGAACAAGCTTAAATAGAGGTGTCATTTATGTTTCTAACACTGATGTAAGTTATTATGAAATGGGTTTTCAGAACATCATTCTTGAACATTTATTAAAACTAAAAACGTTTCTGAATGTTACAAATAAAATGTTTTGTTTATTGGTTTTGTGCAGTCCAGGCACATACTGAGACAAGTTCTTAACAGATGTAGTTAGAAGCAGAGAATACCAGTTGATGTGGTTGAAAGGAAGAAACCTTCACAGATATCAGAAAGAGAGTAAGTAACTCTTCCCTAACATGGCATAGGATTGTACACTGACATCTTTTAAGAATTACCTCAGGTCTCAAAGAGTTTTAGTATGCAACATTAAGGTGTTAACAAAATAGATTTTAAAAAGATGTCTCCTTAAAGCCTCTTGGTAACCACAAAGCAAAACCTGTAGTAGATACACAAAACCCAAATCGAAAGGAATCAAAGTACACCACTTTAGAAAATCAACAAATCACAAAGAAAAAGACCAAAGGGATAAGAAAGGGGCAAGTAATTGTACAACAGCTAAAAACATGGAAAACAATGACAAGAATAACTCCATCCATACCTATGTCAATACTTACTTTAAATATAAAGGGACTAAATTCTCCAACCAAAAGATACATTGGCTGAAAGGAAAGAAGTACACAAACTAAGGATACGTGCTGCCTTCAAGAGACTCACTTCAGCTGTAGGAACACACTCAGGCTGAAAGCACAGGTGTGGAAAAAGATCTTCCATGCCAATGGAAAACTAAAGAATGTGGAGTAACCATGCTTCCATCAGACAAAACAGACTTTAAGCCCAAGACTGTAAGAAGTCACAGTGCATGTCCTTACAAAATAGAGGGGTCACGTCATGCAGCGTTTTTAGTTATGTGGTGTTTGGCAGAATGGCAATAAGGTGTTCACCCATTTTTGTTTGGGAAGGACACCAAGAGTGTGTTCGTGTAACTCATGTAGTGTTTAACACTTTGAAAACCAACACATTTTTCCATTAATGTTGGTGGTGTTTGTGCAGGTATCTGAATTGTAGCTTGTGTAATGTTTATGAACATCTGTATCTTAGGAGTCTCCTAAATGGCTAGTTGATATTCAAAGACCTATTCCTGTGATTTGAGGGTTGGGGGTAAAAAAAAGAACCCTGAATGACACTTTGAGAAACACCTATTGCTTCCAGGTTTTGATGAGTGTGGAAAAACAACTGTTGCAATGAAAATGTGGGTACTGTACTGTAACAAGTGACCAATGGTTTCTGAAAACCAACTTCTGGAGGCTAATAAATCTTTCCCACAGTATTCCATTTGCTAACCTCTTGCTGTAATACACTGCATTTTTTTCATGTCACATGTCATTTACTTTACATTGTTATCTCATGTTTTAAGCCCCCAAATAAGCTATTGGTCCTTTCAGGCAGGTTACCAGAATACCTCTCTGTAAAATTCCTAATATTCAATTCTGAGGACTTTTCTTTGTATGAAATTGCCAATCATCATTTTTTATGGATCACCTTTGCAATACTTGTGCTGGTGGATTTATTTCATGTTGGGTTCTTTCTGAAATGATAGATGAAAACCTTACATTCTACTTGGCTCACACTTTGTAGACCTCCGTACTTGTTACTAAAGGTTTTATACATTATATATGTATTCACCAAATAGAAAACATGAATCCTTTCATGTTGGAAAAGGTAGCTAATGCATGTATTTAGATTTTGTCCGTGTTACCTTAAAGCGATAGATTTGTATATCCATGTAGTGTCTGCATTGACAAGACATTTAATTGTGTTTATTGCTTTTTACTCCTTGAGCTACTTAATAATCTTTTTGTGCATCTGATTATTGTGTTGATGTGGTCAACGTTTGGTACATTAGAGTTATTTATTTTTAAAATCTTGTTTGTTATATATATACATATATATATGTGTATATATATATATATATATATATATATATATATCTTTTATAGTTTTTTAAAGAAATACAACCAGCTTTCCCTAAAAAAAGAATAAATAGAGGGGTGCCTGCTGGCTTAGTGAAGTAAGCTGCTGACTTCAGCTCAGGTCATGATCTCGCTGTCTGAGTTCGAGCCCTACATCGGGTTCTATGCTGACAGAAGCCTGAAGCCTGCGCAGATTCTGTGTCTCCCTCTCTCTCAACCCCTCCCCCAGTCAAGCTCTGTCTCTCTTGCTCTCAAAAATAAATAAACATAATTTTTTTTAAAAAGAACTAATAGAAAATAAAAGAATCAATTCAACACAAAGGTAGAACTTCGGTAGATATTTGTCCACCCCACACAAAAGCACCTAAATATAAAGCAACTATTAACAGACAAGAATAGAGAAAAAGACAAGATATATTAGCAGGAGACTTCAATTGTGCACCTTCCCATAATGAGTAGAGTATCCAGACAGAAAATCAATAATACCAGACTTCAATGCCATTAAATAGGTGTATTACAACATTCCATCCAACAGTTGCAGGAAACACATTCTTCTCATGTACATAGAAACATTGTCTAATATATGTTACATGTTGGGTCACAAAATCATAATAAATTTAAGATTGAAATCCTATGAAGCAGGGTGCCTGGGTGGCTCAAACGTGTCCAACTCTTGACTTTGGTCAGATACAATCTCACAGTTCTTGGGTTTAAGCCCCCATCAGACTCCACAATCACAGGGTGGAGCCTGCTTGGGATTCTCTCTCCCTCCCTCTCCTTCCGTCCCTCCCCTCCTCATATGCTTACTCTGGTGCTCTTTATCTCCAAAGGAACAAACTTAAAAGAAAAAAAAAATCATGAAGTATCTTTTTCAAACACAATGACATAAAACCAGAAGCCAATTAGAAGTACAAAACAAAATAAAAATCTCAAGTGTATGAAAACTCAAAAAAAAAACCACAACATTCCTAAAAGCCAAGACTTGAAAAACATTTGTGGCCCCTGTCAGAAAAGTAGATAATGTGGTATGTATATAAGGTGTATGCTGGCTTTAATTCACAATACTGTATTGCCTATTTGAAAGATGCTAAACGGAGTAGCTTTCTTGGGTTTCTTATCACACCCAAGAAATTTCTAACTGTGAGGTGATGGATGTTAACTAGGTTTATTGTAAATACTTTGCAATATATACATGTATCAAATCCTTAAGTGACACATTATATTAGACTAATGTGTACAACTTCTCTCTGAATAAAAGTAGGAAAAAAAACGTAAATAAGCAGACTAGTGGTTGTGCATACATAAAGATAAGGGAATGAGTGTGGTGACCCAGAAGATATTTGCCTCACGAAACCTTGATTTTTAACCCCACAAGACCCTGAACAGAAAGTAAAGCCAAGTCCACTGAAATTCACACTTAACAACACAATTGTATTAACATTCGCTCATAAAATCATGATGACTGGTTATGGTAGTGATAGAAAACAACTACCTTAGGCATATCATGAATTATAATATGAAAATTATAAAGTATATGCTTATAAAATATTTAAATAAAAAGTAACATTAATTCCTGTCAAAAATAGCTAGACCTTCGGAGATAACTATTTTTCAAGTAGAGGTGGATATTCCGTCTTATGCAAATTCAGAGTGTATGTGAAATTGCCCTTGAAATTGAGTAACACACAGGCGCTAAAGTATCTTGTGCTTGGTTCAATGTTTCTATAAATATTGTCACAGCAAACTTATTCTCAAATTGCTTTTCTTAATGCTACATGAGGGTGGTATTTTCACACCAGTAAAAATCGATTTCACAAAAACCAAAATGCATCATATACCACGGTAATTGTAAAGAAAATGTGCTTGTTCCAACAGTTTCTTGTTTATATGCTTACATAGTTGAATGTGTCTGACTCTTCCTATCACACACATCATGAAATGTAATCTTTGAGGTGAACACATGTGACTTAACTGGGTGGTTCTGGAGATTGTTGCATCATCATGACTGCATTCTTATACTGAATGGACTATTTCTAAATGTCCCCTGCTAATGGATTTAAACACCACATAATATCCTACCAACCATGTTTCCACAGTTAAATGAAATAGGGAAGCCATAGCCTGCGGTGGTTCTAATGCCCCAAAGCCTCTGTAGGGAAACCTTGACGTAATTCGCAGTCACTGCACTGGAGAGGACAAAAATTAATTTAAGAACAAGCAATTACAGTCAACTAGGCCTTCCAAAAATCAAGGAAATGCTTAAGGTGTATGCAATAAAACACTCTCCTTCCTTTGCTTCCACCTACTCTGTAAAACCCTTATCGCTACCTCCTACAAGTGGACATGCTCAATCATCTGAATAGATCAATTAAACGGTCAAATTAACCCTTGAAAATGTGAATGTACATCAGTTCATCATTTACCACCACACAGTATCACCTTCCATTTTGCCCACTTGCATTGTGGGTCTAAGAGTCAGTGTGACCTCTTTCCCTGCCCCTCACTGCTCAGTCTTGCATGTGCGCTTAAGACCTCAATAAAAGTGTCCTCACTTGCCCAGACTTCACTCTTGGTAATGGCTCCCCACCGCGCCTGCGCAGACAGGTTGCCACCAAGTGCAGCACATGCGCGCAGGGGACTTGTAGCACAGACCTCTCCTCTTGGGACTAAACCTACAGTCACGGGCTTCTTTCACCTGCCCAGGTCTATCCAGCACGAGCCTTGCATCTTGGCTCAACCAGACCCATCAATCCCACCTCACGTGGCCCTTCTCACACACCAGCCCCAGCCCCATTCCTGATCCATGCTTCGGGCCTAACACTGGGCACAGAGCTCAGCTACCCCTGAATTTGCATTGGGAAGAGACCCTCTGCCTAAATGCAGCTTGCAAAGCCGAACAGAATTTTCCCTTCAGATGCTGTCAAAGATGACCTGTTGGGCCCTGATATTGCCCTCCATGCCTCCACAGTCAGTCCCCGATCCTCCTTTCAAAGAACAGCTCAGAGGACAGAGTTTCCAGCAGCTCCACCTACTGGGTGGCCCAAGTTGATGCTCAAAATTTCTTGAGGCTCAGACTCAGAGGAGAGTCAAGGACTTACAACTTGGTGAATCCTTTTCACCTATCTGGTTAAAACAGTGCTTCCAAGGTAACCCAAAGCATCCCATCTTCCGTTCCCGGGACATCCTTTGAGAGTCCACATTTAGAATTAACCAAACACTGGGCGCCTGGGGACGCCTGGGAGGCTCAGCTCACATGGTTAAGCTGCTGACTTCTGCTTAGGTCTTGATTTCACATTTGGTGGGTTGGAGACCCACTTTGGGTTCTGTGCTGACAGAACCTGGAGCCTGCTGCAGATTTTGTGTCTCCTGTCACTGCCCCTGCCCCTCCTCCCCCCCCCCTCTCTCTCTCTCTCTGTCTCTGTCTCTTTCTCTCTCAAAAATAAATAAACATTAAAAGAATTCTTTAATAAACCTAACCAAATAGGTAAGGAAAATTACTGGCCTATTAAATATCCCTCTAATCCACCCTTCTTTTCTGTTTCCAAATCTTTTCTCTATATTTGTGCCATTAAGTCCAACATTGTTTCAAGATTACTGATGATATAAAAGAAGATAAGCCATCTCTAAACCCAGGAAGGCTCACCGAGCATCCAAAACCCACCTGGAACAAAGGAATGTGCAGTACCCAATTCCCAAGGTTTTAGAAAGATTAACCCACGTAATATATGTCTGATTCCATGCACAGTATCTTGGACAGACTGCATCCTCCTGTACCTAGACCATGGAAAAGATGCTCAGTAGACATTCGAGAATGAGTACCTATTATTTACCCCAAACAGCCTTGCTCAGACACCCTTGCCTTATCTAGTCCCTTTCCAACTTGCAGAGGATGAGCAGAAAAGGTCATCTTTCTAGAAGCTGTTAATCTTCACACTGGCAACAGCAGTGTTTACGTTGAGATAAGATGGTTGGGTGTAAGGGGCTCGGGTGTGCTCTTCTGCTTTCTCTAGTTTAGTGCTACTGGAAATGTAGTCTTGGGTTACCAGCCTCAATGGTTGTTAAAAGTACAAACTAATGACCTTCGTCTAGTCCTAGGGAGTCATGATATCTGAGTGTGGGGCCCTAGAATCTTTTTTAATGGTAACCTGAAGTGATTGGTATATACATGAAATTTTGACAAGCAACATTTAGAAAAGTTCTTCTCAGCTTTGCCTTCCCGTTGGGATACCCTGTGTAGTTTTTTGCACTATCATCTCCAGTGTCCCAACCCCAAAGATTTTGGCACTTAGTTCTTGATGGGGCCTAGCATCAATTAGGTATTAATGAAGTGACCCAACTTATTCCATTGTGAGGCCAGTGTGAACACTGAGGCTCCCAGGTACTTTTTTTTTTTAATGTTTATTTAAGAGAGATAGAGCAAGCAAGTGAGCCAGGGAGGGGCAGAGAGAGAGAGGGAAACAGAATCTGAGGCAGGCTGCAGGCTCTGAGCTGTCAGCAGAGAGTCCAAAGCAAGGCTCGAACCCACAAACCATGAGGTCATGACCTGAGCCAAAGTTGGATGCTTAACTGACTGAGCCACCCAAGCACCATGCTCCCAGGTAGATTTCTGAGGATGGGGGACAGGGTCTATGGGGAAACCTCTATGGGGAAAGCGGCTCTGTATACTATTTGACATGGGAGATTCAAACTACCCACACATTCCTGATGTACCAGTATTTGTGCATGTCTGCAACAGACAAGGGTACCCAAAAGTGGGAGAGGAATAAATCACATTGGGGCCTCCACTTAGAAACTGCCTGTGTGTAGAGATTTTCACCTGGCACCCAAAAGCAACGTAATAGCCTTCAGATCACACAGACCCTCACTGGCCATGGAGAGGCATTTGGGTTTCACTGTGAATGCCATGGAAGACATTGGCACAGAAGGGAATTCTTTAGAGGATGTAGGAACACGACAAGAGGGAGGCAGGATAGATCCTTCTGTGACCACCACAGAAATAAACCTAGGTTTCCAGAATCAGTCCACTGAAGCAGAGCTTTCAAAACCACAGTTTAAGGTCAAGTTTTCTCCTTTGATCTTTGGCCCTTACCTCTGTCATCTGGTGCATTCATTTCCGCTTACCTGTGTGTGTGGGTACTGTCTCCTTTCTCTTCACATGCCAGGGCTTTTTCCTTTTCCAAAAATCTTGACCAGATCCAGAGAGAGCAAGACCTATTTACCAAAAACAAAAGAAAACAAAGCAAAAAACATGAGTCTTGCTGGAGAATCTAGGATTTCAACTCAAGCATTATGTTTACCAGAGAAGACAGCATATTACAAAAGATATACAAAATTATTTCTCAAATTCCTGATGGGAACCTGAGGGGAAGTCGGTGGTAACTGTTACATCCTTAAGAGGAACCTTATACCTGAGGGGGTTTGCTGTGGTCAGACACTCCCAGCATTGTTCTAAAAAGTGTTTTCCCCACCCAGGGATCTCAGGTCCTAATCCTTCCCTTTCTGCTTACTGAATCCTATCTTTCCCTATCAAAATTCTAAGTTAGGCCTGAGTAAGCAGGAAGGTTTCCCATTAATTTATGAGAGTTGAGTGCAGGCTTTTCCTCAAAGGGAGGTAACAGGGTCTCCTGTACAGGAGTTGGGGAGGGTCAGGTCCATGTAGCACACTGTTCCTATGCTGTAGCAGAATTTGTGGGCTCCTGTGGGAGGGGAGACACCCTGAAAACAGGGGAGGGAAACTCAGAGATTGGTGCCCAAGTGGGAGATGACAGTTTCTGAATAGCTCTTGACACAAAGGACTGGGAACTTGGGCCTTTTTTTGCATTTCAAAGCCCTGCCTGCAGGAGATCAGGTTACAGGTGGAGAGGCTGTGTTGGTGTCTTTACAGACATTTTCTCCTACTTCAGCTGGAATTTCTCCACAAATTCTTCTGAGAAAGAAATCTTGAAGAGGAGGTGAAAGAAGAAATGGCCAGTTCTCAGGTAAGCCTTGCGTCCCAGGCCGGAGGACCTGTCATCTTTTTCTCCTGAATTCCGTGCATGTAGAAATTTCAGGGCACCTAGGTGTTTCAGCCATTTGAACATCAGACTCTTGATTTGGGCTCAGGTCATGATCTCAGCCTTGCATCAGGCTTCCTTCTGAGTTTGGAGACTACTTAAGATTTCCTCTCTGTCCCTGTTTCCCTGTCCTCCATTTACATGCATCCTCTCTCTTTAAGAGAAATTAAAAAAAAAAAAAAGGCAATGATTTTTTTTTTTTTAGTTCTGATGGTTCTGCTTTATGTTTTCACCTAAGTTTTAACCTTCTCAGAAATGATATTCTAGGTTATGTCTTTAGAACACTTCTCCCCTATATCCCAGACACTTTGCTCCATTCTCTCCAACCTGGCTTCCAGTAGGGCACCAACAGTTTTCACTTTGAATTAAATTCCTGCAAGTATTGAAAATATTCCCTTTGTGACAGATCCAGAGGCGAAAGTGTTGAAACCAAGTGTCCTTTTGCTTGTTCTGGGATAGCACTTAAGGAAAACAGTTCCCATTTAGGTCTGATCTGGATGGTTTCTCTGCTCTGGGTAGAGAAGTTTTATGAAAATGCACAGATACACCAGAGGGATATGAGGCACAGAATAACCTGGAATATTCCTGCTCACTAGGATGTGGAAAATATACTTTAAAATAGTCTAGACATTACAGGACATGGAAACTATATGTGACTGAAGGCTGTATAAATGCACTGTATCCTCAAAGTTGTTTATATTCTGATTTACTGTTTGGGGGTCACAAGAATACACTGGTGATCGTGTGTCCTGAGGTGTGCCTTAGGCACTGATATGAATGGTGTACTTACAGCTGATGTTACCTTGTATTCCTTGGCCTTGGCTCTCTGCCAGATTTCCCCCCAGTAAAGTTCATATTTTCCTTCTTATCAGTTGTAATGATTTTAGGTAGAGTTCCCGAGCTATTTCCAGACACCGTCGCATTTAAACTGGTACCTTCTTTCTCCTGGTTTCTCTTTCTCTGTAGTTTCTTTCTTTTTTTAAGTTTATGTATTTTGAGAGACACAGAGCAGGAGCAGTGGAGTTGCAGAGAAAGCATGAATCCCAAGCAGGCTCCACAGGGTCTGTGCAGAGCATGACTCAGGGCTCAAACTCACAAAACCATGAGTCCTTGACCTGAGCTGAAGAGTCAAACGCTTAACTGACTAAGGACCCAGGCACCCCTACCTTGCAGTTTCTGATGAGGAAAACAAAGGCAAAAGAAATGTAGGTAAAATTAAATTGTCTTACAACTTAGAACCCACTGAGAAATACTTAAGACTGGAAGAGGAAGATATTCCTCAAGGAATTTACAACTGCTTTAATGTTAATGCTTTTCTAGAGGGGAAAAGCAAGCTTAGCTTGACAATAGCGAAATTCCAGGATCCTGTGAGTCCTCTTTAACCTATGAAATCCCTTCAGAATCTTTATTCCAACCCCCCCAACTTAAAGTATATAATGAATGTCTCCTCACAATCACACTGCAGCTCATTCTTCCCGTCCCTGTGCTTTAATAAGATCAGCTTCATTCACCAAAAAGGTCTCAAGAATAGTTTCTTGAGCATTTATTTACTCCTGGCCCACCTCACATCAGTTTCCACTGGGCAATGAAGGCCCTCACCTTGTGTAGTAGATGTGATGACTTATGGGAGCAAAGGTTCTAAATCAGTCAGACCTTTATCCTGTAGGTTTTTATTTCACTGCATAGTCATGACACAGACATACTTTTCTATTTACTTGTGTTTTCAGAAAGAGAAGAATGACATAATTAATATGTTTGAGTGACTTAAAATCCTGAAATACCATAGAGCACAAGTGATGATTGAAACAAAAGCTTTCAATGAGGGGTGTCTGGGTGGCTCAGTCAATGAAGTCTCCACTCTTGATTTTGGTGCAGATCATGATCTCAGTGTTCGTGAGGTAGAGCCCCATGTTAGGCTACGTGCTGACAGTGGGAGCCCTCCTGGGATTCTCTGTCTCTGTCCCTCCCTTGAATTCACTCTTTCTTTATCAAAATGAATAAACATTAGGGGCTCCTGGGTGGCGCAGTCGGTTAAGCGTCCGACTTCAGCCAGGTCACTATCTCTCGGTCCGTGAGTTTGAGCCCCGCGTCGGCTCTGGGCTGATGGCTCGGAGCCTGGAGCCTGTTTCCGATTCTGTGTCTCCCTCTCTCTCTGCCCCTCCCCCGTTCATGCTCTGTCTCTCTCTGTCCCAAAAATAAATAAACGTTGAAAAAAAAAATTAAAAAAAAATGAATAAACATTAAATTAAAAAATGGCTTTCGAGGTGCCTGGTGGCTCAGTTGGTTAAGTATCTGACTCAACTCAGGTCACCAATCTCACAGTGCATGAGTTCGCGTCCCACAACTAACTAACTCTCTCTCTCTCTCCCCTTCTCCCTCTCCCTCTCCCTCTCCATCTCCACGCCTCCTTGGATTCTCTGTCTCTCTCCCTCTCTCTTTCGACCCTTCCTTACTTATGCCTTCTGTCTCTCTTTCAGTAAAGAATAAATAAATTAAAAATCTAAAAAAAAAAAAAAAGGTTTCCATGAAATACTATGTTACGGGATCACTGAGCACTATGGTCAAGATACTGTTGTTGAGGTACTGTATGGTACAAGACAGGGAATTTACCAAAATAGTACAGGCACAGGACCCGTGGGCAGAAAGAAATGTACTTTGGCTGCATGAAGCTTATATGTTCATGGGGGAGGGTAGTTGCACAGAGTGTTCAATCGCAAATACTTCTTTAAATTGATACTTGCAAAACTACTGCAAGATTTCTCTGGTGGCTATCATTTAGTTCAATAATAACTATTGGTGAGACATACGAACATTCAGGAGACCCTTTTAAAAATGCAGCATCCAGAGGCACCTGTGTGGCTAAGTCACAGCCTGGAGTCTGCTTTGATTCTCTTCCTCTATCTGCCCCTCCCCCTTTTACACCATGCTCTCTCTCACAATATAAATAAACATGGAAAAAGAAAATTTGAATGCGTGACCCAGTCTTTATTTGATGCTTATCCAAACTATGCAGTCCCTAGGTCAGACTTCTGTGGTGAAGGTGAACATGTTTCTGTTTGTATCCTTCATCATAGTAGAGTCAGAAAAAAAAAATGTTATATTCATATCATTCTGTTTGTGTTCATAGTGTGAGTAAAAGACCTAAGCATTATCACCTACAACTAGATTGAGGAGTTTCATGCCATCAAAATGTTTTTTGGTTGGTTGTTTTTTTTAATTTATTTTGGGAGAGACAAGGGGGGGCAGAGAAAGAGGGGAGAGAGACAATCCCAAGCAGGCTCCACACTGTCAGCATAGAGCCTGAGGTGGGGCATGAATTCACGAACCTTGAGATCATGACCTGAGCTGAAATCAAGAGTTGGACACTTAACTGACTAAGCCACCCGGTCACTGCTCATTGAAATTGGGTTTTAGTCACGTTTAATGTTATGTAACTCCTTTCAAAACATATGGATGTGTGCATGGAATGTATAAACGTGGATCAATTTTGTGTGCATACCTTCTTCTTTCCATCAGTCTTCTCAGGTTTTAACACCTGCTGTGAACATTGATTTGGGGTCCTTTGTGTATATTGATCTGTGTGTCCTTTTAGATCAACTCTAGGTCAGTTAACCTGGGTTAAAATCTGATCCATACCAAGTACTGGATGCTTGACAGAATATTCACTAAAAAGGATAATGTGTTTCCTCTCTTAGATTAGTATTATTTATTTTCCATGAATTTATGAGAAACTGTTAGATGCTCTCTACTAACCAGGAAATGCTTGGAAAGCCTTGATGCCTTTCTTGCTATTCTAGAAGAACTTGTAATTGGTGTAAAACCCGTTCAGCTTCAAGTCCTCAAAGAGTTTTCGAATTTGAGTTCTACTTCTTCATTATTGAAGTATTTGTATCCCTTGTCCCATAGACTAATGTCTTGTTAGAAATGCAAAAACCTACCCCATCTCAGAACTCCTGAACAGAATCTGCATTTTAACAAGATCTCCAAGGCACTGTTGTGAGTTCTATTCAGATTAGGATATACTAAGTATATTTGTAACTCACTGATACTTCCCACTAAGAAATAGACACCACATGTACTGTATGATGGAAATACAGGATTCCAAAATGTGTATGCCTGTGTTGATGCCTTTATTTTACAAATTCTCTTGAATAAACACAATATTTATAACGGTTCATACCTCAAATTCAAGAATATATTAGAGCATAATACTGTGTTACAAATTGTCTTACTGCAGAAAGCAAGAAACTCATCTAAGCAGGAACCAGTTCTCCTAATATAACTGAACAAACAGGAATACAGTCCTTGGTGAATCACAAAAAAACTATACCAAGTGGGGATGTCAGACAAAGGAAAATTGATTTACAGGAAATAAGGAGATCACAGGGAATAATGCCAAAAGCAGAGACTCACAGAGGAATGGAGAATCATTTCCTTTAAAAAAAAAATTAAGTTTATTTATATTGAGAGAGAGAGAGAGAGCAGGGGAGGGCCAGAGAGAGTTGGAGAGAGAGAATCTCAGGCAGGCTTTGCACTGTCTGCTCTGTCAACGCAGAGCCTAATGTGGGACTCAAACTCACAAACCATGAGATCATGACCTGAGCTGAAACCAAGAGTCAGATGCTTAACCAACCAAGCCACCTAGGCGACCCGGCATGGTTTCCTTTTATTTAGGGTTAGGGTGGATATTTAGAAAATGAGCCTGGGGATAAGGTTGTACATGAGCCTTAAGAAAACAGTTCTATACATTCACTGTGTGTTACATAGTAAATGAGGTTTGTGCTCCTCCATGGGTGGAGATTTTAGCATTATAATGAGGTAAAAGGGAGCTCCTGGGTGTCCCAGTCCCTTGAGCTTCTGACTTTTGATTTAGGCTCAAGTCATGATCTCATAGTCTTAAGATCAAGCCCCAAGTCAAGCTCCATGCTGAGCATGGAGCCTGGTGGGATTTCTTCTCTCTGCCCCACCCATACTTGTGCTCTCTCTCTCAGGAAATAAACTTAAAATATATATATAATGAGATATAGGTAACTGTTCTCACTTCATGCTTACTCTAATGTTCATCTGCATAGATGTGAGTCGGGGGTTAAGGTCAAATTGAGACAATGGAAGGTCTTCCTCAAGGCAGTCATTACCTTTGTTGGATACTTTCTGTTTCCACCACAGGACAGTATGCCCATGGGGTGTTTTGCCTGAAGTAAAAGGTAAGGTGGAAAGAAGAGGTTAAGTAAACTGAGGGACTAAGGTCAGTGAGCACCTGCAGGTAAGCACTGAAGATGGGTTCCAGCTGGTGCCATGAACTCCCCCTTGCATCTTAGGGATCCTGATGACCTCCTTCTGTGTCCACTTGGAAACTGGTATTTATTGCAGGGACTGCTGACCTTCAGGGATGTGGCCATAGAATTCTCTCAGGAGGAGTGGGGATGCCTGAACCACAGTCAGCAGGAACTATACTGGGATGTGATGTTAGAGACCTATGGACACCTCCTCTTCTTGGGTGAGGATAACTCCCTCCAGATTTCCCAAACCACACTCAGGTTTTGTTCCTTCCTTTGAAGACTGTCTCTTGGAAGCTTCCCCTTTGTATGACTGGGATTCAGATCCCTACATAAGGGAAAGAAGTAGGAGTTTTTAGATGTAAAAAAATACCTTCATGATGTTTTCTTTCAAGTTAGTTTTCCCTTCCTTAGACTAACCTCATCATCTCTTAGATTAATGGCAATTCTAAACATTGAGTGCCATAAAATGGTATTTCCATCTTCAATACCAATTTCTACTCGTTACGGTAGTGGTAATACTTGGAAGTGGAGATCAAGATGTAAACCTTGGAAACCATCCTGGGTGTTCTGAAGGGGCTATTGGGCAACAGCATTTGGGAAATCATTTTCCAGAATTGTACAATGTCCTCTCTTCTCCACTGAGTCCAGTTGAAAAGTAAAATCTCCAACAATACTCCTATTCCTTTTTTCTAACAAACAGGTCTTGTTTCAAAGCCAGATCTGGTCATCTTTTTGGAACAAAAGAGGGAGCTCTGGGATGTCAAGAGAGAGGAGACAGTAGCTACACACCCAGGTGGGTGGGAATGAATCCGATGACAGAGATGAGGTGCCATTGTCCAGGAGGAACATAGACATGAAAATGTGGTTTGAGCAGCCCTCCTTGAATGGAAATTAGTTTGAAAAAACCTAGTTTTATGTATCTTCCTCTCACAGTGGACTTCTGCTTTCCAACACACCATGCTCTTACATTCTCTAAGGATTCTCCTTCACTTCCACTGTAGGTCCTTCACGTCCACAGTGAGGTCCTTCATAATCTGACTCATTCTCCATTGTTTTGAGTGTTTGGGGAAATCTCTGCATTTCTGAGGAAGTCTATGTTAATTCATTTCTGAGTATTTGCCTTGTGTGAGACGTGTGTCAGGGTGGTGGTGGGCATATTGGTGGTTGGCACAGAAATCCAAGGAACACTGGGGCAGATACCACATGTTATCTGGTTTATGCTTTCCAAATTTATGGAGGCATTAATCTTAATCGTACAAAATTGAGACGCACTAGTTTCATCAGATAATAAAACACCTCCCTAAAATGAGAACATGTAACCCTTTATTTCATTTCAAAAGTTCAGTTTTGAGGGCTCATGGTTGGATCAGTTGGTTAAGCATATGATTTCAGCTGAAGTCGTGATCTCACAGTTAGTGAGTTTGAGGCCCGCACAGGCCTCTGTGATGACAGCACAGAGCAAGCTTGGAATTCCATCTCCCTCTCTCTCTTTGCCTCTCCTCTACTTGGTGTTTATCTCTCTCAAAATAAATAAAAATAAATGTAAAAAAAGTAAGAGTAGTTCATTTTTTTTTTGTATTAACTAAACTAAGGGATTTCCGCTCTATATGTTTTGTTCCTCAATGGTGAAATAATTTAAAGCACCTATTATTTTCCTAGAATTCCTACACAAATTAATGCCATAGGGCAGATACAACATTTAGAATTTAAAACTCACAGCCTATAATAAAGTCTCAATTGTTAGATTATTTCTTAATAGTTTAGTCATTGTATAATTTTGCCTTGTATAATATGAAGTTCCTGTGACTTTGTCATATATGTTTTCACTTTCTTACTAGTTAATATATGAGATTACTTTATGATTTATTAGATCAAAATTAAAAAAAAATAAGTTTATACTTGAGAAAGAGAGAAAGTGATCATGAGCGGGAGAGGGCAGAAAGAGGGAGAATCTGAAGCATCCTCCAGGCTCTGAGCTGTCAGCACAGTGCCTGACATGGGGCTTAAACCCACAATTCACATCATGACCTGAGCTGAAGTCTTATGCCCAACAGACTGAGCCACTCAGGTATCCCTAGATCAAAAGTTCTGATATGACATGGGTATGTATTTTATAAGAAATGAGGTAGATTATCAGTAAAATTCCTATATTTAGAGAAAAATGTTTAATTATAAATGTAATTTTATATCAGGAAAAATGAATCATTAGTGTTTCTACTTCCCTCAGAATGTATCTGAATTTGATCTCAAAGATTTTTTTTTTTTTTTTGTAAAGTGCTTGTTGGCCTGTTTACAACATTGATGGTGTTTGTTTATTTAGAAATGAAAGGTTTTGAGGCACCTAGGTGGCTCAGGGGGTTGAGAATTTGACCCTTCATTTCACTTCAGGTCATGATCTCATGCTTTGTGAGTTCTATCCCTGTATCAAGCTCTGTCCTGACAGCATGGAGCATGCTTGGGATTCTCTCCCTCTCTCTCTGCCCCTCCTACTTTCTCTCTTTGTCTCTGTCTCTGTCTCTGTCTCTCTCTCCCTTTCTCTCTTTCAATACACTTGAAAAAACTTAAAAGAAAGGAAAGATTTTTGTATGCTTGATTCTAAAGAATGGATTATACCCCTAAATTCTGTGTCATTGGAGGGATATAATAACATAATACACTATTTAATGTCTTTAGCTGCTTAATTTGTACAAGTTTTCCTTAGAGGTTTCATGGTTGATTTTAATGAATATAGTTTACAATTTTACCATCCATGAAGACATGCCAATAATTGATAATGTTCCTTTTTTCATGGGTACACAGTCACAGTTTAATATTAGGGGTACATAGGATGTCAGGGTGCTCAGTTGGTCAAGAGTATGGCTATTGATTTCGTCTCTTGATTTCATGGTCTCACAGTTTGTGAGTTCAACCCCTCTGTTAAGTTCTGTGCTGAATATAATGTTTTGTTACACCTTTAAGATGTTTTAAGTAATCTCTAAAGAAACTGCAATGAAAATATGTACACAATACATCCACCAATAAATAGATAATGAAATTAATTCTATTATTATGACAACTCACTTAGACGTGAGACAACATTCACTGATGACTAACCCAGGAAAGAAAAACACAAGATGATTCACAAAGTATCATGGGTAATATTTCTACACATGAATACTTAGGTCATTTTATTGGCAAAGGGCATACAGCTGATTCATTTTTGAGTTACACTGACATTGTCTGAAAATGTAATGAGTCAAAAATTGTCACCCTATAACAAAATACACAGGTAAAAACAAAACCACACTTCAAGCTGAAGTTGAAAAAGAATGCTGTGTAAAGTCCTATACAAAAGGAAACACATTACTATGGAATTGCAAAAACAGAATAAGACAAAATATAACCCAAAAAATTCTACATAAGGTGAATTATTTAAAGGAAACCTAGTATAATTTTATTTTTTTGTTTTGAGAGAGGGAGCACAAGGAGGGGAGGAACAGAGAGAGAAGGAGAGAGAGAGAGAGAGAGAGAGAGAGAGAGAGAGAGAGAATCCTAAGCATGCTGTGCGCTGTCACCGCAGAGCCCCATGCAGGACTCAAACTCCTGAAATGTGAGATCATGACCTGAGCTGAAATCAACTGTCAGACTCTTAACCAACTAAGCCACCACCCATGAGCCCTTTTGTGGCTATAATTATAAATTGTTTGCTTTTCATAAATTTGTAATCTTTTTTTAATTTAGTTTTGAGAGGGAGAGACAGAGTGTGAGTATGGGAGGGGCAGAGAGAGAGGGAGACACAGAATCTGAAGCAGGCTCCAGGCTCTGAGCTGTCAGCACAGAGCCCAACACAGGGCTCCAACTCACGGATGATGAATTCATGGCCTGAGTTGAAGTCAGACGCTGAACCTACTGAGCCACGTAGATGCCTCTGTAGATATAATACTAAACTGTGACTGTGTACCCATGAAAAAAGGAACATTTTGAATTATTGGCATGTCTTCATGGACAGTAAAATTGTAAAGTATATTCATTAATATCAACCATGGAATGCTCTAAATGAAAACCGTTATGAATATAGCACTTAGAAGACATTATTACACACAATTTTTAAAAAATCAAACAAGCAAAGACTTTCATTTAATTTATGGTTTTTATTCTTCCATGTATTTTGAGTGACAGGGAAAGAATGGAGGAGGGGCAACGAGAGATGAGAGAATTCCAAGCAGGGCCCACACTGTCAGTGCAGAGTGGGATGTGGGGCTGGAACTCACAAAGGATGAAATGATGACCTCAGCTGAAACCAAGAGTCAGATGCCCAACCCTCTGAGTCACCCAAGCACCCTAAAACCTTTCATTTCTAAATAAACAAACATCATCAGAGTTGTAAAATATGCCAACAATAAGTTTATAAAAAAAAAATATTTGGATTTAAATTCAGATACAATTCGAGTGAAGTAGAAAAACTAATGATTCTTTTTTCCTGAAGTGGAGTTCTCTGATTTCAGTTTTGTGTATAAGAAATATTAATTGTATTCATCTGACGGCAGAAAGTGGAATGATTTTACTTTTATTCATTAACTTTCAGCTGTATCTTCAGATGATACCCAGAGCCCCGTTCCAAAGATGTGCAGAGAAACTTCTTTCCAAAGAGTGTCAGTGGGTAGAGAAAAACATAGTGCCCTTGAGAATGGACGCTTAATGATAGACTGGAACAGTTTTGGAGAGGGACAATGGCATCAAAGATCTCATGGAGCACATATGCAAATAGAGACAATGGCCACTATATGAATCTCACTGCCCCAAACAGTGAAGGATATAAAACATTTTGGAACCCCCCCCCCCTTTCTAAGTCCACTACTTCTGCAAGGCAGTGTGTTTTTATAATCAAAGGCTCAATTCAAATGGTCAGACATATTTGCAGAACAAAAATTTGGAAAATCTGGAAAGTGACCTAGTCCATGCTGAAAATTCTTATTTGTACTATTTTGACAATAGGATTGCATTAACCTTTCAGTCAAATATTTCCGAAACCAGAGATTGAAAAAGGAAGACAAAAATGGTAAGTGGTATACATTTGAGGGGTCCTTCCTTGAGCAGTCGACCTTAGAACAAAACCACAGCCTTTTCAATGAAAACAGAATTGCTCATTGTAGTGAATCTGGGAAAATATTTAACCAGGATTCAAACGTTAATAAATTTCTAAGGACTCATTTGCAAGAGAACCTTTGTGACTGTACTAAATGTAGGGAAGTCTTTTATCAAAGCTCAAACCTTATTAGACAGAAGAGAATACATTTGGGAGAGAATCCTTCTGAATATACTGAGTGTGGGGAAATTCTTTTTATTTATTTATTTATTTATTTTTTCAACGTTTTATTTTTATTTTTGGGACAGAGAGAGACAGAGCATGAACGGGAGAGGGGCAGAGAGAGAGGGAGACACAGAATCGGAAACAGGCTCCAGGCTCTGAGCCATCAGCCCAGAGCCTGACGCGGGGCTCGAACTCCTGGACCGCGAGATCGTGACCTGGCTGAAGTCGGATGCCTAACCGACTGCGCCACCCAGGCGCCCCAAGTGTGGGGAAATTCTTAACCAGTTCTCCAATGTTGGTGATCATCCGAGGGGCCACGTGGGAAAAAACCCATACACATGCAATGAACATGGAAACATGTTTAGTCAGTCATCAACACTAAATATAAACACAACAATCCTTGATGGACAGAAAGGTTACATTTGTAAGGAATGTGGCAAAGCCTTCAACTGGCACTCAACACTAATTCAACATCAGCAAACGCATACTGGAGAGAGACCTTACAAATGTGAAGAATGTGGTAAAACTTTTAAGTATGGCTCATCACTCAATGGACATGGGAAAATCCATACAGGAGAGAATCCTTACATACATAAAATATGTGGGATGGCCCTTACTCAACACTCACCTCTTACTGAACATCACAGAATTCATACTGGAGAGAAACCTTACAAATGTAAGGAATGTGGCAAGGCCTTTACCCAGCACTCAAACCTTACTTGATATCACAGAATCCATACTGGAGAGAAACCTTACCAATGTAAACAATGTGACAAGGCCTTTAGCCAACAATCACACCTGATTAAACATCACAGAATTCATACCGGATTGAAACGTTACAAATGTAAAGAAGGTGACCGGGTCTTTAATGGACCCTTGACACCTTACCTGACATCACAAAATTTCTACTTTACAGAAACCTTAACAATGTAAAGAATGTAGTAAGGTCTTTAATCACTCTTCAACCTTTACTCATTATCACAGAAATCATACTGAAGGGGTGCAGTTTGTCAGCCAAAAATATGTCTTGTTATTTAAATTTTTTTAAAAAAATATTTATTTATGAGAGAGAGACAGCACCAGTGGGTGAGGGGCAGAGAGAGAGAGAGAGGGAGACATGGAATATGAAGCGGTCTCCATGTTCTGGGCTATCAGCACAGAGCCTGATGTGGGGCTTGAACCCATGAACCCTGAGATCATGACTTAAGCCAAAGGCGGCAGATGCTTAACCGACTGAGCCACCCAGGTGCCCCCAACATTGCTATTTTGAGGAAAAACAGACCAAAAAAAAAGCTAGAAACCCAGTATAAGTTTCTTATGTAAGACACATTTTCAAGCATGAGGAAAAACTCCATTTAAGGGTGTTTCTTTCCGTGTAAAGGAAAGAGGGAGAATGTGCAAATCTCCAGAAACTGATCAGTGGAGAAGGCATGGATGTAAATCTGGACAACAACCATAGCCACGGTTACTGTGCTTTGCTTGGTCACTTCCCCAAATGCTCCCCCATAGGATCTATCACATGTGGAGTTCTAAGAAGGATCATTGCTGCTGCCATCCCCCTCAGATTCCCTCAACTTGTTGGGTGGAAACAACAGTGTTGTTTTAATTAAGTGCTCCGGGTGATTCTAAGTGAGGCCAGGGTTAAGCAGGAAGACTTCCCATTAATTTGTGAGAGTTGAGTGCAGGCGTTGGCTCAAGGAGTGGTAACAGGCAGGGTCTCCTCTACTTGAGTCTGGGAGCTTCAGGTCCATGCAGCACACTATTCCTATACTTTAGTTGAATTTGTGAACTTCTGTGGAAGGGAGCCCCCTGAAAGTAGAGAAGGAAAACTCAGGCATTGTTCTCCAAGTAGGGACTTACAGTTTCTGAAAAGCTCAGGACACAAAGAACTAGGAAGTTGGGGGTTTTCTGCATTTCAATGTCCTGCCTGCAGGTGAGCACTTTACACGTGAGGAGAGTCAGCTGGTGGCTTTGAAGGCATTTTCTCCTGATGCAGCTGTGATTTCTCCACAAATACCTTCTGAGAAATGAATCTAGGAGTTAAGGTGAAAGAAGAAATGGCCAGTTCTCAGGTAACAAAACAGGGTGCTGTCGAAAAAAAACCCCAGACGCTGAATAGAAGTGAGGCAAGATTTTATTCACGGCCGGGCCAAACCTGATCTCCTGATCTTAAGGAGAAAAATGCAGAGAATGGCCCTGAACAAAGGTAGCAGTGAGCTTATACGGATTTTAGCAAGTCAGAATACATTATTTGGTTAACCAATTACAATTTACAACATTTCATGGTAGCCAATTATATTGTGACACACAGACATTAGTTTTGGTGGGAACCTATCAATTTAAAGGTCTTTGTCCTAAGAGGGTTTAAAATGACCAATCATAGTTAGACACCTGAGATACCGTGGGGCAGTGAGTAGGTGACTTTTTATATGTTGGTCTTGCCTAGGCCAGATCTTGGTAGAAGGTTTGGGGGAGCGTTTTGCATCCTAAGTTATCTATTTAGCAAGCAGGCGAGATCACAGAAGCGAGATAGGGTGGTTGGTAATTTCTGATAACCCTAATAGGGAATTACATAAGCCTCAATTATTTGTGAAAGGTGAGTTTAAGCCGAACTTGTATACAATAAGCTTTCTGATATCTTGTAAGTTGACCTATTACAGTAAGGCTGGTGTCCCAGGTAAAAGTCCCTGTCATTTTTTTTCTCCTGAAATTCCATGCATTTAGAAATTGCAAATGTTGATTCCTTCTGATGTTTCTGTCTCATATTTTCACCTAATTTTTAAAAGTCTTCTTATAAATGATACACAATACTCAATGATACTTAGAGCACTTCTCTAAAGGCCCAGAGTTTTCTCTCTCTTGTCTCCCACCTGTTTGCCAATAGGCCATCAACATTTGTCACTTTGACTTAAAGTCTTGCACTTATTGGCAACATTGCCTTTGTCACAGATCCACATGGGAAGTTGTGGAATCAAGGATTCCTATTGCTGATGGGGTCTGTTCCTGGGATTTCAGTCAAGGAAATAAGTTTTTTTGTTTTTTTTTTTTTTAAATTTTAGCTTGTTTTATTTTTTATTTTTTTAAATTCACATCCAAATTAGTTAGCATACTAATGATTAGTAGTGCAGTAATGATTTCAGGAGTAGATTTCTTAGTGTCCCTTTCCCATTTAGCCCATCCCCCCTCCCACACCCCCTCCAGGAACCCTCTGTTTGTTCTTCATATTTATGAGTCTTTTATGTTTTGTCTCCCTCCCTGTTTTTATATTATTTTTGCCTCCCTTCCCTTGGGTTCATCTGTGTCTTAAAGTCGTCATATGAGTGAAGTCTTTGATATTTGTCTTTCTCTGACTGACTAATCTCACTTTGCACAGTACCCTCCAGTTCCATCCACGTAGTTGCAAATGGCAAGATTTCATTCTTTTTGATTGCCTAGTAATACCCCATTGTGTATATATACCACATCTTCTTTATCCGTTCACCCATCAGGGGACGTTTGGGCTCTTTCTATACTTTGGCTATTGTTGATAGTGCTGCTATAAACATGGGGGTGCATGTGTCCCTTCGAAACAACACACCTGTATCGCTTGGATAAATGCCTAGTAGTGCAACTGCTGGGTCATAGGGTAGTTCTATTTTTAATTTTTTGAGGAATTGCCATACTGTTTTCCAGAGTGGCTGCACCGTTTGCATTCCCACCAGCGATGCAAAAGAGATCCTCTTTCTCTGCATCCTCATCAACGTCTGTTGTTGTTAATGTTAGCCATTCTGACAGGTATAAGGTACTAAGTCATGGTCGTTTTGATTTGTATTTCCCTAATGATGAGTGATTTTGAGCATTTTTTTCATGTGTCGGTTGGCCATCTAGATGTCTTCTTTGGAGAAGTGTCTATTCATGTCTTTTGCCCATTTCATCACTGGATTATTTGTTTTTTGGGTGTTGAGTTTGTAAGTTCTTTATAGATTTTGGATACTAACCCTTCATCTGATATGTCGTTTGTAAATATCTTCTCCACTTTTTGTTTTGATGAGGTCCCAGTAGTTCATTTTTGCATTTGTTTCCCTTGTCTCTGGAGACATGTTAAGAAGTTGCTGTGGCCAAGATCAAAGAGGTTTTTGCCTGCTTTCTCTTCAAGGATTTTGATGGCTACGGAAATAAGTTCTTAATTAGGTACAGTCTGTATACTTTATTAGCTCTGTGTTGACAAGATTAAGAAAATACACAAATACAATGGGTATGAGAGCCAGATTAACTCAGAAAGTTGTCCAAAAAAAAGGTGGGAGTGGGGGATGCAGTATCCTGCTCTTTCAAATTTTAAAACGATTGTCTGTTTAAAATATATTCTCAATGGGCACCTGGGTGGCTCAGTTGGTTAAGCTTCCAACTGCAGCTCAGGTCATGGTCTCATGGTTTGTGAGTTCAAGCCTTGCATTGGGCTGTGTGCTGACAGCTCAGATCTTAGAGCCTGCTTCAGATTCTATGTCTCCCTCCTTCTCTGCCCCTCCCTTGTTTGTGCTCTGTCTCTGTCTCTCTCAAAAATAAACATTAAAATAAAAAACTAAAATATATTAGATATTACAGGACATGGAAACTATATGTGTTTGAAGGGTGTATAAATCCACTGTATTCTCATAATTTGATGTATCTTCTGATTTGATGTTTGGCGGCCATAAGAACACACCAGTGATAATGTGTCCTTTGGTGTGTCTTAGGCACTGATATCAATTCATTTTCTTGCAGCTCTTGTTACCTTCTTTTACTTGGCTTGATGCTGTCTGCTAGATGCCTCCACTATAAAATTCATATTATCCCTCTTGTCATTCCTAAGGATCTTAGGTGGATTACTAATGTGACAAACTATCATGTTTACATAGAACTTCTTCTCAGTTTCTTTTGCTTGTAGTTTCCGTTGAGAACAAGGGCCAAAGATATTTAGAGAAAAGTAAATTTTCTTCAATTGCATCCCAGTGATAAATATTTGAGACAGCCAGAGTATGACATTCCTCAAGGAATTCACAACTGCCCTAATGTTAATATTTGCTACAAGTAAAAAGCAACTTTAGCTTGATAACAGCCAGACTTTCAGGATCCTGTATCTTGTTTAACATATGAAAATCCGTTCACTAACTTTATCTCTGCCAGCCCCCCTCCCCAATGTTAAAGTATATAATGGAAGGCTTCTCATGTGGACAATTCTGGTCTTCTGTTCACAAGTCCTGTCCCCATGCTTTGATAAATACATCTTTTTTGCACCATAAATGTCTCAAGAATGCTTTCTTGACACTTTGCTCCCAGCCTACATCACATCAGTTTCTATTGGACAATGAAGCCTCTCACCTTGGAGTAGTAGAGAGATATTGACTTCTGGGAATGGAGGTTCTAAATTAGATCTCCATTCTGTAGGTTTGTATTTTCCTCCACACTCAGGTCAGAGAAAAAACCTTTCTGTTTACTTTTTTGTATTTTCAGGAAAAGAAACATGTTTGAATGTCTTAAAACCCTGAAATATAATAGAGTCATAGATAGAAACTATACCACCTGGGGTCATCACAGAAAGGAAACTTGATTTTTAATCATTAAGGAGATCAGAGGGGATAACTTCCAAGCCAGAGTTGCACAGAGAAAGGGGGGGGGGGATGGTTTCTTTTTCTTGGGGTTAGGATGGATATTTAGAAAGAGGTGTTCTGTCATTTATGAAGAGTTGGGTACAAGGTTGCAAAAGCACCTTAAGACAACAGTTACTTAAATACTTTGCATCTTATGTAAATGAGGTTTGTTCTCCTCCTTGGGTGGAGAGTTTAGTATTATAATGTGGTGTGTGTAACTGTCTGTCATTCCCTGGGTTATACCTTGGTCTATTCCCATAGGTTTGAGTCAAGGATTAAGCTGAAACCAATGGGCCCAAGCTTTTCCTCAGGGCAGTCACTACATTTTTTAATGTAGTTTCCATTTCTACCACAGGAGGCTATGCCCATGGGGTCTTTTGCCTGAAGTAAAAGATAAGATGGGAAGAAGAGGATAACTAAAATGTGGGACAAATGTCATTGGGCATAATAGATTAGTATGAAGATCACATCTTGAGGTCTAGCTGGTGACATTACCTCCCTCTTTCATCTTAGGTACCAATATGAACTCTACTGATGGCCACTTGGTAACTGTGGTTTTTATTGCAGGGACTGCTGACATTCAGGGATGTGGCCACAGAATTCTCTCAGGAGGAGTGGAGATTCCTAAACCACAGTCAGCGGGAACTGTACAGGGATGTGATGTTAGAGAACTAAGGACACCTCCTCTTCTTGGGTGAGCGTAACTCCTTCCAGACGTCCCAAACCACACTCAGGGTTTTGTTCTTTCCTTTGAAGACTGTCTCTTGGAAGCTTTCCTCATTGCATGACTGGGATTCAGATCCATGCAATGTGGGAAATAAGTAGGGGTTTGTTAGATGTAGACAAATACCTTCATGATGTTTCCTTTTCTGCTTTAGCTTTGCCTTCCTTAAGGTAACCTCTTATTTCTGTAGATTAATGGCCATTCTAAAGATTGAATGGCATAAAATGTTATTTCCCCTGTCTTAAATTCCAATTTCTACTCATTATTGTGATGATACTTTGGAAGTAGAGATCAAGATCTAAACATCAGAAATCCCTCCTGCGTGTTCTAAAGAGTCTATTGGGCATCATCATTTGGGAAATAATTTTATAGAATTCTACAGTGTCATCTTTTCCCTACTAAGCACAATAGTATATCAGAAGTTGGAGTTTCCAACTACACTCATGTTCCTTTTTTCTAATAAACAAGTCTTGTTGTGTCAAAGCCAGCCCTAGTCATCTTTTTGCAGTAAAAGAAGGAGCCTCGGGATATAAAGGGAAAGGAGACAGAGGCCACAGACCCAGGTAGGTGGGCATGAATGAAGTAGATGACAGAGGTGAGGTCCAACTATTAAAGGGGAAGATAGACCTTAAAATGTGATTCAAGTAGTCTCTTTGAAATGGAAGTTAGTTTGAGAAGCCTCATTTTCTTTTTCTCCTTCTCACAGAGGGACATCTGTCCTTCAGCTTCTCCTTCAGCTCCAATGATGGTCCATCACATCTACAGTTAGGGCCAGGTGACTCCCCTTGGAGTGGGTCAGCCTCCATAATCTGAAAGCTTTTCCATGTTTTGAGGGCCTCAGAAGGAATCTCCATATTTCTGAGGAACTCTATGTTAAGCTGTTTCTAAGTTCTGTTTTGTGTCCTCAGAAACTATGTCAAAGTAGTGGTGGGCATATTGAGGTTTGCTGCAGAAATGCCAGGAACACTGGAGACAGATATCGTGTTTTCTGGTTTATGCTTTCCAATGTTATGGAGGCTTTAATCTTAATCGCACAAAATTACGACTCAGTAATTTCATTAGATAACAAAGCACCTCCCTGAAATGAGAAAATCTAACCTATTACCTCACTTCAAAAGTTCATTTATCTTGTATTAACTAAAAGTAGAAATTCCTCCTCTATGTATTCCATTCCTCCATGTTGAAATAATTTAATGTGTCTGTTTGTATCGTCGAATTCCTATATAAATTAATGCCATGGGGAGGTAGAACATTTAAAACTTAGAACTTGCTGCCTATAATAAAGTTTACATTTTTTTCTTTATTATTTCCTTTAGTTTTTGTAAAGTTTTTTTTTACCTTTACTTATTTTGAGAAGGAGGGAAAGAGAGAGGCAGACAGAGCTAGAGAGAGAGAATCATAAGCAGACTCTGCAGTTTCAGTGAGGAGCCCATTGTGGGGCTCATACTCAAAAACCTGGAGATCCTAACTTGAGCCAAAGTCAGATGCTTAATAGACCTAGCCACTTAGGCACACTCCCTTAATTTTTAATTAAATTCTAATTTGTTAACATACACTGCAATGTTGTTTTCAGGAGTAGAATTCAGTGATTCAGCACTTAACATACAACTCCACTGCTTATTAGAACAATTGCCCTCCTTAATACCTATCACCCATCTAGCCCATGTCCCAACCGCCTCCTTCAATCATCCCTCAGTTTTTTCTCTATCATTAAGAGTCTCTTACAGTTTGTTTCCCTCTTTCTTTTTCCCACATCTCATATGTTCATCTGATGTTTCTTAAATTCCACATATGAGTGGAATCATATGGTATTTGTCTTTCTCTGACTGACTTATTTCACTTAGCATAGTAGACTCCAGCTCCATGCATGTCATTGCAAATGGCAATATTTCATCTTTTTGATGGCTAAGTAATACACAAACACACACACACACACACACACACACACACACACACACACACACCATACCACATCTTCTTTATCCATTCAGCAGCCAGTGGACATTTGGTTCTTTCCATAGTTTGGCTATTGTTGAAAATGTACCATAATCATTGGGGGTGCATGTATCCATTCAAAACTGTACTTTTGTATCCTTTGGGTAAATACCTAATAGTGCAATTGTTGGATCATTGGGTAATTACTTCTATTTTTAATTTTTTGAGGGACATCTATACTGTTTTCCAGAGTGGCTGCACCAGTTTACATTCCTACCAACAATGTATGAGAGCCCCCCTTTCTCTACATCATCACCAACACATGTTGTTTCTCTAATGTTTTTTATTTTGACAGGTGTAACATGATATCTCAACATAGTTTTCATTTGCATTTCCGGATGATGAGTGATGTTGAGCATCTTTTTTCTTGTTACTTCCTGTTACTATGGAGTTGGGCCTTAATTTTTAGGTAATCTCTTTTTCAAAGTATCTAGTTAGTTACTGTGCCCATTTGTTCTGCTGTGATACCCTTTCCGTCAGGCTTTGTAGTTCTATATATATGCTGAGAATGAGACCTTTGTCTCCTCTCACTCTACCTCTATCTCTTCAGCTTTTAATGTAGAGACCTACTTTATTTTAATGTAATCCAATTAGTCATTTTCCCCATTGTGGCTAGTGTGTCTTACATTTTGATTATGAATTATTATATATTTTTAACATTATTTATTTGAAGAAAGAGAGAGAGCATAGTGGGGGGTGGGCAGACAGAGAGAGAGAGAATCCCTTACAGGCTCCATGCTGTCAGAACAGATCCCCACACTGGTCTCATTCTCATGAACTGTGACATCATGACCTGAGCCAAAATCAAGAGTCAGTCGCTCAACCATTGGAGCCACCTAGATGACCCTCTTTTATCATTTTGAGAGATCTTCTCTTATACTTAGACAACAGAGATAGAATCCACTGTGTTTTTCTAAAAATATCATTAATTATCCTTACAATTTCGATCTGAAATCTATTAAAAATCAATGTGTTGTGTGGTTTGTATAGTGACTGAGATTTTCTATTCCTTTTCTTTTTTTTTCCCCAGTAAGTTTACTAGAAAGTGAAACATATTCTGAAAATACTGTATTGTGATTTCTTTTCAGTTGCTTGCACAAGTCATTTCTTCACATGAATTAACAACATCATAATCATGGAGCAGTCTTCTGTGATTTCTCTCTATCTTTTCTTGCTTCTAGTGATGTTTGACACTCTCCCAGAACCACACACTCAGTGTCTGTTTTGATGTCAAAGAACTTCGATGGCCTTATTTGTTCAGATGAATGATGATTCCTTTATTCCCATAGCAGAATGGCCTCCAGGGGTTTGGCAATAGCAATAATCTTCATGTTACAGAATGTAGCCTGGAGTCTTGGCAAACTGATAGCTGTTTACCATTATCTTACTTCACTGGGTGTAGTTTCAATTCTACAAATGTCATTGCCAGACACATGAGTATAGTCAAGTCATAGGTCATGGGTCTCTAAAGGAGTCTTGCCAACAGTGACAGCTTTTGGTGAAAAGATTTTTGCCATGAGTTTTGATGTACACTTCTTTGGTATGTTTACAGAGTGGTAGGGTGTGTCTGTTGTGTTGCAGTGTATGTCTTGGGTATCTTCCAGTCCACTCACATTAGTCCTAATGGACAGTGGTTGGAAGAATTTTAAAATAAAACCTTCCGAGTACATTGAGATTTTAATTTTCTTCTGTATGTCCCTGCCCAATGAGAAGCCAAAACATCATGAAGAGAAACGTATTTTGGGTACTGTTGTGGATATCACAGCAAAATCATACATTTGTTATATACGGCATTGGTGGTATCACTTGAAATCATGTCATGAGCTCATGATCAAGTTCCTTCAGTTCTCATCCAGTACAGGCACAAGCAGTAGACCAAGTTAATTCATAGGAGCAGTGTTTCCTTCATATTTTCCCCTTAGTTCAGAGCCACCCAAAATATTTTTCTCCTTGTGACCACCTCTGTTTCACTTGACATAATCACCTCCATCTTTTATGCCTATGTTGCTCTTTTTAATATTCCCCTTGATGGCTTGTGACCACCTCTTCCCTAATTCTCTGCCCAACTGTCATTTGTTTCCAAATTTTCAAACTTTTTGTTGTAATGAGCCACAATTCCACCATATGGAGGACCTGCATTGTCTGGGAAAAGTGTACAAAATCCTCTCATCAGACACATGTAAATTGTCTGCTTTTGCAGAAATGTTTCTGTACCCATCTACCTTAGAAACCTCACTATAGAAATGTAAAGTATACCCTCAGGGATATTGGGATTTCTTTACCTGGTTGAATGCAAGACCCATGGAGAAATTGCAGCAGTGGATGTTACAGGTCACCTGATGCTATTCCACTATACCCTGATGATCATAGCCTTATAAAATGTTTCATGACCTAAATTGAACAGATTTTATCCCACATCCTGTGTCAGAGTAGTGACTATTTGAAGAGGTGGTTTACACATGGAAAAATTAGGCAGGCGTCAAGCTGGGGCCAAACTGAGTGATGGATATTGTTGTGAGAAGACTCTCTGTGTTTCAGTTTCTCCATGTGTTATGGACAGAGACATAGAAAGTTTTTATTCTAATCGTGTTTCCATTAATATTTGTGTATAAAAACCTTTGGAATATTGTGATAGTATCTTGCTCCTGGTTAAAGAACAGATGTGTTTATTGGATAAGAAAACAGAGATGTCTCCACCAATGGCAAAGGTTTGGGAAGATATCCTGGATGTTCCTTTAAGATATCAGGTTTCCTATGCTCGGAGTCTCATAAATGTGACGTAAACCCACTGTATGTGCAGCATCTTTCTGTATGAATTATGGGTATGGAACTGGCAAGTGAAATTAGTGTGATCAAGATGTTTATGGTGTTTTCTGTGTCATGAGCCATAAGATCCTTGGACTTTGATCTGGGAGTCTCCTGTCTTCTGTCAGGATTGGAAAATTGTTACAGGTTAACTTGTTACATTATAAAACGTGTAATCTTGGAATTTTTATAGTTCTTGAGATTGTATTCAAAACAAAATAGGTATTTCTAGGTGTGTTTCTGCTTTTGCTCATTCATTTGTTCTGTTGTTCAGATTTTACATGTAAATGAATTCATATGGTATTTGTCTTTCTTTGACTGATTTCACACAGCATAATTTCCTTCTGCATCTATCCATGTTGCCCCAAATGGCAAGAAACAACATAAAAAACAAACAGGCCCATAAATTCAGTGAACAACCTGCTGTTTACCAGAAATAAATGAGGTGGGAGGATAGGCAAAATAGGTAAAGGGGAATGGGAAGTATAGGCATCCAGAAATGGAATTAATAAGTCCGGGGATAAAAGATACAGCATAGGCAATACACTCAATGATATGATAGCACTGTATGGTGACAGATAGTAGCCACACTTGTGGTGGGCATGGTAGAACCTACAGAGTTGTTGATCACTATATTGTACACCCGAACTAATATAGCATTGTATGTCAAGTATACTTTAATAGAAAAGAGACTACAAAATAGGTACAATATGCATATACACGTATAGGTTCAACTACTGTCTTAAGAAGTTGCCTGTAAAGAAAGCTAACCTACTCTTCAAATCAAGGTCATCCTAGGTATTTATAGTAGGATATAGATTGAGGAAAATAAATTTCTCTGTAACACAGTGGAATAAACTTGCTGGAGAAAGGAGAGAGTATGGGAGGGAGGAGAGTGTGCACAGCAGGGTAGAGAAGTGAATAGGAGAACAGAGTCTGGAGCCCTCACAGGTTGAGCAGCCCAGAGGATACATGGAACAGCAGTAATTTCTGTGAGAACTTCTTAAATTGTTTTTCCTGCAGTGTGCTCCCATCACCATTAAAGTGTATGTAATAATGGCCACATATCTCATGAAAGCTTTCTGTTGACGTGGATTCTTCTGGGAAAACCTGGAGATCAGAGTTCCCCAGTTCTTGTACATGAGTTAACTTCCCATGGCAGGGACTCTGTACCAAGTCTTTGTGATTGGGCTGATGAAAATGCAAAGAGGAGCCCATGAAGCTTCTGATCACATGCAAAAGACAAAGACGGAATGCATTAATACAGCTTACAGGGCACGGGCACTTTATTTGAATAACACAGATATTTTCATGTTTACATGTAGATTATGATTTACTTACTCTTCTCTGGACATGTATTTCACAGCAGTTATTATGTGTCCTTTGGAGAACATTAGGCACCTGACCCCAATGTGCTTTATCTCCTCTGCTTTCTGTCACACCCTTCCACTAAATGGTAATATATTTTCTCATTCATCAAAAAGTACCTTGGGAGGATTTATTGAAAGATGTGCATCAATTAGCTCATTTAATGTACTAAGTCCCTTCTTGGTTCATGTTGTTTGTAGTCTGCTTTGGAAAATAAAGGCTCTGTCCTGTGTTCGCTGGAGATATTGGTGTTTGAAGTGGAGATTGTAAGTCATTCAGGCCTTGGTCGTACAAGTTTCCATTTTATTCTGCACTCCTGTCACAGACATGCTCTTTCTTATCACCTCTCTGTTGCTGCAGAGAAAGAAAACATACACCATATATGTTCCACTGCCTTACAATTGTAAAGTATAACTCAGTACAAAAGATGAACGAATGGGTGCCAGGGTGGCTCAGTCGCTTAAGCAGCCAACGTCAGCTCAGGTAATGATCTCACGGTTCACGAGTTTGAGTCCCGTGTTGGGCCCTGTGCTGAAAGCTCAGAGCCTGGAACCTGCTCCAGATTCTGTGTCTCCCTCTCTCTCTGCCCCTCCCCAGCTGGCACTCTGTGTCTCTTTCTCTTAAAAATAAATAAACATTAAAAAAAAAAAGCTGAATGATACAGAAACTTTCAGTGATAGAGGAGACTCCCAAACAAGAGCTATTTATTTATATCATTGTGTGTGTCTATGTGGTGTGCTGATAAGACAAAAACTTCATCCACAAGTAGATACAGAAATTTTATGCCACTGAAAACATTTATTTTCAATGATAACAAAAAGATTACCTTATCATATTTATACTTTTAAACTTAATTTCTAATATTTGTGTTTTGTGTTTTATCCTCAATTACATCTTTTAGTTGATCAGCTCTGTGGTTTAATCATGTTCTATTATGATTATCACTTTGAAACCTCCTCTGAAGCTTCTTTTAGGGTTGCCTGTGGATAGTCGTCTGTGTGTTCCTCTTAGACGAATTCAAAGTCAGACACTCTAGGGGGAAAATCACACTACACTATTACTGAAGTTTTTCCAACATATTGTTTGACTTTTTAAAAATATTTTTTAAAATTTAGTTTTGAGAGAGACAGAGCATGAATGGGGGAGGGGCACAGAGAGAGGCAGACACAGAATCGGAAACAGGCTCCAGGCTCTGAGCCATCAGCCCAGAGCCCGATGCAGGGCTCGAACTCACGGACTGCGAGATCGTGACCTGGCTGAAGTCGGACGCTTAACCGACTGCACCACCCAGGCGCCCCAATGCTGTTTTAATTTTTGGTCATCACTTGTATTTTTTATTTTTGCTATTTTTTCCCTACTGGACTTTCCATTTTCCAGTTTTTTTATGCTCTAAAACCTTGAGTTAAGAAAAGAAAGTTAAAATTATACCACAAGTCACTAGGAAATGAAGAATCATAGCAGAAATTTAGTAGAGGAGGAAAATAAAAAAGAAAAATCAGAAATAAATAATATAGAGATCAGAATAAACAATAACATTGAAAGCAATACATCTCTATCAAATTCCCAATGCTGTGCTCGGTAGAAAGATCAAAACCCATTCTAACATTCATATGGATGTCACAGGATAACACATAACTAGAGTAATCTTGGAAATGAAGAGTATATTGGCGGTACCACACGTCCTGATTTAAAGCATACTACGAAGCCATATAACAAGATAATGTACTACAGACATAAACACAGGCATAGGATTATGGAAAAGAGATGTTGAGCTGGATGTGTACTTTTCCAGTTATGACAAAGAACTGAAGATTTTGTTAAAATTCATATTCTAATTTTGATAAGCAGAACGGTCTGAGTTTCTACATTTCTCCAACGCTTGTACTAGATACCATTCTTTGGTTTAAGAGCCACAATTTTTTTTTCAATATATGAAATTTATTGTCAAATTGGTTTCCATACAACACCCAGTGCTCATCCTAAAAGGTGCCCTCCTCAATACCCATCCCCCACCCTCCACTCCCTCCCACCCCCCATCAACCCTCAGTTTGTTCTCAGTTTTTAAGACTCTCTTATGCTTTGGCTCTCTCCCACTCTAACTTTTTTTTTTTTCTTCCCCTCCCCCATGGGTTCCTGTTAAGTTTCTCGGGATCCACATAAGAGTGAAACCATATGGTATCTGTCTTTCTCTGTATGGCTTATTTCACTTAGCATCACACTCTCCAGTTCCATCCACGTTGCTACAAAGGGCCATATTTTATTCTTTCTCATTGCCATGTAGTACTCCATTGTGTATATAAACCACAATTTCTTTATCCATTCATCAGTTGATGGACATTTAGGCTCTTTCCATAATTTGGCTATTGTTGAGAGTGCTGCTATAAACATTGGGGTACAAGTGCCCCTATGCATCAGTACTCCTGTATCCCTTGGGTAAACTCCTAGCAGTGCTATTGCTGGGTCATAGGGTAGGTCTATTTTTAATTTTCTAAGGAACCTCCACACTGCTTTCCAGAGTGGCTGCACCAGTTTGCATTCCCACCAACAGTGCAAGAGGGTTCCTGTTTCTCCACATCCTCGCCAGCATCTATAGTCTCCTGATTTGTTCATTTTGGCCACTCTGACTGGCGTGAGGTGATACCTGAGTGTGGTTTTGATTTGTATTTCCCTGATAAGGAGCGACGTTGAGCATCTTTTCATGTGCCTGTTGGCCATCCGGATGTCTTCTTTAGAGAAGTGTCTATTCATGTTTTCTGCCTATTTCTTCACTGGGTTATTTGTTTTTTGGGTGTGGAGTTTGGTGAGCTCTTTATAGATTTTGGATACTAGCCCTTTGTCCGATATGTCATTTGCAAATATCTTTTCCCATTCTGTTGGGTGCCTTTTAGTTTTGTTGGTTGTTTCCTTTGCTGTGCAGAAGCTTTTTATCTTCATAAGGTCCCAGTAGTTCATTTTTGCTTTTAATTCCCTTGCCTTTGGGGATGTGTCGAGTAAGAGATTGCTACAGCTGAGGTCAGAGAGGTCTTTTCCTGCTTTCTCCTCTAGGGTTTTGATGGTTTCCTGTCTCACATTCAGGTCCTTTATCCATTTTGAGTTTATTTTTGTGAATGGTGTGAGAAAGTGGTCTAGTTTCAACCTTCTGCATGTTGCTGTCCGTTTCTCCCAGCACCATTTGTTAAAGAGACTGTCTTTTTTCCATTGGAAGTTCTTTCCTGCTTTGTCAAAGATTAGTTGGCCATAAGTTTGTGGGCCTAGTTCTGGGGTTTCTATTCTATTCCATTGGTCTATGTGTCTGTTTTTGTGCCAATACCATGCTGTCTTGATGATGACAGCTTTGTAGTAGAGGCTAAAGTCTGGGATTGGGATGCCTCCTGCTTTGGTCTTCTTCTTCAAAATTACTTTGGCTATTCGGGGCCTATTGTGGTTCCATATGAATTTTAGGATGGCTTGTTCTAGTTTTGAGAAGAATGCTGGTGCAATTTTGATTGGGATTGCATTGAATGTGTAGATAGCTTTGGGTAGTATTGACATTTTGACAATATTTATTCTTCCAATCCATGAGCAGGGAATGTCTTTCCATTTCTTTATATCTTCTTCAATTACCTTCATAAGCTTTCTATAGTTTTCAGCATATAGATCTTTTACATCTTTGGTTAGATTTATTCCTAGGTATTTTATGCTTCTTGGTGCAATTGTGAATGGGATCAGTTTCTTTATTTGTCTTTCTGTTGCTTCATTGTTAGTGTATAAGAATGCAACTGATTTCTGTACATTGATTTTGTATCCTGCAACTTTGCTGAATTCATGTATCAGTTCTAGCAGACTTTTGGTGGAGTCTATCAGATTTTCCATGTATAATGTCATGTCATCTGCAAAAAGTGAAAGCTTAACTTCATCTTTGCCAATTTTTATGCCTTTGATTTCCTTTTGTTGTCTGATTGCTGACGCTAGAACTTCCAACACTGTGTTAAACAACAGCGGTGAGAGTGGGCATCCCTGTCGTGTTCCTGATCTCAGGGATAAAGCTCTCAGTTTTTCCCCATTGAGGATGATGTTAGCTGTGGGCTTTTCATAAATGGCTTTTATGATCTTTAAGTATGTTCCTTCTATCCCGACTTTCTCAAGGGTTTTTATTAAGAAAGGGTGCTGAATTTTGTCAAAGGCCTTTTCTGCATCGATTGACAGGATCATATGGTTCTTATCTTTTCTTTTATTAATGTGATGTATCACATTGATTGATTTGCGAATGTTGAACCAGCCCTGCATCCCAGGAATGAATCCCACTTGATCATGGTGAATAATTCTTTTTATATGCTGTTGAATTCGATTTGCTAGTATCTTATTGAGAATTTTTGCATCCATATTCTTCAGGGATATTGGTCTGTAGTTCTCTTTTTTTACTGGGTCTCTGTCTGGTTTAGGAATCAAAGTAATACTGGCTTCATAGAAGGAGTATGGAAGTTTTCCTTCCCTTTCTATTTCTTGGAATAGCTTGAGAAGGATAGGTATTATCTCTGCTTTAAACGTCTGGTAGAACTCCCCTGGGAAGCCATCTGGTCCTGGACTCTTATTTGTTGGGAGATTTTTGATAACTGATTCAATTTCTTCGCTGGTTATGGGTCTGTTCAAGCTTTCTATTTCCTTCTGATTGAGTTCTGGAAGGGTATGGGTGTTTAGGAATTTGTCCATTTCTTCCAGGTTGTCCAATTTATTGGCATATAATTGTTCATAGTATTCCCTGATAATTGTTTGTATCTCTGAGGGATTGGTTGTAATAATTCCATTTTCATTCATGATTTTATCTATTTGGGTCATCTCCCTTTTCTTTTTGAGAAGCCTGGCTAGAGGTTTGTCAATTTTTTTATTTTTTCAAAAAACCAACTCTTGGTTTTGTTGATCTGCTCTACAGTTTTTTTAGATTCTATATTGTTTATTTCTGCTCTGATCTTTATTATTTCTCTTCTTCTGCTGGGTTTAGGCTGCCTTTTCTGTTCTGCTTCTCTTTCCTTTAGGTGTGCTGTTAGATTTTGTATTTGGGATTTTTCTTGTTTCTTGAGATAGGCCTGGATTGCAATGTATTTTCCTCTCAGGACTGCCTTTGCTGCATCCCAAAGCGTTTGGATTGTTGTATTTTCATTTTCATTTCTTTCCATATATTTTTTAATTTCTTCTCTAATTGCCTGGTTGACCCACTCATTCTTTAGTAGGGTGTTCTTTAAAAAGCCACACTTTTAAATTCCAAAAATAAAAAAAATGAAATGGCAGAAATCATGGACGACTATGAATTTAAAGAATATTGTGGAAATTACAACCTCTAACACCAAGAAAAGAAATAATTCTTCTTGAACATTTACTAACTACTATATACTATTCTAACTATTTTCAAATTCATCCATAAATGCCCAGTAACCTATGAGAACCATAGAACTGTTCTCTCTTTCAAAAATATCTTGGCAAAACTTCAGTAAGAGTATAGTGTGATTTTTTTTCCAGATTGTCAGACTTTGAATTCATCTAAGAGGAACACACAGAGTATAATCCTAAAAGAAGGCCCAGAGCAGGTTTTAAAGTGACAATGTTAATAGATCATGATTAAACCACAGAACTGATCAACTGAAAGATGTAAGTGAAGGTAAACACAAAACACAAAAGTTACACATTAAATTAGAAAAGAATAAAAATGAGACAGTAACTTTTTTTTTTATCATTGAAAATAAGAAATGTGTTCAGTGGCATAAAATTTCTATATCTGCTTGTAGATAAAGGTTTTTTGTGTCTTGTAGCATACCACAGACACAAACACACTCAGTGATGTAACCAAAATAGCTATTGTTTGTGGTCTCCTCTACCACTCAATTTTTTTTTTTTGTCTCACTTAACTTTTGAGCTGAGTTATATTTTACAATTTTAACGGAGTGGAACATATATATGCACGTTTTCTCTCTCTGCAGCAACAGAGAGGTGATAAGGAAGAGTATGCAGATTAAAATGGCAACTTGCAGGACTGAGCCCTGACTTACAGTCTCCAATTCAAATATCAGTATCTCTGGAAAACACAGGACAGAGCCTTTATTTTCCAAAGCAGACTATGAACAACATGGACCAGAGGAGGGACTTACCACATTCAATGAGATGATTGATGCACATCTTTCAGTAAATCCTCCTAAGGTACTTAATGATAAATGAGAAAGTATGTTAACGTTATAGTAGAAGGATGTGGAAGAGAGTACAGAGGAGATGAAGGACGTGGACCTATAATGGTGCACATTGGGGTCAGGTGCCTAACGTTCTTCAAAGGACTCATAACAACTGCTGTGGAATTAATGTCCAGAACAGAGGAAGTAAATCAATATCTACATGTAAACAGGAACACATCCGTGTTATTCAAATACCAAGCCAAATAAAGCGCCATACTCTGTAATCAGAGTTTTACAGTAGGAACCACAAGTGGAAACAAGGTGAAATAATGACCCTTCAACGTATTTTCTATGCTTTGTCTCTCGTGGCACTTTAGCTGAGGATAGCGGTACTGATCATTTATTCCTATTAGATCAGCTACCATCCTCTTAATGAGGAAAATGTTCACCTGTTATTGGCACAATCCACAATGCACCTACCATCCAGATTCAAACAGATCCCCCCAAATCTGTGTCTAGACTTAATCACTATCCTAAAAAAAAAAAAGGTTTCTAAACAAAGAAACTCTTCAGCGCACTTGCTTATCGGTAGAGGATTACAAGGCTAAGTGCCTCCTTATGCTCTAACGCTTTCCCTGTAATGCCTGCATTTTAGCTGTGAGAAAACCTGATGTCTGAGGAGGGTGGTTTGTCCAGAAAGTCTGAGCAATAGATAACAGTTCCCAACCCTCATTCTCTAGCGAAATCCATTCCCACTGAAACCAAAGGTTTTGGTGAAATTAACCTATGCAATGCATTTCTAAGTATTCCGGTTGAGTAGGAAAGCCAGTATCATTTTGGTTTTACCTGGAAGGAATGGCAATACACCTACCTGGTCAGTAATCTTCAGGGTTACACAGAGTGTCCGTCGTATTTGTCACAAAACTTAAAGACTGATTTGAATGACATAAAGTTTTCTGTAGGTTCTCCTTTGTTACAATGTGTAGATGATATTCTTCTCTGCTCCTTCTCAAGCTTCTTCAGATGAAGACATCAGCTATCTGTTAAAACTTTTGCCATTGGGGCACCTGGCATCTGACTTTGAGCATCCGCCTTTGGCTTGGGTCATGATCTCACAGTTTGTGAGTTTGAGCCCCATATCAGGCTTTGTTCTGTCAGCACAGAGCCTGCTTCAGATCCTCTGCCCCCCTTTATCTCTGCCCTTCCTTCACTCAAGCTCCCTCTCTCAAATAAATAAATAAATAAATAAATAAATAAATAAATAAAAATAAAAACTAATTGCCCTTAAAGAGACAAAGTCTCAAAAAAATTGCAATTTGTTCATGCTCAGGTTGGATATTTAGGGTACCTGCTTTCAGAGCAAGGACTAGATTTGGATCCATGTAGACATCAAGCCATCCTTAATGTCTCCAAACCTAAGCCTAGCACCCATGGTGAAGATTTCTTAGATTCTGCTGGTTATTGCCAAAATTGAATTCCAAACTTCTCTTTTAGGTCTCAGCCTGTATATGCTTTACTAAAATAGACAAACCTAACCCTATTATTTGGAAAGGAGAGGATGACATAGCCTTTGAGACTTCAAAGTAAAGTAAAAAAAAATGCTTCTACCCTTGGACATCCCAATTGTCAACTCCCCTTTATCCTCATTGTATATGATAGGGAAGGGAATGTCCTTGGAGTGCTCAACCAAAAACATGGGGGCCGACATTACCCCATAGGGTATTATAGCCATCAACTGGACCCTATGGCTTCTTGGGACCCCCTGGTCCAGAGCCATTCCTGCCACTGCCCTCTGGTTAAAGCTATTGAAGAAATAATCATGGGGTCTTGTTGAATAACCTTGTGCTCCCAAACTCCAGGGAATGGACTTGACGTGACACTTCTAAAGAAAACACCAAAGCCTAACTGGGCCTGCACACCATCTGGTGATCTGAAGGGGTGGATTTCCTGGAATTGTAACAGACAACATCTGGGAAGACAGCTTTCCCAAGATGTATGAACAGGGCCTGTATATCTTTTCTCCCAGTTGCCTCTTCTGTCCCTTGTGTGGAAAGAAAATGGCTTTGACCTGCACTTCCCAATCTCTTGCAAAAGTGGGAACCCTCTTTGGATTATGACCTTTTAAGAAAAAGCCTCATGATGATTTAGTATGCATTATTGAATGATTAGATGTCATAGAAATCAAACTGTTTTCTTTTACTGAAACTATTAACTAACTATAGATTTTTATCCCAATGCATGGTTTGTAAATGTAAAACTTTTCAGAGTATTATGGACAACACATGTGATTCAACACAGTTATTTTGAGATAACAATCCCATTTTAAAATGTCTTTGAACGTTTACCAATCCTGCAAAATTATTTCTCTGTCAATACCAATGTTATTATTATAATAATTCTTATTCAATAATTTTTTTTGTGTCAGGTACTATATAAATAATATCTATAAGTTGACAGCAATTCAGCACAATTTTTTTTTCTTCATGCAGACTCTGAGACTAAAATGTTAAATATCAAAGCAAAGCTATACCTCAAGCTGAGTTCCAATTGGCATAATGCCCAACATTTCTATTTTACCCAATAACCAACAAACGTTCTTTCTTTCTTTCTTTCTTTCTTTCTTTCTTCCTTCCTTCCTTCCTTCCTTCCTTCCTTCCTTTTTCTTTCTTTCTTCCTTTCTTTTTCTTTCTTTCTTTCTTTCTTTCTTTCTTTCTTTCTTTCTTTCTTTCTTTTTCTTTTTTTAATTTACATCCAAATTAGTTAGCATATAGTGCAACAATGATTTCAGGAGTAGATTTCTTAATGCCCCTTACCCATTTAGCCCATCCCTCCTCCCACAACCCCTCCAGTCACCCTTTGTTCTCCTATTTATGAGGTACTTCTGTTTTGTCCCCCTCCCTGTTTTTATATTATTTTTGCTTCCCTTCCCTTACTTTTATCTGTTCTGTGTCTTAAAGTCCTCATATGAGTGAAGTCATATTTGTCTTTCTCTAATTTCGCTTAGCACAATATCCTTTAGTTCCATCCATGTAGTTGCAAATGGCAAGATTTCATTATTTTTGATTGCTGAGTAATACTCTGTTGTATACATATACCACATCTTCTTTATCCATTCATCCATCGATGGACATTTGGGCTCTTTCCATACTTTGGCTACTGTTGGTAGTGCTACTATAAACATTAGGGTGCATGTATGCCTTCAAAACAGCACACCTGTATCCCTTGGATAAATATCTAGTAGTGCAATTTCTGGGTCTTAGGGTAGTTCTATTTTAGTTTTTTGAGGAACCTCCATACTGTTTTCCAGAGTGGCTGCACCAGCTTGCATTCCCACCAACAATGCAAAAGAGAGCCTGTCTCTCCACATCCTTGCCAACATCTCTTGTTGCCCGAGTTGTTCATGTTAGCCATTCTCACAGGTGTGAGTTGGTATCTCATTGTGGTTTTGATTTGTATTTCTCTGATGATGAGTGATGTTGAGCATCTTTTCATGATGTTGGTTGGCCATCTGGATGTCTTCTATGGAGAAGTGTCTATTCATGTCTTTTGCCCATTTCTTCACTGGATTATTTGTTTTTTGGGTGTGGAGTTTGATAAGTTCTTTATAGATTTTGGATACTAACCCTTTATTTGATATGTCGTTTGCAAAAATCTTCTCCGCTTTTTGTTTTGATGAGGTCCCAGTAGTTCATTTTTGCTTTTGTTTCCCTTGCCTCCAAAGGCGTGTTGAGTAAGAAGTTCCTGCGGTCAAGATCAAAGCTTTTTTTGCCTGTTTTCTCCTCAAGGATTTTGATGGCTTCCTGTCTTACATTTAGGTTTTTCATCCATTTTGAGTTTATTTTTGTGTATGGTGTGAGAAAGTGGTCCAGGTTCATTCTTCTGCATGTCACTGTCCAGTTTTCCCAGCACCACTTGCTGAAGAGACTGTCTTTATTCCATTGGATGTTCTTTCCTGCTTTGTCAAAGATTAGTTGATCATACGTTTGTGGGTCCATTTCTGGGTTCTTTACTCTGTTCCATTGATCTGAATGTCTGTTCTTGTGCCAGTACCATACTGTCTTGATTACAGCTTTGTAGTATAGCTTGAAGTCTGGGATTGTGATGCCTCCTGCTTTGGTTTTCTTTTTCTAGATTGCTTTGGCTATTCAGCATCTTTTCTGGTTCCATACAAATTTTAGGATTATTTGTTCTAGCTCTGAGAAGAATTCTGGTGTTATTTTGATAGGGATTACATTGAATATGTAGATTGCTTTGGTAATATTGACATTTTAACAATATTTGTTCTTCCAATCCAGGTGCATGGACTATTTTCCCATTTTTTTGTGTGTCGTCTTCAATTTTTTCCATAAGCTTTCTATAGATTTAAGTGTATGGATTTTTTTTTTTTTACCTCTTTGGTTAGATTTTTTCCTAGGTATTTTATGGGTCTTGGTGCAATTGTAAATGGGATCAATTCCTTGATTTCTGTTTCTGTTGCTTCACCATTGGTGTATAGGAATGCAACCACTTTCTGTGCATTGATTTTATATCCCGCAACTTTGCTGAATTCATGAATCAGTTTTGGCAGTTTTTTTTGTGGAATCTTTAGGGTTTTCCATATAGAGTATCATGTCATTTGTGAACAGTGAAAGTTTGACCTCCTCCTGGCCAATTTGGATGCCTTTTATTTTTTTGTGTTGTCTGATTGCAGAGGCTAAGACTTCCAATACTATGTTGAGTAACAGTGGCGAGAGTGGACATCCCTGTGTTGTTCTTGGTCTTAAGGAGAAAGCTCTCAGTTTTTCCCCATTGAGGATGATATTAGCATTGGGTCTTTCATATGGCTTTTATGATCTTGAGGTATGATCTTTCTATCCCTACTTTCTTGAGGGGTTTTTATCAAGAAATGATGCTGTATTTTGTCAAATGCTTTTTCTGCAGTTATTGGGAGGATCGTATTGTTCTTGTCCTTTCTTTTATTGATGTGATGAATCACATTGATTGTTTTGTGGATATTGAACCAGCCCTGCCTCCCAGGTATAAATCTCACTTGGTCGTGGTGAATAATTTTTTTTAATGTATTGTTGGATCTAAGTGGCTAATATCTTGTTGAGGATTTCTGCATCCATGTTCATCAGGGAAATTGGTCTGTAGTTCTCATTTTTAGTGGGGTCTCTGGTTTTGGAATCGAGGTAATGCTGGCTTCATAGAAACAGTCTGGAAGTTTTCCTTCCATTTCTATTTTTTTGGAACAGCTTCAAGAGAATGGGTGTTAACTCTTTCTTAAATGTTTGGTAGAATTCCCCCTGGAAAGCCATCAGACCCTGGACTCTTGTTTTTTGGCAGATTTTTTATTACTAATTCGATTTCTTTACTGGCTTTGGGTCTGTTCAAATTTTCTATTTCTTTCTGTTTCAGTTTTGGTAGTGTATGTTTCTGGGAATTTGTCCATTTCTTCCATATTGCCCATTTCATTGGCAAATAATTGCTCGTAATATTCTCTTATTATTGTTTTTATTTTTGTTGTGTTGGTTGCTATCTCTCCTCTTTCATTCTTGATTTTATTTATCTGGGTTCTTTCCTTTTCTTTGTGGTCAAACTGGCTAGTGGTTTATCAGTTTTGTTAATTCTTTCAAAGAACCAGCTTCTGGTTTCATTGATCTGTTCTGTTTTTTTGGTTTCAATAGCATTAATTTCTGCTCTAATCTTTATTATTTCCTGTCTTCTGCTGGTTTGGGGTTTTATTTGACTTCTTTTCCCAGGTCTTTAAAGCTTAAGGTTAGGTTGTGTATCTGAGATCTTTCTTCCTTCTTTAGGAAAGCCTGGATTGCTATATACTTTCCTCTTATGACCAACTTTGCTGCATCCCAGAGGTTTTGGGTTGTGGTGTTATCATTTTCATTGGCTTCCATGAAGTTTTTTAATTTCCTTTTAACCTCTTGGTTAGCCCATTCATTCTTTAGTAGGATGTTCTTCAGTCTCCAAGTATTTGTTACCTTTCCAAATTTTTTCTTGTGGTTGATTTCGAGTTTCATAGCATTGTGGTCTGAAAATATGCACGGTGTGATCTCAATCTTTTTGTACTTGTTGAGGACTGATTTGTGTCCCAGTATGTGGTCTACTCTGGAGAATGTTCCATGTGCAATCCTGCAAATTTTCATTAACTGGTGCTTCATGTTTATACATGCATTATATGTTCCCAAATATGCTAAATTGTTCAATTCAGTGCTTCACATATTACACTATTTTGCCTCATAAGAAGTTTAAAAGGTTATTTTCAGGAGGCATACTATTCTTGCCTTCATAGAAAGAAATGCTTCTTCCCTAAGTCCAGATAAGTGCTAATAAATATTTTCAGATGGCTACTTTCAGACCCAAGGTCCTGGTTTATATCCAACATACAGTTGCAAATTGTCATTTGTTTTTGATCTGTAATTGCTGTTAATCAATCTTTTACAAGAAAGATGTGTTGCATTAGTTGATGCTGGTTAAATACTCAGTCTTGAGAAGATACAAGCTTCAGATGGGAGCACTGGAGAGTTTTTCCCTTCTAACCCTCCCTATCACTCATGTGTGGCTTCAGTGGTTTCCAGCTGCCAAGTACTTTCCCTGTGACCTGAGACATGACAACCAGGAAAGGTCCTTCCTGGCCCTGAGGAACAAAACCATGAAACATAAAGAACCTGACTGTTGATAAGTGATCCTTTCAAGGAAAGATCTTGATCAAAAAGGGGAATGTGAAACTTAGTAATGGGAAACCTCACCAAAATCGATTTGGGTGGTTTTGGCAAGGGGAGGTCTTAAGGCCTCCCACTCGTGGTTAATTGTATACCCAGAAATTAAAAATGGACTTGGCCTGAAATGGACTAAACCTTGTGCCCAGATACTACTCTGCTTCTCCAGTCAGAAAGAGACTCTTTCCTCATCATCCTGGGCAATAGAACCAACAATGAAGCCACCACACGTCAAACTACCAGGTTACTCCAAAGGACTTTTAGTTCATTACAACCTTCACAATATACTCTGTTTATCCTTTCTTTTTCTTTTCTTTTCTTTTTTTTTTTTAAATGTTGTCTCTTCGTTGTTCCCCAGGCATAAGTAGGGTTTGCTGTAGCTTTTTTGTACAGGATCACAATTCTGATTTATTCCTGAATAACCCATATTTTGCTGATAAAATGACTGTCAGTGTCTATTTTGTTTTTAATTTTTTTTTTCAACGTTTATTTATTTTTGGGACAGAGAGAGACAGAGCATGAACGGGGGAGGGGCACAGAGAGAGGCAGACACAGAATCGGAAACAGGCTCCAGGCTCTGAGCCATCAGCCCAGAGCCCGACGCGGGGCTCGAACTCACGGACCGCGAGATCGTGACCTGGCTGAAGTCGGACGCTTAACCGACTGTGCCACCCAGGCGCCCCTGTCAGTGTCTATTTTTAAGGTTAACATCACCAACACTTGTCTCTCGAGTACTGTCTTTTTAGCATGGAGCAACTGAACTCAGGTTTGAGTGACATTATTGCCTTCTTTACCATTTGGTAACTTTCAATCGACCAGCAAGGAATGTGATGTTTCAGGACTGGGAACCAAGAGTGCTTGTGTGGAGACAAGATGGTGAGTGCCTGGGCTCAGGTGTGCTGGTCTTTTTTCTGTCACTTAGTGCTACTGATTCTGGGTCTATGTGGTGCGACACTAGGACTAGCATGGAACTTCTAGGATGCTACTTCTTGGCTCCCACCCCAAACTTGCAACATTATAATTTCCTAGTGGATTTCTGGAATACATAATTTCTATGCACACTAAAGCTCAAGGAGCCTTAGTTACTTGATTCTGAGCTCAGTCTTTCCATTAGAATAACATGGTGTTTTAAATATAATCATCACTGGTAACCTTGCCCACAGATTCTGCCAATAGGTCTCCATAGGAGCCTCAGGGTTCTTTTAATTAACTGCTCCAGGTGATTCTAAGCAAGGCTATGGTAAAGCATGAGGGCCCCTCAGAAACTTATTAGAGTTGAGTGCTGGCTTTGCTCCTTAACACAGAGACAGGGACATAACACTGTCTCCTCTACATGAGTTTGGAGGGGTCAGGTCCACACAGCACAGATTTCCTATGTTGTAGTAGATTGTGTGGATCTCGGTTGGAGAGGAGGCTGTATGAAGACAGGAAAGAGAAACTGGGAGAATTGATCTTGTAGGAGCTCATAGTTTTTGAATAGCTCCTGACACAGAAAAGAGTAGGAAGTTGGGCCTTTTTAGTATTTCAATGTCCTGACTGTAGATGAGTAGTTAACAGGTGAAGAGACTTTACCTTAAAGGCAAATGCTCACGTTCAGGCCGTGACTTCCCCACAAGTATCTCCTGAGGAAGAAAGCTAGGGCACAGGAGGAAGAGGATGAAATGGCTGGTTCTCCGGTAAGCCTTGCCTCCCAGATTAGAGGCTATGTGTCATTTTTTCCTCCTGAAGTTCTATACATTCAAAAGTTGCAAAAATTTGTTTCTCTAGTTCTGATATTACTGTCTTATGAGTCTTTTCACCTACTTTTAAAACATGATATTGAATGTTATCTCTTTGAGCATTTCTTTGATTTATTCTAGAGCCTTCTCGCCATTCTTTCCAAACTGGCTTCCAATAGGACATGAAAACTGTCATTTTGAATTACTGTCCTGCAACTTTTAAAAATGTTCCTTTTGGGAGAGGTCTGTGGGGGAGGGCATTGAATCTGAGACTCCTACAGTAGATGGGCTTGTGTTTTGGTGTATCAGTCAAGGAGAACAGAACATATTTAAGTCACATTAGGATGCTTTATCAGCTCTTTGTGGACTAGGATTAGGCAAGTGCACAAATAAACAAGATGGACATGTGGCCCAAAATAACTTCAAAAGTTCTGGAAATGAAACAGTTTTGCTCTGCAGGATGCAAGGGGAAAAAGAAAAAAAAAGATGCTGTATTTACAACACGCTCAACATTAAGGGGGAATTGGCGCTATTTGTGGCTTGCGCGTTTTATAAACCCACTGTTTTTTCTCAATTAGATTCCTATTCTGATTCACTTTTGGGTGGCCACAAGAACATGGGTGTGATAATGCGTCCTTCCATCTGCCTCAGGCACTGATAACAATTGGCTTCATTAAAGCGAATGTTAACTTCTTTTACTTGGCTTGGTGCTCTCTGCCACATTCCTCTTATATAACGTGAATATGTCTCTTAGTCATTCCTATGGATTGTATGGATTTACTAAGACATGTGCAGAAGCCATCACATTCAAACTGGAGACTCCTTTCTTCTGAGTGTCTCTTTGCTTGTAGTTTCCACTGGAAAGTGAAGGCTTCCTCTCTCTCTCTCTCTCTCTTGTGTACTGGAGATACTGACTTCTGGGAGAGGTGGTTCTGTGTCAGGGAGATTCCAAGTTGTAAGTTTTCATTGTATTTCTTACTCATGTGACAGACATTCTTTTCTTTACTTCTTCGTATTTTCAGGAAGAAAAAAACAAGGATCACATAGTTAACAGGGTAGAGTGTCAAAATCTTAAGATACAATATAGCACAAATGCTGATTGAAATGAAAAATTACAGAGAAATACAACTCAGGAATATTAGCTATTTTCTTTATATCACTCTGTGTGTGTGTCCATAGTGTGATTAAATGACAGAAACATAATGATCCACAAATAGAATTATAAGTTTTATGCCATTGAGGTATTGTTTTGGGAGAATGTTTCTTAATTTAAGTCACCGAGAAAACATTTTGCTCTCTCACTTTCAATGTGTATATTGCCCATTTGAAAAGTTTAGATATGTGCAGGGGTGCCTGGCTGGCTCAGTCAGTAGAGTATGAAACTTTTGATCTCAGGGTTGTAAGCTCAAGCCACACATGGGTGTATATTTTTCTTCAAAATTTTTGAAGATAAAATGAAAGTTTACATATGTGCATAAAATGTAAAAGGTAGATCAGTTTTGTGTGGATACCTTCTTGTTTTTATCACCATTCTCAGTTTTGAAACCTGCTATGAATGTAATTTTACATTGGTGTCTATTGATTAATGTTTTTTGTTAGATAAATTCTAGGTCAGGGAACCCAGGTTAAAATTCAGTTTCATGGGATACGTGGGTGGTTCAGTAGGTTGAGTGTCTGACTCTTGATTTTGGCTCAGGTCATCCCAGGGATGTAGGATGGAATTCCACGTGGGGTTCTGTACTGAGTGTGGAGTCCTCTTAAGATTCTCAGCTTTTCTGTATGCCCTTCTCCTCACTTCACTTTCTCTGCCGCAAATAAATAAATAAATAAATAAATAAAATGGTTAATTTAAGAATATCTAGTTTTTTACATTTACTGGAAGTATGAAAAAATATTCTGTAAAGGGAAAAAATAATGTTTCATTCCCTAGATTATTTGTGTGTGTGTGTGTGTGTGTGTTGATCTATGAAAACTTAGAATCTAGTAATTATTAATGCTTAGAATGTATTGGTGTTGCCTTTCTTGCTTTAACCTGTAGAATCTATAATTGCTATAGAACCCATTCATTTCATGTACTCTGATAATTCTTTCCTGGTTCTTCTGCTCCTTTGTTATTCAAAAGTGAATACCTTCCCACATAGGCTAATTAATACCTTGTTAGAGATGCAGACTCAGTTCCCATCCCAACTCCTGAATCAGAGCCTGCATTTTAATACCATCTCCAAATCACTGTTGTGAAATTCATTAGAATTCGATAACATTTCTGACCCACTAAAACTTTCCATCTAAGAAATGTATACAACTTATACTATATGATGTAAATGCAAGTCCTCAAATATGCATGTGCTTCTGTTGATGCCTTCAGTTTACAGTTGATCTTGGAGAAATAGAGTGTTTATAGTGGTTCTGTGAATATTATGCCATCTTCTTATCTCAAAGGTAGAGAATATATGAAAGCATATAGCTGTGTTAAAAATTATCTTACTGGGTAAGGCAAGAAACTCACTTAAGACAGGACCATTTGTCCCAGCTCTTTCCTTTCATCTTAGGTATCATAATGAACACTGCCAATAGCCAGTTGGCAATTGTAGCATTTATTGCAGGGGTTGCTGATATTCAGGGATGTGGCCATAGAATTTCCTCAGGGGGAGTGGGAATGCCTGAGCTTCCCTCAGTGGGAATTTTACAGGGATGTGAGCTTACAAAAATATGGAAACCTCCTCTTCTTGGGTGGGGCTGACTTCCTGTATCTGAACTAACGCGAATTTCCTCCATGGTGAGTTACACGTTGAGACTACACGAGGTGGAATTGTCACTCAAAGGAAACTTTATTTTCAACAAATAAGAAGATGAGGGGAATAACTTTCAAAGTTGTATATTGAAGAGCAGGGGTCAGTGGCTTCTTTTTATTTAGGGTTAGGATGAATATCTTAAAGGGGAGTTTTGTCATCCTATGTAAAGGTAGGAATAAGGCAGGCTCAAGCCCATGTGTACTTAGGAAACAAGCCTAAACGTGTGTCCTATGTTATATTAATGAAGGCTGTGCCCCTCTATGGGTGGAGATTTTAATATTATACTGAGGTACAGGGAAGTGTCTGACACTTCATAGTCCATCTCCTACATGAAACTATACTGGAGCTCAAACTGGTCTATGCTGGCCAAAACCTGGGGTTTTGTTCCTTCCTTGGAGGAACATCTGTTGGAAGATTACTTGTTGCATGAATTCAGATCCCTGCTGCAGGGGAAAGAAGTGGGAACTTGTAGATGTTGAGATAAAAGTCCTCCCGATGTTTCATCTTGATATTTAGTGTCCCCGTTCTTAAGGTACCATCATCCTTTACTGATGATGAGTGACAACTCTAGTGACATTAAATGGTATTGACTACTTCTTAAATTCTCATCTCCACTCCTTGTTATTGTATCAATAATATTTGGAAGTGGAGGGGTTTTTTTGTTTTTGTTTTGTTGTAGTGGGATCCTTTTTATCAATAAATATCTATGATATTCAGGATTTTGATGGTTAAAATTTCTCTTATTCTTGTCTGACAATTCTGTAACCATGCTTCCTTCTGTATGATAGGTTCCACAACATTAATTTAATTTTGTTTTTGTTTCTTATCTCTGTTTTATGTTTGTGGATAACAATTTTCAACTGAATACGTTTTAAGACAGTTTAGGGTTTAATTCAAATAGGAATCTGCCATATGTCAATTGCCAATAAAATTACTTCTGTATTTGTCTGTATAAATATTACCCATACATTCTTTGGTCATGACTTACCTTGTTTCTTTTCTTGGTTAGTGGTCAGTGGTTTTTTCCTATCTTGGTGAGTTGTTAAAACAAAATTAAGGTCATAATCTATTTATGGATGAATGTGTATGCCCTTTGTGAGAGAAATACCTCTTGAAGGTAATATTTTAATTTTGTTTTAATGTTGATTTATTCTTGAGAGAGACACAGACACAAGAGTATGAGTGGGGGAGGGTCAGAGAGCAAGAGGGAGACACAGAATCTGAAGAAGGTTCTAGGCTCTGAGCTGTCAGCACAGAGTGTGATGAGTGGCTTGAACTCACAAACTGAGAGATCATGACCTGAGCTAAAGTCGGACACTTAATTGAGCCAACCAGGCGCCCCATTGAAGGTAATTTTTTTAAACTCCTAACTTTGTATCAACTTTAAGTTTTATAGTTTACTCTTAATTGTGGTTGAAACATATGCCATAAAATTTACCATTTTGGCCATTTTAAACTGTAGTGTTAAGTATATTTATGTTGTTGCAAAACCAGTCTCTGGAATTTTCTCATCTTGCAAAACTGAAACTCAGTACCTGTTGAACAGCCACTTCCACATTTGTATGTATTCTAAGCCCCAAGTACATTTTCTTCCTTTCTCCTTCTGTCCTTTCCTTCCTTTCTTCATGAGATTCACTACATTACATTAAGTGAAATCAGTATATCTGTCTCTTTGACTCATTTATTTCACTTAGTGTAATGTCATCACATTTTAGCCATGTTGTATAATGTGACGAGATGTGTTCTTTCTTTCAAAGCTGAATATTATTTCATTGTGTGTATATGCTACATTTTCTTTATTCATGCACCCATGGACATTTCTGTTGCTTTCTCCTGTTACTGGCTTTTCTGAATAAGACCTCTCTTGGAGACCCAACTTTGAATTCTTCTGGTTATATTCCCACAAGTGGGATGCTGGATTTTATGATAATACTATTGAAATTTTTTTCCTCAAAGTCTCATCTTGTTTTCCATTGGGGTTGCATCATTTGCAATTCCTCTAGCAGTGCATAAAGGTTCCAATTTCTCCACATCTTTTCCAACATGTGTTGTTTTTATTTGCTTAATAGTGGGATGTGAAGTGGTGTAATGTGATAACCCACTGTGGTCAGATTTGTATTTCTCTAAGGAATAATGGTTTTGAGTCTCTTTCATATGGTTGGCCACTTGTATATCATCACTGGATGATGCTCATTCTATCCTCCCTCCAAATTTAAATCGTGTTATTTGCTTTTTGGTTGTTGGTGCACAAGTTCTTTCTATATTCTGGATATTAACTCCTTATGCTTTAAATGCTCTGTAAAAAGTTTCCTTCCATTTCACAGGTTGCCTATTCACTATTTCCTTAGAATTACTTTCTTTCAATTCCATATGTTTGAGTATATTGTGTGTCATTTCACTTGGCTCAAGGCATTTTCTGGTCCTTTTCTTCAATATCTTTTGACTCATTGATTGTTTAAGAGCATATTGTTCAGTTTCTAAATGTTTGTAGAATTTCCAATTTTCCATCTCTTCTTAAAACTTAGTTTCATTCCATGGTGGCCAAAAAACATGCTTGTATGATTTTAATCTTTCCAAATTTCTTAACACTGGTTTTGTATACTATCGTCTATACAGGATGATCAATGTTCAATGGAGATTATTGTGTAATATATTCTTCCTTGGTGGAGCGATCTGTTTATGTTTGTTGTATGAAATTGGTCTGTAATGTTGCTTCAGGGCGCTTCTTACTGAAGTTGAATGTGGTCCTTCTATCCAGTTAAACTGGAGTGTTGACCTCTGCTACTCTTATGATGCTGTTTATTTCTTGCTTCAATTCTGTCATTTGTACTTCACCTGTATGGGATCTTGATGTTAGGTGCCCACATAATTATAATTGTTATAGTGTCCTGTAATTTCAAGTCTTTATATTATGTCCTTTTTCTGTCATGACATTTAAAAACATTTTTTAAATACTTTTTAAAATATTTTTTTAAGTTTATTTTGAGAGAAAAGGAGAGAGGAAGAGAGTGGGGGAGGGGCAGAGAGCGGAAGAGAGACAGAATCCTGAGCAGGTTCTACACTGTCAGTGTGGAACCCTAGGCAGGGCTCAAACCCATGAACCATGAGATCATGACCTGAACAGAAACTAAGAGATGGACACTTACCCAACTGTGCCACACAGGAGCCTCTGTCATGAAAATTTTTAACCTTTAATGTGTATTTGTTTGGCATTAGTCATCTGGTATTGGTATAGACACACCAATGCTGTCTTTTGGCTCCCATTTGCACGCAATGTCTTTTTACATACTTTTACTTGAATCCTGTGTGTGATCTTAGATCTATGGTGAATCTCTTATAGACAAGAGATTGTAGGAGTTTGTTGTTACTCAGTCAGCCAATCTATATCTTTTCATTGGGAGACTTTCATGTATTTACAATCAAAGTATTACTGAAAGGGAACCACTACTATTGCCATTTTTTAAATAGTTTTCTGTACTTGTGGCTATTTTATGACACTTTTCTTCTCTTCCTGTATCCCATTTTGTTTCTTTGATGTATGTAATAATATGCTTTCATGACATTCTCATCTGCTTTCTGTATTCTATAGGAATTTTCTTTGTGGTTACCATGAGAAGGACTTAAAATCTCTCAGACATATCATGTTCACCACTGCACCTACTTTGTCTTACCAATATCCTAAATTCTGCTTTTTATGTTGTTTACTCTATGACATGGGTTTGTGATTTTTATGCTTTTATTATTTGTTTAAAATAGTCTGTCACAGAAATAAAACTGATTTTTGGTTCCTCATTACGAACTCCAGGTTTCTATATTTGTTTAAATATATTGAGCAGAGTTTTATATGTTCATTACACTTCCGTTACTTTTAGAATCATATTTTAACAAAACTCTCCCTTTAATGTTTCTTATAGAGCCAGTTTACTGCTAAACTTCTAGTGGTTTTTTCCTGAGAAAGTCTTCCTTTCTCCATTTCTTTCTTTCTTTTTTTTAACGTTTATTTATTTTTGAGAGAGAGATAGAGACAGAGCATGAGTGGGGGAGGGGCAGACAGAGAGGGGGACACAGAATCTGAAGCAGGCTCCAGGCTCTGAGCTGTCAGCACAGAGTCTGACAATGGAGCTTGAACTTGGGAACCTTGATATAATGGCCTGAGCTGTAGCTGGACACTTACCTGACTGAGCCACCAAGGCACCCCTTGGTTGATATTTTTTGATATTTCAGTACTTGAATATATTGTCCTATGCACTGCTTCCTACAAGGTATGTGGGGAAACTGCTAGTATCTTACACTGGATCTGTTGGACAAGATGAGTTGCTTTCCTCATAGTGTTTCAAAGTTTTCTGTTCACCTCTGATTTATGATAAGTTAATTATAGTGTGTCACTATAATTTAAGATATAAATTTAAGACTTGGCATTTATCCTGCATAAAAATTCACTGAGCTTCTGGCTTGTTTCTTTCCACAAATATGGGAATTATGAGCCATTAGTTTTTCATGTAAGCTCTCTGTTCCCTTTCACTCTCCTCTCATATGGGGTCCTCTTAATATGTATATTGGTTCACTTGTTAGTGTTCCAAAAGTTCATTGGACTCTGTCCTTTGTTAATTTTTGTGTGTTTGTTTTTGCTTTGGTCCTTCAGTGGACAATTTAAAACAAGTGACCTTTAAGTTTTCTGATTTTTTTTTCTGATTAAGACTTTTGTTAACCCTTTACTATTTAAAAAAAATAATGTTTATTTATTTTTGAGACAGAGAGACACAGAGCATGAACGGGGGAGGGGCAGAGAGAGAGAGAGACACACAATCTGAAACAGGCTCCAGGCTCTGAGCTGTCAGCAGAGGGCCCGATGTGGGACTCAAACTCAGGGACCATGAGGTCATGACCTGAGTAGAGGTCAGCCGCTTAACTGACTGAGCCACCCAGGTGCCCCTACTGTTTTTTTTAATACATAATTTTTTAAAGTAATCTCTATACCCAACATGGGGCTCAAACCCAGAACCCTGAGATCAAACGTTGCATGCTGTACCAACTGAACCAGTCGTGCACCCCCTTTTTACTGGTCTTTAAAATGTATTTACTGGACTCTTTAGCTCCTAATTTTTGTTTCATTGTTTTGCATACTTTCTGTTAGTTTGAATTTTATTTTGGCCATACATAGTTTTTCTGATATCATTTAGTTCCCCATTTGTTCTCTCTTCATTCTCCATATGCATGGTTATGATGATTAATTTGAGTTCTTTGTCAGGTAATGAATAGTTATGTATAAATTTATGGTAAGTTTTGGAGCTTTACTTCATTCCTTCAATTGGAACACATTTTTCTGTTGCTTGCTATGCCTTATGATCTTTCACTGAGATTTGGGAATTTAAAACCCAGCCTCTGGTCCCAGGCTTTATGAACTTGCCTTGTAAAGGAGAACACAAATAAAAGCTGTGCTAGTAAATCCTGGGCCCTATGAAACATATTCTGAGGATGTATAAAGTCTGAGCTTTTGTGATTTCCCAGTTAAGAAAGTATGTATTGGGTCTTATTTAGAGCACATGATTCACCTCTCTCTCCTGTTGTTTGGTTTAAGTTCTGCAGTCTCTGGTGTTTGAAGAAATACTCAGCTTTTTTTCTGAGCAGCCAACATAATGCTTTCATAATATGCATCCATTCCTTGAGCCCTCAGTGTCCTGTATGACAGGATCCAGTCCCCTCAGGTAGCTACAAAAGAGCCAGATATTTACACAGGTCACTCATGTCTTATTTCCTATGCAGAGTTGAGCATTTTCTCATAATCTTGCCATGGAGTCCCAGGTAGAGTGAAAAGCTATTGGGGGAAAGTGTCACTAACTTTTCTTTCCTCTTTTTTTTTTTTTAATTTTTTTCAACGTTTTTTATTTATTTTTTGGACAGAGAGAGACAGAGCATAAACGGGGGAGGGGCAGAGAGAGAGGGAGACACAGAATCGGAAACAGGCTCCAGGCTCCCAGCCATCAGCCCAGAGCCTGACACGGGGCTCGAACTCACGGACCACGAGATTGTGACCTGGCTGAAGTCGGACGCTTAACCGACTGCGCCACCCAGGCGCCCCTTTTCTTTCCTCTTTGATGTGAGTCTTTTTCAGTTTGTCCTTGCCTGGAAGTGCTTTGTTCTCCCAACCGGATTCTGGGGCACTTGAAAAGGCAGTTTGGTCAGTCTGTTTCTCCTTGGAGGAGCAAAATCTCTGTGCCTCCTATTTCTCAAGTCTGCTGTCTGGTGATGGGTATTAAGTTTTTGCATTAGCACCTTACCGTATATTGATGCAAGTGCAGTTGTGGGATCATTTATTTGGTATCTTTCAGTTATGCCTTGGGCTTGTTGACAAAGACAGGCAAAGGAGATTCTTTCCATGAGGTGCTATTGGGAAGATATGTGACTTTTGAGAATTCACAGTTAGTGAAAGATTGGGAAGGTGAAGGGGAGAAGGAAGAGCAGAAGGAGTATTATGATGGATAGAACCAAACTGGGCATTTACCCACAATACAATCCTTATTGCCTAAAGAGATTGATGAGGGGCACCTGGTGGGATCAGTCAGTTAGGTATCGCTCTTGGTTTTGTCTCAGGTCATGATCTCATGGTTTATGATTCGAACCCTGTGTTAAGCTGTGCACTGAAAGTGTGGAGCCTCCTTGGGATTCTCTCTCTCCCTCTCTTTATGCCTTCCCTTCCTAAATACATACATACATACATACATACATACATACACAAACAAACACACACACACATTAAAAAAAATTTGAAGATATAAAACATTTGGGGGAATTCCACTTTAAGACAGCTATCTTTGTGGAACAATGTCTTTATGAATACAAAGACCAAAGTCCATTTTCTAAACATGTATATGCTCTGACAGGAAATTTGAAAAATCTGGAAAGTCACCAAGTGCATGCCAAAAGTAACCATTGCAACCATTTCAAATATAGGATTGGATCAATTATTCTGATATTTCTGATTTCTCGAAAATTAAAAGTGAAGATAAAATTTCTAAATATGATCAGTTTGAGGTATTCTTTTTGAGGGTTTTTTATTGTTTCACCAATAAATAATACCTCTTTGTTCCAAAGTCTCTAATTTTGATAATTATGAGAAGGTCTTTATCTAAGCATTACTGTTCAATAAGATCACATAATACTGAATTTGGAACAACTTTTCACATGTTGTGAATTAGGGAAGATCTTTAGTGAAGGCTCTGTCTTCAATAACTACCAAGATGTTTACCATGGAGACAACTTAATGAAATGAATCTGGGAAAAAGGTTAACTGTGCATCAAATCCTAATAAACAGCAGAGCATTCAGTTTCTAGAGAATGAGTATAAAATAAATAAATCTGGGGAAGTCTTCCATCAAAGCTCAAACTTTATTAAATGTCATTGTTTCCTGACTGGAGAGAATACTTAGAAATGTAGTAAACGTGGCAAAGTTTTTAAGCAGCCTTCACAACTTGCTCAAGAGTTTTCAACCTGAGGGGCACTTGGGTGGCTCAGTCAGTTGAGAGTCTGTCTTCTGCTCACGTCATGATCTCGCAGTCTGTGAGTTGGAGCCCCACCTCGGGCTCTGTGCTGACAGCTCAGAGCCTGGGGCCTGCTTCAGATTCTGTGTCTCTCTCTGCCCCTCCCCCACTCACACTCTGTCTCTCACTCCTTCAAAAATAAATAAACATTAAAAAAAAAGTTTCCAACCTGAGAAAAAACCTTACATATGTAAAGAATGTGGGAAAGTCCTTCACCAGTACTTACATTTTTTTCACATCATAGAGTTTATACTGGAGAAAAACCTTACAAATGTAAAGAATGTGGCAAAGTCTATACCTGGAGTTGATGCCTTCATGGGTATCAGATAATTCATACTGGGAAGAAACCTTGGAAACGTAAAGAATTTGCTGAAGCCTTTAACTATTGCTCAGACTCTCCTTCACATCAGAGTGTATATCCTTGGGTTGAAACCCAACAAGTGCAGAGACTATGACAAAACCTTTAAGCCCAGGGTGGGCTCTGTTTCTTGAACTGTGAAATCATGAAGTGAGCTGAAATTGAGAGTCGGGGGCTTAATAGACTGGGCAGTCCAGGGGACCCTATAAAGTTATAATTTTAATCTGAATTTTTTTATGTAATAAATTAATATTGCAGAAGTGTGGCAGAGAGAACACAGTTCTCATATACTCCTCATCCTGTTCCCTGTTCTTGACGTCAGACATTGCTCTGGTACTTTTGACAAAACATACAACTAACAAGGCACCTTAATATTATAGAATTACAGAATTATTATTTAACTAATTTCAATTATTTTTTTTCCTCCACAAGGATGTTATCCAAAATAGAAATTTATAGTCATTATCTCCCTGCAATATCCTTTGTTCTGTATCAGTTTTTCAGTCTTTCCCAAGTTTCTATACAATTCAGGTTTGAGAAACCCTGGTTTGGTGAGGTTTTTTGTTTGTTCGTTTTGTTTTATTTTGTTTTTTGTTTTTTTAATCTGTAATATGGAATTTAATGTTTTTGTCAGGATTAAAATGTGTTTATAGGTACCGTGACAAACTCTGAGGAGGCTTGGAGATGCAAACTGATAAAGTGACAGTTTATATTTAATATGGTTATTAGAAAAACAGAGATGAAGTGCCATGACCTCTATAATTGAGAGACTTCCAGTCTCACAGAGCAAATGTTTAAATGGTTGAATTTAAGGTTTTGGGGTAACTGCAAGGAAGGGATGATTTATGGGGGATTATGATTTCATTTCTCTGTGGTTTTGTGAGTACAAAGGTGGCCCCTGAAGGCCATCCACAAAGAAACTAGTTGTTAGTAGTAGTAATACTTGTATTTGTTTACCTTGTAAAGAATAAAATGTAGTTGATCCTTAAACGATGTAGTGGTTAGGGGCACCAACACCGCTATGCAGGTGAAAAATCCCTGTATCACTTATGACACTTTGAAAACATAATTCTTAACCGACAACTGTTGACTGGAAACCTTACGGATAACATAGTCAATTACACATTTTGTATTTTATACACACACACACAAACACGCACACACACACATGGTCTTGCAATAAAAGTAAGGTAGAGAAATATTAATGAAATCATAAGGAAATACATTTACAGTATTCTGTGTTTATGCAAACAAAAACTGTATGCAGAAAGAGCCATGCACTTCAAACCTGTGTTTCAAGGGCCAACTATAGTATTGTCCCAGAAACCTCTAAGTGTTTGTTAAATCACTTATCATTTTATGTCATAAAATAGGGGATTGACTTAAGTAGAGTAGAATTGTACAAAGTTTTTGTTAGACAAATTTAGAGAGACAAAACTGACAATATCCCACAGGCAGGGAGATTAGTAGCCTAGAGCCCTCTGCCTCCACAGCTCATCCAGAACCCTCTGTTGTTAAGCTTTTCCAGGTCTGGCCCTACCCTGGGCTCTCCCCTCACTGAACAGATTAAAGGAGGTCAGAGGTTTGGCTCACTGCTCCTCCCATGCCTCAATGGAAGGCGCTAATATTTTGCTGAAACCCCAAGTCAGATACATTGAAGGAAATGCTGTATGTTTTGGTGCCTTAATCTCATAATTTCTCATTACATAATATGCTTTGAAAGGGGTTGGGACAGGCCCCACCAGAATGTACCACTTTGGCATATTAGGATTATTTGGAGCTGGAGGCAGTCAAGACCCTGTGGGCTCCAGAGAAACTTTGGTACCTTCCTTAACTACATGCAGGATTCCAAATTGTGTGCCCTTTCCAAAACAAGCATTATTACCCAGGATAAATTTTATCTGAGTGATCCATGTGTATGGCAGAGCAAACATCTAATTACCTATGTCACATGGCAAGAATTTATGTCCCCTTCAAGGGTCTAATTGACTGGAGACAGATTAACATGAGAAAATCAAGTGTAATGGCATGCGTACAAGGAATCCACCTAGACATGGACATTTTAAGACAGGCAAAATGAGGTATACAGGTATTCTGAACTGAGGAGAAGGGGGTAGGTGCCTGGGATTTCAAGGAAAGGAATGTACTTCACAGGGTGATAGGAAGAGTAGAAGTTTAGGGATGAGACATTTGCCCTACCATAGAGATGAGTCGCTCAGAGAAAATGTATTCGTTAATAACCTTTATTCTGGAAAGGACCTTCAATTTAGATTCTTCTGTATGATGAAGGGAAGAGCAAACCTTTCCCCTGAGACCATGGGGACTTTCAAGTACTTTCAGCTCAGAATAATCCACATGCCAAAGTGGGACATTCTGGGTGGGGATGGGAGTGACTGTCCTGAACCTCTTCACCAAACACCTGCTCCTCTCCTATTCAGCCTGTCAATGCATTTCTTTATTTTGAAATCCCAGACTCCTACTCTCTTCTCCTTAGTTCAGGATGACAGCTATACCTCATTTTGCCTGCCTGACTTTGGAATGTCCATGTGTGTGTGGACTCTCCAAATTTATGCCATGGTAGCTTCAAGAGCCAACCCACTGAGCCCCCTGTTTTCCATTTCTGAACATCTAATGGTCACTCAAGTTTTAAAAAATAAATATACATAGACGTTGTGAAATGGAAAGAGGACCCAGCAGTGCCTTCAACTGTCTCCACTTTGACCTTCATCTATATTTCCTGATTCACTCCTTTCCAGCTCATCTTTTAGCTCCTGTAGAAGCCCCAGCAGGCAAAGCATCCCAGGATGGGAAAGAAAACTCCCCCCCCCCCCCCAGCAATAGGGATTGCCCTGAAAGAGCAAGACCCCACATCCCTGACAACAATGCAGTGATCAGCCTGACCTTCACAATCTGCATGTACCACCACCCTTTGTCCTACATTTTCTTTCTTTATATGACCCTGGAAGAATGTTCAGCAGTTTGGAGACCGTGTTTGAGACATTAGTCCACTGCCTTCTCAGTATTGGCCTTGCTGACAAAAATCCTATTCTGGTTTTGCCACCACTCATCTCCTGCTACCTGGTGTGCAGGAAGGGGTGCAAGAGCGCCTGTCTCTGGGGTCCCAAACAGATCAAGTTCAGCCACTTGACATACGTAAAATCCAAAGGCAGAGAGATGAGAAGTGGTGAGATAAGAAAGGAAGCTTTTTGGGGCGCCTGGGTGGCGCAGTCGGTTAAGTGTCCGACTTCAGCCAGGTCACGATCTCGCGGTCCCGGAGTTCGAGCCCCGCGTCAGGCTCTGGGCTGATGGCTCAGAGCCTGGAGCCTGTTTCTGATTCTGTGTCTCCCTCTCTCTCTGCCCCTCCCCCGTTCATGCTCTGTCTCTCTCTGTCCCAAAAATAAATAAACGTTGAAAAAAAAAATTTAAAAAAAAAAAAAAAAAGGAAGCTTTTTCAGAGAGGTCAACACTGGGAAGATGGCTGACTAATGTCTCACAGATTGTCTCCAATGTGCTGGAGACACAGGTTTATATAAGGGAAACGGGGGCAAAAGTGAGTGGGTACCTGCAGGTAGACAGTGCAGATTAAATATGTAATTGTCTAGGATTCGATCAGGGGTGGGGTCTTTCTGGTTCAGGGCAGTCCTTGTGGCTTGAGGGGGTAGTTCCTGTTCCCCTGAGGTTTGCTTTCTCCTCAGATTTGCTTTCTCCTCAGATTTGCTTTCTCCTCAGGGTCTCCCTCCTGAGCCAAGAGACAAGCTGGAAGGAACCCAGTGTGAAAACAGAATTTTCTCTAGTATTATTCTGCTGCAGCAAAGGGAGATGTCTTCCATTTCTGAGCCTGCTATACCAAATATAAATTAGATGAGGGACCTCTTTCGAGAAAAGAGCTAATACCAGAGAGGAACTTTTTATAAAGAGATACTGGCCTGGCATGGCAAATACTTGTTTGGCAAAATTTACTCTTTCCTTTTTCTTGTGAATGTACTTGACCTTTTTTGAAATTCTGAATCCCTACCCCTTTCTCCTTAAGTCACAATGGCACATAAACATCAATCCCCTGTCTTTGAGCCTCAAATAATTGATGTTCCTATAATTAAGAATACTTTTTCTCTTGTGCAATTGTCTTGTCAGTTGAATTATTAAACTACCAAAGAGTAGAAAACAAATGAAGAAAAAAATATGTTCCTCTCTTACACATTCATTCCATTGAAAACTGACCTTGGTGCTTCAGAGTCAAAATAAAACATGAAGACAGAGTTTGGGATAAAGAGAAAGAGTAGCTTTCTTGCTTTGGGGGGCTGAGGAGGCTGAGGCAGGTTAGGGCCTTCAGAACTGCAAGACCACCTCCAGGAAGGGGCCAATGGGGTGTAGGGAAATAAAGGATCCATCCGGTTTTGACAGGAATTGTGTATGCCCTACCAGCCTTGTTCATCATGTTTTCAGTGTGGTCCTCAATTTCTCATTTAAAAAAAAAAAAAGGCTAAGAGGGGCGCCTGGGTGGCTCAGTTAAGTATCCCACTTTGGTTTAGGTCATGATCTCACAGTGAGTTCGAGCCCTACATCAGTCTCTCTGCTGTCTGTTTTGGAACAATGTCTCCCTCTCTGCTCTTTCCCAGCTCACTCTCTCTCTCTTTCTCTCTCTCTCACACACACACAAATAAATAAACATTGAAAAACATTTTTTTAAAAGGCTAAGAAGACATAAGGGGGGGGGGGTTCCAAAAGGGAAAACGAAGTTATACGTTTAATAACAAACCTCACTGATGGTTTAATGCTGCCATTTTGATTTTTGTTTGACTTTGTACTTACAAAGGAAACGTATATAAGTATAGTTTCCTTTGTAAGAGACATTTGCATGTATAAGGGAAAGCCAGAAAGTGCCATTTAGAAGGGTCTCTCCCTCTGTGAAGCAGAAAGAGGGAGAATGTATAAATCTCCAGAAACTGATCAGTGGAGAGGGAAAGGATTTAAATCTGGATAACAACCACAGACTTGGTGACCGTTTTTTGCGTGGTCACTTCCCCAAATGCTTCCCAATAGGATCACGTGTGGAGTTTCAAGAAGGATCATTGCTGCGGCCCTCCCCCCCACCCCAGATTCCCTCAACTAAGTGGGTGGAAACCACAGTGTTATTCTATTGAAGTGCTCCAGGGGATTCTGTTGCAGGATTTCTTCCCTCACTACCCGGGATTTCTGGTCTTCCCGCTTCAAAGAATGAAGAGGTGGACACAAAATGAGCAACAGGCAAAAATTTATTAGAGTATAAGAAAGTAAGTGTAGTAGAAAATCTCTGTTTAGAGAGAGGGGACATTTGATTGGTGTGTTTCCATTGTATGAGGGGTGGTCTATGGCCATAGTGTTTCTTGGGGGTTCTAAGTCTTGGGTCTATTACTTATTTTTAGTTAGGTCTCTTAGTCAAACTCTTGAGGGAAACCTGGGGGTGAGTAGGTAGTGTTTGTTACAGTCTTAAAAGGAACCTTATGCCTGAGGGGGTTTGCTGTGTTTGGACACTCCCAGCCTTGTTCTAAAATGTGTTTTTCCCCACCCAGGGACCTCATGTCCTAAACTTTCCCTTTCTGCTTCCAGAATCCTATCTTTTCCTATCATAATTCTTAGGCCCAGAGTTAAGCAGGAAGTCTTCCCATTAATTTATGAGAGTTGAGTGCAGGCTTTTGCTCAAGGGGAGGTAACAGGGTCTCCTCCATAGGAGTTGGGGAGGGTCAGGTCCATGTAGCACACTGTTCCTATGCTCAAGCAGAATTTGTGGGCATCTGCAGGAGGGGAGGCCCCCTGAAAGAAGGTAAGGGAAACTCAGAAATTTGTCCCCAAGTAGAAGCTCATAGTTTCTGAGTAGCTCAGGACACAAAGGACTGGAAGTTGGGCCTTTTTTTACATTTCAAAGTGCTGCCTGCAGGTGAGCAGTTGATAGGTGCAGAGGCTGTGTTGGTGGCTTTAAAGACATCTCATTCAGCTGCGATTTCTCCACAAAGATCTTCTGAGAAAGGAATTTAATGGAGGAGGTGAAAGAAGAAATGGCCTGTTCTCAGGTAAGCCTTGCTTCCCAGGCTAGAGGCCCAGTTGTCTTTTTCTCAGGAAATTCCATGCATGTAGAAATTGCAAAGCACCTTTGTGGCTCAGTTCAGAGAGCATCAGACTCTTCATTTCAGCTCAGGTCCTGATCCCAGGATCCTGCCATCCATCCCTGCATCGGGGTTAGTGCTGAGCATGGAGCCTGCTTAAGATTCCATTCTCTCTCTCTGTTTCTCTCCTCTGTTTGCATGCGCATACACTCTCTCTCTGAAAGAAAATTTAAAAAAAAGCCAATGATTTCTTTCTTTCTTTCTTTCTTTCTTTCTTTCTTTCTTTTTCTTTCTTTTTCTTTCTTTTTCTTTCTTTCTTTCTTTCTTTCTTTCTTTCTTTCTTTCTTTCTAGTTCTGATGGTTCTGCTTTATGTTTTCACCTAATACTTAACCTTTCAGAAATGATAATCTAGGTTATGTCTTTAGAACACTCCTCCCCCATATCCCACAGACTTCTCTCCCTTCTCTCCGACATGGCTTCCAGTAGGGCAACAACAGTTGTCACTTAGAATTAAATTCCTGCAAGTATTGAAAATATTCCCTTTGTGACAGATCCAGAGGGGAAGGTGTTGAATCCAAGTGTCCTTTTGCTGGTTCTGGGATAGCACTCAAGGAAAACAGTTCCCATTTAGGTCTAATCTGAATGCTTTCTCTGCTCTGGGTAGAGTAGGATTATGAAAACACACAAATACACAAGATGGATATGAGGCACAGAATAACTTGGAACGTTCTATAAAAAGAAATTCTTGCTTTTTAGTATGTGGAAAACATACTCTATTTAAGATATACTAGATATTACAGGAAATGGAAAGTATATGTGATTGAAGTCTGTATAAATCCACTGTATCCTCAAAGTTGTTTATATTCTGATTTACTGTTTGTGGGTCTCAAGAACATACCAGTGATCCCATGTCCAGAGCTATAGGCACTGATATCAATTTGTTTCCTTACAGTTGATGTTACCTTTTGTTTTTACTTGGCTTTCTGCTTTCTGCCAGATTACCCCCCCCCCCCAACCCGTAACATTCATATTTTCCTTCTTATCTGTTGTAATGATTTTAGGCAGATTCCCTGAGCGATTTCCAGACACCATCACATTTAAATTGGAACCTTCTTTCTCCTAGTTTCTCTTTCCTTGTATTTTTTTTTAAGTTTGTTTATTTTGAGAAAGAGCGGGAGCAGGGGAATTGCAAAGAGAGTGTGCAAATCACAAGCAGACTTTACAGACTCAGTGCAAACCCAGACTCAAGGCTGGAACTCATGAAACCATGAGACCTTGACCTGAGCTGAAATCAAGTCAGACCCTTAACTGCCTGAGCCACCCAGGAACCACTTCTTTGTAGTTTCTGATGAGGAAAACAAAGGTAAAAGAAATGCAGATAAAAATAAGTTTTCTTACAACTTGCAACCCATTGACAAATACTTGAGGCTGACAGAGGAATATATTCCTCAAGGAATTCACAACTGCTTTAATGTTAAATCTTTTACAGAGGCAAAAGCAACCTTAGCTTGACAATAGCCAGACTTCCAGTATCCTGTAAGTCCTTAACATATAAAAATCCTTTAGAAACATCTATTATTTCCACCCCTTCCCCCTCCCACCCCCCAACTGTTGGAGTCCAGCTCCAGCAACCAGGGGTTCCTGAAGGATGAATGGCATTGGGGAGAAAGTGAAGATAAAACAAAACTAAAAAAAAACAAAAAATAAAAATGGACACGGACAACAGCAGTGTGTTGAACTGTCCGATTTATTGTAGCAAACGTGGCATTATATTTGCTAGTGATTTCCTTGTAGCATACGTCATCTATGTTTTTCTAACATTACCTAATTTTGAAAATGTTCCTATGTGTGATCAACCTTTAAGAAATAACATGGCAATTTTCTCATAATGTTCCCTCATACCCTTTGATATTGTTTAATTTCTTACATTATTCCATTATGCATCTATGTTTATCTATAATCTATAAAGCATTTGCTTTGCTGTTTTCATGAAAGGTCATCTATCTCTCAACACCTCAAGTGGAACAGTTACAGGGACATGACCTCCTAGTAGAAGAACAATGTGTTTGCCTCCATCCCAGGTGCCAGGAAGGAGCTGAAAAAGCCTTAGAAACCCATGCCTCATAGATTCTCAGAGAGACAATGAACCTAGGAACTAATGAACCATCCTGTACCTTAACCAACTAGGTTCAATCATTATCATCATCTGGAATGCCTCCTGGGGACCAAGTGGGACTAGGGTTAGAGTGACTTGTGCCTGTAGATACAGTCTTTAGTTGCCAGAGCGAGGCTTTCAAATCCATATGTCTCTCCTTTATTGGCCTCCTTTGCTGGCAAATGTATGAGGCTATCCTTCCTGTACGTAGAGGAGTCTCCATAGGGGATGGCAAGGGCTAAATATAGGGCTGCACAATTTCTTGCAGAACCTTATTTTATTTCCTAATGGTTCTTTTCCCAGGGGGCCTGTCGAGGGCAGTTCCCCAACAGACAATACCCCAGGTACTTTTAGTAAGGCCAAATTACCTAAAACCTGGGGTTCAAGAAGCTTCACTGTCGGTGGGCCACCTTGCAGTCACCAATCTGTCCACAGCCTGGGCCTTGCCATCAGACTGGGATAGCTTGGCTTCCCCCACAGCTCCCTCCCCCCTCCCCATTAGAAGTGTATAATCAGTGTTTCCTCCCAATCACATTGCAATTCTTCCCCTGGATCCTATCCCTGTGCTTTAATAAAAAGTCTCTTTCAGCAAAAAGGCCTCAAGATACTTTGAGCATTTACTCTTGGCCCATGTCACATCAGTTTCCACTGGGCAACGAAGCCCCTCACCTTTATGTAGTAGAGCTATTGACTTCTGGGAGTAGAGGTTCTAAATCAAACAGACCTTCATCCCATAGGTTTTTTTTTTTAATGTTTATTTATTATTTGAGAGAGAGACAGCGTGAGCAGGGGAGAAGCAGAGAAGGAGACACAGAATCTGAATCGGGCTTCAGGCTCTGAGCTGTCAGCACAGAGCCCGATGTGAGGCTTGAACTCACAAACCATGAGATCATGACCTGAGAGGAAGTCAGACACTCAACCAACTAAGCCACCCAGGAGCTCCTTCATCCCATAGGTTTTTATTCCACTCCATAGTCATGACACAGACATATTCCTGTATTTACTTTTTGGATATTCAGAAAAAGACAAATCACATAATTAGCATGTTTGAGTGTCTTAAAATCCTGAAATACAATAGAGCACAAATAATGATTGAAACAAAAGCTTTCAGTGAGGGGCCCCTGGGTGACTTGCTCAGTTAAGCCTTAACTCTTGATGTCGGTACAGATCATGATCTCATGGTTCATGAGATAGTGGCCCATGTCAGGCTGTATGCTTTTCGCTTGGAACATGCTTGGGAATTATCTCTCTCTGCTCGTTCTTTCTCAAAATAAGTAAACGTATAAAGGAAAAAAAAAAAAAAAAAGAATTCAGGGCACCTATGTGGCTCACTCCCTTAAGCATCTGACTTTGGCTAAGGTCAGGATCTCACGGTTTGTTGATTTGAGTCCCATTTGGTGTGACCTCAAGACCTACTTCAGTTGAGTGCATGCCCCACTTCAGGTGAACATGTGCCCTGCTCCCTCCCTCCCTCCTCCTCTCCCTCCCTCCCCTTCTCTGCCTCCCCACACCTTCAGTCACTTGTGCCCTCTGTCTTTCTCTCTCAATAAAAAATAAAGTAAGAATTTTCAAAAATAATTTTAAAAAAGCTTTCCAAGAACTAGTATGTTATGGGATCATTGAGTACTATGGTCAAGATGCTATTCTTGAGTTACTGTATGGTGCAAGACAGGGAATTTACTGAAATAGTACAGGGACAGGACCCGTGGGCAGAACGAACTGTACTTTGGCTGCTTGGAGCTTATATGTATGTTCAAGGGGAAGGGTAGGTGTACTGAGAGTTCAATTACAAATGTTTCTTTAGCTTTCTACTTGTAAAACTATTTCTGCAAGATTTCTTTGGTGCTTATGATTCAGCTCATTAACTATTAGTGAGATATAAGGGCAGTCAGGAGACCCTTTAAAATGTATCATCCATGGGCCCCTGGGTGGCTCAGACACAGACTGGAGCCTGCTTGGGATTCTCTCCCTCTCTGCCCCTCTACCTTTCACACCCTGATAGCCCATGCATCTCTCACAATATAAATAAACACTTGAAAAACAGAATGGAGGAACCAGCCTTTATTTGATGTTTATCAAAACTATCTAGGGGTGCCTGGGTGGTTCAGTTAGTTAGGTATCTGACTTCAGCTCAGGTCATGATCTCATGGTTCGTGAGTTCAATCCCTGCATTGGGCTCTGTGCTGACAGCTCAGAGCCTGGAGCCTGCTCCGGATTCTGTGTCTCCCTCTCTCTTTCTGCCCCTCCCCTGCTCATGTTCTGTCTCTCTCTCTCTCATAAATAAACATTTAAAAAAATAAAAAACATGCAGTCTTTGTGCTGAAGGTGAACATTTTTCTTCTTGCATCCCTAATCATACTAGACTCACAAATACTGTGTTATTTATATAATTCTATGTGTTTGTGTTGATAGTTGAGTGAAAGACCTAAGCATGATCATCTATAACTAGATTTACGAGTTTCATGGCATTGAAAATGTTTCTTTTTCTTTCTCTTTCTTTCTTTCTTTCTGTCTTTCTGTCTTTCTGTCTTTCTTTCTTTTTTTCTTGAGAGAGAGAGAGGGAGGGGCAGAGTGAGAGGAAAGAGAGAAAATCCCAAGCAGGCTCCACACTCTTAGCACAGAGCCTGAGATGGGGCCCAAACTCAGGAAACATGAGATCATGACCTGAGCCAAAATCAAGAGTTGGACACCTAACAGACTGAGTCATCTGGCGAACCCCTCATTAAATATATTTCTTAGTCATCCTGATAATTTTCTATTCTATCACTTTTAATGTGTATATAACTACTTTCAGAATGGATGTGTGCATGGAATGTATAAAGATCAATTTTGTGTGGATACCTTCTTCTCAGGCTTGACACCTGCTATGAACATTGCTTTAGGGTCCCCTCTGTTTATTGACCTATGTGTCATTTTAGATCAACTTTAGGTCAGTTAACCTGGGTTAAAACCTGATCTGTACCATGTACTGGATATTTGACAAAATATTCCGTAAAAATGGAAGAATAATGTGTTTATTCTCTTAGATCATTATTATTTATTTTCCATGAGTTTATGAGAACCTGTTAGAAGCTATCTACTAACCAGGCAATGATTGGAAAGGCTTGTCACCTTTCTTGCTATCCTAGAAGAACTTGTAATTGCTATAAAGCCCATTCAGTTCCAAGTCCTCCAAGAGTTCTTGTCTTTGAGTTCTACTTCTTTGTTATTGAAATATGTATCCCTTGGCCCATAGACTAATGCCTTGTTAGAAATGCAGACACCCACCCAATCCCAGAACTCCTGAACATAATCTGCATTTTAACAGGATCCCCAGTGCACAGTTGTAAACTCTAATTCACATTAGAATATGCTAAGTACATTTGTAACTCACCAAAACTTTCCATTTAGGAAATAGACACATGTACTGTATGATGTAAATAAAGGATTCAAAAATGTGTATGGCTGTGTTGATGCCTTCATTTTACAAATTCACTTGAATAAACACAATATTTATAAATGTTCTTATCTCAATGTTAGGGAATATATTAGAGCATGATACTGTGTTGCAAATTCTCTTACTGCAGAAAGCAGAAAACTCACCTAAGCCAGAACCAGTGCTCCTAATATAACTGAGCTAACAGGAGTTTAGTCCTTGGTGAACCACAAAACCACTACACCAGGTGGGGATCTCAGACAAAGAAAAATTGATTTACAGGAAATAAGAGGTCACAGGGAATAACTTCTAAAGCAGAGATTCAGAGGCAGGAGAAATCGTTTACTTTTATTTAGGGTTAGGGTGGATATTCAGAAAGGGTATGTCATCATCTTATGTCCAGCTTGTGATAAGGTTGCACATGAACCTTAAAACAGTTCTGTACATACTCTGTAAGTTACATAGTAAAATATTTGTGATCCTTCTTGGGTGGAGATTTGGGTATTATATTGAGTTAAAAGGGAGCTCCTGAGTGGCTCAGTCAGTTGAGCATCTGACTCTTGATTTAGGCTCAGGTCATGATCTCATAGTCCTGAGATCATGCCCCAAGTCAAGCTTCACACCGAGCATAGCCTGGTTGGAATTTTCTCTCTGTCTCTTTGTCTCTGTCTTTGTCTCTCTCCCTCCCTCCCTGCTGCACCCTCACTTGTGTTCTCTCTCTAAAGGAAATAAAAACTTAATTTTTTTAGCATAATGATATAAAGGTAACTGACCTCACTCCATGGTTTACTCTATTGTTCATTTTCATAGGTGTGAGTCAGGGGTTAAGCTCAAATTGAGTTAATCCAAGCTCTTCCTCAGAGTACTCACTAGCTTTTATTGGATACTTTGTTTCCACCACAGGACACTATGCCCATGGGGTGTTTTGCCTGAAGTAAAAGATAAGGTAGAAAAAAGGGTTAAGTAAAATGTGGGACTGAGGTCAGTGGGTACAAGCAGGTAAGCAGTGAAGGTCAGGTCTGGGGTTCTAGCTAGTGACATTAACTCCCTCTTGCATCTTAGGTACCATTATGACCTCTGCCTATGGCCACTCAGTAACTATGGTATTTATTGCAGGGGTTGCTGACATTCAGGGATGTGGCCATAGAATTCTCTCAGGAGGAGTGGGGCTGCCTGAGCCACAGTCAGCAGGAACTGTACAGGGATGTGATGTTAGAGAACTATGGACACCTTCTCTTCTTGGGTGAGGATAACTCCTTCCAGACTTCCCAAACCACACTCAGAATTTTGTTCCTTCCTTTGAAGACTGTCTCTTGGAACTTCCTCTTTGCATGAGTGGGATTCAGATGCCCGCAGTCAGGGAAAGAAGTAGCGGTTTCTAGATGTAGAGAAATATCTTCATGATGTTTCCTTTCAGGTTAGTTTTCCCTTCTGTAGAGTAACATCGTCATTTCTATAGATTTATGTCAATTCTAAACATTGAGTGGCATAAAATGGGAATTCCCACGTCTTAAATACCAATTTCAACTCATTATTGTAGTGGTATTATTTGGAAGTAGAGGTCAAGATCTGAACACTGGAAACCCTCCCATGTGTTCTAAAGGGGTTGTTGGGCAGCATCATCTGGGAAATAATTTTCTAGAATTCTACAATGTCCTCTCTTGTCTACTGAGTCCAATACTGGGTTGCAAGGTAGAATCTCCAGCCACACTCATATTCCTTTTGTCTGATAAACAGGTCTCGTTTTGTCAAAGCCAGACCTGGTCATCTTTTTGGAACAAAAGGAGCTCTGGGATGTGGAGAGAAATCACACAGTAGCCTCACGCCCAGGTAGGTGGGAATGAAACAGACGACAGAGGTGAAATCCAAATGTAAAGGAGGAAGATGGACCTTAAATGTGGTTTGAGCAGCGCTCCTCAAATGGAAATAAGTTTGAGAAGCCTAGTTTTAGGTCTCTCCCTCTCAGCAGATATCTGCTTGCCAACACATCATGATCTTGCCTTCTCTTAAGAGTCTCCTTCAGTTCCACTGTGAGGGCCTCCATAACGTGATTGGCTTTTCATTGCTTTGAGGGTCTTGGGGGAATCTCTATTTCTGAGGAACTTTATGCTAATCCATTACTGAGTTCTGTTTTGCCTCATGTGAGAAGTGTGTCAGGGTAGTGGTGGGCATATTGGGGTTTGGTGCAGAAATCCCAGGAACACTGGAGACAGAGATTACATGTTATCTGGTTTATGCTTTCCAGTATTATGGAAGCTTTAATCTTAGTTGCACAAATATGAAACCCAGTAATTTCATCAGATAGCAAAGTGCCTCTCTCAAATGAGAAAATCTAATCCTTTATTTCACTTCAAAAGTTCATTTCTCGGTGCACATGAGTGGATCTGCTGGTTAAGTGTCTGACGTTGGCTGAAGCCATGATCTCACAGTTCGTGAGTTCCAGCAGTACAGAGAGCTTTTTGCTGACAACACAGAGTCAGCTTGGGATTCTGTCTGCTTTTCTCCCACTCCACCTCCCCCCCCATTTGCTCTTTGTCTCTCTCTCAAAATAAATACAAACTTAAAAAAAAATTTTAAAGTTCATTTTCTTTGTATTAACTAAAATAAGAAATTTCCACTCTATGAATTTCATTATTCAGTGGTAAAATAATTTAAAACATCTGTTATTTCCTAGAATTCCTATATAAATTAAAGGCATGGGGAAGCTAGAACATTTAGAATTTAAAATTTGCAGCCTATAATAAAGTCTCAAATGTTACCTTATGTCCTAATAGTTGAATTATTTTATACTTTTGTCCTTATAATATGAAGTTCTTGTAACTTTGTCATATGTGTTTTCACTTTCTGAGTGAGATTCCTTTATGATTTATTAGATCGAACGCCCTGATGTGACATGGGCATGTGCTTTATAAAAAGTAAAGTAGGTAATTAGTAAACTTCCCATGTAAAAAAAAAAAGGAGTTTTAATTGTAAGTGTAATTTCACTTCAAGAAAAATGAAATAGTTTTTCTACTTTCCTCTGAATGTATCTGAATTTAATCCCAAAGATTTTTTAAAGCAGTTGTTGCCATATTTTATAACTTTGGTGGTGTTTGTTTATTTAGAAATTAAAGGTTTTGGGGCATCTTGGTGGCTCAGAGGGTTGAGCATCTGACTTTTCATTTCAGCTCAGGTCGTGATCTCAAGGTTTGTGACTTTGAGCCCCACATCCTGCACTTCACTGACTGTGGACTCTGCTTGGAATTCTCTCCCCCTCTCTCTCCACTCCCCCTCTCAAAATACACTTAAAAAAAGAAATGAAAGGTTTTGTTTGCTTGATTTTAAAGAATGGATTATACACTTAAATTCATTGTAATAAGAGGGATCTATGTCTTTTAAGTGCTTAATTCATAAAAGTTTTCATCACAGGTTTCCATGGTTGATTTTAATGAATATACTTGACAGTTTTAGTGTCCATGAAGACATGCCAATAATTCAAAATGTTCATTTTTTCATGGGCACACAGTCACAGTTTAAAATTATAGCTACATAGGGGCACCTGGGTGGCTCACTTGGTTAAGTGTTCCTCTCTTGATTTCAGGTCAAGTCATGGTCTCATAGTTTGTGAGTTCAAATCCTGTGTTGAGCTCTGTGCTAGCAGCACTATGATGGTTCGTTATACCTTTAAGATGTTGTAAGGAATCTTTAAGGTAACCACCAATGAAAATACAGACAATATATTCACCAATGAATAGATGATGAAATTAATTCCATTATTATGACAATTCACATAGACCTGATACAACATTCACTGACCACTAACCAAGGAGAAAAATACACAAGATGAGTCACAAAATATGCATAGGTAATATTTCTACAAATACATGGATGATTTTTTTGGCACAGGGCATAAAACTGATTCATATTTGAGTTACATTCACATCATCCAAAAACGTAATGAGTTGAAAATTGTCACTATAACAACATACACAGGTAAAAACAAAATCACACCTAAATAATGCTGTGGAAAGTCCCATAAAAAATGAAGCACATTAGTATGGAATTGAAAAACCAGAATAAGACAAAATATAACCCCAAAAATTCTATATAAAAAATGATGAATTAAAGGAAACCTACAATAATTTTACTTTAAAGTTTATTTACTTTGTCAGAGAGCACAAACAGGTGAGGGAGAGAGAGAGAGAATCCCAAGCAGCGTTGCACTGTCAGCACAGACCCTGAAGCAGGGCTCCAACTCCAGAAGAGTGAGATCATAACCTGAGTCAAAATAGACAGTTAGACTCTTAACCGACTGAGCCACCCAGGTGCTCTTCTGTGTGTGTGTGTGTGTGTGTGTGTGTGTGTGTGTGTGTGTGTAATGTATATAATTTTAATTTTTTTTAATGTTTATTTTTGAGACAGACAGTGACAGAGCACAAGTGGGGACAGTTACAGAGAGGGAGACACACACAGAATCGGGGGCAGCCTCCAGGCTCTGAGCTGTCAGAGAGCTTGAGTCACAAAGCACAGAGCCCTCCAACTCAGGAACCCTGATATCATGACCTGAGCTGAAGTCGACGCTTAACCAACTGAGCCACCCAAGCACCCTGTAGCTGTAATTGTAAACTGTGACAGTGTGCCCATGAAAAAAGGAACATTTTGAATTATTGGCATGTCTTCATGGGCATAAAATTATAAAGAATATTCATAAAATCAACCATGGGAAGCTCTAATGAAAACTTTTATGGATGACTAAATGTATTGTTAATAGATCCCTCCTATTACACAGAATTTAAGGGTATAACCCATTCTTTAATATTAAGGAAACAAAAACTTTTCATTTCTTTCTTTTTTTTTAGTTTTTTTTTAAGTTTATTTTGAGAGAGAGAGAGAGAGAGAGAGAGAGAGAGTGGAGGAGGGTAAGAGAGAGAGAGGGAGAGAATTCCAAGCTAGCTCAGTGCTCTCAGTGCAGAGTAGGATGCGGGGCTGGAACTCACAAACCACAAGGTGACGACGTGAGCTGAACTGAAGACTTTGATACTCAACCCTCTGAGCCACTGAGATGCCCCAAAACCTTTAATTTCTAAATAAACAAACACCACCAAAGTTGTAAAATAGGCCAACAATCACTTTATAGAAAGAATCCTTGGGTTAAATTCAGATACATCTTGAAAAATAGAAAAACTAATGATTTATTTTTCCAAAAGTCGAAGTTGTCCAATTTTAGTCTTGTGTATAAGAAATTTTAACTGTATTCATCTGATAGTAGAAAGTGGAATGATTTTACTTTCATTTGTTACCTTCCAGCTGTATCTTCACACGATACCCAGAGCCTCTTTCCAAAGATGTGCATAGGAACTATTTTCGAAAGAGTGTCAGTGGATAAATATAAACATAGTGCCCTTGAGAATGGACACTTAGTGATAGAGTGGAACAGTGTTGGGAAGAGACAAGGGCATCAAAGATCTCATGAAACACATATGCAAATAGAGACAACTGCCCATTATAAGAATCTCACTGCCCAAAACAGTGAAGGATATAAAACATTTTGGAAACCCCCCCTCTCTAACACTGTTACTTCTGCAGGGCAGTGTGTTTCTATAATCAAAGGCTCAAATCAAGTGGTCAAACAGACATATTTGCAGGACAAAAATTTGGAGAATCTGGAAAGTGACCTAGCCCATGCTGAAAATACTTCTTTGCACCATTTTGACAATAGGATTGCATTACCCTTTCAGTCAAATATTTCTGAAAGTCAGAGATTGAAAAAGGAAGAAAAAAATGGTAAGTGGTATCCATTTGAGGGGTCCTTCCCTGAGCAGTCGACCTTACAACAAAACCACAGCATTTTCAATGAAAACAGAATTGCTCATTGCAGTGAATCTGAGAAAATACTGAACCAGGATTCAAATGTTAATAAATATCTACGGACTCCTTTGCCAGGGAACCATTGTGACTGTACAACATGTAGGGAAGTTTTTTATCAAAGCTCAAACCTTATTAGACAGAAGAGAATACATTTGGGAGAGAATCCTTCTGAATATACCGAGTGTGGGAAAATTCTTAACCAGTCCTCTAATGTTGGTGATCATCAGAGGAGTCCTGTGGGAAAAAACCCCTACACATGCAATGAACTTGGGAACGTGTTTAGTCAGTCATCAAGACTTAATATCAATAAGACAGTCCATATTGGGAAGAAAGTTTACATTTGTAAGGAATGTGGCAAAGCCTTCAACTGGCACTCAACACTAATTCAGCATCAGCAAAAGCATACTGGAGAGAGACCTTACAAATGTGAAGAATGTGGTAAAACTTATAAGTACAGCTCATCACTAAATAAACATAGGATAATCCATACTGGAGAGAAAATTTACAAATGTCAAGAATGTGGCAAGGTCTTTAACTGGCAGTCAGGCCTTATCGGACATCGGAAACTTCATGCTGAGGAGAAACCTTACCAATGTAAAGAATGTGGCAAGGCCTTTAAAAGGTACTCAAGCCTTACTGTACATCACAGAATTCACACTGGAGAGAAACCTTACCAATGTAAAGAATGTGGCAAGGTCTTTACCCACCAGACAAGCATTATCAGACATCACAGAATCCATACTGGAGAGAAACCTTACCATTGTAAAGAATGTGGCAAGGCCTTTATCCAGAAATCAACCCTTTTTGTACATCAGAGAATTCATACAGGAGAGAAACCTTACCAATGTGAAAAGTGTGGCAAGGCCTTTACCCAGACCTCAAACCTTATGGCACACCACAGAATTCACACTGAAGAGAAACATTACCCATGTAAAGAATGTGGCAAGGCCTTTATTTGAGGTTAAGCTTCATTATACATCAAAGAATTCATACTGGAAAAGAAACTTAAAATGTATAGAATGTGGTAAAATTTTTAGGACTGCTCAACTCTTAGCATCACAGAGTTTAGACTCAGGAGAAACATACAAAGGGAAAGAATGTGTCAAGCGTGTAGCTGGAACTCACAACTTGATCAATATCATTATTTTCTTACAGAATAGAAACCATAAAATATAGAGAAAGTTGCAGTCCCTTTAACTGGAATTCGTTCCTTAGTATTTCAATGTGCATACTAGATGTAAACCCTACAAACATAATGAGGGAAGGTCTTCATATTAAATGTACACATTAGGATACACCAGAGAGTACATAAAAGTAACTTGAAAGCTATAAATATTTATAAAAGTATTTAATTGAACATCAAATGTCAATATCCCAGAATTTACAGAGAAAGCAGTTGTTACTATTAATATATTACATCAAAATATTCATTATAAGGAATACAAAGTTAAACATGTTCAAAATGTATGTGCTGTTATGCTCCAAAAGGTTATTTGGATGAATTGTTGCATAAATATGGCTAATTTCATTCTGAGTTTTTTGGGGGCACCTGGGTGGCTCAGTCAGTCGGTTAAGTATCCGAATTTGGCTCAGGTCATGATCTCCCACTTTGTGAGTTCAATCCCCTCATTAGGTTCTGTGCTGGCAGCTTATAACCTGGAGCCTGCTTCAGATTGTCTCCTTCTCTCCCTGCCCCTCCCCACTAGCGCTCAAAAATAAACATTGTAAAAAAAATAAAAAATGAGTTTCCCCCCCTCAAATCTATCCTGACATTTATGACTACCAAGTATCAATGCATTTCTACTCTCAGTTTCCTTCTGAAATTCATTCATTCCTTGGAAACTTACGTGGCTCATTGTTGCAGCAAAGGTATGACATGTTCTTTTTTTTTTTTAATTTTTTTAACGTTTATTTTTGAGGCAGAGAGAGACAGAGCATGAACGGGGGAGGGGCAGAGAGAGGGAGACACAGAACCGGAAGCAGGCTCCAGACTCTGAGCCATCAGCCCAGAGCCTGAGGCAGGGCTCGAACCCACAAACCGCGAGATCGTGACCTGAGCTGAAGTCAGACGCTTAACCCACTGAGCCACCCAGGCGCCCCTACATGTTCTTCTTAGGTGGGACTCATGCGTAATTTTCCATGGAAGACGAAGGACAACATTACACACAATATTTAAGAAAATCTAATTCAGTTGCTGTTTGTGGTTATAACATTGATGTAAGTTACCATGATGTAAGTGTTCCGAACATCGTTCTTCTCCCTGTATTAAAACAAAATCTTCTTGAATGTTACCAATAAAATAATTTGCCAACTGGTCTTTATGGAAAAAGGTTGCAGTGCAGTAAAACATACTGGTGTGTCTTCATCATAGCAAGAGTTAGAAGGAGAAAATGCCAGTTGATGTGGTTGAAATGAAGTCCTCACAGATATTAGAAAGAGGATAGCCAACTCTTCCCCCAAATGGGGTAAAATTGTACATATGCATTTTTAAAGAATGATGTCAGGCCTGGAAATTATGGAAATCTGTATTCTCACATCATACTATCAAATAATTTTGGAAGGCTTGTAGTCTGCATTTTGAACAATGACAATTGGGTGGATTGGAAATGCATGACTTGGTCTGTGTGTGAACTTAACACATTTTAAGAAGACATAATGGTTTTTGACATGTTGACATGGCTGTGTACAGAATGAAATGTTATCCCACCACCAGTGATAACCTATCTCATTTTATTAAAGGTGGGAAAAGTATGGAAAGGAAAAAGATGTGAAGAGCTCTTTGCAGTGGAGGGAGGGAACCCAAAGTGGCTCCCTTTTCTAACTTCAAAGTCACAGGCAGCTCTTTGGTGGCATCATCTGATAAATGTCACAGAATTAAGAAATTGGCAAACGTGGTGGGTTCCTGAAGATTAAAAGATTAAGTCATGAAGACCACCTTCATGACTTGAATTGAATTCCTGTATCCTACTGAGGACCAGATGCCATTGGATGACGATGATTCCAGTGATTGTCCAGACCTTGATCACTGGCAGTTCTGGAGGCCATGTTGGACAATGCAATCACAGTGTTCTAAAATGTGTTTTTCCTCATCCAAGGTCTTCAGGTCTTAATCTTTCCCTCTCTGCATACAGAATCCTATCATTTCCTACCATAATTCTCAGTGAGACCCAGAGTTAAGCAGGAAATCTTCCTATTTATGAGAGTTGGGTGCAGGCTTTGGCTCAAGGAGAGGTAACAAGGGTCTCCTCCATAGGAGTTGGGGAGGGTCAGGTCCTTGTAGCACACTGTTGCTATGATCAAGCAGAATTTGTGGGCTTCTGTGGGGGCGGGGGGAGGCCCCCTGAAAGCAGGGAAGGGAAATTCAGAGATTGGTTTCCAGGTGGGAGCTCATAGTTTCTGAATAGCTCCTGACACAAAGGACTAGGAAGTTGGGCCTTTTCTGCATTAAAAAAAAATTTTTTTTAATGTTCATTTATTATTGAAAGAGAGCGCATAAGCAGGGTAGGAGCAAAGGGTGAGGGAGGCACAGAATCCGAAGCAGGCTCCAGGCTCTGAGCTGTCAGCACAGAGCCCGACCTGGGACTCGAACCCACAAACTGCGAGATCATGACCTGAGCCGAAGTTGGATGCCCAACCAACTGAGCCACCCAGGTGTCCCTGCATTTTAAAGTCCTGCCTGCAAGTGATCAGTTTACAGGTGAAGAGGTTGTGTTGGTGGCTTTATAGACATTTTCCTCTAATTCAGCTGTAATTTCTCCACAAAGATCTTCTGAGAAAGAAATCTAGAGGATAAGGTGAAAGGTGAAAGAAGAAGAAATGGCCAGTTCTCAGGTAAGCCTTGCATCCAAGGCCAGAGGCTCTGTTGTCTGTTTCTTGGGAAATTTCATGCCTGTAGAAATTGCAGGGCACGTGGGTAGCTCAACTCACCTCAAATTTAGAGAATATACTAGAGCCTAATACTGTGTTACCAATTCTCTTACTGCAGAAAGCAGGAAATTCACCTAAGCCAGAAACAGTTCTCCTAATATAACTGAAGTAACATGAGTTCACTCCTTGGTGAATCACAAAAAAACTACATGCAGCAGGGGGGCGCGGGGGAGGAATGTCAGACCAAGGAAAATTGATTGACAAGAAATAAGAAGATGGGTGCCTGGGTGGCTCAGTTGATTAAGCGTCTTACTTCAGCTCAGATCATGATCTCATGCCTTGTGGGTTCGAGCCCTGGGGGTCGGGCTCTGTGCTGATAGCTCAGAGAGTGGAACCTACTTTGGATTCTGTCTCCTTCTCTCTCTCTCTGCTCTTCCCCCACTCACGCTCTGTGTCTCTGTCAAAAATAGGCATTAAAAAAGAAATAAGATCACAGGGAATAACATCCAAAGCAGAGACTCAGAGGAAGTGGGAATGGTTTCCTTTTATTTAGGGTTAGGGTGGATATTTAAAAAGGAGAGGTCATCATCTATATAGAGGTCAGGATAAGGTTGCACATGAGCCTTAAAACAGTTCTATACATACTTTGTATGTTACATAGTAAATGGATTTGTGCTCCTCCTTGGGTGGAGATTTTAGTATTATAATGAAGTAAAAGGGGGTGTCTGGGTGGCTGAGGCGGCTGAGCATCTGACTTTTGATTTATGCTCAGGCCAGTATCTCACTCCTGAGTTCAAGCCCCAAGTCCAGCTCCACGTTGAGGATGGAGCCTGGTTGGAATTCTGTTTCTCTCTCTCCCTGCCCCACCCCCACTTGTGTTCTCTCTCTCAAGGAAATAAACATTATTTTTTTAATATAATGAGATAAAGGTAACTGTCTTCACTCCATGGTTTACTCTCTTGTTCAGCTGCTTAGAAGTACGTCAGGGATTAAGCTCAAATTGGGCCAATCCAAGCTCTTCCTCAGGGTAGTCATGTCCTTTTGTTTCCACCACATACTTTTTGTTTCTACCACAGGACACAATGGCATGGAGTGTTTTGTCTTAAGTAAAAGATAAGATAGAAAAAAGAGGTTAGGTAAAATGTGGGTTTAAGGTCAGTGGGTATATGCAGGCAAGCAGTGAAGGTCAGGTCTGGGGTTCTAGCTAGTGACATTAACTCCCTCTTGCATCTTAGGTACCATTATGACCTCAGCCTGTGGCCACTAGGTAACTATGGTATTTATTGCAGGGATTGCTGACATTCAGGGATGTGGCCATAGAATTCTCTCAGGAGGAATGGGGATGCCTGAACCACAGTCAACGGGAATTGTACAGGGATGTGATGTTAGAGAACTATGGACACCTCCTCTTCTTGGGTGAGGATAACTCCTTCCAGACTTCCCAAACAACACTCAGAGTTGTGTTCCTTCCTTTGAAGACTGTCTCTTGGAAGCTTCCTCTTTGCATGAGTGGGATTCAGATGCCTGCAGTCAGGGAAAAAAGTAGGGTTTGTAGATGTAGAGAAAAATCTTCATGTTTCCTTTTCAGCTTTAGCTTCCCCTTCCTTAGGGTAACATCATCATTTCTGTAGATTAATGGCAATTCTAAAAAAAATGTTTTAAGTTTATTTTGAGAGAGCAGAGGAAGAGCAGAGAGAGGGGTAGAGGGAATCCTAGGCAGGCTCCATGCTGTAAGTGTAGAGCCCCATGCAGGGCTCAAACTCAGGAACCATGAGATCATGACTTGAACAGAAACCATGTGTCAGATGCATAACCGACCAAACCACCCAGGCGCTGCACTTAGTGGCAATCTAAACACTGAGTGGAATCAAGTGGTATTTCCCACATTTTAAATACCAATTTCTACTCCTTGATATAGTGGTAGTACTAGGAAGTGGAGGTCAAGATCTGAACATCAGAAATCCCTCCTGCATGTTCTAAAGGGGTTGTTGGGCAACAGCATTTGGGAAATCACTGCCTAGAATTAGACAATGTTCTTTATTTTCTTCTGAACACAATATGGATTGAAAGTTAGAATCTCCATCAATACTCACATTCCTTTATTAAAAACAAAATATTTATTTCTTTTGAGAGGAGCACAAGCAGGAAAGGAGCAGAGAGAAGAGAGAATCCCAAACAGGCTCCTCACTGTCAGCAAAGAGCCCAACTTGGTCTTGATGAGATCCTGAGATCCTGAGACCAGGAGACCATGACCCAAGCTTAGATCAAGGGTCAGATGCTAAACCGACTGAGCCATTCATTTGTCTCAAATGTTCCTTTTTTTCTAATAAACAGGTCATATTGTGTCAAAACTAGACCTGGTCATCATTTTGGAACAAAAGAAGGAGTCTTGGAATGTGAAGCAAAAAGAGAGAGTAGCCACTCATCTGGGTAGGTGGTAATGAATGAAGCAGATGACAGAGGTGAGATCCAAATGTAAAGTAGGAAGATGGAACTTAAAATGTCATTTGAGTAGTTCTCCTTGAATGGAAATTAGTAACATAATACTGACATAACACATAATATAATACAAATTTGTAACATAATACATTTTTAATGTATTTTCAGTGTTTATTCATAAAATTTTTTTTAATTTTTTTTTTAACATTTATTTATTTTTGACACAGAGAGAGACAGAGCATGAACAGGGGAGGGGCAGAGAGAGAGGGAGACACAGAATCAGAAACAGGCTCCAGGCTCTGAGCCATCAGCACAGAGCCCGATGAGGGGCTTGAACTCACGGACCGTGAGATCATGACCTGAGCCGAAGTCGGATGCTTAACCGACCGAGCCACCCAGGCGCCCCTATTCATAAAATTTTTAATTAGAGCATTTTATAGTTGATTTTACTGAATATTCTTATTGTCAATGGAAGCATGGCAAGAAATCAAAATGCTTGCTTTTCATGGTTACACAGTTTAAAATTACAGTAATATAGAAGGTTTCCTTTTAAAAATTCATCTTATGTAGTATTTTGGGGTTAAGTGTTATTCTGATTTTATAATCCCATAATAATGTGGTTCCTTTTGGTGGGAACTTTCACAACATTATGTAGTTGTAATTAAATTTCTGCCTGTGAATTTTGTTACAGGCTGACAATTTTCATCTCACTACATTTTAAGACAGTATGAGTTTAACTCAAATGTAAATCAACTTTATGCCCTTCACCCATAAAATTATGCATTTGCCTGAATAAATACCACCCATGCATAATTTGAGACACGTTTTTCATTTCTTTCCTGGTTAGTGTTCAGTTTACATCATATCATGTCTAGATGAGTTGTCATAATAATAAAATTAATTTCATCATCTAGTTATTGGTGAATTTATGTTCTCTCTGCATGAGAGAAACCCTTTTTGTGAATTGAAAGTAATATTTAAACATTTTATATCACTGTACCAAGTTTAGATATTATATTTTATCCTTAATTCTGGTATTATACCCATGGCATGCTTTGATGCCATTCTCATTAGCTTTTGTGTCCTCTGTATCTATTTTCATTGTGGTTACCCAAGAGACTACTTAAAACATCTTAAACTAACAAACCTTTGTGAACTGATAGCGTCCATTACATGCAAAATTCTTCTACTTGTCATCTCCACCTGTGTACCCACTTGACAAATATGACTAATTCTATTCTTTATGTTGTATACTTTATTACCTAGATTAATGATTTTTATGCTTTATTAAAAAAAATGCTAGCAGAAATGAAAGTGACATGTGCTACCCAATCACAACACTAAAGATATCTGTAATTGTGTAACTCTTTATATTTAGCAGAGAGCATATGTTGTCATATGGTTTCATTTACCATTTAGAATCCTTTGATTTCAACTAAAAGGACTTCCTTGAACATTTCTGTAGGAGAGGTCTACTGGTAAACCTGGGTGGGGGGCATGGTTTCACTTGGAAAAGACTTCATTTCTACATCCATGGAAAACAGTTTTGCCAGGTAGAGTATTCTTGGTGGATATTTTTGATCTTTCAGTACTTGAATACATTGTCCCATGTACTTCCTCCTATCAGGTCTACTGAGAATCCCACTCATAATCTTAAAAGAGCTCTCTTGTAGAAGATGAGCTGCTTTTGTCATGGTGTTTAACAATTCATCATTTATCATCATGACTTTTGATAGGTTAATTAAAGTGTGTCACTGTGTTCATATCTTGACACGTATCCTTTGAATTTACTGAGCTTGTTGGTCTCTTCTTTCCACATACATGGGAACCACAAGCCTTTAGTTCTTCATATGATTTCTTTCTCCTCTCCATATGGGGAATGAGACTTGTTGGTGACCCATGAGTCCCTAGACTCTGTTCTTTTCCACATTTTTCTTTGGTTCTCTTAGTAGTTAATTTAAAACAAGGGGTCTTAAGGTTGTCTGATTCTTTCTTCTGCTGGATCAAGTCTGTTGCTGTCCCGTTAGTGTATTTTTAAATTCAGTAATTGTATTCCTCAGCTCCTAATTTTGGGTTGTTGTTTTGTCTCTTTGGATTTTCATTTTGGTCATGCATAGTTTTCTGATATTATTTCGTTACCTACCTCTTTCTTCTTCTTCCTACATGAGCACATAGGATACATTTTTGTTTAAGATTTTATTTTTAACTCATCTCTACATGCAGTGTGGGGATATAACTCAGAACCCTGAGATCAAGAATCACACCCTGCACTGACTTAACCAGCCAGGTGCCTCATTTATGATTATTTTTTTGACATCTTTGTCAGACAATTAATAGTTCCTTATTAATTTAGGGTCAGTTTTGAAGATGTACTTTATTACTCTGATTGCAATGCATTTTACATTTTCTTTGTATACTTTGTGACCTCTCGATTTGGGAATTAAAAAAAATCCTCTGGGCATGGGCTTATGAAGTTGCTTTGTAGAGGAAAACACAAATAATAGTAATTCTGGCATCTGTCACACATTTTGGCCATTTGTAATGTCTGAGTTTTTTAAATTTCCCAGTTTGAGAAAATGTAGTTACTTGAGAATGTATGACACCTTCCTTTTTCTGATTGTGTTCACCTCTGTATCTTCTGTTGTTTGAACAGATAGTCACATTTTATCTGAGCAGCTGCCATGGTGCATCCAGTGGGTCCTCTCATTCCTTCAGCTTTGTATGTCCTGCCATGATAAACAAATTCTTCATGCAGCTGCAAACAAGCCAGATCATTATTCAGGTCACTTATGGTTTCTCTCCTTAGAGGAGGTAAGAGTTTTCTCACAGTCTTTCCACGGAGTGCCAGAGAGGGTGAACAGCAGTTGTGGGCAAGTTTCACCAATGTTCATTGTCTCTTTGATGTGGCTCTTCTCCATTTTTACTTTTCTGGGTGTGCTGTGTTCTCCTAACCAGCTTCTGGAGCATTCCAAAGGTAATTTGGTCCACTTTGGTTTCATGGAAGAGCAAAGTGCTGGTATTTCCTATTTCTCCATTCTGCTGATGTCCTGTGATGGGAACTAATTTTGTACGTTAGCATTTTAATGTACGTTTGTGTGAGTTTAGTAAGTGGGAAAACTTCTTTTATATTTTGTAGTTGTGTCTCTCCATAACACCCTATTCTTGTTGGCAATGATTGGCAAAACAAGATTCATTCCTTACACCTAATTTGGGTAGATCTGGAGGCTGTGGCTCTGAGTATTTACACTTAGACAGTGGTAAGGGTAGAAAGGATGTTATGTTGGTTATAACAAAAGTGGCCAAATCACCACAATGAAATCCTTACTGTCAGGAGAGATCAATAATATAAAAACTTGGCATGGAGGGGGGACAACATTAAGTCAGTTATATTTTCACAACACTGTCTTTGAATGAAAGGATCCAGATCCATTTTTGAAACATCTATATTCTCTGAAAGGACATTCAGAAGTTCTGAAAAGTCACCTAGTCCATGCTAAAAGTAATCATTCAGACCACTTCATATAGAACATTGGTTTAATCATTCACTGAAACATTTCTGAAGGTTAGATATTTAACAATGAAGATAATTCTGAATGGGATGGATTTAACAAGTCTTTTTTGAAGGGTTCTTGATTCCTTCCACCAAGACATGATCCCTTTTTGTTCCAAAGTCTTTTAATTTTGACAAACATGGTTGGATATTTATTTTAAACATGAGTATTATGTGATACTCTTGAACAATTTGAAACAAGTTTTCATGTGCTGCGATCTTAGGAAAATCTTCAGTGAGTACTCTATCTTCCATAATTACCAAGGATTTTATAATGGAAACAGAGTTTGCCAATACAATGAATCTGGGAAAAATGTTAATCCTAACACCAGAGAATCAGTCTTAAAGTAATAAGGATTGGAAAGGCTTTTATGAAAGTTCAAATATTAGTATACATCATTGTATCCTTGTTGGAAAGAAAACCTAAAAATGTAGTAACTGTGGCAAAACTTTAACTTGTCTTCAAAATTTGCTCAACAGCAGAGATTTTATAATGGGAAGAATGCTCTTACAAAAAAAATGTGGCAAAGATGCTAACTACCACACAAAACTTACCAACATAAGTTTATAAATAGCTGGGAGAAGGCTACAAATGTAAAATAAAATGTGACAAAGCCTTTAAGCAGAATTATAAAGTTTGTGAACATGAGAGTGTACTGGAGAAAACCTTAAAATGTAAGGACTGTGTGCACCTGGGTGGCTCCCTTGGTTGAACTTCTCACATAAGCTCAGGTCACAGTCTCACAATTTGTGAGCTCAAGTCCCACATCAGGCTTTGTGCTGTCAGTGCAGAGCCTACTTCAGATCTTCTGTCTCCCTCCTACCCACCTCTGTCCATCTCCTGCTCTTGCTCTCACTCTCAAAAATAAACATTTAAAAAATAAAATATAAAGAAATGTAATGAATGTGGCATACCATTTAACTCATAATCAAAACTATTCAACAGAAGATAGCAAATCCTGGGGTGGTACCTTACAAAAGTGAAGAATATTGGCAAAGTCTTTATGGAAATCATACTGGATAGAAACCCTAGAAATGTAAAAAAAAAATGATGGCAGACCTTTGTTTTTAAAATACACTTGAGTACAAAATACAGTCTTGCCTTTTCTTGTAGAGAGAGGGAGAGGGGCAGAGGGAGAAAAAGAGAAAATTCTAATCAGGCTGCATGCTCAATGCAGAGGTCCATGTGGGGTTCAATCCCATGGCCATAGGATCATGACCAAGCCAAAATCAAGAGTCAGACACTCGACTAACTGAGCACCTCAGGCACCCCCTAAAATAGAGTCTTTATAAAGGATAAAAACAGAAAGATGTAAACAATCAGCAAACTATGTAGTAGAAAGCTATATCTAGATAAAATCTGAATTCACAGCAGAAAGCATAAGTAAATACTAGTTTTCAGACATGATTCGAAATCAGAGTATTTATTACATAGAAGAATGAAAACTTAAAACACTCAGATCAATTATACGTTAGCCTTGGACAATGCAATTGTTAGGGGCACTAACCCCTTCACAATTGAAAATCTGTCTGTAATTTCTGAGTCTGCAAAACTTAAAACCATACCTACTTTTATATGGAAATAGTATATTGTTGACTAGAAGACTTACCTAGAATATTAACAGTCAATCATCACATTCTTTGTATGCTATCTGTATTATATATGGTATTTTTATAATAAAATAACCTTGAGAATAGAAAATACTAAGGAAATCAAACCAAAGAGGAAACATGTTTACAGTACTGTATTAATATATATATATATATGTGCATAAGTGGACCCACAGTGTTCAAACCCATGTTATTCAACGGTCAGCTGTATTTTTTTTAATGTTTATTTATTTTGAGAGGAAGGGTTGGGCAGAGAATCCCAAGCCTTCTCTGCACTGTCAGCACAGAGCCTGAAGCATAGCTCAATTTCACAACCTGAGATCATGACCTAAGCTGAAACTGAGAGTCAGACCCTTAACTCACTGAGCCACCCAGGGGCCCTGGCAACTGTATTTGTTAATATGCATGAAAGTATTAGGGAGGGGATGGATGTTTGGAGAGGGATAGTTATTATCAGTGTGTCTCTCGTTTTTTTTTGTTTTTGTTTTTGTTTTACTATAAGAGTATTTGCAATAGGCATATTAATAATTTTACTCTTAAATCATCTCATGCTATGGCTTTATTTGTGTGCATGCAAAGTGATTTGATTGTTGCTGTCTCACACGTAGGCTCTTATACGATGTGGCATTCATACCTACTTTTTAATGGAAGATTTAAGAGGCTGTCATGTACAATGTATGAAGAAAGTCTACCTGAAGATGCTGTTTGTTGTTGATGTACAAAAGTGATGTAAGTCAGCATGAAGTAAGTGTTCAGGGCATCATCCTTTGCATTAAAGTAAGACAGAGATATGGTCAAATTTTAAATAGTTTTGCCACTTGCTGTTTGAGAAGACACTAGCAATTCATTAAAATCTGGATGTATTTTCATAATAGCCATTCATAGAAGAACGTTTGTTACAGGGTTGACATAAAGAAATTTTCATAGATACTTGAGGAAAGTATAGCTAACTTTCCCATAAGAGCACAAGATATTGTAAATCCACATTTACTCAAGAATTAGCCTCAGTGTGAAAAACATGGGAAGTACAAGTCACAGATCATTATATCAGGAATAAGAATGGTTCTTGAATGCTTGCGATGGGTATTTTGACCAAGGATCCTACAGTGATCTTGCAGTGGTTTGTTTAGTTTTTGAACTTATTATTTTAATAAATAACAGTGAATGGATTTTACTGTGTGATCAGTGATCTGTAATAGATGAACTATTGTCCTACACCAACCTTAGCTGGCCCCACCTTCATCAAGACTGCAGGTAAACAGATAGTAACACAAAACACACTTGACTCTTGAATCTCATGGCCTTGAACTGTGTGTCCACTTACAGTCAGATGTATTTACAGTATAGTATTATATTTTATCTTCCTTCTGACGTTCTTAGCATCTTCTTTTGTTGAGCTTATTTTATTGCAGGAATACCATATTTAACACCTATAAAATAAAATATATATTAATTGACTCTTTGATAAGGTTTCTTATCAACAATAGACTATTGAAATGAATTGTTAGGGAGTCAAAGTTATACATGGATTTCAACAGCATGGGAGGTGGGTACACCTGGGTACACAGGTGGGTACACAGGGTCACCTGTGCTTGTTAAATCAGTGGAATGAAGCATTAAATGAACTTTGCCTGTTCCTCTTCTACTTACTAGATCAATAATGTTTTTATAGAAAGATACTGTGCTATAGGCACTATGAGAAAGAGGAACATCATCTTTGAGAGAAAAAAAAAAAGGGACAGGATATCAGTCAGCACGAGGACTAGGGCTTCTATTAAAACTCCCAGTCCATCTGTTTTGCAGTGGAGAAATCCCACAATGTTTCAGGAACGCTGGAGAATATCATTAAATTAGGAAAGGACACCAAAAGGAGATCATAGTTTTCCAAGCATTGTACATCAGGTAATCTCTCATGTCAGGATCTCTGGCCCAAGCTTTTGTGATTGAGCTGATAAGAATTCAAAGAGGAGCTTCTGAAAGTCTCTAATCACTCATGAAAGACAAAGCTCAAATACATTATTATAGTTAAAAGATATGGGTGCTATATTGGGCTCAGTAATTGAATAAAACAGATGCTATCCATTTATTTTATCTTATTATTTTATTTTACATTTTATTTTGAGAGAGAGAGAAGACAAGTGTGAGTGGGAGAGGGCCAGAAAGAGGAAGAGAGAGAATCCCAAACAGATTCCATGCTGTCAGTGCAGAGCCTGATGCAGGGCTCAAACACATGAACCGTGAGATCCGGACTTGAGCAGAAATCAAGAGTTGGACACGTAAGTGACTGATTCACCCAGATGCCCCTACGTTTATATTTAGATTATGATTTACATACTTAATCTGGACATTTATTTCAATGAAGTTATTATGTCCTTTGAAAATCATTAGGCACTTGACACCAATATGATCCATTATAGTAGGTTCAAGAACTTCATTTTCTCTCTGCCACATCCCTCTACCATAAGGTTAATAGTTTTTTTCTCATTTAATATTAAGTACCTTAGGAGGATTTACTGCAAGAGGATATTCATTCTAGAAACTCCCTTCCATGTTTTCACTTTGTTTTGAGTCTGCCTTGGAAAATGAGGGCTCTCTCCTGTTTTTGTTGAAGATACTGGTGTTTGAAGTGGAGATTGTATTTCAGTCAGGGCTCAGTCCTACAAGTTTCCATTTTGTTTCACACTCCTATCACAGACACAATCTTCATTATCACTGCTCTGTTGTTTCAGAGAAAGAAAACATGCACCATCTATGTTCCACTGCCTTCAAATTGTAAAATATAATTCGGTACAAAAGATATGAGACAAAAACTTTAAGTGTTATAGGAGACTCACAAAAAATAGCTATTTTGGTTAAATAGGGTATGTGCTTGTCTCTGTGGTGTGTTTGCAAGACACTATAACTTTCTTTTACAAATAGATTTCTAAATTTTATGCCCCTGAAAACATTTCTTAGTTTCCATGCCAATGAAAAAAATTTTACTCTATTACCTCTATTCTATTTTATTCAATATGTAATTTTCATATTTTATATTGTATATTCACTTCTTTTAGTTGATCAGTTGTGTGGTGTAAATGTGTTTGCATTACCATGTCAGTTTGAAGCCTGCTGTGAACCTTCTTTTAGGGTTGCCTTTGTATAGTAGTCTGTGTGTTCCTCTTAGATGAATTCAAAGTCAGACTTGCTGGGGTAAAACTTAAGCTCTACTATTTCTCAAGTTTTGCCAAGATTTTTTTAAAAGATGAAGAACAATTCTGTTCTCATAGGTTAGTGTAGACTCATGGGTGAATTTATGAAAAACTGTTAGAATGGAATGGTCTGTAGTGTGTAGTAAATGTTCAGTAAGAATTGTTGTTTCTGTTCTTCATGTTAGAAGTTGTAATTTTTTAATGTTTATTCATTTGTGAGAGAGAGAGAGAGACAGAGAGCATGAGCAGGGAAGGGGGGAAGAGAAAGAGACACAGAATCTGAAGCAGTCTCCAGACTCTGAGCTGTCAGCACAGAGCCTGATATGTGGCTCAAAACCATGAACCCTAGGATCATGACCTGAGCTGAAGTTGGACCCTTAACCAACTGAGCCACCAGGCACTCCTCTATTTTATCACCCATTTTTTTAAAGTATTGATCCTTTTTAATGTTTATTTAGTTTGCAACTGGCTGAGGGTAGACAGAGAGGGAGAAAGAGAATGCAAGCAGGCTTCATGCTCAGCCCAGAACCTGATTTGGGACTTAATCTCATGACCATGAGATCATGACCTGAGCTGAGATCAAGAGAGGGACACTTAACTGAGTCACACAGGCTCCCCAAAAGTATGGCTTCTGAACTGAAGATGTTGACATCCATTGAAGCTAATGAGAAATGTGAAAAACTCAGACCTCACCCAGAAATCCCAATCAAAATATGAATTTTAACAAGATTTTCAGTTCATTGCCATACACATTAGCATTAGAGACATACATGTGTAGCTTTCAATGGAAAGAACACTTTCCATTGTTCTATGCCTGTCTTTACGTCTGTAATACATTATTTGATAACTGTGGCTTCCTAGTATGTTTTAAATCAGGAAGTGTGGTGCTACCAGTGTACTCTTTTTTTTTTTTCATGAATATTCTCATTATGTGATATCCCGTTAATCAACATGAATGTTAGGATGGGTATTGATCTTTCTGCCTAAGATGCCGTTGGGATTTGATAGATTGCATGAAATATATGACATTGAGTAGTATTGACAGCTCAGTAGTGAGTTTTTGGGGGGGTAGATGGGGGGAGAGACACAGAGTCTGAAGCAGGGTCCAGGCTCTGATGTGTCAACACAGAGCCTCAACAAAGAACCTGAACAGAACTTGAACCCACAAACCATGAGATCATGACCTGAGGCAAAGTCAGACACTTAACTAAGTAAACCACCAGGCACTCCAATAGCTCAGTAGTGTTAAGTGTTCCTATGCAGGAACATGGATATCGTTCCACTTATTTTTCTTTCAATCCTGCACAATATTTTATAGTTTTCATCACAGTAGCTGTGACCTCTATCAAGGTGATAAACCCTATACACTTTATTCTTTGTAATGCTATTGTAAATCTAATTATCTTTATTTTGGGATTGTTGTTTGTTGCATAGAAACTGTTAATTTTTAAGTCTTGGGTTTGTATTTCCAACTTTGTAAAATTTGTGTGAGTTTTAACAGGTTTTTTAAAGCAAGGATTCTTCAGAAAAGAGGATGATGGAGGTGATATGGGAGGACCCTAGGCTTATCACATCCCAAAACACAACTAGTTGACTGTCAAATCATCATTAATATCCCAAAAAGAAACCTGAAGATTGACAGAGGAACTACCCAACTAATGAGAGAGAAGTAGCACGTCAAAGACTGTAGGCAGTTCGGAGACATGGCTTAGAGAGAAACAGATTGTACTGCTATGGAGGGCAGGGAACTGAGGTTGCAGAGAAAGAGAAGCACCAGGAGGCTATTTCCCCCAAAGCCAGTGGCTTGGGAAACAAGAGGAGTTGAACTTTGTGAGTTCTTTGAACCAGTATGGCTTAATGCCTAGAGTTTTAAAGGTGAGCTGTAGATAGGAGGGCACTGCACTGCTCCTGGAGAGAAGGCAGGCATACAATCTGTGTGTGTGTGTGTGTGTGTGTGTGTGTGTGTTGGGGGGGGGCAGATAGGTTAGAAACAGTGATCTGAAGATCACTGGGGGACACACAGGGGTGAGATTATTCACTATTCTATGAGCACTTCCCTCAATGGCAACATTCACTGAGATGTCTGAGAACAAAGGAGCTGAATGGCACCATTTTCTTCCCCCACCCCTCATCATGAACACAGAGCTACCTGAGTGAAGGAGCTCAATGGGGAGACTGGTTCTCTAAGTTGCTTACACCAAGTCCTACCACCCTGTGCTGTGGTTGCAGTGTCCTTCTCAGTGAAGCTTGCCTCAGGCCCAGCAAGGTCAGTCCCTCTCCAGGAGACTTGCATAAGCCCCTGACCATACCATGTCTCCTGACCAGACAGTTCTGCAGGGCCTCAGTGCTGGTGGAGTTGGTGTCAGGTCTGATTTCACAAAGAGACCTCAGCACACTTAGTGAACACTAACCACATTCAGGCCAGGCACAAAACACTGTCCACAGCAGGCAAGGAGAGCATCTGCAGATCAGTGGTCTGCAGTGAGGAGGAAAATGCAATAAACAAGATTAGAAATTGACTTGATGCAATGAACAGGCTGGAGGAAGCAGAGGAATAAATTAGTGACCTAGAAGACAAAATAGAAAAATTTTGTACCATGAAAATTGACTTAGGAACTCAATGACTCCATCAAAATTAATGACATTCTTATTATAGGAGCTCCAGAGTAAGAAAAGGAACAGAAATTCAAGAAATAATAGAAAACATCCTTATTCCAGGGAAGGAAACAGACATCCACATACAGGAGGCACAGAGTATTTGCATCAAAATAAGCAAAAAGCAGGCTGCCACGGAGACATATTTGAATTAAATTTGCAAAATATGGTGACATAGAAAAAAATCTTAAAAGCAAAAGAAATGCAGTCTTTACTTGCAAGGGAAGACAAGAACCATATGGCTAGCTAGAGATTTCTCAATAGAAACTTGGGAAGCAAGAAAGAAATGGCATAATATTTTCAATGTGCTAAATGGGAAAAATATGCAGCTGCGAACTCTATCTAACAAGGCTATCATTCAGAATAGAAGGAGAGAGAAAGAGATTCCCAGATAAGCAAAATCTAAAGGAATTCATCCCCACTGAAACAGCTCTGCAAGAACTGTTAAAGGGACTTTTTGAGTGCAATGAAGACACCAAAAGTGACAAAGACTAGAGAGGATCAGAAAAAAATCTCCAGAAATATTGACACAAGTAATAAAATGGCAATAAGCCCATATCTATCAATAATTACTTTGAATGAAAAAAGTACTATACATTTCCATCAAAACACATAGGTGTCTGAATGGACTTTAAAAATCCAGACCCATGAATATGCTGCCTAGGAGAGACTCAATTTAGACCTGAAGACACTTGCAGATTGAAAGGGTGAGAGAAACATTTATCATGCAAATAGAGGTCAGAAGAAAGAGTAGCAATAATTATGATGGACAAACTGGACATTTTTGTTCTTGTGTTTATACTGCTTTGCTATCAGGGTAATGTTGGCCTCATAGAATGATTTTGAACATCTTCCCTCTATTCCAGTACTTGTAAGATTTGGATGAAGATCATTATTTATCTTTGTGTGTGTGTGTTTGTACGTGCGTGTGTTAGGATTGACCAATGAAAGCATGTGGTCTTGGGCTTTTTTTGTGCTGGGAGGGTTTTTATTCCAAATTCAACTTTCATTCTTGTGGTCTAAGAAGAGTTCCTGTTTCTTGGGTTTAAGATTCATATTTCAATCTTGGTAACGTAAGCATTTTATCTATTTTTTCCCTAAGTTATCTGGTTTGTTTATAGTAATCTGTTATCACATGATATACTGTTGGGGGTATTGTGTCATTTTTTCTTCCATTTTTCATTTGGATTTTTAGTTTTCTTTCCTGTTTTCTTAGTTAACTCATTGCCTATTATGCTTATTTTAAAAACTGGTCATCACTTTCAATGTTATTTGTTTATTCTATTTTATTTGTCACTTATTATTTTCCTTGTTATTTCCTTCCTCTACTAAATTTTACCTATAGTTTTTTTATTTTCTCTAGTTCGTTGTGATGTAATGTTACAAAAACAAAAGTGAGGGGCTCCTGGGTGGCTCAGTCAGTTTTGTGTCTGACTATTGATTTCAGCTCAGGTTATGATCTCATGGTTCATGAGTTCAAGCCCTAAGTCAGGCAGGCTCTGTGCTGCCAGTGTAGAGCCTTCCTGGGATTCTCGGTCTCGCTCTCTCTCTCTCTGCCCCTCCTCTGCTCTTTCTCTCCACCTCTTACTCTCTCAAACATTGAAACAAAAGAAAAATGTTGAAATTAACAACTTGATTTAAGCATTGATAGAATAAAAATTTGAAAATGGAGTGTCTACTAGATAAAATTAGCAGAAATAGTAATACAAGTGGTGACCAAAACAAAGCAAAAACATAAAAAATATAACAATAAGGATTCTGTAGGAGTTCTATTTCTATAGATCAATCATCCATAAACAGAAATCATTTTGTTTTTTCTCTTGTTTTTGATGCCTTTAATGTATTTTTTTTCTTGCCTAATTGTTCTGAATAGGCTATCCAGTGCTATGTTGAATGGAAGTAGTGAAGTCACTTAATTACCTTGTTTCTGATCATACAGGAGAAGCTTCTAGTGTTTTACTATTGAATATGTGAGATTTCAGCTTTCCAACATTAATGGCCTTTATTAAGTTGCTGTTGTTTCCTTCTATTCCTGCTTTATTGAATGTTTTTAATCACGAAATTGAGCCCAATATGCTCACTTCCTGTTGTGCATCGATTAATACGATGCCATTTTTGATCTTCATTCTGTTAAGGCACAGGCTTAAACTCATAGTTTTCCATATATTGAAACACCCTTGAATTTCAAGATTTCCTACTTGCTAATGGTTTAAAATATTAATTTTTAAAATTTAATTTGCTTTAATTGTGGACTTTCCATGAATATTTCCCAGAGGTAGTAGTTTGTACTCTTCTTTACTTGTGATGTCTTCCTTTGCTTTGATAACCTACTAATGCTGGGGTCACAGACAGTGTGTTCTTAATCTCCCTTCTTTTTCCTTCTTGGAAATGTTTGAAGAGATTTGAAGTACTTTCTCATAATTACTTGTTCAATCTACCTAGTAAAGATCAGTTGAGATTTTTAAAAATATTTCTTGAGAGAGTCTAGATAGGTTCTATGTTTTTGACATTTATACACATTTTCACCATCTGTTTCTTGGTATGTAATTCTCTATTGTTACCTCTTCTAATTATTTTTATTTCTATGCTATCAGTTATACTGTGTTTGCCTTCACTTCTGATTGTAATTGGTCTCTCTTTCATTATTTAGTTAATGGCTTGTCAATTTTGTTCATTTGTTCTGAAAATGAACTCTATTGTTGATATTTTCCTGGTTTTGCTATATCCTATATTGTTCATTTTCGTTTTATGTTTAAATTTCCTTCCTTGTGGTATTTTGGGCTCCTGTTGTATTTTTCCTGAGTATTTGAGGTATAAGAAAATGATTTGTGCTATACCACGACAATACCACAGCATTATCTATTAGGCTATGTGGTCACTAAGTTGTGTGCAAGATTATGTGTCTATAGAGGAATGATGTCCTGATGATTGCTTCTCAGCCACCTTGCTGGCATTCTGATTTTAAGGTTGTATATTAGAAGTTGTCAGCACATCCTCTGAGAATAAGAAGTGGAATGATTTTACTTTTCTGTTATTTGGTATCTTTCAGCTGTATCTTCACATGGCACCCTGAACTTCCTGCCCTCAAGACTTATCATCAGTGAATGAATACTGGAGAGAAACCTTACAAATTCAAAGAATGTGGTAAAACTTTATGGCTTATCACTAAACGAACATAGGAGAATCCATACTGGGGAAAAAACTTACCAAAGTAAAGAATGTGGCAAGGTTTTTAACAGTCACTCAAACCATATTCAACATCAAAGAATTCATACTAAAGAGAAACCTTATAAATGTAAAGAATGTGGCAAGGCCTTTGTCCACCACTCAAACTTTAATCGACATCACAGAATTCATATGGGAGAGAAATCTTATAAACGTGTACAATGTGGTAAGTTTTGTTTTTTATTTAAGTTTATTTATTATTGCAGAAAGAGAGAGAGAGAGACAGAGCATGAGTGAGGGAGGGGCAGAGAGAGAGGGAGACACTGAATCTGAAACAGGCTCCAGGCTCTGAGCTATCAGCACAGAGCCCGATATGGGGCTCGAACTGGTGGACAGTAAGATCATGACCTGAGCTGAAGTTGGATGCTCAACTGACTGAGCTACCCAGGTGCCCTGAATGTGGTAAGGTTTTTAGCAATCACTCAAACCATATTTAACATCAAAGAATTCATATTGAAGAGAAACCTTACAAATGTAAAGAATATGGCAAGACCTTTAAGAGCCACTCACACCTTACTCAACATCACAGAATTCTTACTATGGAGAAACCCTACAAATGTAAATAATGTGGTAAATCCTTTAAAACCCAAACCTTAAAATAAATTTAAAAATTTTAAATAATTAGTAAATAAATAAATAACAAAACCCAAACCTTATAAAAGTAAAGAATGTGGCAAGGTTTTTACCATAATTTAAACCTTATTAGAAATCAAAGGATTGATACTCAACAGAAACCTTACAAAGGTAAAGAATGTGACAAGGTCTTTAAGAGGCACTGAACTCTTACTTGACATCACAGAAGTCATACTGAGGTGAAACCAAATACATGTAAAGAATGTTCCAAAACCTTGACCTACCACTCAAGCCTTACTCAACTATCACAAAATTTGTAGTGGACAGAATTCTTAGCAAAGAACTTGAGAAGTCCTTTAATCACAGTTCCATCTTTACTCATTATCCTAGAATTCATATTGGAGCGAACCTTACAAATTTTAAGATTGACAGTATTTGTAAGAACAGCTCAACCCTACTCCACATTAGAAAATTCATTTTGGAGAATAATGATACACCTAAAAACTGTGGTAAGTCTTTAGGCAATGTAAACCCTGATTACTTATCAGAAAATGCATATTGGAGATGGTTTTACAAATATAAAGAATTTGGCAAGCCCTTTATCTTCAAGTCTCATTCAACATCACAGGATCCATACTCAAATAGAATACTATATATGTGAAAAATGTGGTAAGGCCATGAAATGACATTTTCAATCCATGAAATGAAACAATATCCATATCATAGAAGTTTCGGAAGAAGCAGAGTCAGAGAAAGGCAGGAGATTACCTGAAAAAATCACTGCTGAGAACTTCCCTAATCTGGGGAAGCAAACAGTCATCCAAGTCCAAGAGGCACAGAGAACTCCCTTCAAAATCAACAAAAACAGGTCAACACCACAACATATCATAGTGAAACTGGCAAAATGCAAAGAGAATACTGAAAGCAGCTAGGGACAAACAGGCCTTAACTTACAAGGGTAGACACGTGAGGGAGTTATCAGACATGTCCACTGAAACTTGGCAGGTCAGAAGGGAGTGGCAGGAAATAATGTGCTAAATAGGAAAAATATGCAGCCAAGAATCCTTTATCCAGCAAGGTGTTATTTGAATAAGGGAGATTAAGTCTTTTCCAGACAAAAACTAAACAGAAATTCATGACCACTAAACCAGCTGTGCAGGATATCTAAAGGGTGACTGAGTGGAAAGCAGCCAAGAATATAAAGGACCAGAGATATCATCACAAACATGAAACCTTAGATAACATAACAGACACTAAATCCATATCTTTCAATAATCACTCAATGTAAATGGACTAAATGTTGCAATCAAAAGACACAGGGTATCAGAATGGATTAAAAAGAAAAAAAAAAGATCCATCTATATGCTGCCTATAAAAGACTCATTTTAGACCTAAGGACAGCTGCAGGTTCAAAGTGAGGGGATGGAGAACCATCTATCCTGCTAATGAATATCAAAAGAAATCTGGAGTAGCCATACCTAATCAGACAAACTAGATTACAATTTTTTTAAATATTTATTTTTGAGAGAGAGCAAGAGACAAAGCACAAACAAGGGAGGGGCAGAGAGAGAGGGCGACACAGAATCTGAAGGCGGCTCCAGATTCTGAGCTGTCAGCACAGAGACAAACGTGGGGATTGAAGTCATAAACCATGAGATCATGACCTGAGCTAAAGTTGGATACTCAACTGACTGAGCCACCTAGGTGCCCCCAAATTAGATTTTAAAACAAAGAATGTGGGGCACCTGGGTGGCTCAGTCAGTTGGGCATCCGGCTTCGGCTCAGGTCATGATCTCGCAGTCTGTGAGTTCAAGCTCCGCATCGGGCTCTGTGCTGACAGCTCAGAGCCTGGAGCCTGTTTCAGATTCTGGGTCTCCCTCTCTCTCTGATCCTCCCCTGTTCATGCTCTGTCTCTCCCTGTCTCGAAAATAAATAAACGTTAAAAAAAATTAAAAACAAAGAATGTAACAAGAGATAAAGAAGGACATTATATCATCATCAAGGAGTCTATCCATGAAGAGGAGCTATGTGTTACACCCTAATGTGGAAATACCCAAATATATAGATCAATCATAAACATAAATAACTGTATAGATGATAATACTGTGATTGTAGTGGACTTTAATCCTCCAGTTACAACAATGGGCAGATCATCTAGGCAGGAAAACAATAAGGAAACAACAGCTCAGAATGACACATTGGATTTGATGGACTTAACACATATATTTACAACTTTTCACCCAAAAGCAGAATACACATTCTTCTCAAGTGTACATGAGACATTCTCCAAAAAAGATCACATAATGAATCAAGTAATTTCTGGAAAGTATATTGTAAGCCCTGGGAAAGTGAATGGGATAATTGCTGAAGAATCAGCGATGTTCTGGTCTCAAGGCTGTCAGACATGATAGCACCATGAGAACAGAGCCCCATGATCTCCCAGGGGCCAGTTACGAGACTGACCCACTGTAACTACCTACCAGTTCTTGAAAATGCACATCTTTCCTGCATGCTTCTCTGTAAACGCCAGATGTGTGTTTGGTCTATGTCTTGAGGCTCTTTGTGTTTTCCTTCCATGCTTTAACATTCTTGGATGTTTATACCTGGTGAACATGAAACAGAGAGTATGTGCAGTTTGCTGCTGCTGTTGCTGTTTTGCTGGCAAAGACAGCCCTGCACATCCACTCAGTCTAAGTGTCTGAGAACTTTTTCTTCAGTGCATGGCTACAAGTGGTGCCCAAACAGGGACCAGCGGAATCAACTAGCTCCCAGCTATGCAGCTCATCTCTCAAGCCCCAAAAAGGGAAAAGGACATCCACTCATTCAGGTAGGAACTACTGGCAGTCACTGCCCCTAACCCTCATTCAGGTAGGATCTACTGACACTTGGTGCCCATAAACCTCATTTAGGTAGGGTCTACCGGCACTTGGTGCCCATGACACGATGAGCAAAATATACCTTGTCTTTCCTTTTCCAATCAGGCATGCAGAACCCCTCAACTTCTTGTCTCTTTTACTTTTATGTTTACTTGTCATGGAAGTTTCACTATCTAAACAGCAAAATATATACAAGGAGCAATCCATATGCTTTTGCACTCATCAGGATGCAAAGTCCCAAAGATTTAACCCAATTGTTTTTTTTATAATTTATCATCAATGCCCATGATACTCCACTAAGGGATCCCTTGAAGTGGCTGATTGGGAGTGCATAGGGTACTACGAAAGAAAGAAAGAAAGAAAGAAAAGAAAGAAAAGAAAGAAAGAGGAAAAGCTCTTGGCCCAATAATGATCTCTAGTTTACACACCTAATGCCATATTGCTATTCATGCTTTACAAGAAAAATCGGATACAAATAGTTGCCAAGACTTAGTCCCTCTGCCTCCTAATTCAATGCCTCTATCTCCCGTTAGGGCTAAGACCCCAAAACCTGTAGTCTGAGGCACATTGACAAATATGTCTAACCCCAACTCCAATAATATGCAGGACTCTCCTTTTCCTCTATGTCCTCCTCTGGTCCTGCCAGTGGATCCTGCATTAATGCCCTCAAGCCCTTCACCTTCTCTAGTAGAACACATGTTAAAGGAAGGGCAAGTATAGGAAGATTTTGCTATGGCCTTCCCTATTCTATGGGCTCAAGGTCAGGCACCTTGGCATGATCACCTTCCTTTCCAGGTGTGTAAGGAGCTCCATAAAAGCATACATGAAAATGGACTCTACTGCACCTTTACCAGGGGAATTATAGAGGAAGTAGGGGGAGGATATGAGATGACCCCTTGGGATTGGAAAACTTTACTTAAAATCATTCTCAGTACTCCTCAATATTCCCTCTGGTTGCAGGAATTTAAAGATGCCTTATAAATTACAGCTATTGAGAATTTATTTATTAAAAAATACTTTTAATGCTTATTTTGAGACGGAGAGAGACAAAGCATGATCAGGGGAAGGGCAGAGGGAGAGAGGGAGACAGAATCCAAAGCAGGCTCCAGGCTCTGTGCTGTCAGCAGAGAGCCCCATGCGGGGCTCAAACTCAGAGACTGAGAGATCATGACCCGAACTGAAGTGGGACATTTAACTGACTGAGCCACCCAGGTGCCCCCAGCTAAGGAGAATTTAAAGAATGGAATTCCTATTGAAATGGACATCCTTTGGGGGGAGGGTCCCTATATGCCTATATAGCCTCAAATAAACATGGACCACAGAACTTTTCCCCAGATCTCAGATGTAGCATCTAAAACTTGATCCTGGGGGCGCCTGGGTGGCGCAGTCAGTTAAGCGTCCGACTTCAGCTCAGGTCACGATCTCACGGTCTGTGAGTTCGAGCCCCGCGTCGGGCTCTGGGCTGATGGCTCAGAGCCTGGAGCCTGCTTCCGATTCTGTGTCTCCTTCTCTCTCTGCCCCTCCCTCCTTCATGCTCTGTCTCTCTCTGTCTCAAAAATAAAATAAAAACATTAAAAAAATTAAAAAAAAAAATAAAACTTGATCCTGTATCCCTGATGCTTAGACACCCATGGGTTTCTTTTGCCACCATCCAACAAGGTGCAAATGAACCCTGTATGTCCTTTAATCAAAGATTACAAACTGCTATCTTAAGACAGGTTGATAATGTGGATGCTCAAAATGTCCTAACCCTTCAATTGGCATAGGAAAATGCTAACCAAGATGGCCAGAAGATCCTTGCTTCCTTAAAGGGACAAAACCTTAATATTGCTGAAATAATTAAAGCCTGTAAAAATGTGGGGACTGAATCCTATAAAGCAGTGTTATTAGCCTCAGCATTAAAACCCCCAAAATATTTTAAATATGGAAAACAAGACCTAAAATGCTCTATTAAAAAATGCCTGAAATGTAAAACAGGATATCCTTGGGACAATCAATGCAGATCAAGAATAGATTCCCAAGGTAACCCTAATTCAGGAAAACTTGAAGAGGGGTTCCCACGCCCCAAGACAAATGGAAATCAGGCATCCCACATCTGGAATGTGAATGCCAAGGAATGGATCCTCAAGTAAACAAACAACCCCTTTGATCAAAACCTAGACAACCTCATATCTCCTGGCTGCCACCTCTGACAATGCAGGACTTGATTTGGCCCTTACATCTAATTTAACCCTTAACATCGTGGGGGAAGTCAAGAAGGGACCTATAGGTATTTTCAGCCTCCTGCTTTCCAGTTACACAGGACTTCTATTACGGAGGCCTAGCACCACTTTAAAGGGTGTATTTGTTTTACCTGGAATTACTGATTCTGACTTTACTGCAGAAATTCATATCATGCTTATTTCCTCTGTTTACACAGAGATTCCTGCAAATATCCCTATAGCATAATTTCTTACATTACCTTCTTGGGTGCTGGCAACTGCCAATGGTAAGTGTGGCCCTAAAGGTTTTAGTGCACTAATCCTAAATATGAAGCATTCTGGGCCATGCTCATACAACATGTAAGACCTACTTTACAAATTAAAATTGCAAACCAAACAATTAATGGTCTAATTGATACTGGGCCAGTGTTACAGTTATTAAGACACATGATTGGCCATCTGAGATCCCCCTTGTCTCTACAACACAGATCATTAATGGGATAGGGGGAAAAGGATTTCCTTTAGGAAATAAATTTCCTGTCTGTACTGACACGGAGGGATACCAGACTACCATTACCCCATTTGTCCTTGACCTCCCACTATCATTATGGGGTCCGGACTTACCTACCCAATTAAACCTGTCCATACAAATTTACCCTAATGGCCATTGTTGGCAAAATCACCCCCCACCCCCACCCTAAACTGTCCTGGAAAGCTGGAGAACCTGTCTGGGTGGAGCAATGACCTTTAAAAGGGTAAAAATTAAAGCAAATTCAAATATTAAGAAAAGAACAACTTAATCTTGGACATGTTGAACCTTCAACCTGCCCCTGGAACACTATTTTTGCATTCCAAACAAGTCAGGTAAATAGAGGCTCCTCCATGAGTTCAGGGATGTTAATGCTCTCTTGATTTCAATGGGGCCATTGCAGATAGTTCTTCCTAACCCAGCTTTAATTCCTTGAGACTATAATATTATAGTTGATTTAAAAGATTTTTTTCACGGATCCTGGGAAGATGGCAGTGTAGGAGGATGCTGGGCTCACCACGCGTCCTGCTGATCACTTAGATTCCACCTACACCTGCCTAAATAACCCAGAAAACCACCAGAACACTAGCAGAACGGAGTCTCTGGAGCCAAGTGCAGACGAGAGGCCCACAAAAGAGGGTGGGAAGGGCAGTGAGGCGGTGCGTGCTACACGGACTGGCGGGAGGGAGCCGGGGCAGAGGGGCAGTCCACCGGCCAAGCAGAGCCCCCGAGTCTGGCTTGCAAAAGTGGAGGGGCTGGAGGGAGTGTGTTCCGACAGCAAGTGGGACTTGACATCTGGAAGGTTATAAGCTAACAGCTCTGCTTGGAGAATGGGAGGGCAGGAGGACAATGGGAGAGAGAATTGTTGAGCCCCAGACGACAGAGCTCAGCTTGGTGGGGAACAAAGGTGCTCACCAGCGCCATCTCCCTTGCCCATCTCCCAGCCAAAATCCCAAAGGGAACCAGTTCCTGCCAGGAAACTTGCTTGCACCAGGCAAACACCCAACGCTGTGCTTCTGCGGATCCATCCCTCCAGCAGGTCTGACTCCCTGCTGGTGCCACAGGGCCCCTCCCGAAGCGGATCTCCAAAGGAAAAGTGAGCTGAGCCTGCCCCTCCTGCTCCTGTGCACCTTGCCGACCCACCCAGCTAATATGCCAGATCCCCAGCACCACAAGCCTGGCAGTGTGCAAGTAGCCCAGATGGGCCATGCCACCCCAGAGTGAATCCCGCCCCCAGGAGAGGGGAAGAGAAGGCACACACCAGTCTGACTGTGGCCCCAGCAGTGGGCTGGGGGCAGACATCAGGTCTGACTGCAGCCCCGCCCACCAATGCAAGTTATTCAAGACAGCACAGGGGAAGTGCCCTGCAGTCCCGCACCACTCCAGGGACTATCCAAAATGACGAAACGGAATAATTCCCCTCAGAAAAACATCCAGGAAATAACAACAGCTAATGAACTGATCAAAAATGATTTAAACAATATAACAGTGAATTTAGAATAATAGTCATAAAATTAATCGCTAGGCTATAAAACAGTATAAAGGACAGCAGAGAATCTCTTGCTACAGAGACCAAGGGACTAAGGAACAGCTAGGAGGAGCTAAAAAATGCTATCAATGAACTGCAAAATAAAATGGAGACAACTACAGCTCGGATTGAAGAGGCAGAGGGGACAATAGGTGAACTAGAAGATAAAATTATGGAAAAAGAGGAAGCTGAGCAAAAGAGAGATAAAAAAATCCAGGAGTATGAGGGGGAAAATCAGAGAACTAAGTGATGGACTAAAGAGAAATAATCTACATATAATTGGTATTCCAGAGGAGGAAGAGAGAGGGAAAGGTGCTGAAGGTGTACTTGAGAAATAATTGGTGAGAACTGCCCGGATCTGGGGAAGGAAAAAGGCATTGAAATCCAAGAGGCACAGAGAACTCCCTTCAGACTTAACTTGAATTGATCTTTTGCACAACATATCATAGTGAAATTGGCAAAATACAAGGATAAAGAGAAAATTCTGAAAGCAGCAGGGGATAAACGTGCTCTAACATATAAAGGGAGACCTATAAGACTCGTGACAGATCTCTCTACTGAAACTTGGCAGGCCAGAAAGAAATGGCAGGAAATCTTCAATGTGATGAACAGAAAAAATATGCAGCCGAGAATCCTTTATCCAGCAAGTCTGTCAGTTAGAATAGAAGGAGAGATAAAGGTCTTCCCAAACAAACAAAAACTGAAGGAATTCGTCATCACTAAACCAGCCCTACAAGAGATCCTAAGGGGGATCCTGTGAGACAAAGTACCAGAGACATCGCTAGAAGCATGAAACCTACAGACATCACAATGACTCTAAACCTCTAGCCAGGCTTTTCAAAGTGAAAAGGGAGATGACCCAAATAGATAAAATCATTAATGAAAATGGAATTATTACAACCAATCCCTCAGAAATACAAGCAATTATCAGGGAATACTATGAAAAGTTATATGCCAACAAACTGGACAACCTGGAAGAAATGGACAAATTCCTAAACACCCACACACTTCCAGAACTCAATCAGGAGGAAATAGTAAGCTTGAACAGACCCATAAACAGCAAAGAAATTGAATCGGTTATCAAAAATCTCCCAACAAATAAGAGTCCAGGACCAGATGCCTTCCCAGGGGAGTTCTACCAGACGTTTAAAGCAGAGATAATACCTATCCTCAAGCTATTCCAAAAAATAGAAAGGGAAGGAAAACTTCCAGACTCATTCTATGAAGCCAGCATTATTTCGATTCCTAAACCAGACATAGACCCAGTAAAAAAAAGAACTACAGGGCAATATCCCTGAAGAATGTGGATGCAAAAATTCTCAATAAGATACTAGCAAATCGAATTCAACAGCATTATAAAAGAATTATTCACCATGATCAAGTGGGATTCATTCCTGGGCTGCAGGGCTGGTTCAACGTTCGCAAATCAATCAATGTGATACATCACATTAGTAAAAGAATAGATAAGAACCATATCATCCTGTCAATCGATGCAGAAAAGATCTTTGATAAAATTCAGCAACGTTTCTTAATAAAAACCCTCGAGAAAGTCAGGATAGAATGAACATACTTAAAGATCATAAAAGCCATTTATGAAAAGCCCACAGCTAACATCATCCTCAATGGGGGAAAACTGAGAGCTTTCTCCCTGAGATCAGGAAGAAGACAGGGATGTCCACTCTCACCGCTGTTGTTTAACATAGTGTTGGAAGTGCTAGCATCAGCAATCAGACAACAACAGGAAATCAAAGGCATAAAAATTGGCAAAGATGAAGTTAAACTTTCACTTTTTGCAGATGACATATTATACATGGAAAATCTGATAGACTTCTAGCAGAAGTCTGCTAGAACTGATACATGAATTCAGCAAAGTCACAGGATACAAAATCAATGTACAGAAATCAGTTGCATTCTTATACACTAACAATGAAGCAACAGAAAGACAAATAAAGAAACTGATCCCATTCATAATTGCACCAAGAAGCATAAAATACCTAGGAATAAATCTAACCAAAGATGTAAAAGATCTGGATCGTGAAAACTATAGAAAGCTTATGAAGGAAATTGAAGAAGATATAAAGAAATGGGAAAACATTCCCTGCTCATGGATTGGAAGAATAAATATTGTCAAAATGTCAATACTACCCAAAGCCATCTACACATTCAATGCAATCCCAATCAAAATTGCACCAGCATTCTTCTCGAAACTAGAACAAGCAATCCTAAAATTCATACGGAACCACAAAAGGCCCCGAATAGCCAAAGTAATTTTGAAGAAGAAGACCAAAGCAGGAGGCATCACAATCCCAGACTTTAGCCTCTACTACAAAGCAGTAATCATCAAGACAGCATGGTATTGGCACAAAAACAGACACATAGACCAATGGAATAGAATAGAAACCCCAGAACTAGACCCATAAATGTATGGCCAACTAATCTTTGACAAAGCAGGAAAGAATATCCAATGGAAAAAACTCTCTTCAACAAATGGTGCTGGGAGAACTGGACAGCAACCTGCAGAAGATTGAAACTAGACCACTTTCTCACACCATTCACAAAAATAAACTCAATGGATAAAGGACCTGAATGTGAGACAGGAAACCATCAAAACCCTAGAGGAGAAAGCAGGAAAAGACCTCTCTGACATCAGCCGTAGCAATTTCTTACTTGACACATCCCCAAAGGCAAGGGAATTAAAAGCAAAAATGAACTTGGGACCTTATGAAGATAAAAAGCTTCTGCACAGCAAAGGAAACCAACAAAACGAAAAGGCAACCAACGGAATGGGAAAAGATATTTGCAAATGACATATCAGACAAAGGCCTAGTATCCAAAATCTATAAAGAGCTCACCAAACTCCACACCCGAAAAACAAATAACCCAGTGAAGAAATGGGCCAAAAACATGAATAGACACTTCTCTAAAGAAGACATCCGGATGGCCAACAGGCACATGAAAAGATGCTCAATGTTGCTCCTCATCAGGGAAATATAAATCAAAACCACATTCAGATGTCACTTCATGCCAGTCAGAGTGGCCAAAATGAACAAGAGAATATAGATGCTGGCGAGGATGTGGAGAAATGGGAACCCTCTTGCACTGTTGGTGGGAATGCAAATTGGTGCAGCCACTCTGGAAAACAGTGTGGAGGTTCCTCTAAAAATTAAAAATAGACCTACCTTATGACCCAGCAATAGCACTGCTAGGAATCTACCCAAGGGATACAGGAGTACTGATGCATAGGGGCACTTGTACCCCAATGTTTATAGCAGCATTCTCAACAATAGCCAAATTATGGAAAGAGCCTAAATGTCCATCAACTGATGAATGGATAAAGAAATTGTGGTTTATATACACAATGGAGTACTACATGGCAATGGGAAAGAATGAAATACGGCCTTTTGTAGCAACGTGGATGGAACTGGAGAGTGTGATGCTAAGTGAAATAAGCCATACAGAGAAAGACAGATACCATATGGTTTCACTCTTATGTGGATCCTAAGAAACATAACAGAAACCTATGGGGGAAGGGAAGGGAAAAAAAAAAAAAGAGGTTAGAGTGGAAGAGAGCCAAAGTATAAGAGACTCTTAAAAACTGAGAACAAACTGAGGGTTGATGGGGGGTGAGAGGGAGGGGAGGGTGGGTGATGGGTATTGAGGAGGGCACCATTTGGGATGAGCACTGGGTGTTGTATGGAAACCAATTTGACAATAAACTTCATATATCGAAAAAAAATATTTTTTTCACTATTCCATTACATCCAGGTGACAAGGAAAAGTTTGCTTTCTTTGTCCCCTACTAGTAATAATCACCAACATATACAGAGATTTCACTGGAAATTCCTGCGCCCACACATGATGAACAGCACCATCATGGGTCAGTCATTTGTTACTGCAACTGTAACACCCACCAGAAAGCCCCACGTTCTCATTTATCATTATATGAATGATACTCTACCAGCAGCATCCACCCCCCAAAAAATACTTGAGACTTGGTTACAGTTTCTTATTCAGTTACTTCAGTCGGCCTCCTCATTGCTCCTGAAAAAATTCAGAGGTCAACTCCATGCAAATATTTAGGATATAAATTTTTGCAAAGTTATGTCATCCCACAACATATAAAAAATTCATCTTCCTAATCCTTGGACCCTTAGTTCACTACAACAATGCTTAGGACATATCAATTGGCTCAGACCCACATTAGGAATCCTGACTTATCACCTTACTTCATTGTTTGACTTGTTAACAGGGTACCCTAGTCCTGCTTCCCCACAACACATCATACCAAGAGCTCTAGAGCAATTGTCTCATAGCCCATAGGCCTCCATTATCTTTATTAATTGATAGGCATCCCAATTTTCTTTCACTCTTTTAATTGTAAACATAGCCCATTCTCCCACTGGAATTCTTTATCAACTTTTGCTTACTAAATATCTGATCACTGAATGGTTATTTTTATCTTCCTTATCTGTCACTCTGACTGCAATTAGTCCATGAAGGCCACAATCACATCATTCAATTTGTCAGGGTTGACCCTGTATCTATTTTCCCAGGAACTAATAAAGATAAGATAGAATACCTTTGGACCCACAATGAACTTTTCCTAATCACTGTGGCAGATTACACAGGTGAGTTTTTTAATTCTTTCCTGGATGATGAAAGAATACAAGGACTTCAATTTCTTCATTTCTCTGCTAAACCCCTCATTTCAAAACAACCAATTTCTGATGCTCTGTTTTTATTGATGGCTCAAAAGGGGCCTTCCAAGATGTCATTACATGGATAGGAAGCACCACCCGGAAATTTGCCTTTACTGCTCCCACTACTTCTACCCAAAGGGTTGAACTGGTTGCTGCTATATTGGCTCTCAAAACATTTTTGAATCAACCAATTAATTTAATTACCAACTCTCAATATATTGTTTAATTACTTAATGACCTTCTGTGCCACTCTCAATATTAACCTTGATCAACCTTTGTTCAACATGTTTCTAGAAGCCCAAGCACTTTTACAAATGCATCATCATCTCATTTTCACATTCGAAGTCATTCTCATTTATCTGGACCCCTTATGTACGGAAATGACTTAGCTGACTCCTTATTAATAGGATCACTTTTCTCATTAATATCACTTCTTACTCCTTTTTTCACCGAGGTGCACACTCTGTATCCAAACAATTTTCTGTTCCTCTTAAGAGAAAAATGTCACTTGTTCCTGCCCAGAAGGTTAACAGTTCTCCCCTATTTACTTGCCCCATGGAATAAACCCTCAGAGCCTAATGGCCAATCAATTATGGCAAATGGATGTTACACATATATCATCTTTTGGTAAGTCTCAGTGGGTGCATGTGTCTATAGACACTGTTTCTGTGTATATATGGGCCTCTGACCAGAGGGGAGAGCACACCTCACTTGTTATCTCTCATTTATTGGAACGTTTTACTGTAATGCAGGTACCCGAAAAAAATCAAAATTGATAATCCCCTGATTTACACCTCACAACAATTAGAACTCTTCTTACAACAAAGGAATATATGCTACTCCACTGGAATTCCTTATAACCCACAAGGTCAAGCTATCATGGAACATGCAAATGTCCTCCTACAACTATTTTTAATAAAACAAAAGGGGGGAAATTCCACCCCTAGGGCCAGATTAATGAGAGCCCTATTCGCATTAAATCATTTACAATTAGAAATTCTCATTCTGCAATGTTCAAACATTTCCAAATGGAACAGGGATTCCCAAAACACAAGGTATGATATAGGTTGTCCAATGAGGGGCCAACCTGGAAGGGTCCAGTACCATTGTTAACCTGGGGGAGGGGTTATACTGCTGTGCTTTCTCCTCAAGGTCCTGTGTGGGCACCTGCCCGTTAAAACCACATCATGAGATGGCATGAGGGACTCAGGAATCCATACCAGCCTTCAAATTGATAGCGGTGGCTCCTCCCAATGGGATGTTGAATCCAAAGAAGAGGAAGGTTGACCACTCAGCCAGCCAAGACATCTCCTGAGGTGATGTTAAGAAATTAACCTCCCAGGGGCACCTGGGTGGCTCAGTCAGTTGGACATCCTACTTCAGCTCAGGTAATGATCTCAGTCTGTGAGTTTCAGCCCTGAGTCGGGCTTTGTGCTGACAGCTCAGAGCCTAGAGCCTACTTTGGATTCTGTGTCTCCCTCTCTCTCTGTCCCTCCCTCACTCTTGCTCTCTTTGTCTCAAAAATAAACATTAATAAAAAATAACCTCCAGCCTGAAGACATTTTAATGAACAAGGGCATGCCCGTGACCACTGGAAATATGTTTCTATCCATTCATCTCTTGCCTTACTGCCAACTCAAGTAAGGTAACACTCCTGCTAATGTGTCTGCATTTTTTACCTGTTGCTTCTATTCACCCATACTCTACTTTTACCTCTTTGGCTCATCTTCTTAGCCCTCCTATGTTTGATGTAGTCTCCTGGGAAGATCCTGAAATTCGTATCTCACCTAGTGACTCCTCTATTACCAGAGGACACTGGATTCCTATTAATGCTGATGACTTGTCTATCACATAGAGACTGTCAATAAATTGGACTTTGTCTCACTTGGGCATACCTCTTTGTTTCTATTATAGTCCTAATATTTGCAATACTAACCTAAGCCTCTGTGTCCCTTTTCACAAACAATGGTATGTGAATAACATACTTAAAATACCAGAAGATGAATCTCAGGTAAGTAGTATCAAATATCAACATTTTGTTCTCACAATAGGAATAGGAGGAGACCTATGTGAAGGAAAATGAGTACCGAAACCTCCAGTGCCAGTATGGACCAGGCCCTGGCTGGAAACAGTGTCCTATGATGGCTTCTCATGGCACCTCTGCTGTTCTTATAATTTTACTCAAATATCATTATTTAACAATACAATCCTTGAAAAGTAAGGACACCAAAGACTAATGGTGATGGAAATTAATAGAACCTAGGAAGGACGTATCTGGAACTGGTCACTTCCTTTCCATTATGATACTTCTAACCCCATATGGAATCCTGGATTTGTGGGTCCAATACTTAGACTCAAATACTCCGCCAATGCCTAGTCCTCTATTAAAACTTCCTCTTGGAGGATTGACCTACCATTTATTCAAAGAAAATTTAGACATGGATCTGCTTCATTTACACGTGGTAAATTTAACTGGTCCTACACTGATGAAATCAACAGTACTCTTATATGTACTACCAAGCCACAGGTTTCCTCACTTGCATCTACAACACCGTATTTTAATGAGATAAACACTGTTTTCACAAGGAACAAAAAGTGGGTGACTCCTGTTTCTCCACTACAAACATATCACATTTATATATAACCTTTGACTATACAACCAAACAAAAGGCACAGTTCTGGTTGTGAGTCCAATTAAATCAGCCTTGGCAAGGTGGGCGGTAGGGGGTCCCCACTGCAACAGCTTGGCTGTGCATTAGAAGAAAGAGAACCAAAAATTTTCTAGGCACATTGTTGGTGGCTATTTTGGCCATTGTGGCACTTGCAGCAACAGCTGCCTGGGCAGACACCTATCTCCTTAAAGACCGAATATCAGATAAACCAGTATATGCAAAATACCACATTAGATTTAGAATAACAAGTGAGAATTGATCAACAAGTCTTTGCCCAACTTCAGGCATTCAAGGCCACTATTGTGTGGCTAGGGGAACATCAACAGGCATTATGGACCCGATCACAGCTTATATGACTCCGGTTTCACAACCTACTGTATCACTCCCACTTTATACAATGAGTCCAGAGAGAGACAGAGCATGAGCCTGGAAGGGGCAGAGGGAGGGGAAGACAGAAAGTGTGCTTCAGGTTCTGAACTGTCAGTCAGCAAAGAGCCCAATGCAGGGCTCGAACCCAGAAACTGTGAGATCATGACCTGAGCTGAAATTGGATACGTAATTGACTGAGTCACCCAGGCACCCCTCAAAAATAAACATTTTTAAAAAATGAATGGGTCAACCAGGAAATTAAAGAAGAAATTTTTAAAAATATGGAAGCAGGGGCGCCTGGGTGGCGCAGTCGGTTAAGCGACCGACTTCAGCCAGGTCACGATCCCGCGGTCCATGAGTTCGAGCCCTGCGTCAGGCTCTGGGCTGATGGCTCAGAGCCTGGAGCCTGTTTCAGATTCTGTGTCTCCCTCTCTCTCTGCCCCTCCCCCGTTCATGCTCTGTCTCTCTCTGTCCCAAAAATGGATAAACATTGAAAAAAAATATTAAAAAAAAAATAAAGAGAAATGACTGTCTTTAAAAAAAAAATAAATAAATAAAATAAAAATATGGAAGCAAATGAAAATAAAAGCATGATGGTACAAACCCTTTGGGATCAAGCAAATTTAGTCCTAAAAGGAAAATAAATGGCAATTCATGCCTATCTCAAGAAGCAAGAAAGGTCCCAAATACACAGTCTAGCCTTACACCTAAACGAGCTAGAAAAGAAGTAGCAAATAAAAACCACAGCCAGCAGAGGAAGGGAAATAATAAAGATCAGACCAGAAATAAATGATAAAGCATCCAAAAAATGTAGAACAGATCAATGAAACTAAGAGCTTTTTTTTTTTTAACGTTTATTTATTTTTGAAGGGGAGACAGCACAAGCAGGGGAGGGGCAGTGAGACAGGGAGACACAGAATCTGAAGCAGGCTCCAGGCTCCGAGCTGTCAGTACAAACGTGGGGCTCAAACTCACAAGCTGTGATATCATGACCTGAGCCAAAGTTGTATGCCCAACCGACTGAGCCAACCAGGTGCTCCAAGAGCTGTTTTTTTGAAAGAATAAACCAAATTGATAAGCCCTTAGCCAAACTTCTCAAAAAGAAAAGAAGACCCAAATAGATAAAATCACCAATGAAAGAGGAGACATCACAACCAACACCACAGAAATACAATTATAATAGAATATTGTGAAAAATTATATGCCAACAAACTGCAGAGTCGGAAGAAATAGACAAATTCTTAGACACACACTACCAAAAATCAAACAGGAAGAAATTGAAAATTTGAACAGGTCCAAAACAAGCAAAAACATTTGAATCAGTTATCCAAAATGTTCTGACAAATAAGAGTCCTGGGCCAGGGGAATTCTATCAGACATTTAAAGATTAGTTAAAACCTATTTTCCTCAAAATGTTCCAAAAAATAGAAATGAAAGCAAAGCTTCATTCTATAAAGCCAGCATGACCTTGATTCCAAACCAAAGACCCCTCTAGAAAGAATTGCAGGCCAATATCCTCAGTGAACCTGAATGCAAAAATTCTCAACAAGATATTAGCAAATCAAATTCAACAATACGTCAAAAGATTTAGTCACCACGATTAATTGGGACTCATTCCTGGGCTGCAGTGCTGGTTCAATGTTTGCATATCAATCAATGTGATAAACCACATTAATAAAAGCAAGGATAAGAACCAGATGATCCTTTTAATATATGCAGAAAAAAAGCATTTGACAAAATACAGGATACTTTCTTGATAAAAAAAAAAAAAAAAAAACCCTCGGGGCGCCTGGGTGGCTCAGTCGGTTAAGCGTCTGACTTCGGCTCAGGTCACAATCTCCCGGTCTGTGAGTTCGAGCCCCGCGAGCCCCGTATCGGGCTCTGTGCTGACAGCTCAGAGCCTGGAGCCTGTTTCAGATTCTGTGTCTCCCTCTCTCTCTGACCCTCCCCCGTTCATGCTCTGTCTCTCTCTATCTCAAAAATAAGTAAATGTTAAAAAAAATAATAAAAAAAAAACCCTCAAGAAAGTAGTGATAGAACATACCTTAACATCACAAAGCCATCTATGAAAAGCCCACAGCCAATATCATCCTCAAGGTGGAAAAACTGAGCTTTCTCCCTAAGATCAGGATTGTAATGGGGGTGTCCACTCCACCACGGTTGCTCAACATAGTACTGGAAGTCCTAATCTCAGCAGTCAGAATATAAAAATAAATAAAAGGCATCCTAATTGGCAAGAAAGAAGTCAAGCTTTCCCTTTTTGCAGATGACATGATACTTTCCATTGAAAACCCGAAAGACTCCACCAAAATACTGATACATGAATTCATTAAAGTTTCAAGATATAAAATCAATGTACAGAAATAAGTTGCATTTCAATGCACTGATATTGAAGCAGCAGGAAAGATACCAAGAAATCAATCCCATTTCCAATGGCACCAAAAACCATAAGATACCTAGGAGTAAACCTAACCAAAGACATAAAAGATCTGTACACTGAAAAGTACAGAAAGTTTATGAAAGAAAGAGAACCCAGTCCCATG